>NC_064649.1:167402526-168602526 GCF_023864345.2 Schistocerca serialis cubense
TTTGAGAGTAATATATTGGCCTAGTGTTGTCTGTGATTGCCATGTGTTTCTATGACTGTTCTTCAAATTCTCAGGTTCTGCAGCTTGATTGGCATTTTTGAGAGTAACGAACCGTTGGCACACGAAAAGCACCGGATACGGACCACCTCTCTATCTGGCACAGGACTGAAGGAAGAGTAGCAGCGTAGAAACTGTACACTCAATATTTTGGTAAGTACGCCAGTGTACGAGCTGGTTGCATTGCTGAAGCACATGCAGTTTACACTAATGTAAAAATTGACAGCTTTCCAGAAGCTATCCATATAGATGCTTGGCCCTTATATGGGAGCTGAATGTCAAAGCTGGATGAATTTCTGAAAACTAGCTAGATTTTTCCTATGTGGCAGGTCCATTGGTAAAAGTGGTTCTCGTAACTATTTTGTTCGAGCTTGCAAACACGAAAATCCAGGTTGGAATATAGAGAGTCTTACGTAAATGATATATTGCTAGCCAATTAAATTTTGGACGTGCAGCCGCGCAAATAAAATTTCCTCCACTGATATTTTGGCCGCGTATCGTCCGCCGTCTTCAGAGTGAGTCACGAGACTGACGACGAGATGCCACGCGCGGCCTTATATGCTCCACCGCGGCGGTACTGTGCGTGTGGGTCACAGGTGCCGGTCGCCGGCAGAGAAATACGCAGCCGATGGCAGCTACTGGCGTGAAGATATGGGTTTGTGTGTGTCGGTTTCCGATATAGCAATTACGAAGCACCGCCCACAGAGAAGCGATGTTTCAGAGGAAGAAAGGAGTGCGATACGAAAGCTGCACGAGGATACGAAAGCTGCACGAGGATACTGGTACGGTCGTCCTGTGTGCTGATAGAGGTAATGGTGCCGTCCTTTTGCCTCGGGAAGTCTACGAGGGAAAGATGTCCGGTCTACTTAGTTCTGGTGCACACCGGAAGATCGACAAAGATCCTACTGACGAAGTGACAATAAGGACAGCTGCCTTGCTGAACGCTTCATCACTACTGTAGGAAGTCATAAGAAGTTTAAAAGTCCGAGGTGTACCTCCAAGATTTTATGGTCTTCCTAAAGTTTACGAGATGGGTAAGGATGAGCGTCTAGAGGATTTGTCTACGAGACCTGTAACGAGCACTATTGGTTCACCGACGAATTTTTCTGCCAAATATTTAGCTTCCTTATTAAAACCATTGGTAGGAAAATGTAGTCACCACATTCGTAATTCTATGGATTTTATTAAGAGACTTAGCAGTGTCAGGCTAAATAGTACGGATGTGCTTGTTTGTTTTGACGTGTGGTGTCATTATACACTGAGGTACCTTTAAAGGAATCTCTGTCTCTTATCGGCCAACATTTTGATAAGAACATTATGGCCTTATTTGAACGTGTGCTTTTATCATCTTATTTTCAATTTAATGGTGAATTTTATGAGCAAATTGATGGTGTTGCCACGGGAAGCCCCTTCTCCCCTCTGGTAGCTAATTTATTCGTGGAAGACTTGGAGGACAAGGCACTGGCCTCAGCAAGTTTTGAACCGACGCTCTTCTGGAGGTACGTGTACCACACATAAGTGGTATGGGTGGAAGGATGAATTACATCGATTTCTTGAACATTTGAATTCCGTCCATTAAATTTACAATGGAAATAGAAAAAGACGGTTGTCTCCCCTTTTTGGATGTTGTCGTTCGCCGTCAAGGTGATGGCACTTGAGAACGTGCCGTATATCGGAAACCAACACACACACACAAATCTATATTTTCGTGGCAGTAGCTGCCATCACCCTTCACAGACCAAAGGTGTCCTTAAGACCTTAGTGCATTGGGCGCACTGTATATCCGATAAAGAGAATTTGCAAGAAGAGCTCGTATACCTCGAGAGCATTTTTAAATCGAATGGATTTTCTCTGCAACAAATTCGTAGAGCACTCGATACCAAACCTAAAATGCAGGTACGTGATGGGGAAGGAGATAGTAATTCCTTCAGATTTAGTCCGTTTTTGCCCTATTTGGGTGCTCTTTCCTCAAAGGTAGGCTGTATTCTTGAGAAACACTGTGTTAAGTTGATCTTCCGGCCTCTCACAAAGATTGCAGCTTTACTCGGCTCTGTGAAGGACGATTTACGGCTCCGTAAAATGGGTGTGTATCGGATTCCTTGCGGAAATTGTGAGAAGCCGTACATAGGTCAAACAACACGCACCGTTCGTGAGAGGTGTGTGGAGCATCGAAGGTACACACGCTTATTACAGCCAGACCAGTCAGCTGTGGCCGAACATTGTATTGGTATAGGGCATTCCGTGAATTACGGTAATGTGAAGATTTTAACACCCACCTCTTCTTTTTGGGAATCTGTCTTCCAGGAAGCTGTAGATTAGCTAGTAATTTAATAAATAGAGATTTGGACAAAACTCTGAATCTGGCTCTCGGGTTAATTAAACTGCAGAGAAGTCGTCACGGTGTCACCGCCGCCGATCGTACGTCGATAAGCGAATCGAACGTCTGTACGCCTTCGCCACAGGTGGCGCACGTGTAAGTGTATTTCTCTGCCACCGACCAGCACCTGTGACCCGCACGTGCAGTACCACCGCGGTGGAGCATATAAGGCCGCGTGTGGCATCTTGTCGTCCGTCTCGTGACTCAGTCTGAAGATGGACAGACGATACACGGCCAAAATATCAGTAGAGGAAATTTTATTTGCGCAGCTGCGTGCCCGAAATTTAATTGATTATCCATTACGCTGCAATAAGTTGAAAATGCACATCGATATATTGCTACTTGCTGTAAAGATGAGATGTCTAGTTGCAGATAGGCACAACAAAGAGACTGTTACACACACACATTCGTGCGTGTTCGTGCACACTCACTAAGTCTCACACATTTTAGCCTTTACACGATGATCTCCTATAGGGTTTGACCTCCATTCTTCTAAATTTTCCCGAAGAGCAAGCCAATTGGGGAAGGTCGCCTTACATGGTGCACTGTGTCCATTATGCTCTGAAACCTCTCGCATCCTTCGGCAATGTGGATTTGCACTTCTGCTCATTGTGCAGCTGTTGTGCAACGTCACCCTCGTCGGTCAGTTTTCCTCCATCCACTGTGCAGTATCGCTTTCTGCGCCGATGACAATCGTAGATTTGTTTGCTCATTTGCACCTGATATCCGGCACGGTAGCCAGTCCATTGTGGTGGGGCTGTCGTGTGCCCTGTCGGTTGTCGCCCCCTAACCGCACAGGGATCGCTCTGCCGACGCCTGCACCGTTAACTCCCCACGTACGCCGAGAGTAGGTGCCCGTCACCTCGGGGCGTCGGGACTCCCGGCAATGGCCGTCCTGCCGGGTGGTCTCTGCTGCCGCGGGGTGGCGCCCGTGGGGAGGCCCCCAGGTCGGAGTGGGTGGCATCGGGGCGGGTGGCACGTCGTGAAGCGTAGTCCGTCATCATGACCTCAAATCGTTCCCCTCTCTGGCCACACCGTGGGAGGAATGGTAGGCTAAGGATGGCAGCAAAGCTTATTTGCCCAGTACCTCGTATGTAGAAGAGTCGTTGGGGAATGTTTCGTGTCAATGAAGCCTCAGTTTTTTTTGGAGCATTTAGAGGACAAGTTTGGGGAGGTGGAGGGCTTGTCCAAAATGCACTCTGGGCCAGTCTCGATAAAAACAGCATCCTCGCCCAGTCGCAGGCATTGGTCGCCTGTGACGAGCTGGGGGATCTTTCTGTTTCCGTCACACCCTATCACTGACGTGGTGACCTACGCAATCTGTGGTGACTGGCGTGGCTCGCGGACGTGTTCGGTGAGTGCTCCGCTCGTTTTCATGTTTGCGGTGGGGAAAAGTGGTCGGAGTGCAGTGCGAGTTTGTGTGGATAGCTAAAGGCGTAATCTGTCACGTGACGCATTAAAGACAGTTTGGAGACTGTAGTTAGACCGTGAGAGGTCTTTCTTTTCTGCGATAGTGAATGTATTCTCGCGTGCCGTGGGCGAGTTTGGTCGGCGGAACGGGTTGCAGTGACGTCGGACGCAGACGGAGCTGACAGCGTGGATTGCAGCGGGCTGGCTGCGTGAGCCACAGCTGTTTGTTGTGTCAGGTGGCCAGAAGCAGCGGCTGACTCAGCGGACGCCGTCTACGGAAAGCTGGCTGCATGTTCAGTCAACTGGCGTGTGGCTCTTATGTCGTGGCATTACCGAGTAACAGCATGGCAAACTGTGGAGCAAATCACAGATCGTACTGCACTTAACAGAACTGTTGCACTCGGTTGAGAGACAAACTACATACACAACGGATCCAGAATTTGAGAATCAGCTGCCGTACAGCAAATTTTGTCCAGTGTGCGCTCTCTTTGCCTCACTCTGTGAAGCATTTGGGACGTGTGCCTCGGCTTTTAACTAAGTAAGCTCCACGTCCGCAAGTATACGTGGACACTGGAGCGTACGACCTGGTTCACGCTGGTGGCAGCCACTGCTACTTTGAAAAATGCCGAACGCGCTCCCGGAATCGGTGTGAGCTACCCGTCAGTCGGAGGACGTCGAAACGGTGATGCGACTCCGACGAGCGGGAGCACGGTGGCAATAAGACGAATGGTATCTAGCGAAAAGTTAATACCTGAAAGAAAGAAAATGGAACTAAAATGATAAGCACTGTAGATGAGATCTTAGCGGAGTTCCAGAATGAACTAAAACAAAAAAGGGCGTCAACCACAATTACATCGCAGGTTAGAGACAAAATCTGGGCACTCGCAGTCAGTCAGGCGAGGCTTTATGGACAAAATGAGAGCTCAGAACTGAAAACGCCAGACTCGGAAAAGAACTAGCAGTTGCAAATGCACCAGATGCCCAGGAATGCGTTCAGTGCACGGAACAAGAAATAGCAGAACTCAAATCTGAAAATCAGAGATTAAAGTCAGAAAATAAACCTCTCTCACTCTCATCTGCAGCTCATTTCGACAAACAAAAGCTAAACAGTCCAGCACACTTTTCTTTAAATCAGAAACCAACCGAGATGCATGAACCGTTAGAGAAACCATCACTAAAACAATTAACCCCAAGTGACACAAATTAAAAATAAAATCAATCAGGTCAACAGCAAACACCGTAATAATTGAAACAGATACACAAGTAGACAAGAAAAAGATAATAGAAAAAGCGGCACAGCTCAAGGACATTAGGTGTGAAGAACCAAGAAGTTCAGACCCCTGCTGGCAGTGCACCATGTTAAAATATATTTAATTGGCCAGGAATTCTTGGAAGAGCTCTACGAAATAAAACTGAGTGAACACATTACTGAAGATGAGTTCGATAATGAGGTTAAAATGAAACTTAAAACAGGACCGAAGGGCAAAAGGACAGTAAACAATATTCTAGAAGTGTCGCCAAGAGTACGATTACTGCTGCTTCAAAAAGAAAGAGTTTTTAATTCAATTTGAATCTTTGTACATCAGCGACTCTGTTGCTGTACAAAATGTTTTAATTGTCGGGCCTACGGTCACCCGTCGAAGCATTGCGACCGAGAACAAGTATGTGGAAGATTTGCAAAACCGGGACACAAAAAGTCGGAATGCAGGCAGGAGAATCTTGTAGGTTGTATACCGTGCAAACACAGAAATAGAACATGCAGTAAGGCAGGGGGGCCAGACTGTCCTACATATAAACAGCTCTGCAAAAGACAAATAAAACGCACCAAATACGATGTCCCGGACAACGTCCATTAATAAGGAGTGCTACCGTAACTGTCAGAAACCCACCCCCCGAACACACCCAGGAAGAGACTTAACTAATAACACGAACAGGCAAAGTTACAAATCGCCGTCGACTAGGACGAGAGGCTGGCGGCGAGTCGTTGCCTGGCGGCAACACGTGGGGATATTACAACCTCCAAATGCAGATACCGATACTAATGTAATGCCTCAGTTCTGGGAGACAGTACAGTGTAGGTACTTCAGCATTACCAATTATATAGACAATATGTGCGTACGAGGTGCAATCGAATATGAGGTCGGCAGGCACCTGAAAAATCACATGTTTGATTGGGCCACCTTCCAGGCTGGTCTCCTTTTATGAGTTGACATATTGGAAGACAAAATACTGCGAAATAGTACAGAGAAATACGACGACGTCCTCGAACGTCCTCAGAATGGAGATGTCACTGAGTTCACAAGAAATCCAACACCACAGGCAAGTACAAACAAAGACAACTGCACACTACCCGCACAACAACTAGAATATGATACGACCAAATGTAGACCCTATGTTACACCAGTTCATTTTGTCTACAGGGGTAGCGCACACAGTCACTACTATAAACAAAGCAGTAAGGCAGCTAAACAGAAAGACACATCCTGCACCGGCACAACACCATATGCAAACACCCCAGAAACGGACATACGACAGTCACATTTTACGAACAAGTCCCTGGTAGAGATCAAAAACAAGAAGTCACTATCAGGGGAAATGTTCAGCGAAAACACATCAAACTCCATACTACCGGAAACCATAAAGCGAGAAAGACGTGCTGCACTACAAAATTACTTGAAATCGGAGCAACAAACAAACAGGCAAGATCACTAACCAGATACAACCAAAGATCATTAATTACGTAAACTAAGATAACTTAGACGTTAACCTATGGCTCAACAGACTAGTAAACAAGGATATATTTCAAACAGCTCTTCGCTCTGTAATATGAACTAAGCATAAAAACAGGGATAAAATCTACTTTCCAACTACAGAACAAACTGACAGTATTAACCTAAGAGTTGAAAATCTGCCAATGAACCCCAAAGATATATGTAAGTGTCTAAGGGAGGCATGTGCGTGAAGTGGAGAGGGCCTAAACCTAGAGAAACTATACGAGGATTTCGTGAGAGCACACAGACGTGTGTTTCTCGATTTTAAAGAAACCGCACCCGAGTGTTTTTCCTTCACTAGATATCCCTTCTGAAGGTAATACAACTAAATTGCCAGGGCAGTACCGTAGTAAACACGGAACTAGGTAGGCTCTTAGAAGAAGGTTGTACCGAGACCTTCTAATTTGAAATAGGTAGAAATAGCATTACTAACCAACATGCTACTAAGACTGTATTACTCATCCAAATACAGCATATCACTTCCTTCTATATACTACAAATTATTCGTAACCACGCTCATTGTGTTACATTTTCTTCTTTTTTTATTTTTCTTTGACATTTGCATTGTATAAATTATAGTCTCATCAACTAGGTAGTAACAAATTATATGGAACCATTTTAACAATTGTTAAGCATTCAATTCGCTGTAACCTCAGGGAAATCTTAATATGTTATGTTCTTTATATTATTAAAAAAAAAACATTAACAACTGTATACCAATAAGACTGTAACAATGAGAAGTCTTTGCTATTAGATTCAGAAGCATCCGACCCACCTTACATTTCAAGGCGGTGGGTTACTCTGTACTGTTAATGAAATAAATAAATGAAACAAATAACCCAATAAGAGCTTAAACATGGTCCAGGGTATTATATTCCACAGGGACCATCTTTTACAGTCTGATGACTAGCTGCACACCAACTTAGAGTGCCGAGGTGTTCATTTCGTTTGGAGCGTCCATCGGGGTCTGAGGGATAAACTGGTTGCCACCGGTGCCTTCATCTCGGCATTCGAGGGTGGCACATTACCTGAAAAGGTCAGGGTGACGGTTTACTGCTGTAATGTGAAACCGTATATCCCTCCCCCAATGCGGTGCTTTAAGTGCCGGAAGTTCGGGCATATGTCTTCCTGCTGTACATCCGCCATCACCTGCCGAGATTGTGGACATCCGTCCCATCCCACTACTCCACGTGTTCCGCCTCCCACCTGTGTCAATTGCGGAGAGCGACACTCGCCTCTCTCACCGGACTGTGGGATTTTACAGAAAGAGAGGAAAATAATGGAATGCGAGACCCCCGGACCAACTGCCCTACACTGAGGCTAAGAAAAATAAGAGAGGCTACATCATGTGCGTACGACATCCAACTACGCCACCACTACGACAACAGTTCCAGCTCCTTCCGTTCCGCCCATTCCTGTCGGCTCTCGGAGCCGCAATACTACACCTGCCCCCTCGATGATGGGAGGCACTTCCCTCCCTGTTGCTTCAGCACCACCTACCTCGGGAGCATTGTCCCCCATAACCATTGGGGACGTCAGTCCCCACTTCTCAGCTGGAGAAGCGTTAGTCTCCTTGGGCTTCTCTCGCTAGGAAGGGGTCCCTGTGGTCCCTCCATTCCTGTGTTTCTACTAGTGGGAAAGAGGACACCTGCCAGTGGCTGAAGTGACCAAAAGCAGCCGGTCGTAAGGCTTCACGATCCTCCTCAGTTCCGGCCAGACAAACCCGAGGATCAGCGAGAGAAATCCAAAAAGGAGACCCCAGAGACGGAGGAAATTGCGGTGGCACCCGCACCACCACTACCTACGAGCTCTGCATCTGAGGACGAGGTGGAGAATCTGGTGTCCGCCGGGGACCTAGATCTCGCCGGACGCTCGGACGCGACGGATGTAGACTGTTCGGGCAGCGAGGCGGTGGTGGCAGGTGACCCTGAGGTGTATACTGCCTCACTGAGCGTTTCGTGCCTTCCCTGCCTCACAATCGCATCACCCTCCAGTGGAATTGCTGTGGTTACTTCCTCCACATGGCTCAGCTAAGGCAAATGTTAAGCTTTACACCTGCTTTCTGCATTGCCCTCCAGGAAACCTGGTTCCCGGCAATGCGGACCCCTGCCCTCTGTGGTTATAGGGGATATTACAAGAACTGTAGCGAATACATTAGTGTGTCGGGTGGAGTTTGCGTCTGTGTCCTGAACTTGCTGTGTAGTAAACCTGTTCCCCTTCAAGCCCTATTGAAGCTGTGGCAGTCGGGATGATGACGACGCAGAAAATAACTGACTGTAACGTATATCTCCCTCCGGATGGTGTGGTACCCCTGAATGTCTTGGCTGCAGTGATTTATCAACTCCGTAAACCTTCCCTACTTTTGGGATATTTTAACATCCGTAACTCCTTGTGGGTTTGCACCATGTGCTTACTGGCCGAGGTAGAGATGTCAAAACTTTACTGTCTCAGCTCGACATCTGCCTTTTACGTACTGGTGCCCGACCAATTTTGCAGTGCTTTGTGGTAGTTTTCCGGCCATTGATTTATCACTTTGCAATCCGAGACTTCTCCCATCTGTCCACTGGAGAGCCCGTGATGACTTGTGTGGTAGTGACCACTTCCCCATCTTCCCGTCACTTTCCCAGCGTCATGCCCACAGACGCCTACCCAGATGGGCTTTAAACTAGGCAGACTGGGAAGCGTTCATCTCTGCAGTCACCGTTGAATCTCTCCCACGCAGTACCATCGATGTGGTGGTTGAACGGGTCACTAGAACTATTCCTTCTGTGGCAGAAAACGTGATCGCTCGTTCCTTAGGGTGCCACCAGCGATAATCATTTTCTCGGTGGTCGCCAGAAATTGACGAGGCCACTAAAGAGCACAGGTGGGCTCTATGACGACATAAGTGGCACCCTTCCCTCGAGCACCTAGTAGATTTTAAACGGCTCTGTGCCCGTGTATGCCAGCTTATAAAAAGGCGGAAAGAGGAATGTCTGGAGAGGTACGTCTCGACCGTCGGGTACCGTACGTCACCTCCCAGAGTCTGGGCGATCGGACGTGTTTTTGGGTACCGGACCCCGACAAGTGCCCTGGCATTAACATCAGTGGCACGTCGTATACCGACACAAACGCGATTGCCGAACACTGTGCTCGAGCGTCTGCATCGACGAATTAGCCCCCGGCCTTTCGCACTCTTGAATGGAGGACGGAAGGGGAGGTCCTCTCATTCACTACGTGCCACAGTGAACCTTGTAACGCCCCATTTACAGAGTGGGAGCTCCTCAGCGCCCTTGCCCATTGCCCCCACACAGCTCCCGGACCAGATCGGATCCACAGTCAGACGATTAAACATCTCTCGTCCGACTACAGGCGACATCTCCTCGTCACCTTCACCCGGACGTGGTGTGACAGTGTCTTTCCGTCGCAATGGCGGCAGAGCACCGTCATTCCCGTGCTCGAACCTGATAAAAACCCACTTCGTGTGGATAGCTATCGGCCTGTCAGCCTGACCAGTGTTCTGTGTAAGCTGCCGGAACGTATGGTGAGCCGGCAGATGTGTCGGGTCCTGGAGTCATTTGGCCTACTGGCTCCGTGCCGGGGAAGTTTCCGCCAGGGTCCATCTACCACTGATAATCTCGTGTCCCTCGAGTCTGCCATCTGAACAGCCTTTTCCAGACAGCAATACCTGGTTGCCATCTCTTTTGATGTACGAAAAGCTTACGACACGACCTGGCGACATCGTATCCTAGCCACGTTATACGAGTGGGGTCTCCGGGACCCATTCCTGATTTTTATCCAAAATTTCCTGTCACTCCATACTTTCCGTGTCCAATTTGGTGCCTCGCATAGTGCCGCCCCCTCCCCAATAAACAGCAGAATGGAGTCCTGCTGGGCTCTGTATTGAGTGTATCTCTATTTTTAGTGGCCATTAACAATCTAGCAGCAGCTGTCGAGCCCTCCGTCTCACCTTCTCTGTATGCAGACGACTTCTGCATTTCGTACTGCTCGTCCAGTACTGGTGTTGCCGAGTGGTGCCTACGCGGAGTCGTCCACGAGGCGCAGTCGTGGGCTCTAGCCCACGGCTTAAGCTTTGAGCTGCAAAGTCGTGTGTTATGCACTTCTGTCGGCGTCGTACCGTTCGTCCGGAACCAGAACTTTACCTTAATGGCTATCCAGTCACTGTAGTGGAGACATACCGATTCTCGGGACCGGTTTTCGATGCACGATCGGCTCGGCTTCCTTGCCTTTGTCAGTTTAAGCAGAAGTGCTGGCAGCACCCTCCGCTGCCTGAGAAACACCAACTGGGGTGCAGATCACTCTACACTGCTGCAGCTCTCCCACCTCGACTATGGGGGTGTGATTTGTGGTTCGGCGGCGCCCTCAGCGTTGCATTTACTCGACCCAGTGCACCACTGCAGAGTTTGACTAGCGACAGGAGCTTTTAGGGCGAGTCTGGTGACCGGCGTACTGGTGGAGGCTGGAGTCCCTCCATTGAAGATCAGATGTGCACAGCTGCAGGCCAGTCACATTGCACACATTGATAGTTCCCCTGAGCATCCTAATTACAATCTCTTTTTTCCCAACCTCGGCGGTTCATCTCCCGAATCGGCGGCCGACATCGGGGCTTAAGATTTCGGTTCCCATCCGTTCCCTTCTGTCTGAACTGGAGACCTTCCCTTTACCACCTCTACTCCAGGTCCATTCACGTACACCTCCATGGTGTAAACCTAGGGTGATGCTTCACTCGGACCTTCCACGTCGCGCTAAGGCCTCGGTTAACCCTGTGGCTCTCCGCTGTCACTTCCTCTCGATTCTCGACACGTACGGAGGCCGTGAAGTGGTTTACACGAACCGCTCGACGGCTGACGGTCGTGTCGGCTTTGCGTATATTCGTGGAAGACATCTCGAACGGCACTGCTTGCCAGATGGCTACAGTGTTTGCACTGCAGAGCTGGCGGCCATATTTCGTGCTCTCGAGGACATCCGCTCGTGCCCCGGTGAGTCATTTCCCCTTTGGTAGTAACCACCCAGTAGTCCCTCTGTGTCTCGGAACAGTCCAGTCGTTCACCGGTGTTTGTCTGGACACCGGGTCACGTCGGAATTCCGGGAAATGAACTTGCCGACAGGTTGGCAGTCGGGCTACACGGCAACCGCTTCTGGAGCTCGGCACGCCCGTGACTGACTCGTGTTCATTACTACGCCACGAGGTTTTTCAGCTTTGGAAGATGTAATGGCACAATCTCAGTACACACGACAAACTGCGTGCCATTAGGGAGACTACGAACGTGTGGAAGTCCTCGAAGAGAGACTCTCACAGGGACTCTTTGGTTCTCTGCCGGCTCAGTATTGGTCACGCTTCGGCTCCGCATTGGTCGTGCTCGGGCAACCCAGGCTGCCTCCTGCACCGTGAAGACCCGTCTCAGTGTCGGTGTGGCGCCCGTTTGACATTGGCCCGTATTCTGGTGCACTGTCCTACTTTGAGTGCCCTGGGACGACATCATCATTTACTGGACTTGTTACAGCTAATTTTATCTGACACCTCATCGGCTGATTTAGTTTTACATTTCGTTCGTGAGGGTGGGTTATATCATTTGATCTGAGTTTTAGTGCATGTTCTTTGTCCCTTTGTATCCCCCACCGTAGTGCTTCTAAGGTGTAGGTTTAATGTGTTGCAGAGTGGCTGGCTTCTCCTTTTTATTCTCATGGTCAGCCAGCCATAATAATCTGCCTTCTCATTTTAATGTCTTCTACCTGTTTCTTGCATTTATGGTTTTCATGTATCCTTTTGTCCATTTGTGTTTGTTGCTCTTCGGTCATTCTTGTGGTTTTTCCTTTCTTTCTGTTTTGTGTTGTAAGTCTTGTTTGTTTTATTCTCACCCTTGTGGCATTGTTTTATTCGGAACAAGGGACAGATGACAAGCAGTCTGGTCTCCCCCCCCCCTCCCCCTCTTTTTAAAGCAACACACACACACACACACACACACACACACACACACACACACACACACACACACACACACACAAAGTTCTGTGAGTAACATATTGACTTTTTCGTGATATTATTGTTTGATCTTTGAAATAGATGCAGGGTTATTAATATGTACCTCCATACTGAAACTATAAGAAATGTAGAAAATATCTGCGTGTCAGAGGACGTAGTGCCTCTGCAGGTTTTTAACTCTCATTACAGGTGCTCGATACGGGCACCATTAATCAAGCGGCAAAAAATGTTGTGGTAATTAAACTCTTGCCGTACCAGTCCGAAAACCTCACTGTGAATGACTACATGAATTATCCTTCCCTGGAACTGTTCCAAATTAATGTCAGTGGAGGCACGAACTTGTGATCTTTAACATAACCCTATAAGAAGCAACCACCCGGAGTTAAGTCAGGTGCTTGTGGAGGTGATTGAAGAAGAGGAGAGTCACAGTAAGAAACATGTCCGATTCGGTGCTGAGGCAGTTCGGCACCGAGGCAAGAAAGAAATGTAGTGGAGCGCCGTCTCGCTCAAAATGAAGCCTACACTGTCTGGCTGTATTTACAGCACGGAACGTCGCTGCAGCGTGGCCGCAAATGGAAAATCGGTCACAGTTTCCTCTGGAGAGGGGAAGAAAAAATAAATAAAAAAAATATTGTCTGCGAACTTTCGAAGAGGACACGGCACGAATGACGTTTCCAGACATACGGAATGTTGCTCTGCAGCTGCAAACTGACTTCTTAAAATAGCTGCTGAAAGTCATCGGAAGTCAGAATGAAGCCGATTGTCCAGAGTAATGGGTACGTGTGACACATCCAGGTTTTATGCAGTGTAATGCAGAAGTTTGTGTGGAATGCAGGAGGTAGTATACTGCTGCATCTGCAGCTCTCTGGGACTCCTGATGAACTGTTCCTGCACACACTCCACCTTCTGTGCTGATGGTCCCAGCCAGCTCATTTTCTTTGTGCCACGTAAGCAGACAGTTTCACCAAATGTGTCGTACCACACTCGGACTGTTTTGTCTGTCGGCGCTTTTACCTGCTATTTGGTAATAGAGTGTCTTCGAACCGTCACAGTTGACTCACATTTAGTGAATTCGAGGACACAAAAATCTTTGCTCCATTGTACACAGAGTTCTGACATGCCTGCCCCTCGTCGTGCACTCTGCGACGGCACTGTATCTATTACGAGGCGTGTCTGGAAAGTAAATATTGTTTTGGAAAATGCCTCATAAAAACGTGTCAAAACTAAAATTTATTTTTATAAGAAAGAGAATTTCTTAAACTATTTTTCTACATTATTGTCACCATTGTCCAAACATGTGTCATAGCAAGAAACTAACTTTGCTATACCCTCTTTCTAGAAAGAGGTCGTCAGTGAAGACGGCCACTGCTGAACGCCATTTATTGTGTCATTTTCTGTTTGCCGAGTTCATTCCCAGAGGTGAAACTGACAGTGCGGTATAATACTCAGAGACATTGAGAAAATTTCGAAACGGAGGGCGTGAAATACTGTCGAGACATTGTGTCGCTTCGTGACGATGCTCATCCCCATTCTGCCGGTGTCACTCAAAATCGTATTTGTCGATTCTATTGGGAGCACTTCGATCGCCCGTCGTACGACCCCGATCTCGCACCTTCTGACTACTACTCCTTCTCGAATTTGAAGCAAGATTTTGGAGGGAGGCACTTTGACAGCACACAAACAATGGTGTTTAGCAGTGGCAGTGCCACCTTTCCGTGAAGAATGCATAGAAAAGTTGGTTTCCACTATGATTAATGTGTGAAAAATGGTAGCAACTTTGTAGAAAAATAATTTAGAAATGCTCTTTCTGGTAAAAATAAAGTTTGATGTGAAAAAAAATTGTTTTTATGAGTTTTTTTACAAAATGCTATTTACTTTCTGGACATTCCTCCTGCAATACAAAACTTCTAGCAATGCTCTATCCACTGATACGTCTCTTCTTTTCTGTACGTCTAGTAGTTTTCCCACACTTGTGATCGGAACATACGGAGGTACTTGCAAATAACCGTGTAAATTGCCTAGTTGTTTGCTTGCAGCTGTGATAAATGATTTGCTCCCAACTGACTTTCAGTAGGCAGTGAAGTGTGTGTTGTTCTGAAAGTTCCTGGCAGATTAAACCTGTGCACTGGACTGGGAGGACAGCAGAAGAGGCGTCCTGACAGATGTGAAACTGTGAGGAAGGGCCTCCAGGTGTGCCCGAATGCCTCATTTAGTAAGATTAGTCCCTGCAAATGGGACTGTGTTCGAGTCTCGATCCCGTGCTCTGTTTTAGGGTGCCGGGAAGTGTTTGATGGAAATGAATAAAGACGAGTATTAAACAGGTAGTAAAATATTTTTCTTAAAAATGTGTGGAGTATGGACCAGGTTCTAACTGGGGAGTCCATTGCACCTCGGCAACATTACTCAAAACAGTTTATTATTGGCAAATGAATTTAACCATCCTTAAAGTAGCACTGCAGATTTGTTGCGTTCCATGAAGAATATTAAGCTTAGAAAAAAATTCGCTAATGTGTATATCCTGGTTTCAGCTGTATTAGATGTGTACATACTATCTATTAAACAATGGAAAATCGAGGCTGGAGCATAGGCGATAGTGTGAAAAGGATAGATTGGAAATCATTGTATAGAGGAGATTTGAGATGCAGAGAGGCACAACAAAAAGACTGCAATACATTTGAGCTTTTGATCGAAAGGCCTTCTTCCGAAGTGGAAAATGTGCACATGAGAGTGTGAGGGGAGAGTGGGCATGTTGTATAATTCCAATGAAGGCCTTTTTGGCTGAAAGCTTACTTGTGTGACAGTCTTTTTGTTGTGCCTCTCTGCGACTCAACATCTGCACTATACGGTGAGTAGCAATCTATCCTTTTCGTAATAATGTCGTGTTTTCCATGAATGGTGAACTTTTGGGCAGACCTTGAGGAGAGGTAGTGAAACAGCACAGGAAAAGAAAACTGTCAGTGTCTGCATTTTTATGGATGAGTGAAACATGTGGACGTAAAGCATTTACCACGAATTGCTGCACCAGCCTTTGTTAACACTATTCCTATTCCAAAATCTTGCACATGTCAGCTATTGATCTTTGCTTTTTCACAATTGCAGTAGAGGAGGAAGGTTAAAAGCAGGACATTAATTACTGATGAACAACATATACTGAAGAAAGGCTTTGGTTTTCGGTGACTGTGTACATTTATCATCACTTAACACTTCCGGACTGAGATGCTGTGGTCCATACATAAAACTCTCCCCCGACATTTCGCCTTCGACTGCGGAAGGTATCCTCTGAGAACAATGGTCGAACTGCAACGAGAGCGCGAGTGAGCGCCGTATATATAAGCCGTCCAGAGGGCGCCGCTGTCAATAACGTGACGTTGGCTGTTCTATGATCTCTGATATTGCTAACTTTCTCTTTTGAAATTAATCGATTGTTATGCTGTTGCTGCAATGTTGACAGCCATATCTTATCCAGCTTAATGCCTTCATCTTTACTATTAAAATTTTTGCAGTGTTTGGCAATCTCAATGGCCTCTCTGTACATCTGTGTATAATAATACGACACCTTTGCTATGACGGTCGTCTCACTAAACTTTATTTCATGATCATCTTCCTGAAACACGTTCTGCTATGGCCGGAGGCGGCAGTTCCTTTTTTGTTCTCCCAGACGGGTGTTGACACTTCTTTTTGTTATGCCTATATAGACCTATCCACAACTGCATGGAATTTTATAGGCACCTGGTGTAGCTAGAGGATGTCATTTATCTTTTGCAGATCTGAAACATTCTTTTATTTTCGTGGTGCGTCTGAAAATAGTTTCCACATCGTATTCGCTTAAAATATTTCCAATGCGATCAGTGACCTCACTAATAAATGGTGAGAACACTTTCCCCTCGGGTCGGTGTCGATCTTCGTCCGTCCCGGTTGTCAGTATGTACGGACCACGGCATCTCAGCCCAGAAATGTTAAGTGGTGACATCACCTGCTGTGAAAGCCTTCATTCTATGATGTGTACATTTACATGGGCGTTTCATATTTCAACAGCTATAACATCTCAGGTGTTTGCTCATCACAGTGGTATATGAAACTATTAGAGGCTTTCACAAATGCCCATATAGGGAAGGTAATGTCTGTAATGTATGATTTATGCAATGGAAAAAAGTGCTTAGTAACTATCACATTAGCTACTTGATACAGTCTACTGTAAAATTGGGCAAAGAGGAGACTGTGTAATCGAAGTCAAAATGGTTTTTATTTGTCTGTTTATTGTATTAAATGCTCCTTTGATAATTGTGAAACAGCTCTCAATATTATGAAAAGTATAGTTGCTGCTCAGCATATAGTAGAGATGCTGAGTCACAGGTAGGGACGACAAAATGACTACGAGAAAGTAGGCTATAAGTCCGCTTCAGAAATGGACAAAAACACACACACACACACACACACACACACACACACACACACACACACACACACACAGGGGGGGGGGGGGAGGCAGCAAGATGCAGTCGAGAGGCTAGGCTTTGGGCAGGGGTGAGGGGGGGGGGGGGGGGGGGAGAGCATTAGCGGAAAAGGAGAGGAGTGAAATACTGTGGGTGCCTTGGTGGAATAGAGGGCTGGAATGGGAACAGGGACTGGGCTAGATGGGTAGGACAATGAGTAATGAAGGTTGAGGCCAGGAGGGTTACGGAAAATTATATATTACAGGGAGAGTTCCCACCTGTGCAGTTCAGAAAAGCTGGAGTAGGTGGGAAGGCTGTGGAGCAGTGACAGAAATTAAGAACATCATGTTGGGCTGCGTGTTTAGCAATGGGATGGTCCAGCTTTTACCCAGCCACAGTTTGTCAGTGGCCATTCGTGTGGACAAAAAGTTTGCCGGTTATCGTGCCCACGTATAATGTAGCAGAGTGGTTACAGCTTTCCTTGTAGATTACGTGACTGGTTTCACAGGTAGCCCTGCCTTTGATGGGATAGGTGATGTTTTTGCCTCGACAGAGTATGTGGTGGTGGTGGTGGTGGTGGTGGTGGTGGTGGTTGGAGGATGTATGGGACAGGTCTTGCATCTAGGATTATTAGAGGGATATGAGCCATGAGGCAAGAAGTTGAGAGCAGACGTTGTGAAGTGATGGACGAGTATATTGTGTAGATTCAGTGGATGGCGGAATACCAGTGTGGGAGGGGGAGGGGAGGATAGTGGGTAGAACATTCTTCATTTCGAGGCACGACGAGAGGTAGTCGATACCCTTGCGGAGAATACGATTCTCACGAGGGGAATGCACCTCTGTGGCCGGTGGGACTTTGGGAGATGGTGGGTGAGCGGACAGGTAAGGTACGGGAGATCTGTTTTTGTACGTAGTTGGGAAGGTACGGCGGCCTCGGTAACCCCTTCAGGGGCTGCTCCTCACTACAGATGGGACGGCCGTGGGTGGCTAGGCTACAGGAACGGGTGACAGCTGTCGATGGCAGGCTTTGATCTCTTCACAGTGCAAAATCTGTGTTCACTTCATGTTATTAAAGATCTGAGGTACACGTGTAAATGCAAAGATGGTGATTCACAATGCTGTCTCCTAGGTTAGATCTTAGACACGAGTTAGTCTTGTTCATTTGCTTTGGACTGCTGTAACAGATTGACAAAATAATCGTCTAACAACTTCTAGCGTGTGCTTGATAATGGCATAAGAACCGAAAGTGTAGATAGTTCAGTAGATAAATATAGTAATACACAGTCAAATAGTGATTTAATATTTTAAAAACCGTACTTTTTGTACAGCATTTTGTTCTGTGCATTTCTTGGATCTCACAAGCACCTATGACATCTATATTATTATATTGACATATATTGACATTTCAAACTGCCACAAAAACTAAACTAGCGCAGGTACGACGTTCACTCGACCACGGCTTGATGCCGACTGACCTGTTGAGTCCGTGAACGCACAGATGGCGTCGCTACTCCCCCCACAACCCGCACTGTGACCAATCGGAGGTTTTTTTCTGAACCGCCCTCGTATATCTAAAACATATCATATATATGTCTGCTTGTGTCTGTGTATGTGCGGATGGATATGTGTGTGTGTGGGTGGGTGTATACCTGTCCCTTTTCCCCCCTAAGGTAAGTCTTTCTGCTCCCAGGATTGGAATGACTCCTTACCCTCTCCCTTAAAAACCACATCCTTTCATCTTTCCCTCTCCTTCCCTCTTTCCTGATGAAGCAACCGTGGGTTGCGAAAGCTTGAATTTTGTGTGTGTGTTTGTGTTTGTTAGTGTCTCTATCAACATACCAACACTTTAGTTTGGTAGGTTACATCACCTTTGTTTTTATTATACAGACAGTACTACATTCTCTTCTGGCCACTCCATTACTCACAACTCACCTCGAATAACAAAATCATTTAATGCGAATAACAGCAGACTGCATAAACAAATGCCGTACACATTGAGGCGAGTGTGAAGTGATGTGAGGAGAATGCCAGCTTCCTCCTGTGGCTCGCAGAAAGACAGGTGTTGGCAGAACACGAGTGAGGAACTTACTGGAACACACCCGACTACCATCTACACTAGTGGAAGTGCTCTGTCACTGATACTTGTTCACTGTATCGTGAACACACATTTTAGGCGTATAATGTTATATCTGTTCTTATTATTCAGTGATGCTTTTTATGCAGGTAATTTAAATTTATTCGAGAAAATTTATTAGTATTTTTGCAATAGATTTTAAAAAGTTTCTCAAAAGCAGGAATCTTACTTTCTTTTTTTTTTTTTTTTTTTTTTTAAGTGCTTAACATTATATCTGGATCATCTCATTGACTTTTTGCGTCATCACTGCATTATTTACAGAAAATTCCTGGATTCATTTTTTAAACATTGAAAAACTTCACGTGCTTCAGGATTTTTCAAAATAAACAGCATAATCAACTTTCTGTAAAACAATGGAAAATGCAGGATGTAATGTAACAGTATTATGGAACTGATAGTTGCTATTTGCCATATAGAGGAAATGCTGATATTGTAATTATGTAACTTTTCATAAATTTGTTCACTTTGCACTGTGGTACATCACATTCTACCACACAGTTCTGTAAAGCATAGCAGTGTTACAACATTGCACAATTTGACAACACATTACTGCTTGCCGAGCTTGTAAGATACTCGGAATAATATCTCCCACTGAAAAGCTCTCGACACCGAGTAAAAGATAATACAATTAGAAGAAAGTACATTACAAAGATTTACACGAGCTAGTATAGGATAATTTTTGCTGCTTGTAGGATTTTTGTGTGCTAGTTATGTTAACTTGAAATCTTACAAAATTAAAGGTATGAAAAAAAGATAATTGTTCTATACTGTATGTAGAAAAAGTATATAAAAACACACAAGAAAATACTAGTATTCATCTTTCTAGATGTGACAAGATCATTTGGATCACCAAACAGTGAGGTCATTACTCTCGCTGGATTAGATAAGGCCAGTGAAGGAAGTCAGCCGTGCACTTTCTAAGGAACTGTCCTGGCATTTGCCTGAAGAGATTAAGGGAAATCACAGAAAACCTAAATCTGGATGGGCAGATGTGGATTTGAATCGTCGTCCTCCTGAATGGGAGTCCAGTGTACTAACCACTGCACCACCCCACTTGGTTATAGTCATAGGCAGCTACGTATTTTTCTTTTGGGAAGTGCACAGTTTTATGTTTATAAACATTTAAAGCAAGTTGTCAATGTTTGCACTACCACGAAATCTTATCGAGGTTTGACTGAATATTTGTACAGCTTCATCGAGATAGTAAGTCATCGTAGGTAGCTGCATCCTCAGCGAAAAGCTGTAGGTTACTATTAATATTATCTGCGAGATCATTAATATAAGACATAAACAGCAAGGGACTGAACACACTATCCTGGATTACACCCAAAGTTACTTCTACAGCTGATGACTCTCCACCCAAGATAATATGCTCCATCCTCTTTACCGAGAAGTCCTCAATCCAGTCACAAATTTCACTCGATATCCCCTACGATCATAGTTTTGACAGTAAGCGTAGATGTGGTAATGAATCAAATCCTTTTAAGAAATCGAGAAATACTGTATCTACCTGATTGCCGGCTTTCAGGATGTCGTGTGAAAAAAGTGAGAGCTGGGTTTGACATGATGTGTGTCTCCAAACTCCATGCTGGTTGGCAGGGAGGTGGTGGTCATTATGTTCAAGATATCTCATTACATTTGAGCTCAGAATTTGTTCCAACATCGCACAACAAATACAGTTTTAATGATTTCGGTTGTTGTTGTTGTTGTCTTCAGTCCTGAGACTGGTTTGATGCAGCTCTCCATGCTACCCTATCCTGGGCAAGCTTCTTCATCTCCCAGTACTTACTGCAACCTACATCCTTCTGAATCTGCTTAGTGTATTCATCTCTTGGTCTCTATGATTTTTACCCTCCATGCAGCCCTCCAATGCTAAATTGGTGATCCCTTGATGCCTCAGAACATGTCCTAGTAACCGGTCCCTTCTTTTTGTCAAGTTGTGCCACAAATTCCTCATCCCCCCAATTCTATTCAATACCTCCTCATTAGTTATGTGATCTACCCATCTAATCTTCAGCATTCTTCTGTAGCACCACATTTCGAAAGCATCTATTCTCTTCTTGTCTAAACTATTTATCGTCCATGTTTCACTTCCATAGATGGCTACACTCCATACAAATCCTTTCAGAAACGACTTCCTGACAATTAAATCTATACTCGATGTTAACAAATTTCTCTTCTTCAGAAACACTTTCCTTGCCATTGCCAGTCTACATTTTATATCCTCTCTACTTCGACCATCATCAGTTATTTTGCTCCCCAAATAGCAAAACTCCTTTACTACTTTAAGTGTCTCATTTCCTAATCTAATTCCCTCAGCATCACCCAACTTAATTCGACTACATTCCATTATTCTCGTTTCGCTTCTGTTTATGTTCATATTATATCCTCCTTTCAAGACACTGTCCATTTCGTTCAACTGCTCTTCCAAGTCCTTTGCTGTCTCTGACAGAATTACAATGTCATCGGCGAACCTAAACGTTTGTATTTCTTCTCCTGGACTTTAATACCTACTCCAAATTTTTCTTTTGTTTCCTTTACTGCTTGCTCAATATACAGATTGAATAACATCGGGGACAGGGTACAACACTGTCTCACTCCCTTCCCAACCGCTGCTTCCCTTTCATGCCCCTCAACCCTTATAACTGCCATCTGGTTTCTGTACAGATTGTAAATAGCCTTTCGCTCCCTGTATTTTACCCCTGCCACCTTGCGAATTTGAAAGAGAGTATTACAGTCAACATTGTCAAAAGCTTTCTCTAAGACTACAAATGCTAGAAATGTAGGTTTGCCTTTCCTTACTCTATTTTCTAAGATAAGTCGTACGGTCAGTATTGCCTTACGTGTTCCAACATTTCTGCGGAATCCAAACTGATCTTCGCCGAGGTCGGCTTGTACCAGTTTTTCCATTCACCTGTAAAGAATTCGCGTTGGTATTTTGCAGCTGTGACTTGTTAAACTGATTGTTCGGTAATTTTCACATCTGTCAACACCTGCTTTCTTTGGGATTATAATTATTGTATTCTTCTTGAAGTCTGAGGGAATTTCGCCTGTCTCATACATCTTGCTCACCAGATGGTAGAGTTTTGTCAGGACTGGCTCTCCCAAGGCTATCAGTAGTTCTAATGGAATGTTGTCTACCCGCGGGGCCTTGTTTCGACTCTGGTCTTTCAGTGCTCTGTCAAACTCATCACGCAGTATTGTGTCTCCCATTTCATCTTCATCTACATCCTCTTCCATTTCCATAATATTGTCCTCAAGTACATCGCCCTTGTATAGACCCTCTATATACTCCTTCCACCTTTCTGCTTTCCCTTCTTTGCTTAGAACTGGGTTTCCATCTGAGCTCTTGATATTCATACAAGTGTTTCTCTTTTCTGCAAAGGCCTCTTTAATTTTTCTGTAGGCAGTATCTATCTTGCCCCTAGTGAGATAAGTCTCTACATCCTAACATTTGTCCTCTAGCCATCCCTACATCTCTTGGACGACCCTTTTTGAAAACGCAAATGATCTTCCATAGTACGACCAGGAGTAAATGGTATAGGGAGATGGTGAAAAAGTCCAGTCATGACACCCGGTGCTGCTATTTAGTATTTAATATTATGAAAGATTGTAGAGTTATATGTCAATCTGCACAATAGAAATGAGAAATATTTTCGCAAATAGTTGAACATTTGCAGTTTATGTTTCCATAGTTACCTGTTATCAATGTTAATTAGTTCTGCAATGAATGATAAAATAATTTATCAGTATATTAACAGTTATGATCTGAAGATGGTGCTCACAGTATTATGATAGGTCTGTGGCATGCTCCTTTCTTATATTCTTAAGTGTTGTAGTTATGTTAATGGGAAAACACCTCTCTCTGCATTGTCAGAATCAGATTTAAATATGTCTTCTTGAGCAGTGCTCGAACTTTCACTGCTCCCTCACAGATGTGTAATTAAATTTTCTATGCATTCTTCCACAACGCTTTCATTTTTGGCTGCGTCTCTGATGAAACTTCCAGTACTGTTCAGTTTTCGTCCACGTCTTGCTTGCCATTTGATTGATAGCTGCTACAAGAAAAGTTTCAGTTTCAGAGATAGTGAATTTTGTATTGTTTCCAGCAACGTAATTTTTTACTTATGTCTGTACCCCTTCAATGGCATTGAAACGACAGTGGTGTGGAGGAAGCCAGTTTCATGCTCGTGCCTTTTAGCAATTTCATCAATTACATATGTTGGAAATTGTGGTTTCTGTTGTGCCACAGTTTTGAGTAATTCCACGTTCTTCGAAGTTTCTCTGAAATCCACTTTTCATCATTTCAGCCACTGAATGACACGTCGTTTTTTCATTGCCAAAGTTGGTGTCTTATCGTGAACAATGGAACGATAAAGGACACGGTCTGTGATGATCAGATTTATCATAAGCAACGTCTCGTATCATTTTTGAAAAATCACACTGTTCATCTCTCTATAGTAATCACCTGCCTTTTCGAATAAAATATTATCGACCAGTTTTGCACAAAATTGCCCGATACACGTGCGTGTAAAACAATAGTTTGCCTTCCTTTTCCAGAAACACTGGCACGGTTCCCTTAGGTGTTCCATCATTCCAGCTTCTACATACTGAATGGCTTGGCACTGGCTCAAGTTTCATCTATCCACACTATACTTTCAAATCCCATACCCACAACGCTATGCAGAAATCTACACTGTCGTGCAACTACATCTGTCCTTTCCACCCGTTAAACACTGAGTAACTGAAGCCTATGTTTTTCAGCAGTGTACATAATGAAGATGTGCTTCCTTTAAAAAAATCATGTTTTTTGATGTGGCACAAGTAGTTTAGATAGAGGAGGATGTTCCCTTCTCTTATAATAGCTACGTATGTGACGACAGGTAGTGTCTTTCTCGAAATCCTCCTCGGCCGCTCCTTTTCCGGTGTGTGCAGCCGTGTCGTGCCACTCTCACCACATCCTACACTGTACCATGCTTTCCCTCTCGTTGTAACAGTGCTCGTGCTTGCTTCCAATGCTACTGCAGTCCTCTGAACAACCTGAGCAACAGGAAATAATGTCTCATCTTTTTCCTCACCACACACACGAATTTGCGGGTCTGGCTCTGTAACACGCATTTCTTCCTCCGTTTCGCTTCATGTGTTGGGCTGCCACTACTCGTTGCACTGGGTATTGCTTAAAAGCTACCAGAAACAATAAACACCAGAAACAATAAACACCAGAAACAATAAACACCAGAAACAATAAACACCAGAAACAATAAACACCAGAAACAATAAACACCAGAAACAATAAACACCAGAAACAATAAACACCAGAAACAATAAACACCAGAAACAATAAACACCAGAAACAATAAACACCAGAAACAATAAACACCAGAAACAATAAACACCAGAAACAATAAACACCAGAAACAAAATAAACTGTGAACTGAAGTATTAACACACGTGATGAAACACCAGCACCAGTTGCACGTGAGACTCCCGCTTGTACATCAGGTTTACAGAGTGGCAGTGTGGCTCCTGCAGTCTGTAATTAGCTGGCTGCCTGCGCAGAACGACGCTGTACTTCAGAAGATACGATGTCGTGAAGAATGAGATGCATAAAAACTTGTTTTTGCCTAAAATGGAGCAGAAATTACTCAGACTGTATTCATTCCGTGTTCTGTAGTGAGAACACTTATTGACTTCTAACATACTTTAAGCATAATTTCCAACCTATTCTCAATTACAGCCTTAATGTCAAATACTAACTCATTTGTAAAGTAAATGGATGTTTGAAGTTGTTTTATACGTACGAGTTAAATTTTTAGTGTCAGCGGTCTACTTATGTTAAGACAAAAGCACCAGATAGAAAGTTCCATTTTGATTACTCGTCGAGAACAGGTGCTCGGTGTGGTAGTTGCTTTTACGTATTGCATTGTATACGTCATGTGTCACTAAGTGCTCTATTAATATTACCAAAAGTACAGTAAAATGGCTAATTTTACATCCGTATGAATTGCAGTTTGTAATTCTCTAAAGAGATCTCTGCATCATCTTTGGTTATTGTGTGTGCAGTACTCTCCCTTTCCATTATCTTGTTTTCTACATTGCTAGATTACCAATATTCCAGTTATTTTATTTATTTATTGAGAACATTAACCAATTCCAGGAATATGGAGGATATTTAATTCTTAATTAATCAGGATCGCATACCTGGATACACATTACGTCGATATGTAAGACTTTGGAACGTATATTGTGTTCCGACATTATGAAATACCTTAAAGAAAATGGTGTATATATATGTAACTGGCTCTGATACAGATAATATCATTCTTGTTAAACCCACCTAGTTTCTGTATTCATGAGTGCTATTGGGCAGAGGTTCTCATGATGATACTATATGAATAGATTTACAGAATGATTTTGATACCATTCCTCACAAGCAGCTTCTAATCAGATTCTATGTAAAGAGCATTGTCCCAATTCTGTGACTGGGTTTGTGAGATCCTGTTTGAAAGGTCGTAGTTTGTGTAGGGAAGTCATTGACTAAAGAGAATTAAAAAATGGAATATCCAGGATGGAATAATGAGATTATTATGAAAAGGATGGATTGCTACTCACCATATACCAGAGGGGTTGAGTCATAGATAGGTAGAACAAAGAGACTCAAACAAATAAGCTTTTAGCCAAAAAGGCCTTCATTGTATAGAAACATATTTTCAAAAAACTTTTCATCCCCCCCATTTCACTGCTGTAGAGGTGGAACTTCAAAAAATATTCCTGTCTGGCCTCAGCAGCCAGAGACTGAGGTGTATGTTCGCTCGAGAGGGAGAGGGAGAGAGTGCGTGCAGTCTAATCCCTGTGGAGGTTTTTCGGCTGACAGCTTACTTGTTTGACAATATTTTTGTTACCCCAACTGACGACTCGACATCTCCACTATATCGTGAGTAGCAATCTGGACTTTTCATTATACTGAATAAAACAGAAATGATGTCCAGTGTCCCCAAGGAAGTGTTATAGTTCATTTGCTGTTCCTAATCTATATGAATGATTTAAGAGACTGTAGGTGCAGCCATCTTACTTTTTTTGCAGATGATGCTCTCTCTTATTACCTGTTAAAGTCACAAGAAGATCAAGACGAATTGCAAAATAATTTTGGGCAAGATACATCTATCTGCATGCACAGATGCATGTTGTGGAAATTGTCAGTTGACCATAAATAATAAAAAGTGAAATCCTGCACACTAGTACCAAAAGGAATCCATTAAATTTTGGTTAGAGGATAAACGACACAATTCAACTAAATACCTATGGTTTACAATTATGAATAACTTAAACTGAGATGATCACATAGGCAATATTGTGGTAAGGTGAACAAAAAATTTCATGTTATTGACATAACTCTTAGAAAGTTCAACAAATGTACTAAGGAGACTGCCTACACTACTAAAACTGTCCATCCTACTTTGTGGTATAACTGCACAGTACGTGATCCTTTCTGGATGGGATTGACAGAGGTCGCAATAAAAGTTCATAGTGTACAGCTCTCCATGTATTATCACGAAACAGTTGGGATAGTGTCACGGATACGGTACACGAGTAGGGGTGGCAGTCATTAGAACAAAAAGCATTTACATTGAAGTGTGAGAGGTTTGACGAAATTTCAGTCACCAGCTTTCACCCTCATATGTGAAAATATTTTTTTAAGTGCCGCCTACATAGGGAGCAATGACTGTCGTAATAAAATTGGAGCTAGAATCAAAAGATTTAGGTGTTTGTTTTTCACATGTGCAATTTGAAAGAGAAACGGTTGACAAATAGTCTGAAAGTGTTTCTGTGAATCCTCTGCCAAATACTTAAATGTGAATAACTGAGTTATCATGTAGATATAGATGTCACCTTATGCTGGAGTCAATAGGAATGATGTGTGTGTTTACAGTGTATTTGTGATGCTGACAGCCTGTCTTTGTAGCTGAACTTAGATTGTGGGGCATCTTTAAATTGAATAGTGTTTGCAATGAACTCACAATATTCTCTGGTTGTCTGAACAACTAAAAACAAATATAATTACTCTTCATCTTTTTAAGTCATTTCCTTCTAAAAACTGCCACTTAATCATCTACATTTTACTATGTAAACTTTACATCTAATTGCTATAAAATTTATATTTTAGCTTTCGTGATTGCTTTTGTTGTATTACACATTAATGAATTTTTACTGCATTGTTACCAATTTAAAATTATTGTTGTGCTGGAGTATAGGTGCGAATTAGGATGTGTAAAGTTTTGTCTCTTCTTTTTCAGGTTGGAGTGTGTTATGCATCACTGGGAACAGAATTAAAAGTGCCAATGTATATAGCCCAAGCAAAGTAACAAGGAAGAAAATTGAGAGCTTTTTAGCACTTAAAACTGGAATCTGTTCATGTTGAGGACTGTTTTATAGGGTTATTTTCCTGGTGGACGTATGCAAGAGAGTTAGGTGAATTATGCAATTCTTTGTGAATTATGCAATTCTTTGTGAATTATGCAATTCTTTGTGAATTATGCAATTCTTTGTGAATTATGCAATTCTTTGTGGAGACTGCATTTCTATCCTCAAAATCATAAAAATTGCTCTATTTGTGAGTTCAAATTTTGAAGAGAGAGAGAGAGAGAGAGAGAGAGAGAGAGAGAGAGTGAAGCATTTTGATATTAGAAATGTTTGGCCTCTGGTGATTATGAGACATTTTGAATGTACATGTAGAAGTAAATCCCAAGTAGCAACAAAGCTCACAAAGTCTTGCAGAGAATTTTTGAAACTGTCCATAAAATGGGAAAATTTTTGTTGCCCAAGCACAGTGAAAACTTCTTGCATTTTATTGTGAAGCAAAGGAAAGATATTAAACATTTGATATTGTTTTTCTGTAAGTGCACCCACTTTATTGATGTTATGGAGCTGTATATTGAAACATCTTTTTATGTACTGAAATCGTTCCTCAATTATTTAAATATGTGTGGAAGAATGAGTATGTGTGAGGATTGTTTGTACTAAGTTATTTGAGCCTTCAGGGCAGATTTTATTTATTTTTTATTGATATATATATGTATATACACATCTATATAAATGATATGTATTATACTACAGGGAACTTTTAACTTAAGACTGATTAAGCAATTGCAGTATGAAAGTGGCATTCTGTTCTTAAATGTCATTTTTCATGTTTTAGTAACTGTTTAGCAGGTATTTTTCCTGTATACTTGGCTGATCTGTAACTTGAAAGGCCACAAAAAGCATTAATTACATAATAAATGAAGAAAGAGGAACTTTTTGTGTGTGTACTTGCATTTATATAATTTTGTGATATGTGTGTAAATGTAACAAGCAATGAGATGATGTCGATTATAAGGTAGAAGTCTACCTCCAGAGTTTACTTGTTGAAGTTTGAAAGTAAAACTTTCCTAGAAAAAAAGTTGGCTGTGAAAGCATGAGTTAACAGTTCCTTCTGTATGCTGCTGTGCCACAGCTCTTTCACAACTTCTTGACACATTAAAATGTGTGCCAGATACTGCCTGCCCAGGTTCCAGTATGCCCGACACACAAACATAACCTGCCAGGAAGGAGAGCACGCACTTTCTAAGAAATGTTTGCTACTTCTAGTGTTGAAGAGAGGATCTTTTCCTACTCTGTGTGACTCAGTTTTATTTCCAAATACGGACATAATGTCACATTGAGAGCCAATAATCACAGTGGCACTTCTACTAGAATTATTTTCAGTCACTGGTCACATGTGATCTTTATTGTGACTGATTTTGCCGTTAGCCATCTATACATGTTACAGTAAATATAAAAGAAAAACTAAAGTTAGTGACTGCACTACAACAAACACAATAAACCTACAATTCACATTTGTATAGACTCTGTGACTAACATAGGTACAGTGTGCAAACATACTAATTTTTTCTACTATTCAGTACAACATGTATTGTTGTTGTAAGGTTTTTCTGCACAGCATGCACATGTCACAGTTTGAAAGTGATGCAGGTGGATGGTATTGGCATTGTTATGCAGAGTACACCAGGAGGAATGGTAAGTATTCAGGAAAAAGATCATTTCGAGCAAAAGAGTCTAGTAAACACCGGCTCTAAAATGCACACCTTGAGACCTGTGAGCAGTTATTTATCTACAATATTGTGAAACAAATTTCTTCTACTGGAAGCCCTTCACTTTCCATATTCTGGGATGAAGTGGTATGGACCAAAACGAGAAAAAATTACCTGGTAAACATGGACTCTACAATGCCTACTTTGAGAGCTTTGAGCACTTGTTCAGTAGAAGAGATTTGCCTCACAGTATCGAAGATAAAGTAGCACTCGTAACCCTCGAGGTACACATTTTGGAGCACGTGTTTCCTAAACGTTCTTTATTCAGTTGATCATTAACCATTCCTCGTGGAACATCCTGTACAACCATACATAGACGAAGAAGGTAATGTGACTTCATAATGTCTAGTATACTGACTAATATACTTTTAAAATACAAATTTGAACAAAAAACAATCAATATTATGTAAACTAATTTTTCAAAAGTAAGAAATAAATCAGATTGAGGAAACATTTTGTGGGGCTTCAAATCATGCTTGCAATAGTGTACAGTTTTTTTACTAAAAATGTGAGTAAGCAGAGAGGATGATGATGGGTAGGAGGAGGAGGAAGATGAGGAGGATGTGAGATTGAGGATGATATGAGGATGATGTGGTGGTGGTGGTGGTGGTGGTGGTGGTGGTGAGGAGGGTGGTAGCTCTTGTGAGAGAGAGAGACTACTTCTTGCACCACCACCACCACCACCACCACCACCACCACCACCACCACCACCTTCTGTTTCCTGCTGCTTGAAGGATTCTCTGTTGAAACATTTTTGAGATTGGAAAATCGTTGGAACGTTTTTGCACCTTTGGGTCTAGACAATAGCAATATGTCAAGGCCACATTACAGCAGACTGCACGGCCTGTATGATCAACCAGACAAATATCCTCTAGTACTCTTTAAAATTCCAGGATTTTGAAATTAAACATTGAACTTTAAATTCTCAGTTGACACCTCATTGGCTGTACATGATTTCCAACTTCATTGAAAATTGCTTCAAAACATTCTTTGATCTATATTATTTCTTACTTTCAGACAAATGACTTCACATCACTTTGACCCCCACCCCCCTTCTTTTTCCTTTTCAAGTTTTGTTCAGAAAGAATAAAGCCAAATGAAAAGATACGGAAACATTTGGCGATCGCAAACACAGCAAGACTCGGTTAGGAAAAAATGTCAGTGCCTACAAAGATTTTTTTTACTATACTTTAAATTTATACTTGTTTATATAGACTGACATGTTAAATAAAACATAGCAATGCCGTTTAACATTGTCACATGTAAAACTTGCAATATATATATATGAGTGTCATAAGCAGTATTTTAACAATATGCACAAGTACAGTGCCCTCTCGATTACTTTATTTCTCAGTTTTCATCTGCAAGAACTAATTATTATGTATCTAATAATTTATACAAATGGATGTCTCTTCTTACACCTTAAAATTGTATCTGTGCAGCATTTACTACAACACACCAGTCGACGATTTTTGCATCCTTCTTAACGGAAAGTGCCACGGTAGAGCGTCTATCGTTTCCGTAAGAACGTGCTGCTATTCACGGTACGTCGTCTGACGTGGCAGTGTTTGCCTGTCGATATTACAACCTCGTCGGAGAGTAGCCCACTGCCACATCTTTGGAATGACGTCTATACTAACCAATTTTCCCTCAAATCATTAAGCACCCTAACTTCTTTCAAACAATTATATCGCCCATTTGTCCATTTCCCCTTTTTGTTTGACTATGAAAATTTGGATAAAACCTATTGTGTAATTTATAGGGAGTCATTACGTTCAATTGTCTGGCAAATAAGCAGCTCTTCAGTGTTAGCTCATGTGTTTTGCTTATTTTGACACATCCTGACAGATTCCCCCATGAACCATGGACCTTGCCGTTGGTGGGGAGGCTTGTGTGCCTCAACGATACAGATAGCTGTACCGTAGGTGCAACCACAACGGAGGGGTATCTGTTGAGAGGCCAGACAAATGTGTGGTTCCTGGAGAGGGGCAGCAGCCTCTTCAGTAGTCATAGGGGCAACAGTCTGGATGATTGACTGATCTGGCCTTGTAACACTAACCAAAATGGCCTTGCTGTGCTGGTACTGCGAACGGCTGAAAGCAAGGGGAAACTACGGCCGTAATTTTTCCCGAGGGCATGCAGCTTTACTGTATGATTAAATGATGATGGCGTCCTCTTGGGTAAAATATTCCGGAGGTAAAATAGTCCCCCATTCGGATCTCCGGGCAGGGACTACTCAAGAGGACGCCGCTATCAGGAGAAAGAAAACTGGCATTCCACGGATCGGAGCGTGGAATGTCAGATCCCTTAATCGGGCAGGTAGGTTAGAAAATTTAAAAAGGGAAATGGATAGGTTTAAGTTAGATATAGTGGGAATTAGTGAAGTTCGGTGGCAGGAGGAACAAGATGTCTGGTCAGGTGACTACAGGGTTATAAATACAAAATCAAATAGGGGTAATGCAGGAGTAGGTTTAATAATGAATAAAAAAATAGAAATGTGGGTAAGCTATTACAGTCAGCATAGTGAACACATTATTGTGGCCAAGATAGACACAAAGCCCACGCCAACTACAGTAGTACAAGTTTACGAGGTGCATTCAAGTTCTAAGGCCTCCTATTTTTTTTCTTATTAACTACTCACCCGAAATCGATGAAACTGGCGTTATTTCTCGGCGTAATCGCCCTGCAGATGTACACATTTTTCACAACGCTGACGCCATGATTCCGTGGCAGCAGGAGTCTGTTTTGACCACTGGAAAATTGCTGAGGCAATAGCAGCATGGCTGGTGAATGTGCGGCCACGGAGAGTGTCTTTCATTGTTGGAAAAAGCCAAAAGTCACTAGGAGCCAGGTCAGGTGAGTAGGGAGCATGAGGAATCACTTCAAAGTTGTTGTCATGAAGAAACTGTTGCGTAACATTAGCTCGATGTGCGGGTGCGTTGTCTTGGTGAAACAGCGCACGCGCAGCCCTTCCCGGACATTTTTGTTACAGTGCAGGAAGGAATTTGTTCTTCAAAACATTTTCGTAGGATGCACCTGTTACCGTAGTGCCCTTTGGAACGCAATGGGTAAGGCTTACATCCTCGCTGTCCCAGAACATGGACACCATCATTTTTTCAGCACTGGCGGTTACCCGAAATTTTTTTGGTGGCGGTGAATCTGTGTGCTTCCATTGAGCTGACTGGCGCTTTGTTTCTGGATTGAAAAATGGCATCCACGTCTCATCCATTGTCACAACCGACGAAAAGAAAGTCCCATTCATGCTGTCGTTGCGTGTCAACATTGCTCGGCAACATGCCACACGGGCAGCCGTGTGGTCGTCCGTCAGCATTCGTGGCACCCGCCTGGATGACACTTTTCGCATTTTCAGGTCGTCATGCAGGATTGTGTGCACAGAACCCACAGAAATGCCAACTCTGGAGGCGATCTGTTCAACAGTCATTCGGCGATCCCCCAAAACAATTATCTCCACTTTCTCGATCGTGTCATCAGACCGGCTTGTGCGAGCCCGAGGTTGTTTCGGTTTGTTGTCACACGATGTTCTGCCTTCATTAAACTGTCGCACCCAGGAACGCACTTTCGACACATCCATAACTCCATCACCACATGTCTCCTTCAACTATCGATGAATTTCAATTGGTTTCACACCACGCAAATCCAGAAAACGAATGATTGTACGCTGTTCAAGTAAGGAAAACATCGCCATTTTAAGTATTTAAAACAGTTCTCATTCTCGCCATTGGCAGTAAAATTCCATCTGCCGTACGGTGCTGCCATCTCTGGGACGTATTGACAATGAACGCGGCCTCATTTTAAAACAATGCGCATGTTTCTATCTCTTTCCAGTCCGGAGAAAAAAAATCAGAGGCCATAGAACTTGAATGCACCTCGTATATGCCAACTGGCTCTGCAGATGATGAAGAAATTGATGAAATGTATGATGAGATAAAAGAAATTATTCAGGTAGTGAACGGAGACGAAAATTTAATAGTCATGGGTGACTGGAATTCGACAGTAGGAAAAGGAAGAGAAGGAAATGTAGTAGGTGAATATGGATTGGGGCTAAGAAATGCAAGAGGAAGCTGCCTGGTAGAATTTTGCACAGAGCATAACTTAATCATAGCTTGCTTCAAGAATCATGAAAGAAGGTTGTATACATGGAAGAACCCTGGAGATACTAGAAGGTTTCAGATAGATTATATAACGGTAAGACAGAGATTTAGGAACCAGATTTTAAATTGTAAGACATTTCCAGGGACAGATGTGGACTCTGACCACAATCTATTGGTTATGAACTGTAGATTAAAATTGAAGAAACTGCAGACAGGTGAGAATTTAAAGGGATGGGACCTGGATACAATGACAAAACCAGAGATTCTAGAGAGTTTCAGGGAGAGATTTAGGGAGCAATTAGCAAATATGGGGGAAACAAATGCAGTAGGAGAAGAATGGGTAGCTTTGAGAGGTGAAATAGTGAAGGCAGCAGAGGATCAAGTAGGTAAGAAGACGAGGTCTAGTAGAAATCCTTGGGTAACAGAAGAGATACTGAATTTAATTGATGAAAGGAGAAAATAAAAAAATGCAGTAAATGAAGCAGGCAAAAAGGGATACGAACATCTCAAAAATGAGATCGACAGGAAGTGCAAAATGGCTAAGCAGGGGTGGCTAGAGGACAAATGTAAGGATGTAGAGGCTAATCTCACTATGGGCAAGATAGATACTGCCTACAGAAAAATTAGAGAGACCTTTGGAGAAAAGAGAACAACTTGTATGAATATCAAGAGCTCAGATGGAAACCCAGTTCTAAGCAAAGAAGGAAAAGCAGAAAGGTGGAAGGAGTATATAGAGGGTCTATACAAGGGCGATGTTCTTGAGGACAATATTATGGAAATGGATGAGGAGGTAGATGAAGATGAAATGGGAGATACGATACTGTGTGAAGAGTTTGACAGAGCACTGAAAGACCTGAGTCAAAACAAGGCCCTGGGAGTAGACAACGTTCCATTAGAACTACTGATAGCCTTGGGAGAGCCAGTTCTGACAAAACTCTACCATCTGGTGAGCAAGATGTATGAGACAGGCGAAATTCCCTCAGACTTCAAGAAGAATGCAGTAATTATAATCCCAAAGAAAGCAGGTGTTGACAGATGTGAAAATTACCGAACAATCAGTTTAACAAGTCACAGCTGCAAAATACTAACGCAAATTCTTTACAGACGAATGGAAAAACTGGTAGAAGCCGACCTCGGGGAAGATCAATTTGGATTCCGTAGAAATGTTGGAACACGTGAGGCAATACTGACCCTACGACTTATCTTAGAAGAAAGATTAAGAAAAGTCAAACATACGTTTCTAGCATTTTTAGACTTAGAGAAAGCTTTTGACAATGTTGACTGGAATACTCTCTTTCAAATTCTGAAGGTGGCAGGGTAAAATACAGGGAGTGAAAGGCTATTTACAATTTGTACAGAAACCAGATGGCAGTTATAAGAGTCGAGGGACATGACAGGGAAGCAGTGGCTGGGAAGGGAGTGAGACAGGGTTGTAGTCTCTCCCCGATGTTGTTAAATCTTTATATTGAGCAAGCAGTAAAGGAAGCAAAAGAAAAATTCGGTGTAGGTATTAAAATCCGTGAAGAAGAAATAAAAACTTTGAGGGTCGCCGATGACATTGTAATTCTATCAGAGACAGCAAAGGACTTGGAAGAGCAGTTGAATGGAATGGACAGTGTCTTGAAAGGAGGATATAAGATGAACATCAACAAAAGCAAAATGAGGATAATGGAATGTAGTCGAATTAAGTCGGGTGATGCTGAGGGAATTAGATTAGGAAATGAGACACTTAAAGTAGTAAAGGAGTTTTGCTATTTGGGGAGCAAAATAACTAATGATGGTCAAAGTAGAGAGGATATAAAATGCAGACTGGTAATGGCAAGGAAAGCGTTTCTGAAGAAGAGAAATTTGTTGACATCGAGTGTAGATTTAAGTGTCAGGAAGTCATTTCTGAAAGTATTTGTATGGAGTGTAGCCATGTATGGAAGTGAAACATGGGCGATAAATAGTTTGGACAAGAAGAGAATAGAAGCTTTCGAAATGTGGTGCTACAGAAGAATGCTGAAGATTAGATGGGTAGATCACATAACTAATGAGGAAGTATTGAATAGGATTGGGGAGAAGAGGAGTTTGTGGCACAACTTCACAAGAAGAAGAGACTGGTTGGTAAGACATGTTCTGAGGCATCAAGGGATCACCACTTTAGTATTGGAGGGCAGCGTGGAGGGTAAAAATTGTAGAGGGAGACAAAGAGATGACTACACTAAGCAGATTCAGAAGGATGGAGGTTGCAGTAGGTACTGGGAGATGAAGAAGCTTGCACAGGATAGAGTAGCATGGAGAGCTGCATCAGACCAGTCTCAGGACTGAAGAGCACAACAACAACAACAACAACAACAATAACAACAACAAGTCTCTGAAGAAAGTGTGAGGGATGCTTTTTAAATAAAGGCCATTTTTTTTTATAAATTCGTAGTTGGCACACACGTTGCGAGCAACGAGCGTGCACACTACCTCCCGGCATCCTTTTCGAAAGACAAGGCGTCAGTTGGAGCACTGTAGCTAACTTACACACTGAACTGTGCAGCTTTAAAATGTTCAAAATTATTGAATTACACGCCACGGGTGAGAGGTCTGTGATACATTTTTTGAGTGCAAGAAACGTGTCAGCTGCAGACATTCGTCGTCAGCTTTGCGATGTGTATGGTGATATTGCAATGAGCAAAGATAAAGTTCAAAATGAGTAAGAGAATTTAAGTGACTGTGAAAATATTTGTGGCAAAGAACCCTCGAGTCTACCACCTGCGATCGCGGAAGATTTGGCGATCGAAATTGGCGTGAAAATTTGTGAGGACAGAAGTCTCACGATAAACACTCTCTCGATGGATTTTTCTCATCTCGTCTGTACTGTATAAAATTGTGTCTGAAAACCTAAACTTCACAAAACTGTACTCTATTTAGATACCCAGACTCCTTACAGAAGACCACAAACGAAAGAGATTGGCCACTTCCCTCACCTTTTTGACTCGTTACGGCAAAGTGGGGGAGAACGTGGATATCCCACTTCACCCCTGAATCTGAGCAAGTCAATGGAATGGTGTCACTAAACCTCTCCTGTCGAGGTCAAACCGAACAAATGGTGTCACTGTGCAAGGCGGCGGGACTTTATGCCTCGAGGAATGACGATCGACACAGAAACCTACTGCGCAACGGTGACCAAACCTGTCGTGTGGATCAGAACGAAAGCCACAGTAGGCTGACAAAGGGAATTTGGCTCCTTAATAATAATGTGAGACATCCCACTGCTGTCGAGATTTGGGAACTGATTGGCCCTTTCAGGTGGGAAGTTTTGGGTGGCCCACTGTACAGCCCTGACCTAGCTCCGAGTGACTTCCAGCAATTGGCAATTGAAACATCGTGTCGGTGTGAAGTGCTTCGACAACTATGAAGAAGTGGAAACAGCTGTGAACTCTTGGGTGTTGAGGCATGTGGCAAAGTTCTTAGAAGAGGGATTCACAACTTTTATGGTGTGACAAGTGACTAAATAAATGGGGCTACTATGTAGAAAAATAAAGAAACATGTGTAAAACCTAAAAATAAATGTGGTTTGAAAATAAAATGTTTGGTTATTTTACTTGAAAACCTTCCCTGGTAATTTTGTGTGGCGCAGATCACTGTCCATTTATACACAAAAAGTCACAGTTCTCGGGCAGTATTGTGTTTTAGAAATCTTTTGGTTAAAAGTACAATGCAGTGGATCACTTAGTTCACTCATTAACTAAGAGTCACAATGTTCAACAGTGTGTCATTCTTGTGACAGTAATAGTCCATGCCTCTTACTGACTGCAACCCAGTTTGATCAAAATATTCATTAACTCGAATTACGAAAATCACTCGAACGTTACTAGACACCGACATCACTTAATATTCAGGGATGTAGGTTTATGTATTTCTGCAAAAACAAACTGCACATAGCCATACTGTGAGCCACATGTGGTAGGATAATTGTTATGAGCTTGTTAACTTGACCAGAACTGCACACAGACTCCCTCACTTTCAGTGATGTCCACTTATTCTAAAACTAGCACGGTAAGAAATTTTTATTTCAGACATTATACAATTATTTAAGAAATGGCTATGTAACATATTGCTGTTCAAGATGTACTATGAGAATTGACAAACTTTGGTTTACAAGAAAATGTGGTAATCTAGGAATTTAGAAAAAGTATGGAATAACTTAATGCCTTTACACTAAAAACACCTGGCTCACAAGTGCTGGCATAATATTAAAAAAGTATTACACATCATGATAAATTATTCAAAATCCTAATTAGTGGCAAAATTAATAGGTGAACATGTCATCTGATTTGGTAAAAATGGAGCAACAAAAGTACAGTGTTAAAGTTCAGAAACTAACGAACCCAAATATAAATTATGATGGTCTAGAAAACTGGCCATTTATCCCGGTATTTAAAGCAGTGTTGGCACATATGGAATTAATATATATCTTAAAGGGTAGTAGATACAGAATAAAGATCAAGCTTCGAGACTTATTCTTCATAGTTACTTTTAGTTCTTTGATAGGCTACAAATTTTAAAATGATAATGACAGAAAGTATACTTATTCTTCCAAGAAGAAAAGTGCAATTTCTTCCACTTGAACTTCCAAAATGTCTTGCTCACTCAAGAAATTGCTTGACAAACAAGCTGTTGCAGCAAAATTACAGCAAAATGCAAAGCATAATCAGTAAAGTCACGAAATTACACGAATGGAACACCTTTCCGTGGCAATAGCTATTACATTCACTAATGTTTCTTTAAAAATGATTCCAGAATTTGACAACAGAAAGCAGCATCTGTCAAGGGACAGGTAGTTCTCAAATAAAATGAGTCTAGTTTTCAAGTGATAGGTGGCTCGCACAACAAGAAAATCACAACCCGTACTATACTTGGGCACTGCCTTTTGAACACAGCATTGTGGCCTGAGCTATGACGTAGTTTTGTTTCCAATGTGTTAACAGCTGTTCTGTGTCACAGAGAATTGCAACTGTTGTGGATTGGCAAGACAGCCAACCCACTATGAGAGGAAGCCGAAAGGCACGCGTTTTAGCTCACGCAGGCTGGCGTGAGGTCTGGAACAGGTCAAGGAAATGAGACTAACAAAAAACGTACATAGCTGCTGGAATACTTAACTTTAATCCATAATTGGTGAACATCACTCTTGACGGTACATGTTTTACAGCATCGATAGTAACTGGTAATGGCGCCTTGCTAGGTCGTAGCAAATGACGTAGCTGAAGGCTATGCTAACTATCGTCTCGGCAAATGAGAGCGTAATTTGTCAGTGAACCATCGCTAGCAAAGTTGGCTGTACAACTGGGGCGAGTGCTAGGGAGTCTCTCTAGACTAGACCTGCCGTGTGGCGGCGCTCAGTCTGCAATCACTGATAGTGGCGACACGCAGGTCCGACGTATACTAAAGGACCGCGGCCGATTTAAAGGCTACCACCTAGCAAGTGTGGTGTCTGGCGGTCACACCACATCAACTATTTTTTCTTTATGAATTAGAATCATTTTTTTACATGAAATGATAAAATTATTTGTTGTTGTTGTTGTTGTTGTTGTTGTTGTTGTTGTGGTCTTCAGTACAGAGACTGGTTTGATGCAGCTCTGCATGCTACTCTATCCTGTGCAAGCTGCTTCATCTCCCAGTACCTACTGCAACCTACATCCTTCTGAATCTGCTTAGTGTATTCATCTATTTGTCACCTCCTACAATTTTTACCTTCCACACTGCCCTCCAATACTAAATTGATGTTCCCTTCATGCCACAGTACATGTCCTATCAACCGATCCCTTCTCCTAGTCAAGTTGTGCCACAAATTTCTCTTCTCCCCAATTTTATTCAGTACCTCCTCATTAGGTATGTGATCTACCCATCTAATCTTCAGCATTCTTCTGTAGCACCACATTTCGAAAGCTTCTATTCTCTTCTTGTCCAAACTATTTATCGCCCATGTTTCACTTCCATACATGGCTACACTCCATACAAATACTTTCAGAAATGACTTCCTGACATTTAAATCTACACTCGATGTTAACAAATTTCTCTTCTTCCGAAATGCTTTCCTTGCCATTGCCAGTCTACATTTTATATCCTCTCTACTTTGATCATCATCAGTTATTTTGCTCCCCTACTTTAAGTGTCTCATTTCCTAATCTAATTCCCTCAGCATCGTCCAACTTAATTCGACTGCACTCCATTATCCTCATTTTGCTTTTGTTGTACATCTTATATCCTCCTTTCGAGACACTGTCATTCCATTCAACTGCTCTTCCTGATCCTTTGCTGTCTCTGACAGAATTACGATGTCATCAGTAAACCTCAAAGTTTTTATTTCTTCTCTTTGGATTTTAATTCATACTCCAAATTTTTCTTTTGTTTCCTTTACTGCTTGCTCAATACACAGATTGAATAACATCAGGGATAGCCCTATCTCACTCCATTCCCAACCACTGCTTCCTTTTCATGCCCCTTGACTTGTATAACTGCCATCTCGTTTTGGTACAAATTGTAAATAGCCTTTCGCTCCCTGTATTTTACCCCTGCCACCTTCAGAATTTGAAAGAGAGTATTCCAGTCAACATTGTCAAAAGCTTTCTCTAAGTCTACAAATGCTACAAACACATGTTTGCCTTTCCTTAATCTACCTTCTAAGATAAGTCATAGGGTCAGTATTGCCTCACGTGTTCCAACATTTCTACGGAATCCAAACTGATCTTTCCCAAAGTCGGCTTCTACAGTTTTTCCATCTGTCGTACCTGCTTTCTTTGGGATTGGAATTATTATATTATTCTTGGAGGTATTTCACCTGTCTCATACATCTTGCTCACCAGATAGAAGAGTTCTGTTGTGACTGGCTCTCCCAATGCTATCAATAGCTCTAACAGAATGTTGTCTACTCCCGGGGCCTTGTTTCAACTTAGATCTTTCAGTGCTCTGTCAAACTCTTCACGCAGTATCATATCTCCCATTTCATCTTCATCTACATCCTCTTCCATTTCTATAATATTGTCCTCAAGAACATCGCCTTTCCACCTTTCTGCTTTCCCTTCTTTGCTTAGAATTGGGTTTCCATCTGAGCTCTTGATATTCATGCATGTGGTTCTCTTCTCTCCAAAGATCTCTTTAGTTTTCCTGTAGGCAGTATCTATCTTACCCCTAGTGAGATAAGCCTCTACATCCTTACATCTGTCCTCTAGCCATCCCTGCTTAGCCATTTTGCACTTCCTGTCGATCCCATTTTTGAGACGTTTGTACTTCTTTTTGCATGTTTCATTTACTGCATTTTTATATTTTCTCCTTTCATCACTTAAATTCAATATCTCTTCTGTTACCCAAAGATTTCTATTAGCCCTCGTCTTTTTACCTACTTGATCCTCTGCTGCCTTCACTACTTCATCCCTCAAAGCTACCCATTCTTCTTCTACTGTATTTGTTTCCCCGATATTTGTTAATTGCTCCCTAAAGTTCTCTCTGAAACTCTCTACAACCTCTGGTTTTGTCAGTTTATCCAGGTCTCATCTCTTTAAATTCTCACCTGTTTGCAGTTTCTTCAGTTTTAATCTACGGCTCATAACCAATAGATTGTGGACAGAGTCCACATCTGCCCCTGGAAATGTCTTACAGTTTAAAACCTGGTTCCTAAATCTCTGTCTTACCATTACGTAAGCTATCTGAAACCTTCCAGTGTCTCCAGGCCTGTTCCACATATTCACGATTCTTAAACCAGGTGGCTTTCTCTTTCATTCCTTATGCCCATTCCATATTCACCCACAACTTTTCCTTCTCTTCCTTTTCCTACTATTGAATTCCTGTCTCCCATGACTATAAAGTTTTTTCTCCCTTTACTATCTTAATAATTTCTTTTATCTCATCGTACATTTCTTCAATCTCTTCATCATCTGAAGAGCTAGTTGGCATATAAACTTGTACTACTGTGGTAGGCACGGGCTTCGTGTCTGTCTTGGCTACAATAATGTGTTCACTATACTATTCATTGTATCTTACCTGCGTTCCTGTTTTTTATTCATTATTAAACCTACTCCTGCATTACCCCTATTTGATTTTGCATTTATAACCCTGTATTCATGTGACCAGAAGTCTTGTTCCTCCTGCCACTGAACTTCACTAATTACCACTATATGTAACTTTAACTATCCATCTCCCTTTTTAAATTTTCTAAGCTACCTGCCTAATTAAGGGATCTGGTGTTCTATGATCCGATACATAGAATGCCAGTTTTCTTTCTCCGATAACGATTCTCTTACAAGATATATTTTTAACTCCCCTTTCTCCAAAATGTAGTTTATTCTAAATTGATTATGAGGACATGAGTATTTGGTACAGATAAACCTTTGTTGAAGAAAACATTTGAGATTTAGTGAAACCAATTATTCTTGGAAATTTGACTCACTAACAAGCATTTGTCTCAGGATCAATGTAACTCATTCAGTGGTGCACTTTTTTTTTCTTTTCTTTGTAAAGAAGTCTTCTCAGAAACTCTGTGTACTAAAAATGACTACTTCAAGATTCATGTTATTAATTACACCGGAGTTTTCAAATAATTTAGAAACAGCAAAACTAACAATATTTCTCCCTATCATAGATCTCATATTCATTTGTTCATTCAGTAATTAATTAAGTCATTCATTCATCCCATAAAGAAGGAGAACCTTATATGATGTGAACTGAGTCAAGGTATACACCAGCAAAAAAATTGTCCCGTCAGAGGACCCAGAAGGCAGGCATGGCCTTCTTGAAAAGACTGACAGCTGCCTCAATCCTCATTCTGTCTTCTTTACCAAAAATTTTGGCACACAGACATATTTACGCTCTTTTAACATAGAACATTCTAAGCCCTTTTACCGTGTCTCTCTTTGTAGTGCAGCCTGTATACTCAGCAGCTCCCTCCCACTGCCACTGTCCATATGTCTCTCTCCCACTATCTTCTTTATCACCTATTCAGTTACAGTATTACCCACTACCACTGCATCCTCTCTCACTTACACTGCCTCCTTTTGTCTTTATTTCCCATTGCCATTGTTTCCACCAGACCTTGGCAGCTCAAAAATTCTGGTGTCCAACTTAATTTTTTCCCCTCTACCCACGTCTAAAATTTCAATTCAAAATGGTTCCTCTGCTACAGCTGTGTGTTAAAGTTTGTCACTCTGGGGTCCAGACACCCCCCTCCCCCAAGGTTATGTACGGTCTCCACCAATCTGCATTTTTCAGTTCCTCTTTCTCCTCTCTCTTTTGCTCCCACTGCTTCCATCTCCGTCTTTCTCTTTTTCTCTTTTACTGCCACTGTCACACTGACCATCAATAAATACCTCATCACTCTTTGGTTGCCACTGCTGTTGTCTTCGTCTGTTTCCCTTTCTCTTTCACTGACACTCTTCTCTCCCACCATCACTGTCTCCTCTTTCTTTCTTTCTTTCTTTCTTTCTTTCTTTCCCCTCTCTCTTCAACAGTTAGTGTCTCTCTGCTACTCGCCTTAACCCAAAAATGCACAAAGATGATTGCGTGCCAAAATTTTTTATTAAGAAGGCAGAATGAGGATTGAGGGAGCTGGTTCTCCATTTTTCTGTCATTGTCTTTTAAAGAGGATGATATTGCTTTTTTTGTGCTCCAACAGGAACATTTTTTCTGCCGGTTCCCTCCTCTTCCCTGCTACGGTGGGGTGAGTTGCTTATATAAAATGAACTCTATAGGTCAGTAAAATTTTGACCATTTATTTACGTCGACACATATAAACAATGCCTTGACAAATATAAATGACAACTAAGTATGCATAATATAAGGTTAACATAAAATTGTTTGCCTTGCATTTTTTTCTGGCTGCTTTGCTCATCAGTTGCAATTAATTGGAAACACGTAGTGTTTAGAGAGAAATTATAGGAACAACACTGGGGAGTAGTTTATAAAGCAGACAGTGTTGATGGGAAATTGAACTCTTTCTTAAATTTATTTCTAAGGCACAATGAGTCTGGTTTTCCCCTAGAACAAATAAGTACAAAAAATTACCCAGAAGTAAGGAGAAGTGATGGAAACTCCTAGGTTTCAAGACAGCACGACATAATTTGGAGACCGAGCAGCAGTCAAGATCTCGAACTCCATTACCACCAATGTTATCAAATCTTCCACTACATAACTAAAAAAGGAAATGCAGACTGAAATGACAGATGTAAATTTGCAACAAGGCCGGGATTCAAACCCGGTTCTCTTGTTCACTAGACAGATGCACTAACCTTGGCACAGCTGCATGGCCTACCCTAGCATGCCTCCCTCCTAAATACAAATTCCTATTTCTGAACTTTGTGCAAATTTTCATTTGTTGCTTCAGTTTGCATACATACCATCATAGATGTTTGAGGCTTGAAAAGTTTTCTGCAACCATATATGTTCATTTTAAAAACAAGCAAAACTCACGAACAATCTGCAAAAAATAAAATACTCTAAGAGTAAGGCAAAAACTATATGTATGGATCATTATGAAACGAGAAAGAAAAAAGTAAACATCCAGCTGAAATTGAGCTCTCAGAAGATAGTAATAGAGGATATGGTGACACTTTCAAATCATTGGCCACCAAATTCAATGATTACTTTCTCACAGGTGCTGCAGACACTGTTTCCCAGTAATAAACAATGAAATACAAATGTGTCAGATTTATTTGTGCAGAAACGGCGTTTACCACCCACCATCAGACATTAGTTTGAAAAATGCAACACCTAAGGAAATCACAGAATACAACAGGTCACCAAAAAGTAGCAATTCTGCTGGCTTCGAAGTTGTTTCCAGTAGAAAATTAAAATCTTGTGTTGACTTATATATAACTTAAACTATCTTTTTAAACAATCAGTGATATGTGGCATGTATTTTTGTGGCAGATTTAAACAGGCTGAGTGAACACCCATCTACAAAACAGTAAATTAGCAAACCACCTCTAATTACAGATCTTTATCATTCCTTCCAATTGTAATGCTCCTACGCATAATGAAGACATAAATTTTTCAAAATTTTAGTTAAATAATTGCAATTACTTTACTGAGGTTCTTGTAAATAACAAAAATTTTTGGAATGGGAAATGAGACATTAATGTTCAAATTTGATGAAATGGAGGTGGTGACGATTGTCAATCATATTAGCGCATCATTCTTGTTCACTGGAGTAGTCCAGCAGTTACTTTTGCATTATTTTATATTCTAATGAAAATTACATTTTAAAATTTTGTACATGACTGAAGTAGCAACCATAGGATAAAAGCTTTATGAAGAAATAATAACAGCCAATTAGATACAAAATGTAAGGTTTATTTAAATTATTTAATTATTTATTTAAATTATTTCAATGTTTGTAAAACTGTCTTCTTCACTGTTAACCTGTTTAGGTTGTCACTATCTTCCTTCTAAAGAAGTCATTTCTATGCATGTTGAAAACACAATCAAGAAATTTATATAAACCATCCATTTTGCAGCTGACTGGCTGTTAATTATTTCTTCATGTAATTACATTTTTAAATAACTTTTCAATACAGGATATTTTTAATTTTCCTCATTTATTCATAATAATTCTTTGTAACATACTGAACTATGAGGTTCATGTTAACATTTACATGACAATGTGAACTAATACAATTACAATCATGATTTTTATCAATATTTAGTTTCCTGATGAAACTACAAAACCTTCCACATTTATCTTTCGCTTCTCTTAATTTAACATTTTTTCTCACTTATTTTGGGCTTTAACATTCATTCACAAGAAGTAGAATACTAATTAGTGTGACGGTTCTTCCAGTACATGTAACTTTACGAAAACTGATACTTTTGTGAATTGTTTTTCATATTCCTATTACTGATTGATTCTGTTAGCTACTTCATTTACTGAATAATGACTGAAAATGAAACATAAATTACCAAGAAATCATTATAATTGAAAAGAACCACTGGAAGACAATAAGAAAATGTAGGAACTGAAAGAAAAATTATGAAAATGAAACATATGTGTATACTGTGTTCTATATTATTTGTTGTATGTATCATATACTCGTATTTAATATAACCATCTTGGTCTGTTACATTACACAGTCTTCTAAAAAAATTTTGAAAAAGTATCCGACGATACAGTACTGACTCATTTAACTGCACAGAACTTGTTAACTGCCTCTCAGTTTGGCTTTCGCAAAGAATTCTCCACAGAGAAAGCAATACAAGAACTAAAAAATGAAGTGCTAGCAAACCTGTAGGTATAATCTGTGACCTTCCCAAAGATTTTTATCATATTGATCACAAAATTCTACTTAGCAAACTAAAGCATTATGCCATTAATAGCATTCCTCTTGGACGGATGGGATCTTGCCTCCTTAGCAGAAAGCAGAGGATCTCATTAACAGACTGTATCACTAAAACTAAATTCCATCCGAACGGGCCACAAAGGTCCAACAGTACCGACCGGCCGCCGTGTCATCCTCGGCCCACGGGCGTCACCGGATGCGGATACGGCGGGGTACGCGGTCAGCACACCGCTCTCCCGGCCGTACGTCAGTTTACGAGACCGGAGCCACTACTTCTCAGTCGAGTAGCTCCTCAGTTTGCCTCACAAGGGCCGAGTGCACCCTGCTTGCCGACAGCGCTCAGCAGACCGGATGGTCACCCACCCGAGTGCTAGCCTAGTCCGACAGCACTTAACTTCGGTGAACTGACAGTAACCGGTGTTACCACTGCGGCGAGGCCGTAGAGTGTATCACGGTCACGGAAAAAGTAATCTGAGAAAGGGGGCACATAATGTGGAGTGCTACAGGGATCAGTACTGGGACTACTATTGTTTATAACTTACGTAACAATCTTCCAATGAGTTTAAGGAGCAGTTCAAAAATTGTAATGTTTGCTGATGACACGAGCACACAAACTGAGGCTCCAAACTTGACCCCAGCAGACACAGCTGAACTGGCCTGCAACTAGATCACAGACAACGTTTTAAGTTTTAACCTCACAAAGGCTCATATTATGCAGTTTCAGACAGGCGATAACTATCTTTTTCCAATGGCTTTGCTGCAGTGGTGACACCAATTATACATCTACACCTATACTCAGTGAACCACCATGAACTGCATGGGAGAGGATATGTCCCATTGTACCAGTTACTAGGGTGTTTTCCTGTTCTATTCGTGTATGGAGTGTGTGAAAAATGATTGCTTAAATGACTCTGTGTGAGCTGCAATTAATCTAATCTCATCCTCACAATTCCTATGCGAGAGGTTGTAGTATATTCCCCGAGCTATAGTTTAAAGCCAGTTCTCGAAACTTTATCGGTAGACTTTCTCGTGATAGTTTCCATCTTTCTTCAAGAATCAGCCAGTTCAGAACTTCCGTAATCTTTGTGATACTCTCCCACAGATTAAATGAACCTGTGACAATTGACATTCAATATAACCTATTAGTCCCATTTGATAGGGGTCCCACACAGTTCAGTGTATTCTAGAATGGGTCACATGAGTGATTTGTAAGCAATCTCCTTCGTAGACTGATTGCATTTCCATAGTGTTCTGCCATTAGACCAAAGTCTACCACCTGCTTTACCCTCAACTTAGCTTATGTGATCCACTTCATGTCCCTACTAAGTGTTACACCCAAGTATTTGTATGAATTTACAGATTCCAATTGTTACTCTCTAATATTATATCCATAGGATGCTACACTTTTTGTTTTGTGAAATGCTGTCAGATCACCAAAGTTAAGCTCTTTCAGTCTGAGTCAGCACTTCTACGGGTGACCGTCTGGGTCTGCCGAGCGCTGTCGGCAAACGGGATGCACTCGGCTCTTGTGAGGCAAACTAAGGAGCTACTAGACTAACAACTAGTAGCACCAGTCACAAAAATTAACAACAGCCAGGAGAGCAATTTGCTGACCACATGCCCTTCCTTATATGCGTCCAGTGATGCCTATCAGCTGAGGATGATGTGACAATTGGGCCTTCTGAGGCCTGTTCAGATGGTGTTTAATTTTTTAGTTTAGATTAATAATGGTATTTTAGCACCAGAAGTATTAAAGTCCTATTTGTTGATGACAGCGACATCATAGTCACTGATGAAACAGCAGAATTCTGAATGGAGAATGCAAATGACACCCTCGAGGATATTTGGAAACACAGATGTGAGGAGTTTTCATTGATCATAGAGAAAACAAATGGCATGCACTTCAGCACAATGGGGGAAACAACAGTGTTACATTATTCACAGATGAGTAATCTATCAATTATATGCATATTGATTGTCAGTGATTATGAAATGAACACACTAAGATTCTGGCAAAAAGAATGTCCTCAGCATGTTATGCTCTCAGGCTTCTAGCAGTAGTTTGTAACAGGCAATGTTTTGAGGTAACACAATTCCTATGTACACTCAATTCCTAGCTATCAAATTGTTTTTTGGGGACACTGTCTTCAATTTTCAGAAAACAGACATATGGCAAGCAGTTCTTGGGCTCATTGTAGAGAACTGCTTAGAAATAGTTGTCTATATTTATTGGATCAAGTGAGTACATCTGTCAGTCTGTCAGGGAACACATTACTAATTACGTCGCTAACAGTTGTATACATAATCGTGGAACAAAAGACAGTGTGGACTTAACATTTACCAAGGAAAAACAAAGAAAAAGCTCAAAACAGTATTTTCTGACAGAGAATAAAATTATTGTATAACAAATTTTCCGAGGAGATCATGGAACAAAAGACAGTGTGGACTTAACATTTACCCAGGAAAAACAAAGAAAATGCTCAAAACAGTATTTTCCGACAGAGAATAAAATTATTGTATAACAAATTATCTAAAGAGATGGATAATATTATTAAAATACATGTATTTAAAAAGGCAGCTAAAACATGCTCGATAAGAAATGCTTAGTATACAGTTAAAGATTACTTAGAGGACTAGCAGTAGGGGTTAATAATGAAAGGGGAAAACTATAACACCCTTCACATTATACGATAATAATGTAATGGTTGCACAAAAAAACCATGTGGCCAGATTTGTAATACAGGATATTAATGTTGTGCATTCCTCCTCAGCTCGACACCTCACTCGCCAGGGGCCTGTCGACTCAGTTTTCCGGGCAGATTGAGGGAGGTGACGGAGACGTGCGTGTTTGTGGTCCTCAAGCCACCGGCCTGTGTCCGCAGTGTGTACAATGACGCAGTGCAAAACTACACTGTTATTATACGATATTAGGTGCAAACTGTGTCTAATCGAGAAACCGTTGTACAATAATTACCAAACAAATTGGGCAGTGCATTTTTTAACACATTACTTCATATTCAGAAGGATGAAGTTTACTCACAGTGGCCATTCTGATTAAGGTTTTACTAAATCATTTCAGGCAAATGCAGGGGCGCTTCCTTCAGCACGGCCACAGGTGTCTACTTATCGTACCCACGTAAACGTAACGATCCAGTGTCCAGTCCGAGTGTCACCTGTCAAAACCCCGAATAAGCACATCTTTGGCAAGAGACGTGCAGGAAGAGAATCGGTGAGGTTCCAGGAGGTACTGACGAGGGTGTGCAGCCACGGTGACTCCAGTGCCGTGACCAGCCGGACTAGGTTTCTCGGCCGAGGGTCCGCAGCACGAACAGCCCGATCGAGTCGGTCCTACATATTCTCAATAGGGCTTAAATCTGGGAAGTTTTCAGGCCAGGGGAGTACAGTAAACTCATCCCAGTGCTCTTCAGACCACACACGTACACTGCATGCTGTGAGCTGTGCGACACGCCGCATTCTTCTGCCCGCAGATGTCACTGTGCCGAGGAAAAACGAACTTCACGTAGGGGCGGATGTGGTCTCCGAGAACAGACAAATACTCGTGTCGACCCACTGTGCCTTCCGGAATGGTGATACCACAGAGGCAGTGCCACAAAATCGTTCTGGTCACTCTCGCGTGTGAGGGTGCCCACTTTTACACTGTACGTGCCGACAGCTGCCCGTCCGGTGGAGTGTAAAACACAATTCGTCGGAAAAGGCCGTCTGTCACCACTCGGCGGATGTCCAGTTGTGATACTGGCACGCACGAGTGACCTCCGTCGCAGACGGACGGCGATCGGCACAGTCGCACGTACGGGGCTCCCAGTCGGAGGTCCGTACGCGGCGACGTTCGCCGAACAGTTTTAGAAGAGATACTGTCGGTAGCCCCTCCGTTCGTCCGGGCCGTCAGTCACACGACAATTGCGTGTACGTCTGCCCGTACGTCTCCACGGCCACCGTTCTCCACTGTCGACTACAATCTGTGGTGCACCGCAGTCGCCAAGGCACCAGGTTTAGACGGAGCCAATTTGCCACGCGCGGTACTGCCCGACTCACTCTGTGTACCCTCCCGTGCGAGTGCTGCTACCTGCTGTCTGTGAGTGGTTGCTGCACAATGATGTCAAACATAGGCAGTGGTCACATTAATGTGACCGTATCGCCTATATTCCACGTGTACGTGTGTCCGAGTTACTAATTTTCGTCATATTACGATGATGAATCCTGTATCGCTGAGAAATGGCCTCTGGAGGAATGAATATAGTAATAAATACACTGAACGAATCACTGTGTTAAAAATTCATCGGGGTTTGGCCGATAACAACTTAAAGTGGAGTCGACACGTGACTAAACTGATCGAGAAGCTGAGTTCGGCGGTTGTGCCCTTAGGAGGATCTCGCACTCTGCTGATGCAGTGACAACAATGTTTACTTATTTTAGAGATTTTCATCCCCTGTCATCTTATAAACTTATCTTCCGGGGCAGTGCAACTAAAGTAAACAAAGTATTTGTTCAGTAGAAACAAGAGTAAACTTACTGTCATACTGCATAAAGTAGAGAACTGTACATATTGCAGATGCCTTTTTAAGGGTTTTTGAATTCTTCTTCTCTCTTGCCAATACATTTATTCCTCAACGGCTTTTGTTGCCGATAATAAAAATTGGTTTCGACCGAGCAGCGATACACGCTGTCGACAGTACGAGAAACAAAAATAATTTTAAAATACTTTTCTTTCTTGTCTAGGGTCGAAAACTGTAGTGGTAAGACACCCAAAAGGCTCCCGTGAAACGTATAGCAAAAGACTGGGAAACTGAAATCGTACTTCATACCTGCTCATTGTATAACTTATCCGAATATCTGGATTCGGGGATTGACGAGTTCTGATAGTTATTTGGCAAGTAGCAGTGTTTGTTATAAAATTTATGATACATAATGACGTTCTACAAATTAGTTTGTGACTGACAGAGTGCAGTGTTGCCACCCTTCACGTATTTGCAAAGCGAGCAACACAGCAGCACGTGGCTGGTGGCCCGGCCCTACTGTTCGACTCACACAAATGTCAATCACAAAGTGTTTTAATTAGGGTATATACCGGGACTCAGTATTTATAAAGATAGAAAATAGTTTCTTCAGAGATACAATTGTCATCAAGTAAATATCGAGCTACCGACAGCAAATAGACGACATCTGTCCGGTATAACTGACAGGGCAGTGTCTTTCCTCAAATTAGCAAATTTCTAACTAATTTACTCGAGTAAATTCACGTTTCGTAAACACAAACAGCACTAAGCAGTACATAGTGAAAATTTATTGTAAATACAGTATAACGTCTGTCTTATGCGAATGTATACCTTTACTCAGTCCACATCTGCGAATGTTCTCTTTCGTGAGGCATCTACTGAACGTGACGAGTGAAAGAATGAATGAATAACAGCCCCAAAAAAAATAATCTTTTGGTACGAAAAAGATTCGTGAAAGTTATGTGAAGCACACCTCTGTACGGTCGTGAAACGTGGACAGCGGGAAAGACGAGGGCTCCGATTACCTACTGTCGTGCCCCGAAATGAGGGAAATCCTACCCGAGATCCTTCGTGCCCCTCCTAAAGTAGTGTTTCATTCCCACACGAGCTCCACAACATCCTGATCTGTACCTATGCCATTCCCAATCCCTTTTCGCAGAGACTGTATCACTGTGAAAGACCCTGACGTTAGAACTGCCCACTCCACCCACCCACTACTTCCTATTCCAGTCCCGTCACACAGTCTGGGCCACCAGTGAACTGTGAATAATGTGGACTACCTCGCAGCTCGACATGCAGCGGACACGACGTGCTCAATTTCGATAGATGCTTCACGATACAGCTCGTCCACATTCTCCCCTTCACCGTCAGCTTTTCTGAAATCTGCAGGTGTGTGTTATCCTAACAACACATTTACCACTCCCAAAATTACTCCGGCCTTAATCAACAGTAGCCCACTGTCCCTCCTCTCCCTCACCCCTGCTAATGCACTCATCAATCTTTTCCCCTCCTCACCCTCTGCATTTCCCGCTTCTTCCCTTTCCCGTCCCGACAGCTCCTGACACTGCACCTACTGACCTCGTCCTGCCACCGTCCGGCCCCTGGACATTCCGTCACACGACGTTGAGTTCTGTCCCGCCCATGCCGACCCCGCTATCCCCGCCCCTCCGGATTTCTCCTTTCGTTCGATGCGATACTCGTGTTCTGACCGGAGTGGATAGTGATAGCGGTCATGTGCGAGTGAGGCGTGAGTGCTCGTGTGACTGTTTCTGCAGTTTCTGAAGTACGCTTCGGCTGAAAATTCAACGTGTAGCAGTCTTTTCGTTGCACCCATCTGCAATTTGTCGTGGTGTCAACTGTACGATAAAGATAGAAGTGATAGTGTCGCAAGTGCGTGAACTGTGCCACTACAGGAGACTGTTGAAGAATAGACGGGTTTATCAGTAAGGAATGAAGGCACCTTGCAGTGAAACACTTACATATACAGCTATTTTGATACATTGTAAACTTTTTCTTCCTGGGACATTTGCATATGGAGCACCAGAAGAATCACTTTTTAAATGCCTTTGTGCACACTGTAATCAATCTAACCCTGTCCTTAAAGTTGATATGGGAGTGATACATAGGAGGTTGTGGTATATTTCTATAGTCATCATTTACAGCCAGTTCTTGAAACGTTGTAATTGGGCTTTCTCAGGATAGTTTACATTTGTCTTAAAGTGTGTGCAAGTTCAGTTTCTTCGACACTTCTGTGACACACTCCCACCACGGACCATTCGTACTGCCCTTCTCCGTACACGTTCGATGTTCCTTGTCAGTTGTATTTGGTACGGGTCCGACATACTCGGGAATATTCTAGGATAGATCACACAAGTGATTTGTTAGTAATCTCCTTTGTGACCGATTGCTTTTTCCCTACTATTCTTCGAATGAGACAAACTCTGCCACCTGGAATGAGATTTTCACTCTGCAGCGGAGTGTGTGCTGATATGAAACTCCCTGGCAGATCAAAACTGTGTGCCAGACCGAGACTCGAACTCGGGACCTTTGCCTTTCGCGGGCAAGTGCTCTACCGACTGAGCTACCCGAGCACACGACTCACGCCCCATCCTCACAGCTTTACTTCTGCCAGTACCTCGTCTCCTACCTCCCAAACTTTACAGAAGCTCTCCAGCGAACCTTGCAGAACTAGCATTCTGGAAACAACCCCCAGGCTGTGGCTAAGCTGTGTCTCCGCAATATCCTTTCTTTCAGGAGTGCTAGTTCTGCAAGGTTCGCAGGAGAGCTTCTGTAAAGTTTGGAAGGTAGGAGACGAGGTACTGGCAGAAGTAAAGCTGTGAGGACGGGGCGTGAGTCGTGCTCGGGTAGCTCAGTCGGTAGAGCACCCTGCCACCTGGTTTACCTATGACTGAGCCCCTGTGATCATTCTATTCCGTATTATTGCACTCAGATATTTGTATGAGTTGACTGATTCCAACTGTGGCTTGCTGATACTGTGACTTTTTTCATTTTCTGCACGCTTTTACATTTTTGAATATTTAAAGCAAATTGTCAATCTTTGCACCACTCTGAAGTCTTACGAAGATCTGACGGAACGTTTGTGTAGGTTTTATAAGACAGTAATGCATATAGATAACTGCACCATCTGATAAAAGTCTGAGATTAAAAAGGAAAGGAAACGAAACCTCGTGACCAGGTCCTGAAGACCACGTAATAGCCATTTGAGCACCGTGTTGTAATACTCTGCCATTCGTCACGGGATGTGGTACGGAGTGACATGGAATCGGAGATTATTATTAATATACAACATGAATTGTGAGGGTCCCAGCACACCTCTGTGAGGCACGCACAAATCTGCTTCGATTTAGCTGGATCGACAGAGATTGCTTCTACATCTGTCAGTGACTCCCGTATGAGATAATATGCTGAATCCTCCATACCAATCGATTCATAAATTTCACTTGATACCCATAGGATTATACTTTTGATAATGAGCATAGATGTTGTATTGAGTCAAATAGTTTTTGGAAACTAAGAAATATTGCAGCTACCTGAGTGCTTCAATCCACAGAGTTCAGTGTGTTGGCATGGAGGAGGTCATTCTGTTTAATGTATCTCATTATGTTTGACCACATAATATGTTCTAAGATTCTACAACAAATGGATGACAAGGATATTGCATGGTAGTTTTTTGGGTCACTTCAGCAACCCCTCTTGTAGACGGATGTGTTCTTCCGACAGCTGGGACACAGTTTTTTGTTCAGAAGATCCTAGTTAAAAGAGGGTCTAGCTCATCTAAAAATTATGTATAGACACTAAGAGCAATTCCATGAGGTACTGGAGCTTTGTGCAGTGAGAAAATGTGCTTCATAAATGACATTATGAAATGAAGAGATAAAATGTTAGAACATATACACTGCTGGAGAAAAATTAGTGCATCTGGAAAGGGAATGTCAGTTTTGATCCGATGATGACAGACAGGGTGGTCGGAAATTCCCGTTACAAACATCTCGGACATGTAGAGGGTAGTGAGTACATAACATTTTGAATAGGAACCCATGTCCAGAAACGTATCATTTCCGTTCTATGACAGTTTCAATGCAGAAGATTATCTCATCCGTACCCACACGAGGAATGTACTTAGGCGTGACCCAGTACAATTGTTGCAATCCATTTGAAAAGAACACTGACTAGTTCTGTTATTACTTATGCATTTGCATTACTACTTACACCTTACGGTTTACATTAGTTGACAAGAACAAGAACCCAGCATCTACGGCACCAGCCACAACGTACCGACGCGTTACAACAGCAGCTCGATGTGGCGACCGCCGACGTTGTTACACACATTGTGCCTCCAAATCGTGTTCTGGTACACTCTCTCCATCCCACCTGGTGTCTCTTCAATTTCTTGTGCAGTGGCCAGAACTTGTGCCAGCAGATCTTCCTCTGTCTCTACAGGTATCTCATAAATTAGGTGCTTCATACAACCCCACAAGAAGTAGTCCACAGGGGCTAAATCTGGCGATCGTAGTGGCACGCGGTTGGACCACCACAGCCCATCCGTCTTTCACCGTACCGTCTGTTGAGATGTCTCCAGACAGCCAGTGAAAAGTGAGGTGGTGCTCCGTCACGCTGAAACCACATTTCCTGGTGGACATTCAGTGGCACAGCTTCCAAGAACAGGTCCATTGCGTGTCGTAGGAAGACTAAGTATGTGAGACCTGTGAGCTCGGATGGAAGGAGGCACGGTCCAGTCACGTGACCGTCTAGAATACCTGCTCACACGTTAATTCCAAACCTGTCTCAAAATCCTCGAACATACGTGGCACGAGGGTTTTCGTCCACGCAGACGTGGCTATTTCGAGCATTCAGAACACAATCTGTTGTGAACATACATTCATCTGTGAAGAGAACTCGACGTGGGAACAGGGGCACGTCGACGCAACAGTGCAGGAACTGTGCGCAGAGGGCGACGCGTTGTGGAAAGTTTGCTGCATCCGTAGCGTGTACCCTTTGTAAGCGGTACGGATGTAATTGTTGCTCGTGCAGGACATCCGAGACAGTACTGTGACTAACAGCCATTGCACATGCAATTTTTCACGAACTCATTGCCGGACTATCTTCAATGCGACGCAGTACACCTTCTTCAAATTCAGGTGTGCGGTGTCGCTGTGGAGCACCACAGTCCTGCCTCCTCACAGTGAAGGTACCCATTTCTCGTAGCTGTCATGTAACTCGGACAAAGAGTTTGTGCGACAGTGTGAAAATGTTTGTGATACAGCCGACTAGCAGCTCTTCCGTTACCTGCAGCTTCACCGTACACGAGGAGCATGTCCGTGTATTCCGTAAACGTCTACTGCACCGTATTTCCTCTATCGGTGATGCGCAGGTATTGACTCGGTCTCACAGCAAAGTGGACAATAAGTGACATCTGGTGATTGTTTGACGTAGTACACGTCATCGTGTCTAACCTGTCGCATATCAGGACAGGGAACTCTGAGACGTTTCTCTCGCCCCGAGCAGACGTCGACGAGGTACACATCCGAATTGAAACTGTTGTAGAATGGCTACGGTACGATTCTGGGCACGGGTTCCTATTCAAAACGTTCAGTACTCACTACCCTCTACACGTTCTATAAGTTTGTAACGGGAATTTCCGAACATCCCGTGTGCCACTTGGGGGATAGCAGATGTCGTACACTAACAGATAGCACAGTGGCATAACTAACAGAACGCCATATGTGTCTGCCCTTTAATAGGAAACTCTCACAGTCAGAAGGCAGGCAAGCACGCCACGGACAAGCACTCGCGCTTCCTACAGCTGACTGAGCGAGTTTGAGAGGGGTCAAACTGTGCCCTTTTAAGTGACGGGATGGTCCTTTTGGAGAATTGCCAAAAACGTTGGACGTGCTGTGTCAGTTGTGTAACGACACTAATATCAATGACGTGTGAACATTCTCACACCCACAGGTGAGGTTCTGCATGTCCGAGCAGCACAGATGACCGCCAAGATTGGGGTACGGTAAGGGCTGCGATGGCAGATCGTACAGTTACCACGGCACAGGTGTCAACTCGAACTATCACGGACCGGCTGTACAGTGGGACTGTGGGCACTTACACTCCTAGGCTATTTGCCTCTCGTGCCACGACACCGATGTGCACGGCTCGACCGGTGCCGCCAGAGGATCACTCGGAAGACGGAACGGTGCACTGCGGTCTCCGACGTGACGGCAGATTCGGTCGGCATGTGAGTGACGGTCGTTTGTGCGTACAGTGTAGACCCAGTGAGCACTGTCTCGTAGACTGCATTCGTCTCAGACACACTGACACCACCCTGGGCCTCGTGGTCTGGGATGTGATAAGCTACAAATGTCGTTCACCTTCGGTGTTTCTAGAGGGAATGCTAACTACGTGCAGAATGTCGGTAGACCCATTCTTTTGCCATTCTCGCAACAGGAAGGTGACGTGTCGTTCCAGCAGTAAAACGCACACCCACATACTACCCGTGAAACTAAATGTGATCTGCAACGACTTCCTCGGCTAGCACGGTCACCGGACTTTCTCCAGTCGAGCACGTGTGGGATACGGTGGGACGAGAAGCGACTCGTGTGACTTGTCGACAAACGACTCTTACACGACTACGTGGACAGGTCGAGCAGGCGTGGCACGACGTATCCCGGGACAGTATTCGCCATCTGTACGATTGACTGGATGCCAGAATCAGCACACGTATTGGCGCTCGTGGGGGCTACACCGCGTTCCGGTACGGGTGATTCGGCAAGGTCGATACTTGGTACCTCATGACCACTTGTTCTATTGATCTGTACATGTAATCATTTCATATACTCAATATGCACTGTTGTAACAATAAATCTCGAGTGACTTGGAAACTTCTAAAAGTGTGCACTATTTTTTTCCCCATGGTGTATTACGATGTGTCATTGCTGAAAAGCCCAAGTGAATAGATTGTGGTGGGAAATGATCATAGTGGCAAGCCTAGAGACGAGTATATAAGGTGGGTCACTGATCAAGTATGATGCAGCTAGAGTGAAGAAGACAACCGGATTGAAGAGCTACACCAAAATAGTCTTATGGCCGATGACAGAAACAAAAATGAGATGGTGAAGTAATCACTGAAGTTAAATACTGTATATATGTAGATGTAAAACTTTCTGGAAATTTCACATTTAATGTCTCGTGTAGGAAATTAAATACTACATTCTTCAGCATTCATTCATTATCTTCTGTAGATCCAAACATTCAGGAATGTGGAATAAATTGAAGTGTGCATTATCAGAGAAGCTGCTATCGGAGACTGCATCGAGAATTAACTACTTGTGTTTAGTAATTGTTTTCCACAGTCTAAAATTAAAAAAAGAAAAATTAGTGGCAAAGCAACTGTTTTGAAATAGAATATGATAATGCAGAACATAAAAATGTAAAAGAGTGAAGTGGGAAGTTTCACCTCACTGTGTACTCCCAGGAGATATTTCTATGTCTTAAAGTAGAGGAACCAGTCACCATTTAATTGAGTGGTTAGCAGGCACATAGCCAAGACTGAAATTGTCTCTAAGTTTTTGGACAACGTCTTTTGTCGGTCTGTGGAAGAACATTGTCTGAAAATTTGGAGATCATTTCAGCCATCTCTCGACCACTCGACACCTCACTGTGCAGTGTGTACTGCTTGTACTCCACCTAGGACCTTCCACTATTATACTAAAATTACTTATTCTCCATTTAAAACTAGCTTAGAGCCCGCTGCTTCACTTGCATAGACTGTACGACCTGCAGAGATTTTTTTGTTTTTATTTGACGGATGGGTGATGATGTGTCAGTGACCAAAAAGTGATTCTGGTAACTGGAGTCCAAAGTTTTTGTTAATCATGCCTTTTGCGTTCTTGTGGAGATATTTCCATAGCAACTTTCATCCCTTAACAAACATTTCTTTATATCTAATCGAGAAATAAAATACCAATTTTCATAAGTTTAGCTTTAAAATTTTTTTAACATACTGAAATTTTTTCTTAAAATTTTTGTTCCCTGTTGCACTCCCTTAGGCATTGAATTTCTAGAAACACTGAAACTCCACCCCTTTTTTTATGGTTCCTAACTGAGATGCCAAATACCAGTTGTCATAAATGTAGCCATAAAAATCCTTTCACCCTTAGTGATTGAATTTCCAAAACTGCTGAAACATGTATTTTTTATTTTCTGACTGAGAAACCAAATACCAGTTTTCGTAGTACTAGCTTCAAAATTTGCTCAGTAGCAACATTCTTTCAAAAAGCCTTTGCTTCCTATTTCACTCCCTTGGGAATGGAATTTTGGACAATCCCTTCTTAAACAATGCTTACAGTATAAGATCCACAATCTCCCCAAACTTCAAATTTCTCTCCTTAGCAGTTTGGGCTGGGCGATGATGTGTCAGTGAATCAGTCTGACCCTCTTTCACACACTTAGGGGTTGAAGTTCCAAAAACAGTGAAACATGCATTTTTCAATCTCTAACCAAAAAGCCAAGCAATACTTTTCAGAGATTTAGCTTCAAAAATGTTTTTGCAATGAAACATTTTCACAAAATATTTCACCCTCTATTTCACCTTAGGGGTTCAATTTCCAAGAACAGTGACATGTTTATGTTTTATTTCTAACACAGAAGTCAAATACAAATTTTCATATATTTAGCTTGAAAAATGCTTGCACAATGAAATATTTCCTGCAAAACTTTCATCCCTTCTTTCACCCCCATAGAGGTTGAATTATCAAAAACAGTGAAAAACATTTTTTTTTCTCTGAGAAGTCAAATTTATATTTTCATAGATCCAGCTTTAAAAATGCCTTAATTATAAAATATTTTCATAGAAAATCTCATCCCCTATTTCACTCCCTTTTTATATTTGTAACCAAGAAGTCATACACCAGTGTTCATAGATGTAACTTTAAAAATACTTTAGTAATTCTTTAACAATGATATATTTTTGAGAAAAGCTTTCACCCATAATTTCACCCCCATAGGGTTAAATTTCCAAAAATGCTGAAACATGTATTTCTTTATTTCTGACCAAGAAACCAAATACAAATTTTCAAGGGTCAAGCTTCAAAACTGCCTTAATAGCAACATTTAAAAAAAAAAAAAAAAAAAAAACTGCATCCCTGGAATTTCGAAAAACCTCTTCTTAAATGACACCTACAGTATGAGATCCACACCACCTCCAAACTTTTCAAGTTTCTACCCTTAGCTGATTGATCTGGCTGATAATGAGGCAGTCAGTCAGGACATTGCCTTTTATACAGAGATATGATGGGTAGAAACATGTTAATACCGCAGCACAAAAAAGATAACTGTCTGAACTTACTCTTTGCAGACATCTTTTCATGCATAAACATTGTCTTCTGCAGTAACGTTTTTGTGAGTATTCCAAGCTGCCTCTACATCTGTCAATTGCCATACAGTTAGTTGGTCTATCATTATGTGTGATTCTTTTAAAGAAGACAAAGTGTTGGTGCCCACTCAGTACTATCAGCAAATTTATAAAATGTCTATACAGTTCTTTTGTCTAGTGACATGCTAGTAAACAAAGTTCTTCAAAAAAATTGTTCTATGTTTGATGAAAAGCAGGACTTAGCAATACAGGCTACAGAGACTTGTTACTTTTAATAAGGGCATTCCATTGAAATTAATTCCTAAATAAACATATGTATAGGAAATACAATCTCAATGGAAGCAGTATGACAGGAATTGCACAATCAATACAGATTGTCCCAGGAAGAATGGCCAATACTGAGAGGTATCACAGGAAGCATTTGAAGCAAAAAAAGTCTAGTAAAAACAGTCTCTAAAATGGATAACATACGAGCACGTCTTCACATTTGATAATGTGGAACAGATCTCTTCAATTGCACGCTCTTTGCTTTCTACATTTTGAGAGGCGGCAGTATGGACTGAGACAAGAAAAAAAACTGTGCAGTAAACACGGATAAGTTGAGAGCTACGAGTATTTGTTCATCTTCACTACTGTTAAACACGTATCTTCTACTGAACAATATCTCATGCCTGGATACTGAACATTCCTCCTGGGACAAACTGTATACTCATTGCAGACTAAATGTTTCTAAGTCTAAAAAATCAAGTGAATGTGAAGAGGAGGCATCAAATTATTGTGTGAAGCAGAAAGTTATCAGCTAGCACTGGCCATATAAGTTATCAACATGCAGTGACCATTTTACATGTCTTGGGATTCTTACACTCACTCAGTCTTCAGTATCTTTCTTTTAAATGATGTTTGTTGCTAGTAAAAAAGAAAAAAAATTCAGGTGAGCTGAGATTTACACAATAAACACAGTACAAAACATTCATAATATCGTTATGCACATTTGCACACATACTTTTCAAACCACCATAAGGTGCATGCTGGTCATTCCCCTTTCTGTTCCACTTGCAAATGGAGTGAATGAGAAATGACTGTCTATATGCTTCTGTATGAGCCCAAATTTATCTTATGCCATCTTCACAGTCCTTACACAAAATGAATGTCAGTGGCAGTAGGATCATTTTGCAGACTATCACATATGACACTTATCTAAACATTCTCAATAGTGTTTCATGAAAATGATGTCTTCTTTCCTTCGGGGATTACCTTTTTAGTTCAAGGAGCATTTCTGTCACATTCACTTGCACGGTGAGCAAACCTACCAGTATCAAACACACCTCTGAATTTCTTCAATTAATCTGACCTGGTGCGGATGCCAAAGATTCGATCAGTACTCGAGAATGGGTCACAAGAGTATTCTGTACTCTATACCCTTATACGAGAGCTACACTTTTCCTAGAATTTCCTACGACTGGCAGTATGGGCATACATATTTAAACTTTGCCTCCAGGTCTAGAGTCAAAGTCGGGTCCTAAATTTTGCTCCAAGAATACTATACAGAGGAATACTGGCAAATTACAAAAATTAAATTGAATAATATTGGCTAGCAAATCTATAAATCACCTGATTATCCCTTTTCTAGTCGATGAACATAACTACAGAAGCAGCAACTTCTTTTCGAAGTTGGGACATTTATGTCATTTACATTATGTTCACATAAATCACACGTAGAGCACTGCAAGTTGCTAATAGTTAATTGATAATGCAATCTGCAATCATAGTTCTGACAGCTATTTATCTTATTACTGTATACCACGGCTCATTACTCATCCGTAAAGGTTGTGTTCTCGAAAGGATCTACTGAACACAAAATGTGGATGAAGATTAGAAACTGGAGGATGAGAATATAACATTTAGTATCGATATTTTGTGATAACTTGTTCTTCTTTTTAACACCGACACACAAAACTTTCTACACACACATCCATAATAGGCAAACCACTCTAAATTGCATGCCAGAGGATACTTCAAGTGTACCACACGTTAAGAGTTTCTTCCCGTTCTATCCACAACGAGAGCTTGAGAAGAGCAACTGTTTAAACGACTCAATCTACACTGCAATTAATCTAACCTTGCCTTCATTGTCCGCTGTAGTATATTTTCCAATTTCTCACTTAGTATGATTCTTGACACTTTTTCAGTAGGCTTTTAAAGTGTAGTATCTGCTAATCCAGGTTGTTAGTTATTTCCTTGACATTCTCATGTAGCCTAAGTCAAACACAGTTGTGACCATTCATGCTGCCTTCCTTGTATATATTTCCTGTCAGTCATATGGGAAATGGGTCCAAAAGACATAAGATGAGGTGTGCAAGTGTTTTGTAAGCAGACTCCTTTGTGGAGTGACTTCATTTTCTTAGTATCCTGTCAACTAGTGTACCTACAATACTTACATCCAGGTCAACTGACTCTGCTTGTTTCTCATTCAGATTGAAGTCATCTGATACAATCTTATGGTATTTTGTTAAGTGCTCAGTTTTATAGTTTCGAACATCTAAAGCAAGTTGTCAACGTTTCCCCCTCTATGAATCTGTGGTGTCACAAGGCTTAGGCCTGTCCCACCCCTCATTAAATTGACCAAGACTTATACGAACAATTGTAAGAACAGTTATTATTATTATGTTCTTTAAGTTTGTTTTTGGGTTTTCAGAAATACTGTGGGAAGAAAGTTCATTTATGTTGCAGATAATGTGGAAGACGTTGCCCAACAATCACCACGAAAGTTTGATGTAGCAGCAAGGAATAAAATGAATGTTGCAAACTACCGCGAGCCGTAGAAGAGCCTCGGCCACGAGGGTGTCGAGCTTCCTAGGTCGTTGTTGGACAACGCCGAAGGAAGAGATATTCTGCTTTCTGTTTGTAAACAGATCGATCAAGTCTTGAAAGGTTCACATAAAACATATAGGCGGGTGATACATTAGGTGGGACCCGATGCCTGTAATACTTCCAGTTATTAAAAAGTTGTTACATGGAAAAACCAATAGTTCATCATTTATATAGATAAAAGTAGTAAAGATGTAGGAAAGGAAGAGTCGCGGTGTCAGAACGAAAAGTGATACATCGCTCAGCAACGAAGGAGGACATAAACAGCGGGCGTTACGTGGTGAAAACAATCAACTGATAAAATAGTAAGTCTGTAATTAAGCATAAAGCCACGTAACACTGCAAATCTTACCTAGATTTGAGTGGATATTTGTATATCTTTTTTCAGGCAATATTTCTTCAAACATAACTTAAAAATCAACATAAATTCTGAGGTTACTCTTTAATACTACCAGGTCAAAAATATACTACATAAACAGCAAGGATCCCAGCACACTTGAACTTACTTCTACACCATTCGGTGTTCTTCGAGGTAACATACTGTCCCCTCCCTACCAACCAATCTTCAATCCAGTCCCACAATTCATTTGATACACCATTTGATCATATTTCCAATAATAAACATTGGGACAGTACTGTATCAGATGCTTTTCAAACTCAAGAAATAATTAATCTACTTGCTTGTTTTGATCCATGGGTTTCAGTATGTGATGTGAGAGTTTTGCATGACCAATGTTTTTGGAATCCGTGCTGGTTGGCATGTTAGAGGTTATTCTGTAGGGCACACCTCATAATGTTTTGAGCTCAGCAAATGTTTCAAGATTCTACAACAAATGGATTTCAGGTACAGTGGATTGCAGTTTTATTATTCTTCTGGTAGGTGTGCGTGCTCCCTTTCAAATACTACGCACAGTTTTTTGTTTGAGGGATCTACGTTATTATATGGTTAAAATTGGACTTGCTCAGCTACACATTCCGTATAGAATCTGAAAGCAATTCCATCAAGTTGTAGGCCTTTAAATTATTTTTGTTGTTCCTTAATGGCACTAATTGATAACTAAATCACTCATCTTTACAGTGGTATGAGAATTAAACTGAGGCAGCATTCCTTTACCTTCTCTCGTGAAGAAACATTTGATAATGGAATACAATATTTCTGCTTTTGCTCTATTCTGAATTTGTTTCGAAGTTACCCAGAAGTGTCTGGGCACTAATTATGTCACTTATTTTACGTATGACCAGAATTTCTAACTTTGTGGAAGGTCTTGCAATAAGCTTCTGCTACAGCAGTCATTGAAGGCTTCACGCATTGCCCTCATGCTACAACTGTCCCATGGTCATTGATATTAGTTTCAAGATAGATGGTGTCTTATAAGCTATTACTAAGTAGCTTTTAGAAAGCCTTTCAGGATGTTTGTCACATCTACCACTTACAAAACTGTATCTCATCTGATTGTTAAATGATTCAAGTCTCCACCTAAGTGACAGTATTTTTGGAGAGCGTACAAACGAGCGGGCTGAGGTTCTTTATGTTATCAGTTACATCCGAAAGTGAGTGGTGGTCGATAGGACACAATTTTAAGTTCATGATCACCGTTTACACTACGCTAAATCTTCCAACAAAGGTACAGAATAATACATTATGTACTTGTGAACTTTCTTAAAGTGCATTTTTTTCTCAGAGAACATTAAAAAATATGATTTAATAAAACTTTTAACACCCTCCTAGCACTGGCGGAGAAAAGGGTAATTTCACACCAGATCAACTTGCAATGTCTCATTCATATAGTGTTACACAATAAAGCAGAATTTCAGTATTCGATTTCCACTTTTTTTTCTGTACTATCTACGACTATTTTGAGAGCATGAAAAATTCCTACCATTACCGTGACTCACATTCTACTATAAGCTATGTGTCATTATTAATGTTTAGGTGAACAAATTTTCAACTAGAAGGGCAAACCACTTCTAGTAAGACCACATATGTTTAAGCGTTACGATATTCTATTGTTTCAATGTAAATATAACTACACAGACACAGTAGACCCACTATTGTAGCACTTTCAGTTCGATTTTGGGGCAATTTGAGTTGACATCTGATGTAAGCAGCTGCGCAAATTACACTTACTGTCTGTAGATTTCTGATGACTGCTTCCAAAATGCTGACCATGTTAATCCAAGTACTTGTTAACTAGCATTGCCCGACACACTTCACAACAGAAATTGATTCATATGGGATAGCACACATACTCAGTCACTATTTCAACAGATAGTGGCACCTGCAGTTGACTACCTGTCAATTTCTACAAGCTGTGTGCAAGCATAATTGTTGCAATGACTGCAAATGCCAAATTTTAGCATGAAATATGGGCACTTTAACATGTAAAATTATTCAATATAACAAAGCACATTACTACATTCTTTAAACTGGGTGACAAAAGTTTCCCACAGTGTTGTCTTGTTCAGTTCTTTAACACACACAACACAATCTGAACCCATTTCCTATACTAATGGTGGTAGCCTTACATTTGACAAATCTTACTGTCAGTTGCTTACTGGAGCCACACATCTGAAGTGAGCAATATCTTGCTAGTCTATATGTACATGTTTAGGAACTTTTTCCTTTTACTTTGCTTAGAGCTGCTGTGCCAGGAAAAAATATTACCAATAAAGAACTGGGGATTGAGATTTCTCTTAAATTCTGCTTAAAAACTTACTATTTATAACACTCAAGACTGATTTGAGTCAATTATAAGCCATATTTAACTCTCCCTCAAATGGCACTTTATAGCTGCCTAATGTATAATTCACATTAAGTCCTTGCTTGTAAAGGGATCAAAATACCAACCATTCCACAGATCTTTGTCCATACCACTGGACCTATTAAGATTCCAACTACACATACTATTAAAGGATTTATGTCAGTATGCCTTTTTATTCCAAATGGCAATCTCACCCCACCACACAGGAGGTAGTTCTTTAATGTGCGTCTTATAAAATGCACAATTAAAAATCCAAAGTGCCATTGAATTCATACTGTCACCCCCCTCCCCCAGTTGATTAAAACAAGTCTATTCAAGGCCAATGCCTCTGCAGTTATTGCATTGATTGAACATCCACAAAGCCTAAATGGTTGCAAATTTACCTATCTCACCTATTTCAAAGAAAAATACCTTCACATTTTTCACCTATGCATGTTAAAGTTCTTCCTTCTTTGAATAATTACATGTTTAACTTAAACATTTCTACTACCTCTCATGAACACATTTTTAACTTTCACTTTACATAATACACAACATTATAAAGATTGTTCATGTTTCCCATCATGAGTTGTCTGAAAAACTGTACCAAACCAATTCTAAGTATATGGTCAAGGTTTCATTTGCAAAAATGAAAATTTCATTTTCTTCTGAACAGCTCTTTAATTAAAGCCAAACAACAATTTACATGGATTTGAAATGGAAAACATTTGTAACGAAACAAGATTTTTGAGCTATATTGAAGTTCTGTCTGTAACATGTTGCTGCACACTTCAAGTTAACAAAAAATCTTGAAGCTTGAACTGAAAACTGCACTGGACTGGACAGATTAACCTTTTGACACTTTCACATTTAGTCAACCTCTTCAATAGTTGGCCCAGCACCACCAGCTCCTGCACCACCACCAGCAGCAGCTCCACCAGCACCTGGGAATCCACCAGGGAAACCACCAGGCATTCCTCCAGGAGCTCCTCCTGCACCCTGGTACAATTTGGTGATGATGGGATTGCAGATCTGCTCGAGTTCCTTCTGCTTCTCCTCAAATTCTTCCTTCTCAGCCAGCTGGTTGGCATCGAGCCAACGGATAACTTCATTGCACTTGTCCAAGATAGTTTGCTTGTCTGAGTCTGAGATCTTGTCTTTCAACTTTTCGTCTTCCACAGTAGACTTCATGTTGAAGCAGTAAGACTCGAGTCCATTTTTCGCTGCAATAGTTGCCTTCTGCTTCTCATCTTCAGCACGGTAACGTTCAGCTTCATTGACCATGCGCTCTATTTCTTCCTTGCTCAAACGGCCCTTGTCATTTGTAATTGTGATTTTGTTCTCCTTGCCAGTTGATTTCTCCACAGCAGTTACATTCAGGATACCATTAGCATCAATATCAAAAGTGACTTCAATTTGAGGCACACCTCGTGGGGCAGGTGGAATTCCTGTCAATTCGAATTTACCCAAAAGATTGTTGTCCTTTGTCATGGCACGCTCACCTTCATACACCTGAAACAATGAATCAGGTAAGTCACAAATTCAAGGTAATTTAACAATAAGTATGATTAAACAAATATTCAAAAGATTTTTCTATATTCTTACCTGAATGAGCACACCAGGTTGGTTGTCCGAATATGTTGTGAATGTCTGGGTTTGCTTTGTTGGGATGGTGGTATTTCGTTTGATAAGAGTTGTCATCACACCACCTGCAGTCTCTATACCAAGTGATAGTGGTGTAACATCGAGCAGTAGCAAGTCCTGCACTTCTTCAGACTTGTCACCTGCCAATATTGCTGCTTGTACAGCTGCTCCATATGCAACTGCCTCATCTGGGTTAATTGATTTGTTCAGTTCTTTGCCATTGAAGAAGTCTTGAAGCAACTTTTGTACTTTTGGAATACGAGTTGACCCACCAACCAACACGATGTCATGAATTTGAGCCTTGTCCATCTTCGCATCACGGAGTGCTTTCTCCACAGGTTCCATAGTTGACCTGAACAAGTCAGCATTGAGCTCTTCAAACCTTGCTCTTGTTATAGATGTATAAAAGTCAATACCCTCGTAGAGGGAATCTATTTCAATGCTGGCTTGAGTTGACGAAGAAAGTGTACGTTTTGCTCTTTCACAGGCAGTTCTCAACCTACGCAGTGCTCTTTTGTTGGTAGTAAGGTCTTTTTTGTACTTCCTCTTAAATTCTTGCACAAAATGGTTAACCATGCGGTTATCGAAGTCTTCACCTCCTAAATGAGTGTCTCCTGCTGTGGCTTTCACTTCAAAAATACCATCTTCAATTGTCAGAATTGACACATCAAATGTACCACCACCCAAGTCAAAGATAAGCACATTTCTTTCACCATGACCCTGTGGAAAGGAAAGACCAACAGTTTAAGAGACGTTTACTTAACTATTGTTACAGTTAATATTAGTTATTTCATCTCAATACTGAAATCCCATCTCTATGGGAAGGATTACAAGTACTTTTCTTGGGAATCAGAAAATATGAACTATGGCTGCACTGCTGTTTTGTATACAGCAGTGCATATGCTAAAAATACTGCACGTACAGAGGATTCGGTAGTATGAAGTGTAGGTTATGTTTGAAGGTGGTAATTGAGTTGGTAAAGCAAAGAAATAGTAAAGGTAGTAAACAGATCCATAGTACTGCCCAATATTTTTTTTAGATTTACATCATAATACATTTGTAACACTATATGGCAAGTTTAGGGCTGTTAAGTAAAACTTTTTAAACAGAAACAGTTGTATTAGCAGGTTCCAGTTTTGTTAACAATGTTATTAAACTATTTTCAACAATAGTTTAAATTTGAGTGGGGTACTTTCCTTTAAAGTAACAGAGGGAATGGTGTTTTTAAGTGGAATCCTGAACATAACAAACATTCATTTTAACACTGAACATGATCAAGATTAGCTGGGAAGTTCAAAATGTAGAAGGAACTCTAGAATTCTTTACCAATGTTTTACCAAAATTTTGAACTATAGAACAGTCTTGTTACTTAAAACTAGATGAGTTTGGTAGCATCAGCAGCAGCTGCACACACCACTATGACTTTCAGTTTAACCTTACAGCAGTTAAAGGCAGTAAGTATATGTATGTAGTACTATTACACTTTGGAATTTAAAAAATATTTACATTTATAACAAATTTAAATTGTAGGTTAAAAGTGCACAATTGAGGGTTATGACATTACATTTCCCATATGAAGTCTAGCTCTTGAGAATTCCCATTTTCCACAAGAATTGCTCCCTTATGTTCCGTAGATGTGTGAACAAATGCCTTGACCATACCAAACAGTAAATAAACCATTGATTGCTTATTGCAGTGGCAACAATTTTCAGAATAGACAATTGTCCACTTATGCAATAGGAAGAAGACAGTTTAAAGTTCACTACAAAAACAAATTTCTGGCCACCTTAATTATCCTATAATAGAAGAGGCGGTGGAGGATGGTGATCTTTCATCCATATTAAAACTGTTGGGTTATTTGGCAGTTTCAGGTACTTCTTGGAATCAGTCTTTTTCTGTAGTATGGACTCTGGTCCTATCAACATTCAGCATATTTTTAACAATTCTCTTAATTAAGCCATGATACTTTTCTCCAGAATTATTGCAATCTAGCTTCAAATGTTTAAAATAAGCCTATTTAGAATACGGATTAGTTGGTATTCTATAGCTTTTGTAGCTAAGTGATGAAGTAGGGTAGTGGCCAAATTTTTAGAAGTTTTGGTAAAAAAAATAATAAAAAACCACTTGAAATGGGATTGTTTGAAATGCACTGGCATTTCACTATGGTAGATGGTATGACATTTTTGTTGTAAGATATCTCACAAAGCATGATCTTTCCAATGTAACAGTAGGGCGATAGTATTTCAGCAATTCAAGTTAGGTTGGCTAAATTGTAAACTTTCACTGCCTTCGATGAAAGGTGAAGCTACTTGAATTTAAGTACGGGAAAAATGGGTGTGGTTAAATTAGTTTCCAGTTGAAGATTACAGGTAAGGGGGAAGAAACCTTAAACTTCAAACTTAGTCAACCACGCTTACTGTTAAGAGAAGTTAGAAAGCGATTACTTACACTTACCTTCTTATCGAGACCATAGGCAATTGCAGCCGCTGTTGGTTCATTAATAATTCGCAGCACATTAAGTCCCGCAATGGCTCCCGCATCCTTAGTGGCTTGCCTTTGCGAATCATTGAAGTAGGCAGGAACCGTAATCACAGCATTGCTGACATTTTTTCCAAGGTACGCCTCTGCAGTTTCCTTCATTTTTGTCAGGACCATTGAGCTAACCTCCTCAGGGAAGAAAGTCTTCGTTTCGCCTTTGTACTGAACCTGAATCTTTGGTTTGCCACCATCATTTATGACTTTGAAAGGCCAATGCTTCATATCGCTTTGTACAGCCTGGTCGTCGAAACGGCGCCCAATAAGACGCTTTGCATCTTAAAAAAAAAAAACATTTTTTTAACAAATTTCAAAAGCAAACGAAAATACACGTGACAAATAAGGATCTATCTACTTACCAAAAATAGTGTTACTTGGGTTCATGGCCACCTGATTTTTAGCAGCATCGCCAATGAGTCGCTCCGTGTCCGTAAATGCGACGTAGCTAGGTGTTGTACGATTCCCTTGATCATTGGCGATGATTTCCACTTTCCCATGCTGGAACACTCCAACACAGGAGTAGGTGGTACCTAGATCAATTCCCACTGCAGGTGCTTTTACAGCCATTTTCTGAAATAATGGGAACAATTAACGTCTAGTTCAATTAAAGGTTTAGGTATTTTTACTCACTTTTAGAACAATTCGCAAGTACGAACGTTAATTAAACAATGTTTTAAAGCTTTCACGTTTAGGAGAAGTGATTACGAAACCATTCTAAATGGTGCACAACTGAACACCATAACCATTCTGGATATTACGTAAACTTCACCATTAGATACTAGCTAATAAAATATAAAGAACTAAAATCAAATTTCATACACAATAAAATCTATCTACAACATACGCTAGAAAGTATGAAGAAACATCTTACCTTTCGTTAGCGTATATTGCAGGCACAACTTCAATAAATAACACACGTGCACACTCTCCGCTGTTCTGATTCCAAATCGGCGCTGGGTTCCTCCGCTGTCGGTTTTATTGACTGCTTTTGCACCAAGTTCCAGAACCTTCTCCGAGAATCCACCAATGACGTGACGACTGCTCAGAGTAGCGCGCGGAGGTCGCGTGCACGTGGTTTACATGTTGTTGCGCAGAAGTAAAGTAGTTACCACCAACAACTGAACGCCAGTAAATCCTAACAACGAATATATGTCACAAAATACTTCAGTTTACCGTCATTCACGTTTTTCAAACTTGACACTACGTTTTAAGCATTCCAAAAATTATGTCTTAAATTCTAAAATTTCACCGCAATGGCGGCAAAGCTGTAAACTGGGTGTTGGTAGATGGCGCAGGAATATTCTGGAGGTTTCGTGCATCAACGAGGATCGATAGCCGCCGCGAAGTTTCTTTGAAGGAATAGGTCATATATGGGCGGGGTGGGGGTCCTGGATAAATTGCTCGATGTCGTCGTTGAAAGAAAATAAAGGGATAAATAAATATGTTGCAAAGTATATTCTGCCTGCTTTCAGTCATTGAAGTGTATAATTAAGTTAAGAAATAGTTTTGTAAGTAAAGTTCTGTATAGATTTTACGAAAAGGAGGTAAAATGCATGTAAGCCGTTATACCATTTATTTGATAGCTTTGTACTTAATAGTAATAGATTTAGTTGCGTCGTGGCAATGTAAAGTCACAATGCCGAAACAGAAGTTCCGTAAACGCTGAGATAAAATTACAGTAAAAACGTTAAATCTTGTTATAGAGCATGGTATTTGTGGATTCGGAGAACGTTAGTAATAAGTTTGTGTTGCAATCAGTATGAACCGCCCTGATATCGTAACAGTTGAAGCATGACGTGAACACGGATCAATATAAGGAAAGTTACGGCAAGGTCGCAGTAATCACAAGTGACGTAGGTTAGAACCTAGCTGACTCATCGCAATGAGTTGATGAAACGTGTTAAGCGTACAGCGTCACCCGTTAATCCCAAATATTAAGAATAAAAAAATGTACTACTGGAAGGAAGCGTTATTTTACATAAATTCAATAATCTGAACAGTAATACAACGGAAACTTAGCAGTAACTGATGCCTAGTAAAGGATATAACCAAAGCGAGCTGTGCATCACATCCTGATTACAGCTCTCGTTTTCTCTGTCAGGAAATTAATTCTAATCCACTAGCCCATTATAACGTGCAAAGGGTGATATCATTTCTTGGGGTATTAAGTTTTATTAGACTGTGTTAATAGTAACTTGGATACGCGGTAAACGGTTTGCGACAACTATTTGTGCTGCTTAACTTCCAGGTCGTAATAAGTGCTTAACTCTTACACGGGCGTTGCATCGGTTAATGTGGAAGTTTGTACTTTGTTTCGCTTTTACAGCCGTAAAAGAGATAACAGAATATTGATTCTGGCTAGGTATGAATGTTCCCGCCCACGTTCTGACTTCTTTAAAGGTTATAGGAACAAGGTGCCGACAGAAAATGTAATTGTCGAAAATTTGTAAATATAAAACATTATGTGAAAGTACGTGTGGTGTTACTTAAACACTAACGTTAGCGTATATGATGTAAACGGTTTAAAACGTAATACCTGTATACCAATACCGCGACTGTGTGTTAACAATACTATATAGTTTCGTGTTCCATGGGTTTGCACGATATATGTTTCATATCGAACGAGTCATTTTACATTCACTTCCCGACTTTGAGTACAAGCTGAACATTTAGAAGTTTCTTTTTAGTCGCGTGTACCTACTCCCTGTTCAGAAGTGACGCTGAAACGTGAAATAGCCCTATAAGCGGTCATAAAGTTTCTAGTTTTTACATGTTGCACGTGCACGTATTCATTGATTTTTAGACGTCATATAAACCATATACAATTGATGACATCTACTATCGTATTTTACACCTGTAAGGAATGAGGAAACTGCTTGCTTTCCGAAGCGTCTACGCCCCCCACGTTATACGAAGTTGGATGAATCGCCTTGGTTCTCCATGCTACAAGGCATCTTGTTCCTAATTCTGTTATTTACATCAAAAGTGTAATGCTTTATTTATGCCGCCAGAGCTCGTTGTACCAAGGCTGAATTAGACCACTTCTTATGGTTATGTGTGCCAATGTCAACGGGTTTGCTGTTCCATTTAGGCCATCGTATTTACTGTGGCGATATGTTGTTTAATAATACAGCGTTCAGTTGATTGTATTTTCACATTGCCACACTAATTTTATTTCCTTGCGTGCCCCTTAGATAACTTTTTCTTGCGAACAATACTTAGTGTGGCGGAAAATAATAATAATAATAATAATCCGCAGCACCAGTATTCTATAATACAAATGCCCATGAAAACCTGTTTGTTTTATAAAGTGACTGGCAGATGATAAGTCTGACAGTGACGGTACCGTGGAACAGCATTATCAAGTCATTAGTCCCTTTTCGCCAAGCAACATGGGGAATTTTTGTGCTTTGTAATACATTAGCCGTTATGGGTTGCTTGTGTGTGGCTAAGACTTGTTCACCATCCATGAATAACACCAGCTTCTTAAAGCACATTTTAGAGCTCCTAAAGCAACTTAGTTCTGCCACATTTGTACTTAGAATCAGTGTAACTCTAGGGGAGAGACAAATCAGCAAATTAACATTTTCATTCAGTAATGTCATACAAAATAATGATTGTGGTAACAGCCTTAAGAAAGATCTTAATTGCTCAAAAACATGCTGTACGAATGTGGTGCTTGCCCACAATCCTCTAGTAGACATCTGTTTGAGTTGGGCTTTTTTACTACTACTCCACAGTATATTTATTCCCTCTTGAAATTTTTGTCAATAATCCGCTGCAGTTCAAAATGAACAATGATGTGCATAATTGCAATTCCAGAAGAATAAATGACATTCATTACTCCACATTAAGGTTGTACTTAACACAAAAATGGGTGTACAATGCTGCAACTAAAATTTTTGCTGACTTATCTTGTGATATAAAATGACCTTACCAAAGTAATATTTGAAAACAAACTGAAAAGTTCTTCCTTGACAACTCCTTCCACCTTATCGGTGAGTGGAGGGGATGGCAGGCTTTCGTGCTCCCCCCTTCATCCCGTCTGGATTGGCTTCAACTGGGCTTGGTGGTTCACACTGGCCATCTACCTTCCCACTCCTTTCCTCATGGGGTCTGTTATATCCTGAGCATCTCTCTTGTCTCCTGAGTTCTTTCATGCCCCTGTCATTAGTCAGTTCCTTTCCCCCACCTCGTCTTCTTGCCTTTTCCTTCCTTCCCTGTCAATAGTTTTTATCATTCTATGGATGTTGTAGTTCCTCCTTTTAATGTGGGATTTTATCGGTTTTAGTTAATCTCAGGTCAGAGTGACTGATGACCCCGTAGTTTGGTCCCTTCTCCAGTCAACCAATCTTCCTTGACAACTCCTATTTTATAAAAGAATTCCTATTGTAATGTTTTAAAGATGGTGGGTAGGATAACTGTTCAGTACATAGCCAGATTTACAAACTGGTGATGTGAATGTGAAATGACATTACAACTTTCTATGGAACATGAAACTAAGTAGCTCAGTCACACGTAAGTTAGTTCATTGCAGTGATCATGTGCCCCCCTCAGCTCCCCTTCCTGCCCCAGATTTTAGCCTATCTATTGTGTGGAAAGCAATTGTGACTTCACTGCTTATCACATGTGTATGCCACAAATGGTATCCATGACAAACAAAATGAAACCCATTTGAGGGCGATGGCGTGACCACCGTAACGTGTATACCTAGTGGGCTACATTTAAAGAGTGGTTGAACCAGAAAATTGCCATTTGTGTATTTCTTTGTACAGTTAAGCTACAACGGAACTGATGTCATCTCTGTTGTATTAATCCAGGCACTGACAAGTTGCTAACGTCAACTGCGGAAAACTTAAAGGAAATTAAGTGAAAGCATTAAGAACTTGATTTTTAAATTCCAGTTGGTGTAGCTGTATCAGAAATGAGATTCTCTTGCATTCCTCTATCCTGTGAACTTACTTATCAAGTCAGTTATGGAGCAGCTTACAGTTTGTCATGCAACTTGATGTTCATTCACACACTGTGTTTGGTCACTTCCATCATGTAGAATAGTGTTCAGGGATCTGTAACGAGTCGTGTAATACAGTAACAAATGGAGCCAGACACTGTTAGCTACTTCAGAAAAGTGTACTAACATCAAATTATAACTAACACTTACCTATTTGAATTGATAATTATGATATGTACTTTAAGGTAACTTTAATGAGCTGCCACTACTCCTCCTCCTCCTACACTACTCAGCTACGGCTCTTATGTAACAAGCTGAGTACACGGCATTGTCCAGGTATACAGGATGTTTCAAAATGAATATATGGATTTTAAGGCTTTGTAGCACATATTACATTCACCTTACAATTACAGGGTGAAATGTATTTAAACCGACAAACTCTGGGAGGTTGTAGGGGGGACATCAAAACAAATATTTTTTCCTATGAGGAGTATTTAAACCGGTAGAGGAAGATTTCTGTGGCGGCGAATTAATTAAAACGACAAACACTTTTCCGATTTTTTATGACCAAGAGACAACACATTAACACAATCCAATTTCAATTACAGTAGATTTTCAGAAATGCCTCTTTTGACACGTAAACAAAGGTTACACTGTTGGATCATGTTCTGTCTGACACGGGCAAAAACCCCAGGAGTATCCTGAATTGTTCCTGCTGCTGCTACTATCCGGGCAACCAGATCCTCCTCTAATGCAACAGGAGTTGCGTAAACAAGGTTGCGCTTCTCTCCCCACACAAAAAGTCCAGAGGGAACATATCTGGGGATCGAGCAGGCCACGGTACAGGACCACCTCTGCCAGTCCACGTTTCTGGGAACCGTCGGTCCAGGAATCGACGCACACGACGACTGAAATGTGCCGGCACCCCGTCATGTTGGAACCACATGCGTTGTCTTGTAGGGAGTGGGATGTCTTCCAGCAATTGTGGCAATGCTCTAGCGAGAAAATTGTAATAGTGCCTTCCGTTTAATGGCCTGGGTAGCAGATACGGCCCAATTAAACAGTTCCCAACAACACCGACCCACACATTTAACGAAGAGCCGCACTTGATGAGCGCTAGTAACTGTGGCATGTGGGTTATTCTCACTCCAGACATGCAAATTGTGCATGTTGAAGACTCTATCAAACCCGAATGTTGCTTCATCGGTAAACAACACAGAGGTTGGAAATGTAGGATGCATTTCACACTGTTCCAGGTACCACTGTGAAAACTGTGCTCTTGGTGGATAATCAACTGGTTCCAGGTTGTGGACATGCTGTAAGTGAAATGGACGTAACAATTGCTCTGGAAGGACTGTTGTTACATTGGTCCCCACGTTACATGCAATTGCACGAGTGCTGATTGAAGGATCCCGCTCCACATGCTGCAAGACAGCTTCCTCAAATTGCAGCGTTCTTACCGTGCGGCGGTGTCCCTGTCCAGGTAATCTGCTAAATGGCCCAGAGTCACGCAGATGTTGGCACACAGCAGCAAAGGTCGTATGATGCAGGATACGGCGATTAGGATATTGTTGTTGATAAACCTGCTGTGCAGCTCGTCCATTGTGGTTCGCTACGTAGTACACACCAACCGTATCAATGTACTCACTCCAGGTGTATCGCTCCATTAGTAAACGGAGACAATGCACTACTACACTGGTGGACAGCAGTTGCCTACAACTGAAGTGCGTAATACGCCCTACAGCAACTGAAGATCGTAATACGGCCTCTAACAACTGAAGACCATAATACGGCCTCCACCGGTTTAAATAATGTTCATAGGAAAAAATGACATTAGGGGAAAATATTTGTTTTGATGTCCCCTACAACCTCCCAGAGTTTGACAGTTTAAATATTTTTCACCCTGTATAAATAATACACCAAATGAAAGAGAAACACTAAAAGTTTTTCTTCCAATTATTCAGTGTGAACACCGATCACACGTAGAGTCAATAGGTGAATTGTTCTGAAACCTTGATCAATGTGTCTGGAGTAACTGTCGCAATAACACTGTTTCTGAAGACAGACAGATCAGCTGGTATCAAAGGCACATACACATGATCGCGTCCGATCGTGTGTGAACGTGGAGGTCGTGCATGAAGTGCTGTGTCAACCGGCCCCTTGCACCCAATCCACTGGTCGGATACGTCGTTTAACCAGTCGCATACTGAGTTATGCCAGTGAGGCGGCGCGCCATCTTGTACCCAGATAAAGATGTCTTCTTCCCATTGAGGCACGGGCAATAGGTGTAGAACATCGAGATAAGAAACATCAGTTATACAGTTGATGCACTGAAGAAGAGAGGCGCATAAACTTTCCGCGGGGATATTCCTCGGTGCTAAGTGTGAAACACTTGCACTCATTCACCATGTCATTCCATACTCTTCCCATCGTGCACCAGTACACAAACAAAACTGTTTGAGTTGCTCTTTAATTTGGTGTATTATTTACAATTGTAAGTTGAATGCAATAAATGCTAGAACACCTTAAAACCGGTATATCCATTTTGAAACCCCCTGTATATAGCACCCTCTCTGCTCATTTACCGCTCCCACACTGTCTGCCCATCTCCACCTCTCCTTCTCTCTGCATGTTACCACCCCCGACCCGATAGGAGCCCGAGGGCTCCTCTCCGTAAAGTATTTCTTTCCAGATTGTAACTAACACGTGTACCACATTTTGCTGATATCATTCCACGGGTTTATGATGAAATTTTTACTTGTGACTTCGCCGATGTACACACGTCAAATTTATTTCACATATAATTGTAATATATGTCACAAATAAAATGTGAATGTCACGTAACTAGGGCCTCCCTTCGCGTAGACCGTTTGCCGGGTGCAAGTCTTTTGATCTGATGCCATTTCGGTGACTTCCATGTCTATGGGGATGAAATGGTGACGATTAGGACAACACGACATCCAGTCCCTGACAGGAGAAAATCTCCAATCCGACCCGGAATCGAACCCGGCCCCTTACGATTTACATTCTGTCGCACTGACCACTCGGCTACCGGGGGTGGACGTGTCACAAATGTTTCAGATATATTTTAAATATTTCACATGTTTTATACACACCTGTACCTCTATTGAATTTTGTCCTGCAATTTGCTTTATGTGCAGCCCATTGTGAACGACATCGTATTTCCTGAATTATATGTCGTACAATGATATAATTTTATAGGTACGTTTGACTACTGCCGGCACAATATGTTACAAATACAGTTAGTAGTGGGCCTAAAGAAGTAATAAATTAAAATATTGTGCTTCACGTGGTAGTTTTACTGCACGAACAGCAAGAATGTAGTAAGTGTTACACATTTTTCCTTTCATCGCTTTGCGGGACGGGTCTCGGTGATGTCACGGTCTTCACTGCAGTTTCACGCCCACCTGTGCCCCGTTTTTAGGTAGGTGTGGTATCTACCCTCTGACTCCCCTACTCCCCCCTCTCCCACTAGTAATTCTTTCCAGGCAGGCGGACAGTAACTGGTATGTGTACCAAGTTTGGTTGAAATTGGTCCATTGGTTTAGGAGATGTGGAACATACATATATATACATTCATTTTCATAATGTGTGTGGGTAATTCAAACAAAATATTTTGTGTCTTTATGGAAGCAACTATTAGCTGTTATACACTGGAAAATCAAGATCCATCTGGTACAAACATTACGAGTTACGTAGCACTTACATTCCTGAGCTCAAATATTCAGTATATCGTAGGAATGGCTAGTGAGGTATACTTATACTTTGTGTTTAAATATTTGGGGATTTTCAGTCTCCTCCTTAAAGTGCACTGGCATCCTATTATAGACTTGTGTACCAGCATATAAATTATTGTTATTTATGGTTAATTTTATTCATCCAAGAAGTGTCTCACAGTGTAATAATAGAGTACAAATCGATAGCTCAAAATATACAACAGGCAGAATATATAATAATCTTTACGAGGACAGGAAAGAGCAGTTGGCTGTGGTCTCGATTGACCCTCGAGCAGCTGCACCGATTATTGTAACGTGAGCAGACGTGTGGCATACTTCGTACACGTGTAAAGAATAGCCGTCTTTATGTTACCGAGGTGAATACGTGGGAACAAAATCGCAGTTTAATTAAACAAAAATAAAATAAACTTATGTTATATGAGCTAAATCACTGTTTAATTAAACAATAATAAAATAAACTTTGATTGTATCACTCTGTTATCCCACAGCAGTGGCCCCTTCGGAGCCCTAAACAGTGTAGCTGCATCAGATCCTGCCAAATGCTTATTCAATTACTAATTATTTTGTAGACAACTACTTCATTTGGAATCATGCTGCTACCTCATAATGTGGGTCATTTTCTTATGTGGAACGTTTTGTCTCATGTAGCTCACTGTTTTTTTTTTTTTCTCCGGTCACTTCGACATATGACACCACAGCTTATCAGTTTGTTAGCCGAATCAATGTCGAAGGAATAGGTAGGTCTTGCAGTTTTAAAATGGCAATGGACTAGTGTAAGACTGTGTCATTTGTACGATATTGCAGTGCCTCTGTTCTGGCACAAATTTTCATTGTTGTCATTCCAATATACAAATGACGGCTGTCCAGATCCGCAGTTGCGTATACATTTAATGTATATAACGTTATTTGTGGTTAATGCACTTTGTACGTAGGTGCGGCTGCTCGCGGATTGAGGAACTGTCCTCACATTTGCTTTACTGATTTGGGAAAATCAGAATTGGAATGGCTGGACTGTAATGTCATACTGTCAAATACGAGGTCAGTAACAGCTGCACTGGCCCATTCGGTCAGTCCCTATCGTACGTCGTGCCTCGATTTACTCGCATTTTGTTTCAGGTAACTCGTAATACGTAACACAGTTCTGTTCTTCGTCGCCGGACGCGTCGAGGTCACGTGCCGGAGACTCCCAGACTGTGAAGACGCTGCTGTGCTCCTTGCACGAATTCCAGTCAGTTCAGAAAGCAGAATCCGTGCTCTTACATATTCATCTATGCTCCTCAGTCCACGTGAAAAATTAAGTCAGCATACACCTATGAAGAGTGAGAGCTCGAACTCGAGAGAATGACAAGACATTACTTCTTGACACATTATTTTCTCGTGAAAGCAATAAACTGTGATCACAAACTGAAATGTGACGTGGTAGTTATCCCCTTTCATTTCTCTCTGCTGCTCTAAGCCCTCTAAGAAATCTTTAACTGTGTAGTATGCATTACTTATGACAAATGTTTAGCTGGCTTTTTTAAACAGATGTATTTTACTAATCTTTTTCATTCCCTTTGGTGATTTATTATAGATTTTAATTCCCTGCTACAAAATGCTATTTTGGGTGTTTTGTTTTTGATAAATGTAAGTCCAAACTGCCTCTTGTTCCAGGATTAAGTACAGAACTGTTAATGAAATACTGGATAATGTTTGCCTTGGAATGCACCACAGACTAGCAGATGTACACAATTGGTGCAGCAACTATGCCCAATTTTTTGTAAATAGCTCTTTACAGTTAACCTGACTATTATTGTTACAGCTCTTTTCAGCCGTTTAAAAACTGTGTCTGTGTTTTGTTCCTTCAACGCCCATAAAATAATCGTACACCTAAGAATTGAATGCACACAGGCATTGCCTGTTACAAACTACACTCCTGGAAATTGAAATAAGAACACCGTGAATTCATTGTCCCAGGAAGGGGAAACTTTATTGACACATTCCTGGGGTCAGATACATCACATGATCACACTGACAGAACCACAGGCACATAGACACAGGCAACAGAGCATGCACAATGTCGGCACTAGTACAGTGTAGATCCACCTTTCGCAGCAATGCAGGCTGCTATTCTCCCATGGAGACGATCGTAGAGATGCTGGATGTAGTCCTGTGGAACGGCTTGCCATGCCATTTCCACCTGGCGCCTCAGTTGCACCAGCGTTCGTGCTGGACGTGCAGACCGCGTGAGATGACGCTTCATCCAGTCCCAAATATGCTCAATGGGGGACAGATCCGGAGATCTTGCTGGCCAGGGTAGTTGACTTACACCTTCTAGAGCACGTTGGGTGGCACGGGATACATGCGGACGTGCATTGTCCTGTTGGAACAGCAAGTTCCCTTGCCGGTCTAGGAATGGTAGAACGATGGGTTCGATGACGGTTTGGATGTACCGTGCACTATTCAGTGTCCCCTCGACGATCACCAGTGGTGTACGGCCAGTGTAGGAGATCGCTCCCCACACCATGATGCCGGGTGTTGGCCCTGTGTGCCTCGGTCGTATGCAGTCCTGATTGTGGCGCTCACCTGCACGGCGCCAAACACGCATACGACCATCATTGGCACCAAGGCAGAAGCGACTCTCATCGCTGAAGACGACACGTCTCCATTCGTCCCTCCATTCACGCCTGTCGCGACACCACTGGAGGCGGGCTGCACGATGTTGGGGCGTGAGCGGAAGACGGCCTAACGGTGTGCGGGACCGTAGCCCAGCTTCATGCAAACGTTTGCGAATGGTCGTCGCCGATACCCCAGGAGCAACAGTGTCCCTAATTTGCTGGGAAGTGGCGGTGCGGTCCCCTACGGCACTGCGTAGGATCCTACGGTCTTGGCGTGCATCCGTGCGTCGCTGCGGTCCGGTCCCAGGTCGACGGGCACGTGCACCTTCCGCCGACCACTGGCGACAACATCGATGTACTGTGGAGACCTCACGTCCCACGTGTTGAGCAATTCGGCGGTACGTCCACCCGGCCTCCCGCATGCCCACTATACGCCCTCGCTCAAAGTCCGTCAACTGCACATACGGTTCACGTCCACGTTGTCGCGGCATGCTACCAGTGTTAAAGACTGCGATGGAGCTCCGTATGCCACGGCAAACTGGCTGACACAGACGGCGGCGGTGCACAAATGCTGCGCAGCTAGCGCCATTCGACGGCCAACACCGCGGTTCCTGGTGTGTCCGCTGTGCCGTGCGTGTGATCATTGCTTGTACAGCCCTCTCGCAGTGTCCGGTATGGTGGGTCTGACACACCGGTGTCAATGTGTTCTTTTTTCCATTTCCAGGAGTGTATCTAGACATTTATAAAATTGTTGTGCAGAATGGGGATGAAGCCTACAAAATGGTGCTCATACGTTTAGTCCCACCTCACTTGCATCGACCCACAGAAACACTCTGTCTCACGTGCCTTAAGATGAGAGAGAAAGGGTCAGAGGTGCTATACCGGGGATTAAAACAACAGAGGATCTAAAAGACAGTACAGAGAAATGTGACTGGCAGGCCACTTGCAGACAACAGGGTTGAGTGAGCCAGTCACCCCATTAACACATTAAGACCGTCTCCCTAAAGCTGTAGGAAAGATGTTGGACAATTCACAAAACTTTAAAACCCTAACCACATTAATCTGAAAGTCATTTAAAATAGAGAGCAAATCAGTCAGCAAATGTGCCACTGCCATCTGGTCCGAAAATGAAACACAATCTAGTAAAAGGTGGCACACAGTTATCTGTACGCCACACGTCAGAGGGTCCTCTCGCCAGATCGAGAAGCCGTGCGTCGGAGAACTGTGGCCTACGTAAAGACGAGTAAGGAGAACCTCGTGTGTCTCCGGCTGGAAGGAAGTACGCCACAGCCGCACTTTGGTGTTAACTAGACGGAGCTCGTCGTCTGTCACTTCCGGCCACTCGTCATCCCACTGACGTGTGACTCTGTAGCTCGACAGCACGCGGGGGGGTGCGTTTCTGAACTAACTGAGGATTGCGAAACAGCTACATCTGCAATGCCCGTGTGCCCTGGCACCCAGCAGAAAGAGACCGCCTTCCTCAGCCTTTCTAGCCGGAGGAGGGCTCCCGGACGTACCGACTACTTTATCTGCCGGCTAGAAGCGTCGGAGACTGTGAAGGGCACCCAGGGGATCGGAACAGACGAGGAATTTGCAAAACACGTCTCATCTGCTCCGGTGCCCGCAACGTCGCATATAATTCTGTGACGTAGACAGTAAAGTCTCAAGGCTGTCGGATCCCGAGGACACGGTCGGGGTAAAATGACAGAGCGACCTACAGACTCCCCCCATTTAGACCCGTTCGGGGGGATGCGTAGTCTGTACGGACATTGTTTCCGTGTGTAGTATTGTGGCTGTGAACTGCCGAGTTCATCCTCCATTCACTCGTGTCATTAACAAAAGTACCATTAGGCCGTATACGCATCGGTACGTAAGTGTCAAAACTCTCACGTTCACGAAGAGGCTTCTGCGAGATGTTAGGTTGTCGACTTTGTGCGACATTCTTATTGCACACTTCTCCGGGATAAACACTTCTCACTTTAGCTGGAATGCCCCAGAAGATTGTGCCACAGAGCACAACTGATCGAAAGCGTGCTGGCGATCATTTTCCACTTGTACCGAATACTGCTAGAAGTACGAGGCTCAGAATAGTAATAAACAGTTTATTCTTTAGGATGCCACTCACAGAAAAGTGGAAGTGGTGAGCTGTCGACAGGCACACACGGAGGAACGCTAGTTTTCGGAGTTATCTTTTGACGGCCCCCCACGGTGCCGTGTGGGCATTTTAGTCTAGCTCGTCGAAAGATAACTGTCGAGTTTTCTTCCTTTCGTGTGTGCGTATCGACAAATTGACGCTTCTGCTTTTCGGTGAGGGCTCTCCTTTAACCCTAAAGTATTTGCATTTTACGAGAACTTTCACGTAACATTAATAAACGGTTTATGTGGTTATGACGGTCAGGTATTGACAATAAAAGAATCTGATGAGTCGGATTTAGATAATGAGAAATGTAATGTACAACAGAGTCGGAAGCAATGACCCGGTCAGGTCAGTCGGTCAATTTTAGGGAGGGGACCGAGCAGTGAGGTCGTCGGTCCTGTGACCGAATTACGACATTTAAACAGAATCCGGAGAAGGAACAAATGTGATGAAATGATGTGAGAAAATAACTATCACATTTTTAAATAAATTCACTACAATGTTTTAATCCCGTTTTCCCTCAATACAAAAGACATTGAAACTGACTGCAGTCTGGGAGTAATTTTAGATAACACCAAGGATTGATGACAAGCTGTAATTAATAATTGACTGTACATCCTGCTAAAACAAGCTTGTACAGGAGATTTCACAGTTAGCAGTGGCCGCTTGGGATGCCGAGCTGCAAGCTGAGGGTGGAATTTGTACTCGGTGTGCGTCACAGTTAGCACCAAAACTGATACGAGTGAAAGTCTATGAGGGAAAAGGGGAGGGGGGGGGGGTCGCACATAGGGGAAAATGTTCTCGAATTGTCTCAGAGTCTCAGTTGAGTATTATAAAATCGTATAGTTTATCGGTAAACAAAATAATAAAAGTACTTGGAGAATAAAGCAAAAATGATTTGTAGGATTATCAAGTAAGAAGTAAATAGGATGGACATAAATGTTACCCAAGATTCAAACAGTAGTAGTGGCAGGAATGATGAAAAGCATAAGTAACTACATTCAGTTTATACACACTTAGCACTCACTAGTGTTGGATAAAACACATGTACTGCATTAAAAAATAATGTGTATTAAAAATCAATAAATCAAATAGTTTTCTAAATTGCTAAGAATTTATACTGCTTATTTGAAGTGACAGTCCTATGTTACAGAATGTATTAAAACTTATAAACTAATTGTCACTCGAATTGCAAAAAACCGAAGATGAAGATGTTGACAGACTTTTTCCTGTTTCCATTCACTAAAATTTCACATTGCCATATTTGTGGGACACACTTCGTGGGTGAAGGAAACTTCATTGTGCAGATATCAGTTTCAAGCATATTACAAGGGGGCGGGGGGGGGGGGGGGGGTGGAAACACTGTGAAAAACACACGATTTAACATAAATGAAGATCCTAGCCGAGCCTGCGGGTTACACTGTTGTATTTGAGAACAAATGACACCTGTCTGATGTTCTCAATATGTTGCAAGTGTCAGTTGTGGTCAGACGAGTATTCTGTGTAGCTGTGAGTGCATTAATTCAGAACTGAGTGAATTTAAGTGTGGGCAAATTGACGCCGCTAGTACGCGGGTGCATTTGTCGGTGAGGTAGCCGAAGTGCTCAGTACTGGGAGAGGCACTGTATCGAAGATTTGTATCGCGTACAGGGGAAGGAGGAAAACATTATCCACTAAGTCACAATACAGATGGTCATTGGAGAAGATTGTGATAAAACATAAAAGGACGACAGCTGCAAAACTCACCACAGAACTGAATCTCACAAGCCGGAATCCTGTCGTCGAGGACTGCAGTGCGAGCTGGAATTCGAAAACCACTCGTCGGTGACATAAATGCCCCTGACAGGAAAATGGGATGCCCAAAACGTAAAACTCTGTATACGGAGCAGCGGAAGAAAGTCATTTAGTCGGACAGATCTTGTTTCACACTGTTTCCAACTGGTGACCGAGTTCACGTCTCATTTACGGCGTTCCGGGCTTACGGCACGGGCTACTTGCCGCGAAGGGTGAAACGTGGCAGGGTTCGGTGGTGATTTGAGTAGCCACGTCACTGTATTCCGGTTAATTCTGAAAAGGTGGCATTACTGCCCGTGCTCGTGTGTCCCTCCTAGCCGATCGGGCCCACCGCATTGTGCTACGTCTGTTCGTCGACGACGGTGCCGCGTTCCGAGAAGACGAGGCCCCTGTTCGCATTGCTCGCGTAGGCCGGTACCAGTTTTGTTACCGAGAAGGTGGATTGCCACATCTCCCCTGGACGCCACAGTCACCAGATCTCAATGTTATTGACTCTTCGGGTCTACTTTAGAGAGAAGGGTGCACGATTACTAGTCACCACCTGAACTTGCCACTATTTTGCAGGAAGAATGGTTCAAAGATTCCCTCAAAACCATACAGCACCAGTAATTATCCATTCTGAGATGACTGGAAACTGTTTCACAAAATGTGTTAGGCGTAATAACGAGTCGTGTTTCGATATTTTTGTCGATCTGCTGTACATGGTGTCCACACAGTCGTTCGTTCGTTCGTCCGTGTGTTCTGTAATTCTCTGAATGGGAAGGATCCTCAGGGATACGGAGCAAGTCAAGGCGTACGTATTATAACAAAAAAACATACAAATCGTAGGAACTTAATCTATCTATATTATTAACAACAAACTCTCCCTATATCGATTAATACTATCTGTGCTCGTGCCAACTAAATTTAATCGAGTAAATTAGAAAGTTATTACTTAACAAAATACACTCCTGGAAATTGAAATAAGAACACCGTGAATTCATTGTCCCAGGAAGGGGAAACTTTATTGACACAATCCTGGGGTCAGATACATCACATGATCACACTGACAGACCCACAGGCACATAGACAAAGGCAACAGAGCATGCACAATGTCAGCACTAGTACAGTGTATATCCACCTTTCGCAGCAATGCAGGCTGCTATTCTCCCATGGAGACGATCGTAGAGATGCTGGATGTAGTTCTGTGGAACGGCTTGCCATGCCATTTCCACCTGGCGCCTCAGTTGGACCAGCGTTCGTGCTGGACGTGCAGACCGCGTGAGACGACGCTTCATCCAGTCCCAAACATGCTCAATGGGGGACAGATCCGGAGATCTTGCTGGCCAGGGTAGTTGACTTACACCTTCTAGAGCACGTTGGGTGGCACGGGATACATGCGGACGTGCATTGTCCTGTTGGAACAGCAAGTTCCCTTGCCGGTCTAGGAATGGTAGAACGATGGGTTCGATGACGGTTTGTGAAGTGGGCTGACAAGGCAGCCAGTCCACAGTGACGGGTAGCCGAAAGAAAGGAAGGCACGCGTACACACACACGCCGACGGGCGTCAATTCTGGAACAGGATAACTATTGAATGGTAGCAAGAAAAGTACGTAGCTGCTTTATACTTAACTTTATTATTTGATGACTACAGCATTCTTCTTGAGACATTTATACTATAACTCTCAAAGTAGGTAAGGCTAATGGCGCCTTGCTAGGTCGTAGCCATGGACTTAGCAGAAGGCTATTCTAACTGGCTCTCGGCAAATGAGAGGAAGGCTTCGTCCGTATGGTCGCTAGCAATCTCCTCGTACAACTGGGATGAGTGCTATATCGTCTCTCGAGACCTGCCTTGTGGTGGCGCTAGGTCTGCGATCACACAGTGGCGACACGCGGGTCCGACATGTACTAAATGGACCGCGGCCGATTTAAGCTACTACCTAGCAAGTGTGGTGTCTGGCGGTGACACCACATTCCTCCCCCGCAAATCGGCGAACGGTCGTGAGATAAGGCTTCCGCCCGCCGTGGGGAGGACCCCATGTTGACGTATGCGATGAGGTGGGGAGCCTAACAACAGGCGAGGCTGTGCCACCCGCACCCGGCCATTCGGTCCGAGGGGAGCTAGGAAACGCCTGTAAAGCTAGTCCAGGGTGCACGTCAACATGCGGTGTATGCGCCCGTAAAGAAACATGAGGGGCCGAAGTGTCGAACTCCATTGCGTCGGGGTAGCCGACGCGCGATGACGTCATGTGGTCCGGAGCGGGCGGGAGTTCCATGGCGGAGGACAGCTGGTCACGGGAAGCGATCGGCGGCGCGTGACCCAGGGAGGCGCTTGGAGGCTGCAGCGAAGCGTCTAATGCGGGCGGCGCCGGCGGGAGAACAGGCGGCGGCGGCGGCGGCGGCTGCGGCTGCGGCGGCGCGCCGCCATGGGGCAAATGGGAAGGCATCGTCGGTAACACCTGGGGATGAGGCGAGCCAGTAGATGGGTCCCCAGGGCGCTGACCGGACGGCACCGTTGCTGAAAGCAGACGGGGAGCGGCAGAACCCGTGCGACGACAGAGGCGCAGCTGATTGAGATGCCGACGCACCTCACCAGAGGCCCCCAAAACCAAATACATCGCGCGGCCGAGGCAGCGAAGAATGCGCCCTGCGAGCCAACGCCGTGAACCGCGATAGTTGCGATAAAATACAACGTCGCCTGGAGCAAAAGCAGGAGTCTGCCGCTGCACAGGAACCTGATGCGGCGGATGCAGCAAGGACATCAAGGTGCGATGAGGACGACCGTGGAGCAACTCAGCCGGCGAGCGACCATCTCGGGGCTGAGAGTGATACGAAGACAAAAAGAGCAACAGTGCGTCCTCCCGAGAATGCGACTCTTTCAATTTCAACATCTGTGACTTGAAAGTCCGGACCAATCGTTCAGCGGCACCGTTGGACTGAGGCGAAAACGGCGCGGATGTCAGATGTTGAATACCATTGGCCTGGCAGAATGACTGAAATTCTGCGGACATGAATTGTGGGCCATTGTCGGAAACAATAGTCTGCGGAAGACCTTCTATGCAAAAGATAGCAGACAACGCTTGGATGGTGGCGGAGGACGTCGTGGAAGACATCCGGACAACAAAAGGAAAGTTACTGAAGGCATCGACCAGAACCAACCATCGAGCATTCCAGAATGGACCAGCAAAATCAATGTGCAAGCGTTGCCAAGGGGAAGTGGCTTTTGGCCATACAAAGACTTTCCGCGGCGGTGCGGATTGTTGTTCGGCACACGCCATGCAAGAAGAACACATATTCGTAATCGCAGCATTGATTCCGAACCAAGTACAGTGCTGACGAGCAAGTTGTTTCGTTCGCACTATACCCCAATGTCCTTGGTGAAGAAGCCGTAAAACAGAGGACTGTAACGAACCTGGGACCACGACCCTGGACTGATCATTATCAGAACGCAACAACAAAACACCACGTCGAACAAAAAGTCTCTCCTTGTGAGCAAAAAATCGGCGAACCAACGGATCCTCGATCCGAGACTTTGACAAAGGCCATTGCGTAGCAACAAAACGCAAAACAGTAGCAAGGACAGGGTCAGCAGCTGTGGCTGTAGCTACACGACGAAAATCAATCGGAAACGATTCGACCACTTCATCGGTTTCCGAATCAATGAACATGCAAGCAAGTTCGGAAGAATCGAATGCTTTATCCTCAGCAACAGGCAAACGGGACAACGCATCGGCGTTTCCGTGCTTAGCAGTGGACCGATACAAGATATCGTAGCGGTACTGCGAGAGGAAAATAGACCAGCGAATGAATTTCTGCGCTGTACGTGGAGGTACAGGCTTGGTCGGATGAAAAAGCGATGTTAAAGGTTTGTGGTCTGTGATGATGGTGAAGTGACGACCATACAAGAAATCATGGAACTTAGTAACACCAAACACGAGAGCCAAAGCTTCTTTCTCTATCTGCGAGTAATTTCTTTGCGCAGACGAGAGAAATTTGGACGCAAAGGCAATAGGGCGATCATGGGAGCCAACTTTGTGCGCAAGCACTGCACCGATCCCGAAATCCGATGCATCTACCATCAACAAAAGGGGTTTCTGGGGATCGAAAGGCGTGAGACAAGTATTAGAAAGCAACGCCGATTTCAACTGGCGAAAGGCGCGTTCGCATTCCGTCGTCCACACGAACGGAACACCTTTACGGCGTAAGCGATGAAGCAGAGCTGAAATGGAAGAGGCATTGCGCACATATTTATTGTAATAGTTAATTTTACCCAACACACTCTGTAGCTGTTTCACATTGCAAGGGGAAGGTAAATCTTGTATGGCACGGAGGTGCTCTGGACTCGGATGTATGCCTTGGGCATTGATGACATGGCCCAGGTATGGTAAGTCACGAGCAAAAAACACACATTTGTCCTTCCTCAAGCGAAGACCATTTTGTCGCAAGACCTGAAATAATGTTCGTAAGTTCGCAAGATGATCTTCTTCTGTCTGTCCGGAGATCACTATATCGTCCAGATAGTTTGCTGCAGTAGGGACCGACGCACAAATAGTTTGTAAATATTGCTGAAACAATGCAGGGGCGGATGCACACCCGAATGGCACTCTTTTGAACCTGTACAATCCAAGATGCGTGTTAACTACCAATACGCGCTGGGATTCGGCGTCCACAGGTATTTGCAAGTACGCATCGGCGAGATCCAACTTCGAAAAATATTTTCCCGGGCACAGTTTAGCAAAAAGGTCTTCCGGGCGGGGCAAAGGAAAAGTAGCAGTCACTAGTTGGGGATTCACTGTGGCCTTGAAGTCCACGCAAAGTCTCAATTTTCCAGAAGGTTTTGGCAAAATTACTAAGGGTGAGGCCCAGAGAGAAGCTTGCACACGTTCAATTACACCCTGTGATTCGAGATCGTTTAATGTTCTTGCGACCTCATCACGCAAGGCGTGGGGAACATTGTGCGCTCTGAAAAATTTCGGTTGCGCGTTTACTTTCAGTTCCAAATGTGCTTCATAGTTTTTAGCGCAACCTAAGCCCGGTGCAAAAATATCTGCAAATTCGTCACATAAGCGAGAAACACTGTCTGAAGGCACAGTCTGATTCACTGAGAGGACCTGATTTACAATAGACATGTTAAACAACTGAAATAAATCTAAGCCAAACAAGTTCACTGCAGAAGAAGAACGAAGAACGTAAAATGACACAAGTTTTGTTTGTCCCTTGTACGTTGCAAGAAGGCTGCACTGTCCTAACACAGGTATTGTCTGTCCTGAATATGTGGTTAGCTTACCATTTGCGGAACGCAACGGAGGGTTGCCCAGTTGTTTGTACGTCTCGTCGGGGAAACAATTTCACTATCACATGGTAGGTGGACACACCGACACAAGAAAGCAAAAACGGCTGCCGCTCATTACCTTGAATTCTGTAGGCAGCGAGGTGGAAGGCAAACTGGCGGGACCACTCTTGCCAGGACTCGTGGTTCGGGTCGTAGTGCCTAAAAGGCGGTGCAACGGCAGGTTGTGGCTGCGGTAGCGGTGAAGCGGCGGCGGCCGCATCGGCGTGCAGCGCACGTTGACCCTGGACGAGCTGTCCAAGGGCATCCAATAACGCCTGCGTCTGCTGATTCTGCAAGCGATAAAATTCGGACAGTACATCTGGCGAAGCCATGACACAAGTAAATTAGGGCAAAGCAAAACACAAGATCCTTTGTAGACTCGTCGCCAATGAAGTGGGCTGACAAGGCAGCCAGTCCACAGTGACGGGTAGCCGAAAGAAAGGAAGGCACGCGTACACACACACGCCGACGGGCGTCAATTCTGGAACAGGATAACTATTGAATGGTAGCAAGAAAAGTACGTAGCTGCTTTATACTTAACTTTATTATTTGATGACTACAGCATTCTTCTTGAGACATTTATACTATAACTCTCAAAGTAGGTAAGGCTAATGGCACCTTGCTAGGTCGTAGCCATGGACTTAGCAGAAGGCTATTCTAACTGGCTCTCGGCAAATGAGAGGAAGGCTTCGTCCGTATGGTCGCTAGCAATCTCCTCGTACAACTGGGACGAGTGCTATATCGTCTCTCGAGACCTGCCTTGTGGTGGCGCTAGGTCTGCGATCACACAGTGGCGACACGCGGGTCCGACATGTACTAAATGGACCGCGGCCGATTTAAGCTACTACCTAGCAAGTGTGGTGTCTGGCGGTGACACCACAGTTTGGATGTACCGAGCACTATTCAGTGTCCCCTCGACGATCACCAGTGGTGTACGGCCAGTGTAGGAGATCGCTCCCCACACCATGATGCCGGGTGTTGGCCCTGTGTGCCTCGGTCGTATGCAGTCCTGATTGTGGCGCTCACCTGCATGGCGCCAAACACGCATACGACCATCATTGGCACCAAGGCAGAAGAGACTCTCATCGCTGAAGACGACACGTCTCCATTCGTCCCTCCATTCACACCTGTCGCGACACCACTGGAGGCGGGCTGCACGATGTTGGGGCGTGAGCGGAAGACGGCCTAACGGTGTGCGGGACCGTAGCCCAGCTTCATGGAGACGGTTGCGAATGGTCCTCGCCGATACCCCAGGAGCACGTGGCGGTGCGGTCCCCTACGGCACTGCGTAGGATCCTACGGTCTTGGCATGCATCCGTGCGTCGCTGCGGTCCGGTCCCAGGTCGACGGGCACGTGCACCTTCCGCCGACCACTGGCGACAACATCGATGTACTGTGCAGACCTCACGCCCCACGTGTTGAGCAATTCGGCGGTACGTCCACCCGACCTCCCGCATGCCCACTATACGCCCTCGCTCAAAGTCCGTCAACTGCACATACGGTTCACGTCCACGCTGTCGCGGCATGCTACCAGTGTTAAAGACTGCGATGGAGCTCCGTATGCCACGGCAAACTGGCTGACACTGACGGTGGCGGTGCACAAATGCTGCGCAGCTAGCGCCATTCGACGGCCAACACCGCGGTTCCTGGTGTGTCCGCTGTGCCGTGCGTGTGATCATTGCTTGTACAGCCCTCTCGCAGTGTCCGGAGCAAGTATGGTGGGTCTGACACACCGGTGTCAATGTGTTCTTTTTTCCATTTCCAGGAGTGTAGCTGCAGCCTCCTCAGTTCAGTCCAGAACCTATTGTAGACAGCTTCTAAACTCCTTTCAATAGAGTAAATATAGAGCAAATTCAATGAAACTTACCTCCATTTGAAGTTTGGTGTCAACAATTCAGAAACAACAGTACATTCATAAATGTAACTGAAAGTAATGAGTGAACCATTCAGCTATGAAAATCTGCTAATAATTACACAGTGGTGTGCAGAATTTAATTAAAAATAAAAGTAGTGTGAGAATGTGACGGTTCCACGGAAAACGCACTGGCCGCCTTCCTGCCCCGTCCTTGCCTGGTCCGATCTGAGACTGTATACATTTTAAGTAGGTATTTTATATCTGTGATGAGTCCTATACTGTTCAAATTAAATTTTATTTTCTTTGTGTAACGTGTAATTTTACACCTGTGGGCAGTTTCAACAAAGTACAAATTACAGCATTACCTTATACGATACACTACAATGAAATAATTCCGGAAGCAGCACATAATTCATTCTACAGTGCAGAGTTGGTTTTATATACAATTTGATACTGTACAATATTTTTCTTTCTTTCTTTCTGAAATTGGCCAACTATGGCTTAAGGCTTTGAGGCCTTTCTTTTTTCTCTTCCCAGAAACTCTTAATTCTTTCACTTCTTTTCTTTCTCTCCTCCTCAGAAATGTAATGTGTGGCTCTCCTTGTTTGTGGTTTCTCTTCAAATGATTTTATGCTGCTGACTTTGCTTTTGATTTCTTCTCTGGTTTGGATCCTCTGTACTGTAATACCAGTTTCTTGTACATCTCTTTTGCCCTCTTCTGTAAATTTAGAGGAGGACTTTAATGATGTGATATAATTGAAGATCTTTTTGATCAGTTGGCGTTTGTCGATTCTTGCTAGGTGTCCATAAAATTTCAACCATCATTTCTGCATTATGTCCATTAATTTTTTGGTGTACTTGCAGAGCTCCTGGTTTTTCCTGTTTTTGCAAGTTCTGTCAGTAGTCTTCTGAGGTCCAAGAATTTTCCTGAGTATATCCCTTTCCTTCTTGTTAAGTTCTTCCAATTGTCCATTTTTATTTAGAATAATATTATGAAAAGGAAAGTTGCTACTCACCATATAACAGAGATGCTGAGTCAGAAATAGGCACAACTGAAAGACTGTAGCAATATAAGCTTTTGGTCAATGAGGCCTTTGTCGAAAGTAGACGGCACACACCATAAGATGATAGTGAGGAATTTTGGATGTTGCAACTTCAAGTGTTTCTCAAAAGTTGTCCACTTTTTCTGGGTTTCTCTTGTTATCTTCATTTATAGGGACACGTGCATTGATGATAAAGTATGCTCTGTTTCGAGACTTAAAGGAAATTATAGTTGAGATTATTCTCATTTCTAGGACAGACTTATCCCTTACATTATTATTCATATTAAATCAAAGTTATATGAACATTTTTGTATAAACCACTGCTCGAGTTACTTTTTAAAAGTATCTCATGTCGAAATATTAAGATAATGTGATAGTAAATTATGAAAAACAGCTTGCTTGACGTATGAGCTCTTTGCTGTTAAAATTAGCCCTTTCAATACAAGGATGGGGTTTACTTTATGCCGAGCCTTTACAAGTATTGTATTCCACTCGGGTACTAGATATTTTAAAATATTGAGATTTTTTATTGTTTTTAATAGTCTTCTACCAGTTTCCATAATGGTTTAAATTTTTCAGAGTAACTTAATCCAAAAATTTTAGATGTGACTTTCCACAATGAAAGTCGTATTCAATATTTTCAGTTTCAGGACCCTAATTACACATTAGTATCTCTTTAAAAAAGTATGGTGTGAGTAAAAGTCAACAACAATTAAGGAATTTTATAGGTTTTAAAATTCACCTTGCCGACAGTCATTAAATACCCCCTCCCCCACGTTATTGAAAGTGTGTCACGCAGAGTGTCCGCGTGGTTTGAGGCACCGTGTCAGTGTCACTGATTGGGCGGCTCCTCCTGCCGGAGGTTTGAGTCCTTCCTCGGGCATGGGTGTGTGTGTGTGTGTATGTGTGTGTGTGTGTGTGTGTGTGTGTGTGTGTGTGTGTGTGTGTGTGTTGTCGTTAGCATAAGTTAGTTTAAGTAGTGTGTAAGTCTAGGGACTGATGACCTCAGCACTTTGGTCCCTTAGGAATTCACACACATTTGAACATTTTTTTGAAAGTGCATTGGCGTTGCTAAGATTATTCTAAAAGATATGTGCAGGTTCTAGACCCTGCTTACACATTAGCACAGCGCAAGGTACTGTACTGTTGGTGTAAGTTATTAACAATTAACAAAGGTATCAAATTTTTTTTTTTAGATTGGGTATAAAGCCCCCCCCCCCCCAACTCTTTACATGTTACTGAAATTGCATTGGTATTGTTAGGTTTAATCTTCTGTTCACCAAATGATCATATAAAAGTCTGCTTTACGCCTCGTATAATGGTTTTGAATTTGCAAATCCTATTTGTGGTCATAGTTTCTGACTTAAACATGGCACTGTATTTGAGTTGGCAAAGGATGAATAATTAAATAAGTATATAAAATAAATTAAAATCATATCTGCTTGACAACTCCATTGTTATACAGGATATCAAATTTATCTTGACCACTGCCAGCAACATTTTATATGGAAGCAAAATGAAAATTGTATCGAGAAAATGCTCAGATACCACAGGGCATTAACCAGCATGACCTCATTTCTTTTATCTTTTTTCATTTCAAAGATATGAGCAAGAATATGTTTTTTGTAAATAGTACCCTATATTTTTTTATTTGGTGAACCAGTTCCTGTCCCCAGGACCTGCTCATAAACATTTAACAGTTTATCATTCGTGTAACCACGATGCAACACAAAACTGACTCTGACTGCCCTGTAGTACCGCACAGAGAGCTTCAGTGACTACTGTAGCAGAATGTGTCAAATGATATTTTACAGAACCCAAAGGCATTCTGGTCATACGTAAAGGCTGTTAGTGTCGCCAAAGTTAGTGTCCAGTTCCTACGGAATGAGATGGGAACTGAAATTGAGGGTAGCAGAGCAAAAGCTGAAATACTTAACTCTGTTTCCAAATGTTCCTTTACAAAGGAAAACCCAGGAGAATTTCCCTAACTTAATTCTTGTACCACTGAAAAGATGAATGGAATAAGTATTAGTGTCAGTGATGTTGAGAAACAGCTGAAATTGTTAAAACTTAACAAAGCCCCAGCCCCCGATGGAATTCCCCTCTGATTCTACACTGAATTTGTGGATGATTTACGGTAACCTCTCTTCTAACTATAATCTACTGTAGATCCACCGAATAAAAAACTGTGCCCATTTCTTGGAAAAGAGCACAGGTCACACCTGCCCACAAGAAGGATAGTAGGAGTGGTCCACAAAACTACCGTCCAATATCCTTGACGTCAATTTGTTGCAGAATCTTAGAACGTATTCTGTGTCCAAACATAATGAGGTATGTTGAACAGCATGACCACCTCTATGCCAACTGGCACCGTTTCTAAAAACATTGATCACGTGAAACCCGACTCGCACTTTTCTCACACGGCTTACTGAAAGCTTTGGATCGAGGCAACCGCGTAGATACAGTTTTACTCGATTTCCGAAAAGCATTTGACTCGGTACCACACCTACGCTTGTTGTCAAAAGTATAGTCGTACGGAGTGTCAAGTGAAATTTGTGACTCGATTGAAAACTTTTTGGTAGGGTGGACCGAGCTCGTTGTCTCGGATAAAGAGTCGTCATCAAATGTAGAAGTAGCTGCAGGTGTGCCTCAGGGAAATTTATTGGGACCCTTGCTGTTCGTGTTGTATATTAATGACCTTGCAGACAATATTAATAGTAACCTTAGACTTTTTGCAGCTAATGCAGTTGACCATAATGAAGTACTATCTTAAAGAAGTTGCATAAATATTCAGTCAGATCTCAATAAAATTTCAAAGTGGTGCAAAAATTGGTAACGTGCTTTAAATGTTCATAAATGTAAAACGTACACTTCACAAAATGAAAAAACGTAGTATCCTTTGAGTATTATATAAATGAGTCACTGCTGGAATTGGCCAACTCATACAAATACCTGGGTGTAAATCTCTGTAGGGATAGGAAACGAAATGATCATATGGGCTCAATCATAAGTAAAGCGGGTTGATTTATTGGTAGAATGCTGGGTCAGTGCAATCAATTTATAAAGGAGATTGCATACAAACCACTGGTGCAATTGGCTCTAGAATATTGCACAAGTGTGTGGGACACATACCAAGTAAGACCAACAGGAAATATTGAACGTATACAGTGAAGGGCAGCACAAATTGTCACAAGTTTGTTTGATCCACGGGAGAGTGTCGCAGAGACAATGAGAAAACTGAGCGGAAAGACTCTCGAAGATAGACGTAAACTATTCTGAGAAAGTCTATTAACAAAGTTTCAAGAACAGGCTTTAAATGTTGCTTCTATGAATATACTGCAATACTCTATCTAGTACTCGGATAGGGATCGTGAGGATAAGATCAGAATAATTACTGCATGCACAGAGGCACTCAAACAATCATTCTTCCTGCACTCCATATGTGAGTGGAACAGGAAAAAGCCCTGATGACTGGTGCAGTGGGACGTACCCTCTGCCATGCCCCTCATGATATAGATGTAGAGCAGGCACCTAGAGTAATGTATCTCAGCCACTTGCTGAAGTTGACAGTAACAAATGGAAACACAAGGAAAAATGCTCTTCAATCTGTTAACTTACATTCTCCAGAGATGAGAAAAAAAATGCCTTCTGTTCATTGGTGCACATTGTAGTCACACAAAAATCTTCAACTGAAGACGTTTGACTGCATGCCTAGTGTATTTCCACTTGTTTACTGTCATCTCCAGGAGGTTGACATACTGGTGTTCACATTTTTACAAGTCATGCTGATTAATGTTCCCTGGTGAGTAAACTTTTACTTGATAATTTTTTTTATTTTGCTTCTGGTCCAAAATGTTATTTGTGAGTCAAGATAAATATCACACCATGTATAGGAGCATTTCTGAATCTCCTGTGCTCAAAATAGAAGTACCAAGTGATCAGTCAATCAGTAACGCAAGGCATATTTCGTGACAGACTTAAATATGCAGCAGTAACTTCCATTTATTACTATTCAGGAAAGCAAGTGACCTGTAATTGCAGCCTGTATTTACCCCATTCAGAGTTTTCAGGAAGCAGTCTACCATGGAATACAGTGTGTTTTACTGCCTTCTTTCTTTTCACCCTATTGAGGACCACATGAAATAATGTCTGTCTCCTTTGTTTTTTCCTCTCCTTTCTTTCTTTCCAGTAGTTTTTCATTCTTTTGTTATGTTTCTCTCTTCTGTTCATACTGCACCTGTATTTTTCTTTGTTTTCTCCTAGAAGCCATTGCAACTTTTTACTTTTGCTCTGAACTTTCATTTTTCTCTTATTTCTGCCTCCATTATTTCTATTTCTCTCCTGTCTGCTTTATTTGCTTTGATCCTGTCATGGCTGTTTTTGGGTTTCTGTCAAAAAAGTTAATTTTTTTTGTTATTCTTTTTTAATCCAGATTTTTTAAGATGTCCCTAGAATACAATTCTTCTCTTCCTCATTGTGTCCTATATTTGTTCTGTTTTCAGTAACTTCCTTATTACTTCTTAATTTCCATTTTGCATTGTCATATTTTAGTTTTGAGATTTTCCTGACTGATTTTTCTTTCCTTGTTTTCACGTAACTGTTTGTCTGTATTTAACAAAAGATATTCAGAAGTGTGAAGGACTTCTGGTCTAATAGCAGTGCTAATGTTTTGCATTTGTGGAAATAGATTTCTAGTTATACAGGCTTTTTGGTAACTGAAAAGCCACTTCCATTTTCCATGCCCTTGCTAATTTATCTTCTCTATAGAAAGAATTTGAAAGTATTTTTTCAGTATGATATTTAAACTTTGTAGTCCTTTTTTTATCCTTCTCTAATCAGTTTCCATGTCTCTCTCTGCCACCTCTGCAGATATCCCCCCCCCCCCCCCCCCCACTCTACAGAAGATACACATAGGCCTCGTTTTGAAACTGTCTGTTGTAGGAAATTTATCTGCATTCTTGCATCTTCTGTAGATTCAGGTAAGATGGCAAGATTGACTGTAAAAGCCAAACAGTTGGTACTCAGATTATCTCATTTTGACACACTTAAAATTTTTTAAACTCCTTCTTTTGTTTTTTCCACCATAGCTTGATTACCTTTTCTTGTACTTAATTGAACAGCAGTTGGAGACATCAATGTCTTTATCTTAGACCAGTTTCAAGTTTGTAGGGTTCACCTAAAAATTTAATTTTGCATTTACTGTTTGTTAGTGCGTCTTTTCGATTGCCACCTGTTCGTTGTCAGATCCAAACTCTTTTAAGGTGTTGAATAATACTTCCCTGTCAATTGAATCATACTCTCTTTTTTTTTTTTTTTTTTTTTTTTTTTTTAAAAAAAAAAAAAAAGGTCTACATATGTTATACAAATGCTTTTGGTTCTCATTCTTCTCTATCTGACTATAAACATCTTATTTTCCTTATTTATTTATTTCATTTTTTAAAAATAAATTACTATCTACAAAGAACAATTTTACAAATGACATCATGGCAGAGCTGCAGGAAGAAAAGATTAATTTGTGGTTTTCTTTTGACACAAGGTCCATTTTTACAACTAAATAAAAGAATTTTGTTGTATTCACTTCATTTAATCTTCAAGCATCCTCATTGTCAGTTTCTGAGATCTTCTATCAACATCCGTCTGATGTTGGAACACATATTAGTTTTACGGCTGCATTCAAATAGGCGATTTCTGGAGCATTTGCACTCTCAGTTCCCAGTTTTATAACTTCTTGTGCCTCTCATTCAAAAAAGTGAGAGACAGATCCAAGACAACAAAGATATGGAACAAGATTGTGGAATATCTCCACTTTTGATCCGTGGTGCAAAACTGAATTGTAACATATATGCCTCCCGCCCCCAGTAGCTGAGTGGTCAGCATGACAGAATGTCACTGCTAAGGGCCCGGGTTCGATTCCCGGCTGGGTCGGAGACTTTTTCAGCTCAGGGACTGGGTGTTGTGTTGTCCTAATCATCATCATTCCATCCCCATTGACGCGCAAGTCGCCAAAGTGGCGTCAAATCGCAAGGCTTGCACCCGGTGAACGGTGTACCCGACGGGAGGCCCTAGTCACAAGACATTTATTTATTTAACATACCTGCCTAAGATGTACAAGTCTCTCATTTCATCACAAAGATGTACCTCACTCATGTTGGAAAATAACAATATTATGAAAAGGATAGTTGCTACTCATAATACAGCGGAAATGCTGAGTAATGGATAGACACAACAGAAAGACTCTCAGACAAGTAAGCTATTGACCAACAAGGCCTTTGAGGCCTTCGTCGGAGATAAACACACACACACACACACACACACACACACACACACACACACACACACACACACACACACACACACACACATCCTTACACACAGATGACCGCAGTCACTGGCTGGTGGTGGTTTTCTTTGTGTGTGTGTGTGTGTGTGTGTGTGTGTGTGTGTGTGTGTGTGTGTGAGCGTGCGCGCATTGTTTATCGCTGATGTGTGTTTCATCTGTCTCTGACGGTGTGTGTGTTGTTCATCTGTCTTTTTGAAGTGCCTATCTGAGCATCTCTGCTATATGGTGAGTAGCAACTACGCTTTTCATTTCATAATATTGTTACATTCCATCCTGGATTCTCCATTGTCGTGTTGGAAAAATCATAGTTCATTTTAGCAACTAAGGAATCAACAGCAGACACATAACATGAAGATTATCCTGTTCGCACTTTTTCTGCCATTGTTGAAAGGTATTTTGACTGTGTAGTGAGTCCCCAAATTGCACCCTCATTTGGGATATCCTTTCTTAAGCCAGACCCAGCATTATCGATTTCTCTCTCTGTAGATCGTAGGGTACTAGACAGTTCACATTCAATACTTGCATTCACTACTAATATGACATGGCTTTAGAGGCTTGTTGCAGTTTTCTTCTATACAGGCATTAGCATAGATGCAACCAAATTATTAGCAGTGAACCAGTGCAAGTCTAACTCTTTGATATAAAAAGCTGCTACCTGCTACATCAAAGGGAAATCAATACGCTCTCTCTCTCTCTCTCTCTCTCTCTCTCTCTCTCTCTCTCTCTCACACACACACACACACACACACACACACACACACACACACACAATATGAATTTTTTTGCAAGATTAATTTTTTAGTCAGGCTCTAGAATATTGTTCAGGTGTGCGAGATCTGTATGAAATGGGACTAAGGAAGAATATTGAATGCATACGCAGAAGAGCAGCATGAATGGTCACAGGTTTGTTTGATCCGTGGTAGAGTGTCACATAGATAGTGAAGGAACTGGAGATTCTTGAAGATAGATGTAAACTATCCCAGGAAAATCAATTAACAAAATGTCAAGAACCAGCTTTGAATGATGACTCTAGGGATATACTACAACCGTCCCTCCCTCCCCTACGAATTGCTCACATAGGGATCATGAGGATAAGATGGGAATAATTACTGCATGCATAGGGGAATTCAGTCAGTCATTCTGCCCATGCTCCACACGTAAATGGAACAGGTTGAAATCCTGATAACTGATACAATGGGATGTATCCTCTGCCATGCACTTCACGATGATTTGCAGAGTATAGATGTTGATGCAGATGCTGAGTAATGGTTAAGATATTTATTGTGAACCAGTGGTAAGTTTGTTTCATTATTCTCCTGGCTGTTTCTGATATGAATGCATTTGGGCCCTTTATCTATTGATAGTTGTTTTGCAGTCCACACGTCTCGAGTGCAATCTTGCCAAATCTCAATTTTTTCAGCTGTCAGTTGAGTACCCATTGTTGCATTGCCGTGCTCACGCAATTGCTTCTTTGCTGTGGCCGACCTCCATTTACGAACTGCAGCCGTTTTTGGGTAAAGTTGCATACTACCGTAAGTTTTTACTGGGTGCGTCCACTGTCGCTCGGCCCCTGCGTGCACTTTTCCGTAAAAATATGCCTTTTTTTTCTGGTACACAGCTTGTGACCGAGCATCGATGTGCCCCGTGTGTGGCTACTTTTTAACTGGGTCACCGTGTCGTGTTGACTACAGATGCCTCTCGGCACGGTGTTTGCGCACAAATACGTGAACGGGTCTGAATGACCTCTTGCTTATGCTTCTGAGACGTTAACTCCATCTCTGCAGCAGTATTCTCAGAGTGAAATGGAGGCTTTAGAATCTGTGTTTGCCCTTGAGGAGTTTCACGTCTTTTTTAGGGTTCTAAGCTCCACTTAATTGTGGATCACGGGCCGTCGGTTGCTCGTTTTAACCCTTCAGCTTCTGTGCTGGGCGCGACAGCAGTTTGTTTTTAGTGGTGGGCTCTCTTCCTCTCCCGTTATCGTTACATTATTGGATCCATTACTTGCCAATAGCGCAACACGCCGATGCCAACGCCGATGCCTCGTGTCGCCTTCTGATCGGGCCGTACACGGCATTCGATCTGAATGAGTCGCTCTGTTTTTATTTAGATACTGAGAACCGGAAAGCAATTAAAGGTTTTCCCATCACTAGTGCCACGATATCATAGGCCGACACCACGGATCCTGTACTCAGTCAGGTCCTCTCTTTTGTGCAGCACAGTTGGCCGGAAAAACTCCCGGTGCCTTGGATCACTTGCATAATTATTTCTCTCTCCAGCACCACTTTTCTATCTTTGATGAGTGTCTTTTGTTAGCTACAGAGGATGCTGCTCCCCAGGTCGCAATTCCCACTTCCGTATGCCGTAACGTACTGCAGCTTCGGTACGTCGATCTTTGGGAGACCTCTCACACCGAAGCTCTGGCCCAACGGCAGGTGTATCGGCTGGGCAGTGACGGGGACATTATGTCACTTATCGCCACTTTCACTCACAGTGTTTGGCAACAGGCGGCCCCGCTGGCCTCTTTTTGCCCTCGGCCGATGCCGTAGTGCTCGTGTGAGCATCTACGTGTCAATTTTGATAGGCCCTTTCTAAATCAGTATTGGCTCTTTATAGTGGAGACCTGTTGCAAGTTTCCCCATGTGGCACATTGTTCCTCCACACCTGTGGTGGCCAGTATTTCAGCCCCGTCTAAGGTTTTTGCAATTGAGGGACCTGCTTATACCTCGGTTACTGATAACGAACTCGAGCTTGTTTCTTAAGAATTTGCATCTTTTTGTCAGGCTAGTGATGTTCACCATCTCACACCTCCCCCATTTCTCAGTGGGAGAAGGAGCACGACAGAGCTGCTTAACGTGGACCCTCCTGCAGCTGCTGCATCCGACACCGCGTTCACCACCGTTGCCAGCTCTGTGACGATTCCAGACGGGTACGCCTGTCTGGGCTCACGGTTTTGCCCGCCGACCGTTCTGGGTTCCTGCCGTCATCGACTGCTGTCGGAGCCAGTGCCCGTGCCTGTTCTGCACTCCCGACGGGCAGACGTCCGGTCACTTCGACTGGTTGTGGCTGCACACGTCCCCCCGCCCCCCCCCCTCCCCCCCTCTTTGCCTGTTCCTGTTCACACACAGTCTGGTTGCCCGTCAGTGGGGGCCACTGCTCGGCAGATTGCCGTCTGGGGTTCCCGCCTCTGCCCCCATTCTTCGACTGCTGTCGCCAGTGCGACCATGCTGCACCCGATGCCGCTGCCACCTCCTTTGCCGTGTTCTGTGCGGCTGTCATCTCCGACATCGCCACTGGTGCCGACCGCCGACCTCGACGAGGAAGTCACTTTCTAGTGCTGTCCCCGGCCCTGCCCTGTGGCCTCTCACGAGAGGGGGACGGTGCACCGAACTGCCCCGAATTGCCCCCTCGTCTGTCCCGCCCCAACTCGTCGGTAACTGCTCGCCACGCGCTGAAGCAGCCACTGTCGTCGGGTGACGGAATGGACATCGGCACTATCGTTGGTGTTTTCCGTGACCCGTAATCTCGGTGTCCTCGGAAATCAGTGCTTTTTCGGTACCAGTTCTTTTTCGGTACCAGTGCTTTTTTCTGTACTGTGCAATTTTTTCTGTACAGTTCATTTTTTCTGAGCTGCCAAAGAAACAGTATTACTTAATTCCAGATGAATGCCCGGCCTATTCTGTAACCTATATTATTGTTGTTCAGTCAATGTGTTCAGTGCCATGCACAATCTGTAATTTATTGTACTTTTTGTGTAGATCTATAAAATACTATGTTCCATAAAGCGTGTTTGTTATTGCTGTAGCGAGAAGCATACCAGAGCTGTGCACTACAGGGATAGACTAGAAGTTTTGGACTGGATGGTGTATTGTTTTGAGATTTGACTAAAGATAGTGCTACCCCCATGAACCATGGACCTTGCCGTTGGTGGGGAGGCTTGCGTGCCTCAGCGATACAGGTGGCCGTACCGTAGGTGTAACCACAACGGAGGGGTATCTGTTGAGAGGCCAGACAAACGTGTGGTTCCTGAAGAGGGGCAGCAGCCTTTTCAGTAGTTGCAGGGGCAACAGTCTGGATGATTGACTGATCTGGCCTTGCAACACTAACCAAAATGGCCTTGCTGTGCTGGTACTGCGAACGGCTGAAAGCAAGGGGAAACTACAGCCGTAATTTTTCCTGAGGGCATGCAGCTTTACTGTATGGTTAAATGATGATGGCGTCCTCTTGGGTAAAATATTCCGGAGGTAAAATAGTCCCCCATTCGGATATCCGGGTGGGGACTACTCAAGAGGACATCAGTTATCAGGAGAAAGAAAACTGGCGTTCTACGGATCAGAGCATGGAATGTCAGATCCCTTAATCGGGCAGGTAGGTTAGAAAATTTAAAAATGGAAATCAATAGGTTAAAGTTAGATACAGTGGGAGTTAGTGAAGTTCAGTGGCAGGAGGAACAAGACTTTTGGTCAGGTGAATACAGGGTTATAAATACAAAATCAAGTAGGGGTAATGCAGGAGTAGGTTTAATAATGAATAAAAAAATAGGAGTGCGGGTAAGCTACTACCAACAGCATAGTGAACGCATTATTGTGGCCAAGAAGGACACGAAGCCCATGCCTACTACAGTAGTACAAGTTTATATGCCAACTAGCTCTGCAGATGATGAAGAAATTGATGACATGTATGATGAAATAAAAGAAATTATTCAGGTAGTGAAGGGAGGCGAAAATTTAATAGTTATGGGTGACTGGAATTCGAGAGTAGGAAAAGGGAGAGAAGGGAACATAGTAGGTGAATATGGATTGGGCCTAAGAAATGAAAGAGGAAGCCGTCTGATAGAATTTTGCACAGAGCATAACTTAATCATAGCTAACACTTGGTTCAAGAATCATAAAAGAAGGTTGTATACATGGAAGAATTATGGAGATACTAGAAGGTATCAGATAGATTAGATAATGGTAAGACAGAGATTTAGGAACCAGGTTTTAAACTGTAAGACATTTCCAGGGGCAGATGTGGACTCTGACCACAATCTATTGGTTATGAACTGTAGATTAAAACTGAAGAAACTGCAAAAAGGTGGGAAGTTAAGGAGATGGGACCTGGATAAACTGACTAAACCAAAGGTTGTACAGAGTTTCAGGGAGAGCATAAGGGAACAATTGACAGGAATGGGGGAAGAAATACAGTAGAAGAAGAATGGGTAGCTCTGAGGGATGAAGTAGTGAAGGCAGCAGAGGATGAAGTAGGTAAAAAGACGAGGGCTAGTAGAAATCCTTGGGTAACAGAAGAAATATTGAATTTAATTGATGAAAGGAGAAAATATAAAAATGCAGTAAATGAAGGAGGCTAAAGGGAATATAAATGTCTGAAAAATGAGATCGACAGGAAGTGCAAAATGGCTAACCAGGGATGGACAAATGTAAGGATGTAGAGGCTTATCTCACTAGGGGTAAGATAGATACTGCCTACAGGAAAATTAAAGAGACCTTTGGAGAAAAGAGAACGACTAGTATGAATATCAAGAGCTCAGATGGAAACCCAGTTCTAAGCAAAGTAGGGAAAGCAGAAAGGTGGAAGGAGTATATAGAGGGTCTATACAAGGGCGATGTACTTGAGGACTGTGGTGTCACCGCCAGACACCACACTTGCTAGGTGGTAGCCTTTAAATCGGCCGCGGTCCGTTAGTATACGTCGGACCCGCATGTCGCCACTGTCAGTGATTGCTGACCAAGCGCCGCCACACGGCAGGTCTAGAGAGACTTCCTAGGACTCGCCGCAGTTGTACAGCCGACTTTGCTAGAGATGGTTCACTGACAAAATACGTTCTCATTTGCCGAGACGATAGTTAGCATAGCCTTCAGCTGCATCATTTGCTACGACCTAGCAAGGCGCCATTATCATTTGCTGTTAATCTTGTGATGCCTGAACAGTCAGAGCGATGTTCACCAATTATGGATTAAAGTTAAGTATTCCAGCAGCTACGTACTTTTCTTGATAGTATAATTACTTTACCTGTTCCAGACGTCATGCCAGCCTGCGTGAGTTAAACGCGTGCCTTTCGGCTTCCTCCAAACCCCATGAATTGGCTCCTGCCAATTCACAACAAGGACAATATTATGGAAATGGAAGAGGATGTAGATGAAGATGAAATGGGAGATACGATACAGCGTGAAGAGTTTGACAGAGCACTGAAAGACCTGAGTCGAAACAAGGCCCCGGGAGTAGACAACATTCCATTAGAACTACTGACGGCCTTGGGAGAGCCAGTCCTGACAAAACTCTACCATCTGGTGAGCAATATGTATGACACAGGTGAAATACCCTCAGACTTCAAGAAGAATATAATAATTCCAATCCCAAAGAAAGCAGGTGTTGACAGATGTGAAATTTATCGAACTATCAGTTTAATAAGTCACAGCTGCAAAATACTAACGCGAATTCTTTACAGACAAATAGAAAAACTGTTAGAAGCTGACCTCGGAGAAGATCAGTTTGGATTCCACAGAAATGTTGGAACACGTGCGGCAATACTGACCCTACGACTTATCTTAGAAAATAGATTAAGGAAAGGCAAACCTACATTTCTAGCATTTGTAGACTCAGAGAAAGCTTTTGACAATGTTGACTGTAATACTCTCTTTCAAATTCTAAAGGTGGCAGGGGTAAAATACAGGGAGCGAAAGGCTATTTACAATTTGTACAGAAACCAGATGGCAATTATAAGAGTCGAGGGGCATGAAACGGAAGCAGCGGTTGGGATGGGAGTGAGACAGGGTTGTAGCCTGTCCCCGATGTTATTCAATTTGTATACTGAGCAAGCAGTAAAGGAAACAAAAGAAAAATTTGGAGTAGGTATTAAAGTCCACGGAGAAGAAATAAAAACTTTGAGGTTCGCCGATGACATTGTAATTCTGTCAGAGACAGCAAAGGACTTGGAAGAGCAGCTGAATGGAATGGACAGTGTCTTGAAAGGAGGATATAAGATGAAGATCAACAAAAGCAAAACGAGGATAATGGAATGTAGTCGAATTAAGTCGGGTGATGCTGAGGGAATTAGATTAGGGAATGAGACACTTAAAGTAGTAAATGAGTTTTGCTATTTGGGGAGCAAAATAACTGATGATGGTCGAAGTAGAGAGGATATAAAATGTAGACTGGCAATGGCAAGGAAATCGTTTCTGAAGAAGAGAAATTTGTTAACATCGAGTATAGATTTAAGTGTCAGGAAGTCGTTTGTGAAAGTATTTGTATGGAGTGTAGCTATGTATGGAAGTGAAACATGGACGATAAATAGTTTGGACAAGAAGAGAACAGAAGCTTTCGAAATGTGGTGCTACAGAAGAATGCTGAAGATTAGATGGGTAGATCACATAACTAATGAGGAGGTATTGAATAGAATTGGGTAGAAGAGGAGTTAGTGGCACAGCTTGACTAGAAGAAGGGACCGGTTGGTAGGACATGTTCTGAGGCATCAAGGGATCACAAATTTAGCATTGGAGGGCAGCGTGGAGGGTAAAAATCGTAGAGGGAGGCCAAGAGATGGATACACTAAGCATATTCAGAAGGATGTAGGTTGCAGTAGGTACTGGGAGATGAAGAAGCTTGCACAGGATAGAGTAGCATGGAGAGCTGCATCAAACCATTCTCAGGACTGAAGACAACAACAACAACAGTGCTGGGTACATTTTCTGCTGATCATGATCCGTTATACATTTTGGCTGACTTCAGACTGTCACCGAATTGATGTGTCTCTCTCTTTGTCAGGGTGAGATGCGAGTTCAGTTTGTGAAGATCAATTTTCTCTGAGGGGTATGCCCGTGACCTGTAATCACATTTTAGGATATTGGACAAATGAAATTTCTAATCAAAATTCTTTCTCTCATGATATGTACGCCATTCAGAGTAAAAAAAAGTGTGCATATACAATAATGGAAAACCCTGAATGGAGTAATATGTAAAATAAGAAAAAGACAACCACTCACATCTAGCTGATCCGTGCATGTTCCACAATAACATACAGTAGGAAAGAGCTTTCACACTACCTTTTCAGCACATAGCACCTTTTTTAGCAGTAGTACACATACTCACACACACAGACTCCCAAAAGCACACTCCAGTGGCCACAGCAAGACTGTCTGCCCGGACATGAAGCTCCGAAAGCAGTTATGACGCAATCCACAAGAAAACTTGAGAGAATTTCCTTTACAAATTGGAAGATTTCTGAGTGCTGGTAAATAAAAAACATTTGCAGCTTATTGGGGGAGTTGTCACATAAATATCATGTATGTGTCAAACACAATTGGGGTAAGAAAATTTGTAAATTTGAACTAGTAGATGAATTGAGTGAACAAAACAGATTACAATTGACTCCTGACAATCCTCCTGCCCTGTAATCCCTTCAAAGAATTACCAACTGTGCCTTTCATTTGAGGGTACCTTTATTCTCGACTATGACTGATGTTCCTTCCTTACAGGTGATGTGAAATCTGACAGAGTTAATACAATCAGAATGCACCAATATCAGTAGAGAGGACCACCCGTATTATCGTAGAGGATCTCTACCGATGCCACTTAGCCAAATGACCTCTTACCCGCCGTGGATTGGTCAAACTACTCGGTAGATTCTGTGAAACGGGCTCTGTCTAAGACAAATCACAAACTGCACAACTGAAAATGGCTACAGACGAAGCAATGTCAACCACTGGTCTGGCGTCATTTAGTAAGACTCCAGAGCACGTCACTTCCTCATTCATCCTCAAAACTGGGATCGTCGTACACCGATAATGAGTAGAGTGGCCACACAATAATGGAATCCTTACAATACACAAATGTTTCAACAAATCACCAAGGACAATCCTTCTCAATGGATGAGTGATACACAAGTGGAATGAAAGTAGTTGTATCCAAGATTCTCGGGTGTCCAGCCGGATCCGATCATCGAAGTTGCACGATATTTCGGTGAATAACCATTCTGCCATCATCAGGTGGTGCTGACGGAATGATCTGTCTGTGCTGTGTCCGTGGTATTTACGTCCGCGGGGTCCCGAGTCGTACCCCTGTGCGGACGGCCAGTGGGGCGCCGTGTGGTGGGTGGGGTGGGGGCAGCTGCAGCCACGCCCAGTGGTGGGCGCAGTCCATCTCGCGTCTGCTCGCGCCGTTGCTCTTTGATGGTGTTTAGTAATGGTTTCCAGGCCTTGCTAAGTTGAAACCCGGTGTCCCTGTTGATGAGGTTATCTGTTACGCGAATTTCTGTGGCCTCCTTGTAGATACTGTCCCAGTAGGCACTTGTGGCCGTCAGGATTTTTGTCTCTTCGAAATTCGCTGTATATCCGGTTTCAATGCAGTGTTCTGCTAGGGCCGAATGGCTGTGTTGGCGTAAGCGGGTGTGACGTTCGTGTTCCTCGCATCGGTCCTCGACTGTGCGAACTGTTTGGCCGACGTAGGATTTGCCACAGCCGCACGGGATTTTGTATGCGCCCTCTTTCTTAAGGCCTAGGTCATCTTTTGCTGTTCCTAGTAGGTCACGAATCTTTGCTGGTGGTCGGAAGACTGTGTCAATCTTGTGTCGCCTTAACAGTCTCCCTATTTTTGACGACACGTTGCCAGCAAACGGCAGAAAGGCCAGAGCTTGCTTCTCTTCTTCAGGTTGTTTTTCATCTGGGTTCCCGCTGCACTTCTGTTATCAGAAGGCCTTTTGGATTTGGCAGTTGCCATACCCTTTCTTGCGGAACACGGTCTCCAGGTGTTTGAGTTCCGCTGGCAAGTTCTGTTCATCAGAGATCGAGTGTGCTCTACGTACCGAGGTGTCGAGCATTCCTTTAAGCTGCACCGGATGGTGGCAGCTGGAGGCATGTAGGTACAGGTCAGTGTGTGTAGGCTTGCGGTACACACTGTGACCCAGTGAGCCATCAGACCTACGTTCCACTAGGACATCGAGAAAGGGTAGTTTTCCTTCTTTCTCAGTCTCCTTGGTAAACCGAATGTTACTGTGCACTGAATTCAGATGTTGTAGAAAAATCTATAGCTGTTCCTGGTCATGTGGCCAGATGACAAACGTGTTGTCCACGTAGCAAAAGAAGCATACAGGTTTCAGTTCGGCGGTTTCCAGTGCTTCCTCTTCGAAACTCTCCACGAACAGGTTGGCCACCACTGGGGAGAGCGGGCTCCCCATGGCTACTCCGTCGGTTAGCTGATAGTACTGACCATTGAAGACAAAGCACGTAGATGTGAACACGTGCCTGAACAGTTGTGTCAGTTCATGCCCAAATTGCTCACTGATTAAATGGAGAGAATCTTCCAGCGGGACACATGTGAATAATGAGACGACATCCAAGCTGACCGTGATGTCGGATTCTGTACTGTCATCTCCTTCAGGCGGCCAATGAAGTCTATTGAGTTCCAGATATGGTGCGCACATTTCCCCACATAAGAACCGAGATGAAGAACAACCAGAAGAAGAGAAGTAAGCTCTGGCCTTTCTGCCATTTGCTGGCAATGTGTCGTCAAAAATAGGGAGACTGTTAAGGCGACACGAGATTGACGCAGTCTTCCGACCACCAGCAAAGATTCGTGACCTACTAGGAACGGCAAAAGATAACATAGGCCTTAAGAAAGCGCGCGTATACAAAATCCTGTGCAGCTGTGGCAAATCCTATGTCGGCCAAACAGTTCGCACGGTCGAGGTCCGATGCGAGGAACACGAACGTCACACCCACTTACGCCAACCCAGCCATTCGGCCCTAGCAGAACACTGCACTGAAACTGGACACACAGCAAATTTCGAAGAGACAAAAATCCTGACGGCCACAAGTGCCTACTGGGACAGCATCTACAAGGAGGCCATAGAAATTCGAGTAACAGATAACCTCATCCACAGGGACACCAGGTTCCAACTTAGCAAGGCCTGGAAACCATTATTAAACACCATCAAGGAGCTACTGCGCGAGATCGTTCCGCCACGGCGGACAGAGATGAACTGCGCCTACCACTGGGCGTGGCTGCAGCTACCCCCAACCCTCCCACTACACGGTGCCCCGCCGGCCGTCCACACCGGGGTACGACTCAGGAACCCGTGGACGTAAATACCACGGACACGGCGCACACACATCATTCCATCGGCACCACCTGACGACGGCGGAGCGGTTATTCGCCGAAATATCGTGGAACTTTGACGATCGGATCCGACTGGACACCCGAGAACCTCGGATACAGCACATTCGCCGGGAAAGCCTCAGATCACATGAAAGTAGTTGTTTCCCTGTGACGTGTCGATTATAGATGAAGCTACTTTCTGTCCGAGTGGAGAAGTAAGTAAACAAATTACACGTACCGGTCAGATAACAGTCCTAACCAGACGGATTCACCGAAACCAGATGGTGCACCAAAAGCGACAGCGAATATAGGACGCTCGTACTGTCGGGCGCTCCTTCTTTCAGGGTACACTAGCGGCACCTGTCAAAAGCCCGACAAACCACCTTTTGCAGTACAGACCACTGCGAGACGTGCAGGAAGAGAGTCGGTGAGGTCCCGACAGGGATGCGGAGCCGTTTCGACCCCAGTGCCTCCGTCGGCTGCACTAGGTTTCTCGGCCGGGGATCCGCAGTGCGGACTCCCCGACAGAGATCGGCCCAGAGAATCTCAATCATGTTGAATCTGGGGAGTGTGCTGGCTAGGATAGTACAGTGACTCGTCCTGGTACTCTTCGAACCGCCCGAGCTGTACGACACGTAGCACTGTCCTGCCGGTAGATGCCGCTGTGCTGAGGAAAAAGTGCTCGTAGGGGTGGACGTGATGCTCGAGTACAGATGCGTACTTGTGTCAATCCGTCCTCTTTTCCAGAATGATAAGATTATCTAGGGAATGCCACAAAAATATTTCCCAGACCGTAACGCTCTGCTTTCAGACATTTCACACCAAGTGTGCACACGGCCGTCTGTCCTGTGGAGCATAAAACGCGATTCGTACAAAAAGGCACCTGTCGCCATTCGGCAGACGTCCCGTTGCGCTACTCCCGTACAAATTCCGGCCTCCATCGCTGCCTACTGCGGAGGCCCGTACGTGGCTACGTTTGCCGAACGGTCGTCGAGGAGAAGCTATCGGTAGCTCCTCGATTTGTTCGGGTGGTCAATTCCTCGACAGTTGCACGCCTATTCGCCCGAACGCGTCGCCACAGCTGTCGTTCACCCCCGTCGTCTGTGACCCGTGGTACATCACAGTTGCCTCGACACTAGTCTTGGATAGCACCATTTTGCCACACACGGTATACTTTAACTGTGGCAGCAAGTAAACAGTTTACAAACTCAGCTGTTCGGAACGCTCCCACCCTCTGCTCGAAATGACCTTTCAGACATCAGATAAATCGCACTGTTTCCACATTGTGGCAATGACTGCATCCCCCGACACGCTGTATATACCTTCCACTGCTAGTGCTGTCATTTGCCATCTGTGAGCGATTATTGCACATTGACACTGAACAGAGGTGGTGGTCACATTAATGTGACTGAGCTGTGTTGTACATTGTTATTTGTCTTACAGCTTTATAAATAACAAGAAACAAGCCAGAGGATATAAAATGATAACCACTGAAGGGACTGTAGTGCCACCGCCTACAGAAGTCAGCTCGGTCGCTACGAGAGTTCCGACGCCCCATAATCACTGCTAGACGGGTGTGGGAACACGCTGTGAGACGACAGTGCGAGTTCGTGACGTGTCAGCTGTTCACTGCACTTGTTGTTGTTGTGGTCTTCAGTCCTGAGACTGGTTAGATGCAGCTCTCCATGCTACTCTATCGTGTGCAAGCTGCTTCATCTCCCAGTACCTACTGCAGCCTACATCCTTCTGAATCTGCTTAGTGTATTCATTTCTTGTCTCCCTCTACAATTTTTACCCTCCACGCTGCCCTTCAATACTAAATTGGTAATCCTTTGATCTCAGAACATGTCCTACCAACCGATCCCTTCTTCTTATCAAGTTGTGCCACAAACTCCTCTTCTCCCCAATTCTATTCAATACCTCCTCATTAGTTATGTGATCTACCCATCTAATCTTCAGCATTCTTCTGTAGCACCACATTTCGAAAGCTTCTATTATCTTCTTGTCTAAAATAGTTATTGTCCATGTTTCACTTCCATACATGGCTGCACTCCATACAAATACTTTCACAAACGACTTCCTGACACTTAAATCTATACTCGATATTAACAAATTTCTCTTCTTCAGAAACACTTTCCTTGCCATTGCCAATCTACATTTTATATCTTCTCTACTTCAACCATCATCAGTTATTTTGCTCCCCAAATAGCAAAACTCCTTTACCACTTTAAGTGTCTCATTTCCTAAACAAATTCCATCACTATCACCCGATTTAATTTGACTACATTCCAATATCCTTGTTTTGCTTTTGTTGATGTTCATCTTGTACCCTCCTTTCAAGACACTGTCCATTCCGTTCAACTGCTCTTCCAAGTCCTTTGCTGTCTCTGACAGAATTACAATGTCATCGGCAAACCTCAAAGTTTTTATTTCTTCTCCATGAATTTTAATACCTACTCCGAATTTTTCTTATGTTTCCTTTACTGCTTGCTCAATATACAGATTGAATAGCTTCAGGGAGAGGCTACAACCCTGTCTCACTCCCTTCCCAACCACTGCTTCCCTTTCATGCCCCTCGACTCTTATAACTGCCATCTGCTTTCTGTACAAATTGTAAATAACATTTCGCTCCCTGTATTTTACCCCTGCCACCTTCAGAATTTGAATTGTCAAAAGCTTTCTCTAATCTACAGATGCTAGAAACGTAGGTTTGCTTTTCCTTAATCTTTCTTCTAAGATAAGTCATAGGGTCAGTATTGCCTGACATGTTCCAACATTTCTACGGAATCCAAACTGATCTTTCCTGAGTGGAGCCTTTGAAAGATGGGCAAAGGAGTGTAGTGCATTTCTTTACAGCAGACGAAATGTGAAGCATGGGAATTCATTCAAGAATGAGCAGAGTGCCCCTTCTTCAATAGTCATCTGATGCTACAATAAATCTTCATTTTTCTGGCAGAAGGGTAGAAGGGAAAGAAAGAAGGATGAAGGAAAAGGACTTTAAAGGTCTCGCTCGGCCTGGCTTCTCGGCGACGTTTCTGTAAATCTTCAAATTTTTGAATTTGGAGATTTACAGGAAAGTTGTTACTGGTCAGGGTGAGAAGGAAAGACTGACTGTTGGGGACTGTAACTGAAAAGAAATGCTGAGACTGAAAGAAACTAATGTAAATTTATTTCAGACAGGTGTTGAGAACTGAGTACGTGTAATGCCAGTCCACACCTGCAGAGTTCTGAGGAACTGGTGTCAGGGGGGAGAATCCAGATGGCACGTGTGGCAAAACAGGCACCGAGGTCGTGACTGTCGTGTCGTAAGGCACGCTCTGCGGCAGGATATTGTGTGTAGCCAGTGTACGCCCTCTGTCCGTGTCTGTCCCCTCTAACTCGTAGCTCAGTGGTAATTGCGCCAATGTAAAAGGCCTACCAGTGTTTATGCAACAATTGCAATACGGTGTGTGTCATTTCACAGGTGGCTCTCCCTTTAATAGTACATCTTTTTGATTAAAGGAAAATCTCATATAAGATGTGAAACAAATACTAACAAAGAGATAGAGGGGCTGGCCAGTACTTACCTCAGCTCAGTACAGCCGATAGATACACACAAAACAGAACTGAAAATTTACATTCCTAGCTTTCGGAACTTTGTTCCTTCATCAGGGAGGAGAGAGGGGAAAAATGGGAAGAAGGGAAAGTGGATTCAGTTACTCACAACCCAGGTTATGAAGCAACAGGGAAAGGTAAACAGGGAGGGTAGCAAGGATGGAGGCATGGTTGTCAGAGGGAAGCTTCCCTCTGACAACCATGCCTCCATCCTTGCTACCCTCCCTGTTTACCTTTCCCTGTTGCTTCATAACCTGGGTTGTGAGTAACTGAATCCACTTTCCCTTCTTCCCATTTTTCCCCTCTCTCCTCCCTGATGAAGGAACAAAGTTCCGAAAGCTAGGAATGTAAATTTTCAGTTCTGTTTTGTGTGTATCTATCGGCTGTACTGAGCTGAGGTAAGTACTGGCCAGCCCCTCTATCTCTTTGTTAGTATAGTACATCTTTTGCCAGTTACAGAGCTGCTGTAGGTGGTGGTGGTGGTGGTGGTGGTGGTGGTGGTGGTGGGAGGGTGCGTAGGGCAAATTTTCGACAAGGGTGGTCACGAGTGTACGAACTGTAGCGTAGGCAGATGGGCACAGAGGGTGCTTGGGTTCTGACAAAGATATTGAGGAGGGGCAGATAGTTATTCTGTGTGTGGTGGGTAATGTGTCAGGCAGAACGGACCACATTTCGTGGCATGATTTTAGCTGTTGTCAAAGTGGACAAGTTATAGACTTGAGATAAGGATTGTACTGAGTGAAAAGAGGTACACTCCTTAGTTGTTTGTCAGAGGGATCAGAAATACCAGGATCAGATGTTATGGCTTGGGAACTCAGCTTTAGAACTAGGCTGGTTGGGTAATTATGTCCAGTGAAGGTTGGTGCATTTTCATGAAGAGTCTGCATCTGAATAAATATATTTGCCCCATGTCAAACCTGTTCCCCTTCAACTTTTCTGCCCGAAGGGATAGCCACTGGCTCTTAAAGCTTACACATTTCCATAACCGTTAGACGTGTTTTTTCCTGCTGGTGTGATAAGTAGATATTTTTCAATCCACTTATATTGTATTTTCAAAAAAGTGAATATTTTCATTGATATACTGATCTTCACTTTTATAATTCCATTTCATTTCCACCAAAAACAATATCAACAGTCATTTCACTGCTGCTTAATGTTTAATAAGTAATCAGATCAAACTATCCAGACTTTTTTGAGTCTCAGACATCTACGGGGTGCGTACACAGACCGGAGTGACAAATGAAAATTGTACCGAGGCTGGGATTCGAATCCAGGTCTCCCGGTCCTGAGGCAGATGTGCTGACCGGTATGCCGCCCTGGCACAGTGGCCTTGCATGATACGGATTGAGGAGGGAGGCGTGCTAGGTAGCCTGGAATTGTGCGAAGCCACTCAGCTGGGCTGCCAAAGTGGTTAGCGCATTGCCTAGTGAGCAGGGGGCTGGGTTCGAATTCCAGCCTTGGTACAGATTTTCATATCACTTCAGTCTGCATACAGGTTGATTCACAAAAATATGCAAATATTTTAATATAAGTAAAACTAATGTAAGTAAAACTAAAGAAAAAAGTAAACATAGGTCCACAAATGTTTAGTGACGGAGTTATGGCTAATAAAAGATTTTGCCTGAAATTTAACAATTTCACTAATATGCAGCCACTGCAAAACTGGTGTATCTAATAAAATGTGTCCCAGACATGTATCTGCAGTAGTTTTCCAGAACATCCAGAGAAGAAAAGACGTAATTTCATAAAATTTTTAATTTATTAACTACTTGCCCAATTTGTTTTTAACAGTCAGATAAGATACGCGACATTTGTTAACTGCAGCTGTAGCATTACCGTCACATTTGCCATAAATAAGCACTGTATCGGCGTATTCCTCTGTCGTAAATTTGAGAGGCACCCCTATTTCATAAATAATCTACAAACCACAACAGTTACTATGTGCTTTCACTTAAATACACTGTTGTTATTATGTTGTTTCACTGAACAGTATAGTAAACTAACTCATTTCAAGGTTGGGAAACGATGGAAACAACTCACTAACGGTTGCCAACAATGACATAAACATTTCCACATTCTTAATGGAAAGTAAACAGATTTCCTCGTACAATAATCTTTGCTTCTCTGGATATTCCGGAGAGCGATTCTCGAAGCATTCACACCTGGAGGGAAGGTGGAACACTAACTCCGGATCCAAACATTATGGAAAGAAACCGATATCGAGGAGGATCCTTAATGGTGTGGGCTGTGATTATGTTGAACACTGGAAATTGTAGAGGTGAGTCGGCAGGATGTTCACCAGAGCAATAACAACAAAATAATTGGAAACCGTGCTTTACTTTAACTTCGTACAGTTTTACGATGGCTTTATATTAGCGAAGTTGCTAAATTTCAGGCAAAATCTTTTATTAGCCATAACTCCATAACTAAACATTTGTGCATATATGTTTATCTGAACTTTTTTCTCTAGATTTACTTTTAGAATAATGTATTAAAATACTTGCATAACTTCGCGGATCACCCTGTATACACATCGTATATGTTAAATAAGTAATTTTGATGAGCCTCTCTTTTCAAAACCGTTGATCCCTCGTATACATGTACATTTGTACCTTACAAAGCACTCTGAAGTGCACATCATACATTAGGATTTCTTTCCATTCCATTCCTATACAGTGTGTAGGAAGAATGACAGCTTACATGCTGTAATTATTTTGTTGTCTTTGGGATCCCTGCAAGTGCAGTAAGTAGGGGGCTGCAAAATATCTGTAGCTTCTCTACTTGGTACTGGTTCCTGAAACTTTGTAAGTAGGTTTTTGCTAGGTTATTGGCATCTGTCTTCCAGTGTTTGCCAGCTCAGGTTTTCCAGCGTCTCCATGATGCTCTCTCACAGTTCAAACAAACCTGTGACCATTTGTGCTACTCTCTTCTCTATACATACATTCAGTATAACCCATCAGTTGTCTTTGGTTCGGGTCCCTCGTAGACTGATGGTGTTTCCCCACTATTCCACAAATGAACCAAAGTCTGTCACCTGCTTTTCCTACAACTGAGCCTATGTGATCATTCCATTTCTTTTTCCTACATATTGTTTGATCGAGGTATTTGCCTTCTGAAGACAGAAAATTGAAAACTGTGCCTTCTTCCAACAGTTTGAGATTTTTCAGCCACAAACACAGAGCTCAGCAGTTACATCTGTTTTTCGTGCCAGTAGGCAGACGTGTTATCACTCCATAAGCAGTTGGTCTGGAGTTTTACCTGTGACAACTGTGTGAATATTTTAAGCAAATATTTGTAAACTATAGGGTGTTGCAGCCTTTACTGTAGGCAGTGGAAGGTGATCCAAAGATTTATGGAACTGGACTCAGGATACACAGCTGGTGAGATTTGACTTCAGTGGTGGGGAGGTTGTTTGTGAGATTGCTGCACATCTATAATGTTTCAAGTATAGCTATGTTGTGAGAATGAATCGAAGTGCGTGGCGCTGAGTTCCCATAGTTTAAAAATGGTGCGTTCTTGACATAAACAACATTAGTAATTTTGGTTCCTACTGACATCAGCTATCCAGGGTGACACAATTTTTCTCCAGCCTGTAGTGAGCAGTATCAGCTATAGTGCTACAGAAAAGTTCGTCTTAGAATTAGGTATATCTGACCATCCAGCCCTTTTTATCTCATTGCCCAATTTAGATAATACTGTAGCAGTGAAACGAGTCAAGAACTTCAGCCAACACAATGTGAATAAGCTCATGGATAACTGAAGGCATCAGGATCTCTACTATTAGAAAGAGGAAACTGCACATGGAAGCAAACAACAACAATGATGCAGAGTTTGTCAACTATGTACACAAATACAAAAGAATATTTGGCAGAGTAGTTAAAAAGGCAAAACCAATGGCAAATAAATCAAAAGCTGTATGGCAGATTGTCAAGACTGAAATAGGTGCTGAAAAAACAAGTTTTAATCATAAATTAGAAATAGATGGGGAAATGATTACAAACTCTAGAGAGATTTGTGAAAAATTCAACAAGTATTGCACAAATTCTAACAAGATTGATGATCTCCCTCCCCCACACATAAGTCCCCAATATAATGAGGCACAGATCAGTAGAATTCAAATTTACTCAGGTGCCCTGCTATGAAGTGGGTAACATTATAAAATCCCTAAAAAAAATTTGGGGGCTCGGATGAAGTTCCAACAAAAATAATATAGACGTGATGTGATAATGTTGCACCTCAACTCTGTTACATAATAAACCAATCGTTTGGTGAGGGCTGCTTTCCGGACAGGCTGAAGTATGCAGAAGTTTGAACTATCCCCAAAAAGGGCAGACAAGAGGAGATAAGAAATTTTTGCCCAGTATCAATACTACCAATTATTTCTAAAATATTTGAGTGAGTAGTGTGTAACCAACTAGAAAAATATAACAAAAAATGTAACAATATTCTTAATAATCAGTATAGATTTAGGAAGGGCCAAAGCACTGTATGCTGTTAATGAACTAATCACTAAAATAAGCAAATGCCTCGATAACAAGGAGAGCATATCCAGCATCTTCTGTGACCCCAGTAAGGCATTTTATATGGTAAACCATAAGCAACTGCTTCTCAAATTAGGTTCTTACGGCTTCCATGAAAAACCTTTAAATTTGTTCACATCTTACCTCAAAAATAGGAGACAGAGGGCAGATATACAACATAAGGGTGAGAAAGCCTGCTCTAGTTGGAAGAAAATACAAGCAGGTGTACCTCAGATGTCCGCATTAGGCCCATTACTATTTCTACATTATGTAGATGACATGCCAGGTAAGGTAACATCAGATTCGATTCTGTGTGCAGATGACTCAACAGCAGTAGTCTGCTGAAAACACACTGAAGAATCAGCACAGAAAACGAAACAGACTCTTCAAGAACTAGAAAACTGGATAAAAAGTAACACTTGAAACTAAACATAACAAAAACACAAATTGCACATGCCAGGACCAAACAAACTGTTGAATATGTAACACAGTAGGGTTATGAAGGCAGAGAAATGATGACTGCAGATTCTGTTAAATTTATGGGAGTTGCCATAAACAAAAACTTGCATGGACTGATCATGCGATTCCTTACTGAAGCAAAGAAATAGTTTTGTTTATGCAATAAGGGTTCCAAATAAAGTAACTGACTTAGCTATTAGGAAAATTGTGCACGACATATATTTTATATCAGTAGTAAGATATGGCATAATTTTTTGGGGAGTTGAAAAAGGAAGCCTCCTCAGGTTGTTAAAGCTACAGGAAAAAATTATCAGAGCTGTGGCTGAAACAAACAATAGACAACCATGAAAACCTTTATTTGCAAGCCTTGACTTACTGACAATTCCTTCTATGTTTATATATGAAACACTTCTCTTTTAGTTAAAAAGAACCCACATCTTTCTGAGGGAAATTCATTTAAACATGCTTATGAAACAAGATTAAATGTTACCTTGCCACAGACAAATATTATTTGAAAATACTCCATATTACACGGCTTTAAAGCTTAACAATAAAATGCGTTCAAAGCTCAAGGATTGCAAGCTAGAACCCACAGGTGTAAACATTGAAAAATATTCAAAAAGCAAATGCTAGTACAGTTTGGATGATTTTATAAACAAGGAAGACAAGTAAGAGACATTACATTTGTTTTATTTTCCTGTTTTTTTCTTTTTTTTCTCTACATTATGTATATGCTTATGTTCCCTTTTAATGAAGGCATATGTTCTTTTTATATGTGTCCATACGTTTAAACTATGCATCATGTAAACTATGTATGCAAATATCTAGTTGTATACATATATACTACTTTTATGGAAGGAGGAACAAGACTTCTGGTCAGGTGACTACAGGGTTATAAACACAAAATCAAATAGGGGGAATGCAGGAGTAGGTTTAATAATGAATAGGAAAATAGGAATGCGGGTAAGCTACTACAAACAGCATAGTGAACGCATTATTGTGGCCAAGATAGATACGAAGCCCACACCTACTACAGTAGTACAAGTTTATATGCCAACTAGCTCTGCAGATGACGAAGAAATTGAAGAAATGTATGATGAAATAAAAGAAATTATTCAGATTGTGAAGGGAGACGAAAATTTAATAGTCATGGGTGACTGGAATTCGAGTGTAGGAAAAGGGAGAGAAGGAAACATAGTAGGCGAATATGGATTGGGGGACAGAAATGAAAGAGGAAGCCGCCTGGTAGAATTTTGCACAGAGCACAACATAATCATAACTAACACTTGGTTTAAGAATCATGAAAGAAGGTTGTATACATGGAAAAACCCTGGAGATACTAAAAGGTATCAGATAGATTATATAATGGTAAGACAGAGATTTAGGAACCAGGTTTTAAATTGCAAGACATTTCCAGGGGCAGATGTCGACCACAATCTATTGGTTATGACCTGTATATTAAAACTGAAGAAACTGCAAAAAGGTGGGAATTTAAGGAGATGGGACCTGGATAAACTAAAAGAACCAGAGGTTGTACAGAGATTCAGGGAGAGCATAAGGGAGCAATTGACAGGAATGGGGGAAATAAATACAGTAGAAGAAGAATGGGTAGCTTTGAGGGATGAAGTAGTGAAGGCAGCAGAGGATCAAGTAGGTAAAAAGACGAGGGCTAGTAGAAATCCTTGGGTAACAGAAGAAATATTGAATTTAATTGATGAAAGGAGAAAATATAAAAATGCAGTAAGTGAAACAGGCAAAAAGGAATACAAACGTCTCAAAAATGAGATCGACAGGAAGTGCAAAATGGCTAAGCAGGGATGGCTAGAGGACAAATGTAAGGATGTAGAGGCCTATCTCACGAGGGGTAAGATAGATACCGCCTACAGGAAAATTAAAGAGACCTTTGGAGATAAGAGAACGACTTGTATGAATATCAAGAGCTCAGATGGAAACCCAGTTCTAAGCAAAGAAGGGAAAGCAGAAAGGTGGAAGGAGTATATAGAGGGTCTATACAAGGGCGATGTACTTGAGGACAATATTATGGAAATGGAAGAGGATGTAGATGAAGATGAAATGGGAGATACGATACTGCGTGAAGAGTTTGACAGAGCACTGAAAGACCTGAGTCGAAACAAGGCCCCCGGAGTAGACAATATTCCATTGGAACTACTGACGGCCGTGGGAGAGCCAGTCCTGACAAAACTCTACCATCTGGTGAGCAAGATGTATGAGACAGGCGAAATACCCTCAGACTTCAAGAAGAATATAATAATTCCAATCCCAAAGAAAGCAGGTGTTGACAGATGTGAAAATTACCGAACTATCAGTTTAATAAGTCACAGCTGCAAAATACTAACACGAATTCTTTACAGACGAATGGAAAAACTAGTAGAAGCCAACCTCGGGGAAGATCAGTTTGGATTCCGTAGAAACACTGGAACACGTGAGGCAATACTGACCTTACGACTTATCTTAGAAGAAAGATTAAGGAAAGGCAAACCTACGTTTCTAGCATTTGTAGACTTAGAGAAAGCTTTTGACAATGTTGACTGGAATACTCTCTTTCAAATTCTAAAGGTGGCAGGGGTAAAATACAGGGAGCGAAAGGCTATTTACAATTTGTACAGAAACCAGATGGCAGTTATAAGAGTCGAGGGACATGAAAGGGAAGCAGTGGTTGGGAAGGGAGTAAGACAGGGTTGTAACCTCTCCCCGATGTTGTTCAATCTGTATATTGAGCAAGCAGTAAAGGAAACAAAAGAAAAATTCGGAGTAGGTATTAAAATTCATGGAGAAGAAATAAAAACTTTGAGGTTCGCCGATGACATTGTAATTCTGTCAGAGACAGCAAAGGACTTGGAAGAGCAGTTGAATGGAATGGACAGTGTCTTGAAAGGAGGATATAAGATGAACATCAACAAAAGCAAAACAAGGATAATGGAATGTAGTCTAATTAAGTCGGGTGATGCTGAGGGAATTAGATTAGGAAATGAGGCACTTAAAGTAGTAAAGGAGTTTTGCTATTTGGGTAGCAAAATAACTGATGATGGTCGAAGTAGAGAGGATATAAAATGTAGGCTGGCAATGGCAAGGAAAGCGTTTCTGAAGAAGAGAAATTTGTTTACATCCAGTATTGATTTAAGTGTCAGGAAGTCATTTCTGAAAGTATTCGTATGGAGTGTAGCCATGTATGGAAGTGAAACATGGACGATAAATAGTTTGGACAAGAAGAGAATAGAAGCTTTCGAAATGTGGTGCTACAGAAGAATGCTGAAGATTAAATGGGTAGATCACGTAACTAATGAGGAAGTATTGAATAGGATTGGGGAGAAGAGAAGTTTGTGGCACAGCTTGACCAGAAGAAGGGATCGGTTGGTAGGACATGTTCTGAGGCATCAAGGGATCACCAATTTAGTATTGGAGGGCTGCGTGGAGGGTAAAAATCGTAGAGGGAGACCAAGAGATGAATACACTAAGCAGATTCAGAAGGATGTAGGTTGCAGTAGGTACTGGGAGATGAAAAAGCTTGCACAGGATAGAGTAGCATGGAGAGCTGCATCAAACCAGTCTCAGGACTGAAGACCACAACAACAACAACATGGAAGGATGTGCTCTTATGAAGTATTACCATATTTATACACTAGTGAAACAAACATGAAAAATACCAAAAAAGAATGATTTTAAAGCACTGTGGAAATTTTAAGAATCAGGAAGAAATCTAACATGTAATTATCTTTTTATGTTATAATGTGATTCTGAGAGCATCCATATGCTTTATTTTAATGTATGTTGTTTTAAGGTATACTTAGGCAGGCATAGAATTATTCACTGACGAGTCACCAGTGTTTTAAACAAACTACTGTACATAACACGTCATGTGACAATAAAGATTCCATTCATAAACGACCTGACAGACAGATTGAGCTGCAATTAATGGCTGTTTGCTGATGATGCTGTGGTGTATGGGAACATATCATCAGTGAGTGACTGTAGGTGTATTCGAGATGACTTAGACAAAATTCTAGTTTGTATGACGAATGGAAGCTTGCTCTAAGTGTAGAAAAATGTAAGTTTGAAGATGAGTAGGAAAAACAATCCCATAATATTTGAATACAGCGTTAGTAGGGTGCAACCTGACACAGTCATTTCAATTAAATATCTAGGCATAATGTTGCAAAGTGATACGAAATGGAATGAACACAAAGTGTCGGTATAAGAGAAGGCGAAGGACTGACTTTGTTTTACTGGAAGAAGTTTGGGAAAGTGTATAGAATAGAGATGGGTCATTCACAAACTAAAGTGTCCAAAGGAACAGTTCACCAAGATGAACGGAAGATGTGAAGAACAAATTCTAAGGAACGGTCGTTCATAGTTCTCTTCGGTCATGGCTTTCTACTTATAGTTCCGGGGAACGGGAAACAGTTGGTCTCGTTACCGCAACGGCACGTCGGCCAGTCTCGTTCCAGCCTCAGTCTCATTCCCGTCTGTCTCAGTCTCGCTCGGCCGGACTCGTCCTTCTTCGCGTGGCCACTCATCGCAGTTCCACTGGCGACTGCCCCTAGTTAGTTCAGTGTTGAGTTGTTCATTTCGCTCACTGTGCATGCCCATTCTAGATCTGTTTCAAACCTTTTTTGAACTCTGAACTTCTGGTTCTTTTCATTTCTATCCAGCGTCTATGACCGCTATTTAAAATGCATTTTGTTATTATGTAAATTACATAAAAATTACGTGGTATGTAATACACACATTTTTTCGGATAACAAAACGGTAATTCAGCTTACTTCACTATTTTGATAAACAGCAGAAGAAATACTTGTAAGAAGGCAGTATTATTTTGTTATTACATGTGCAAAGGAAGTCGGCACGGCACACGGGAGTGGCCATTTTCCGTCTTTTTTTTTATTCGGGGTAAAAGGGCATGTTCATTGTTATGGAAGGCAGACTGACTTACAACCGAATGAAGCCCGTGCTCCATAATTAATTGAGTGTCTGGTGTTCCATTTTGTAAAGAGAATATGATAATTCCTACAATATGTATTATTTCAGTGGTACAGGGTGGCGCATGAAAAATTGGCTCCAAGTACTAGACTGCTCATTGTCGCCCACCAATTGTCATCTATTGTTTCAAAATTGTTGTTTGCATTAGCTTATTTGTTATTTCTTCACTGCCTAATTATTACACGTTTATCTATTCTGCTCATAGTTTCCAACAAATCGTGCATAATTGGTGAGCAGTCTGTACTGAGGGCTGGTTTTTCATGTTTCATCTTATATTATTTCACTGTGATCGGCCACATAATGCTACAGTTGCATAAACGAGAGGTTTTGCGCAATCACAAAAATCACAAGTGTTCGATAATTCTGTTATGAACAAAAACTCTGTACTCCAGGTGGGAGCAAATGCCCCCTGTTGGTGCCTTCCATCTTCAGTCACCTATGCTACTAATTTTCAATTTTTCATAAGAAACGTATACCAAGCACAAATGAACAATGAACGAGTAAAAATGAACGGTTCCCAAAAAAGAGCAATCGCCAGTGAACTAGTTCCCAAGGATGTACGAGTTTCCCCATCTCTAGTACAGAACACTTGTGCAACCCATTCTTGAGTACTGTTTGAGTTTTTGGTATCCCCACCAGACCATATTACAGAAAGACGTCGAAGCAATTCAGAGGTGGGCTGACAGATTTGTTACTGGTAATTTCGATGAACATCCAAATATTATGGAGGTGCTTCATGAACTCAAATGAGAATCCCTGGGTGGAAGATGATGCTCTTTCTGTGAGGCACTGCAGAAATTCATAGAACCAGTATTTGTGGCTGACTGGAGACTGATTCTGCAGCTGCCAATGTACATTTTGTATGAGGACCACTAAGACAGGATGTGAGCTATCAGGGCTCGTATGGGAGGGTTTTACTCCTTGCTGTATTTGTGAGTGGAAGAGGAAAGAAAATGAGAAGTAATGGTACAATGTACCCGGTGCCATGCACCATATGGTGGTTTGCAGTGTATGTATGTAGATGTGGACATAGATGTAGATGCAGATGCAGATGTAGATTTATAAATGAGGCGCTACATGTAGTAAATGGGTTATGCTATTTGAGCAGCTAAGTAAATCGCCATCCGGCCATAAAGGAGCATTCCACTTGTGACTCAGTACCACCAGGACTGGAGCAGCCGAATGATATTCTCCACCAGGATTTTGACTACGTGTCGTCGTGCCCTGCAGTGAGGAATGTCCTACCCACTATCCTCTCCACCTCTCCCACAGCGGTATCCCGCCACCCACGAAACCTACACGATATCGTTGTCTGTCCCTACGCAATCCCTACTCCCGATCCCTTGTCTCAATTCTCATATCCCTGTAATAGACTAGAGGTGAGAGCTGTCTCATACGTACTCCCACCACTACCTATCCCATCAAAGACAGGGCTACCTGTGAAATGAATCGTGCGATCTGCACGCTAAGCTGCAACCACTGTGCTGCATTCTACGTGGGCACAAACGGCCACTGACAAACTGTGGCTGAAAAACAACTGGACCACCCAGATGCTGAGCACACTGCCCAGCACGACATTCTTCATTCCAGTTATTACTTCAGAGCCCGTGCCATCTGGATCCTTCCTACCAACACCAGATTTTGAGAATTGTGCATGTGGGAACTCTCTTACATTCCCATAACCTCCTGGCGTCAACCTTCATTAGTCAGTGCCATTCACCCACCTGTCCTCTTCCCTGTTCCCACTGTAGCACTACAAACCTTCTATTCCACCAATGCACCCACAATCGTTTCACTTCTCTCCTACTCACCCCCCCCCCCCCCCCCCAAGGGCACAAACGGCCACTGACAAACTGTGGCTGAGAAACAACTGGACCACCCAGATGCTGAGCACACTGCCCAGCACGACATTCTTCATTCCAGTTATTACTTCAGAGCCCGTGCCATCTGGATCCTTCCTACCAACACCAGATTTTGAGAATTGTGCATGTGGGAACTCTCTTACATTCCCATAACCTCCTGGCGTCAACCTTCATTAGTCAGTGCCATTCACCCACCTGTCCTCTTCCCTGTTCCCACTGTAGCACTACAAACCTTTTATTCCACCAATGCACCCACAATCGTTTCACTTCTCTCCTACTCACCCTCCCCCCCCCCCCCCCCCCCAACCTCCATCTAACCTCCTGACTGCACCTAGCTGCCCTACCCTCTCCCCACCTTGTCCCTTATGCTCCCACAAGCAGCACTTTACCTTCCCCCACTCCTATCCTGCTATCCCTCCCCCTCCACACCCCACCCTCCTCCTCAGCCCAACTACCTAGATTGCTTCTACCACCATACGCAGTTGGTCGCAGTTCGACCTTGGCAGCCAGAGACAGTGGCTGTGTGTGTTGATGTAGAGAGGAATAAAATGAAGACTAACAAGACCAAGAAAAGTGCGTATGTAAAAGAGAAATCTGTTAACATTTGACATAAATTTAAGTGTTAGGAAGTTCAGGCAGGAAGAGAATGGAAGCTTCTGAAATGCAGTAAGTATTAACTGGGCAGACTTATAACTAAATAAGGTGTGCAGAATTGAATTGGGGAGAAAAGAAATTTATGGCACAAGTGGAAGGCAAAATACAGTAAGCAGTTCGAAACAAGTGCTGGTCGCAGTGGTTACGCAGGTACGAAGAGGCCTCAACTCTACTTATTATGTCCGACATAACTGATACGCGCAGTCTAAACTGGAAAAATATTTTATCGACACCATCACGTCGATGCGCACAGTTCCGACCCTTTCACTAAGTATTAACGGAAAAAAAAGAGAGAGAGAGAGAGAGAGAGAGAGAGAGAGAGAGAGAGAGAGAGAGAGAGGGGGGGGGGGAGGGGAGGGGGGGTTCTCGATGTGCCTTCCAAAACTAATCAGTTAACACTGTAGAAATTAAATACTCCTTCAGAAAATTTACTGTGACAAGAAGAGCTATCGTCGAACGCTGCAGTAAAATATGCAGTTGGACAAAATGTCAGTAACTGGAAAACAAACAATCGAGTCCCTTGCTGGATGGTACGAGTGGTAAAATGAAAGTTAAGCTCTGAGAAGCCACTACGGAGCACACTCATTGTGAAAACTAAGTCTGCCAAGCACTAATAAGAAAAACTTGACATTACTAGCTACAGTCACTGAAACAATGGTGCAGTTACAACACCCTGAGCTGGCAGAGACCAGCCCCCACGGGCACAATGTCTCAGCTGAAGAGCGGCAGTGGCAGAATGGATGGCAGCAGTGGCTCTGGCGAACTTCACCGGTCCCGGGCTGGCAATGTCAACTGCCTTCTGCTGCCCCAGCGTGAGCTTAAGCCCTCGGTGTGTGGAGTACTACATCTTTCTGACCGGGCCGTGGAAGCAGAACACAGTCTCGACCGGCGTATGCCGGTGCTAGCCGAGTTTGGAGATTGACGTTTGGGCGCGACTGTCTATGTCGCCCCGTGACAGTCTACTTGTCAAGTTCTCGGCACTGCTGCAGTACGCGTGGAGATTCGGGAGTTCGAATTGCTCGACTTGCAGACATTTTGCCTCCGGCACTCCACGGTAGCCGTGCCACAGAACTACTGTAGGGTCGAGAACTGCATCGGACCGGTATTCTGACGGGACACCGCAACGACGAGAAGGATATTGGAGACCGGGTGGTCTAGGAATGGAAATTGTACAGGAAGACTTCAGAAAAGAAAATCGGGGTTCACGTAACATAACAATTAGCTAGAAGTGGAAGAACGACTCGACCGACAAAATTCTGCGGCAGATGAAAACTGTATACTAGACCGGAATTCATAGTTGGAATGTTGTCTTTTGCAGATAATGCACTTACTGACTGGTCTGTCCAAACACGAATCGTGACCTAACTTCTTAGCTTCACCTCTGTTAGTTCCTCTCGCCTGTGGAAGCTCGTGTGCACACTTTGCTGGACGAGCACTTCTAGAGAAAGGATTTTGTGCAGAGAACGGCTCTGCCACATCTACGGATTCTCGGTGACCTACAGTTTGGTAGACTCGTCAATCTGAATGTGGTTATTGTTATGACCAGACAACACTGCATTTGTCTGGCTATAACTGTGGGTTCTCTGATTGCTCTGGGCGACGGCTCACCTGAACTACGACAAATATTAGTTCACTTTATTACACGAATGGATAAAAAGATTTACTCAGCTTGCTACAATTCTTTGCCACAGGCGTGCTTCAGCTTTCACTGACTATTAAAGCAATACGCGATGCACTAATTAACAAACTGTTCTCGTGAAGAACAGTGTCCAACATTTACAAATGTGCATTTCCACCTGACACTCGAATAACTGTTTAGTCCTCCGGTCACAAACTGGGGCAGAGTACTTACACGCTCAGCTCTACATTGACCTCTGTGTGAGGTTACTTTAGTGCTCAGGGAGAGGATGTGTCTCCTTTAGCCTCTTCCACTCGCTGCTGCAGAATGCAGTGAGACGTCACTAATGTCTACGGTATTGGTGCGTGTTGCAGACTGGGGCGTGGCACTGTGTTCTTCGGACAATACCACAGTTATCAGATGGGTTCTGACACTAGTGTACGAAAATTACTGGCAGATTTGCCATCTCTGTCTCAGAAATAATGGCAACATGAAAATACGATAGACCGAACTACGAGCTTGGCAGCGACACTTTTTTTTAAGTGAAAAATCTATTTTAGTTTGATCATCGCCTTTTTCCATTCGTTCCCTTACATTTCTCTTTGAGTTTCTCTTATCTTTTAGTCTTTGGGTATTTTTGTGATTTTTGTCCACCATATCTTCTGCTTTTCTGTGTTGGCTATATTTCTGTGAAAAAATTTGATTGTTTACATTTTGCTTTTAATTTTGTTTAACACTTCATTTTCAGTATTCTCTATTTTCCGGAGAGTCGCTAGTATCCACTGCCGGCAAAAATTGTGAAGTGCCCAGAAGGTGTTGTAGGGGGTTCTGTGTAGCTTCAAAATTTACACACCATTGGCAAGTATGTAAAAGATTACGAGTTCAGTTCACCGGGGAGTGTGTTAGTGTCAACTGTAATTAGTGCATTAGCAGGCCTCGTGCGAGGGACGTGTCAGACATCGAGTGGTCACTGTGAAGGACACGGAGACGCCGCACGTTCGTACGGGACGGCAGTCTCGGCACCGGAAAGAATTTTAAAGGGGCCTCGTTGTGGGTCTCTATTTGGATAACTAGTCTGACTGTCACGAGGCGTGATTGCATTATCGTACACAAAACACAGTGTAACCCACTGGCATGTATGCCTGCCACCCGAGAATGAGTAATGAACTCCCCGTAAAATTCTGTCGTACTGCACCACCGGTCAGAGACTACCGGCAGCCACACTAGGGAATTACCACTGTCGTTAATACCGCAACAAAAACTGCCGGATAGGAAAGCGTGATCTGGTGACGAATGGCACCGTCGAGGGAACTCCGATGACACGACGGTAGGTTACAGACATCCCGTTTCCTCACGTGTTACCTCTTATGCGACTGTGCTATTCTTCGCCTCGGCAGCACTCGTCCACACACGGCACGTTTCTCTACGAACTGTCTCCGTGATACTGAGGTACTTCCGTGGCCAGCGAGATCCTAACGTTTGGCCCCTGTATTATTATTGTACGGTCGACTTAACAGCTCGTGCATCTGAGATGCTGATGAGAATAACATACAGAAGAAGGGAAAAGAAAATTGAGTATGTGTTAGATGGTGATCATTTTGGCTTTAGGAAAGGCAGGGGCTATAGAGAGGCAACTCTGACATTGTGATTGATATCGGAAGCAAGGCTAAAGAAAAATCGAGACACGTTTGTAGGATCTGTTGCCCTGGAAAAGGTGTCTTGACAATGTCGAGACAGTGTGAGATGTTCTAATTCTGAGGAAAAGAGGGGTAAGCTTTAGGGAGAGACGGGTAATATACGAAGTGTACAAGAGCCGAGCAGGAACAATAAGAGTGGAAGACTGAGAAGGAAGTGTTCCGATTAAAAATGGTGTAAGATATGGATGTAGTCCTTCATCCCTAATGTTCTACCTTACATCGAAGGAACATTGATGGAAATAAAAGAAAAGTTTCGGAGTGGAATTAAAATTCGAGGAGAAAGGACATCGACGTTACGATTTGCTGACGATGTTGCTATCCCGAGTGAAAGTGAAGAAGAATTACACGATCTGCTGTGTGGAATAAAGCATCTAATGAGTACAGAACATGGATTTAGTGCAAATTGAAGAAAGACAAAAGTAATAAGAAGTAGCAGAAATGAGAACAGCGAGGAACTTATCATCAGGATTGATGGTCACAAAATAGACAAAGTTAAGGAATTCTGCTACCTAGGCAGCAAAATAACCAATGACTGACGGAGTAAGGAGGACATCAAAGCAGACTGTCACTGGCAAAAAGAGCATTCCTGGCTGAGAGAAGCCTACTAGTATCGAACACAGGCCTTAGTTTGAGGTAGAAATTTCTGAGAATGTACGTTTGGAGCACGCATTGTAAGGTAGTGAAACACGGACTGTGGGAAATCCGGACCAGAAGAGAATAGAAGCATTTGACGTGTCATGCTACAGAAGAATGTCGAAATTAGGTGGACTGATAAGGTAAGGAACGAGGAGGTTCTCCGCAGAAGTGGAGAGGAAAGGAGTACTTGGAAAATACTGACGAGGAGAAGAGACGGGACGATAGAACATCTGTTAAGACGTCAGGCAATAACTTCCGTGGTACTAGAGCCAGTTGTAGAGGGCAGAAACTGTAGAGGAAGACAAAGATTGGAACGCATCCAGCAAATAATTGAGGATGTAGGTTGCAAGTACTACTCTGAGATGAAGAGGTCAGTACAGGAGAGGAATTTATGGCGGGCCGCATTAAACCGGTCAGAAGACTGACGACTCAAAAAGAATGTGGGTAGGACAAGCAGGCACATCAGCTCCATCTCGGTGCCAGCATCTGGGGTGTCGGCGAAAGGTTACGACAGTTGTGGGCCAGCTTGCCTCGGGAGAGGATACGACAGCTTTCCGACGTCCTTCCTAACCGAAAAAGTGCTGGTGTCCAGCCAGAGGGGGTGCAACATCTCACTGACGAGTGGGCTTGTACTGCCGTGTACTCTGTAAATTTGACTCGATATTGCAATCACTGAAATAACATCACGTACCCTTTCAACTTGTGAAGTTTCTTTTCATTTCCTCCTCTGCTTCTCGGTGCGTCACCTTTGTGTCGGGTAGTGTAGTTTTCCCACAATTTTGTCATCGTTGGAGGAGAACTCGATCATCTACAATTAATTGTAAGAATTATAGTTTTGAACCTCTTATCGGCCTATGACTAGCAAAACATCTGGGGTAACATGTTCGATCCTTGCCACTGCTTAAAGTTCAAATAGAAAATCAGAAGCGGTGGCGGGAGAAGACTTCCGGCACGAGAAGTCGCCACCGTTCTGCCGACAGCCTCGTCGAAGAGGGCAGAGGAACGGTCTGAGAATCGGGGCCTCTCTTGTCCTCGGGGTGGGAAACTGCCTCTAAAAGGCAAAAGAATTAGCAGTGATTGACGGCACGACGATGCCCGGAGATTACGGAAACCGTCGCATTGAAGACACCTAGTGTGTATCCGCAGAACGTGTGATATGTTTATAGGATTTGTTGATGTGGAAATGTAAAATGGTGGAAGATATTTGAAATTCTGAGAAGAACTGGGATAAGCTGCAGGAAAGGAAGGGTAATAAAAGACACGTGTAAGAACCGGGAGAGAAAAATAAGACTGGAACACCGAGAACGAAGTGCTCAGATTAAAAAGGGTGTAGGAGAGAGATGTAGTTTTTTGCTCCTACTGTCCAACCTATACATCTAGAAAGGAATGACGGAAATAAAAGAAAAGTTTGAGAGTGGGATTAAAATGCAAATCGAAAGGATATCGGTGATAAGATTTGCTGACAACATTGCTGTTCTTGATGAAAGTGAAGAAGAATTAGAGGATCTGTTGAATGGACCGAACAATCTAATAAGTACAGAATGAGATCTGAGAATGAGCTGGAGAAAGATGAAAGTAATGAGAAGCAGAAGAAATGAGAACAGCAAGAAATTTAATATCAGTATTGCGGACCATGAAGTAGATTAAGTTAAGGGATTCTGGTATCTGGGAAACAAAATAAACCGTGATGGAGAGAGCAAGGAGGACACAGAAAGGAAGCTACCATTTATCAAAAAGGGCATTCTGGGCCAAAAGAAGTCGACTAGTATCAAACACAGTCCTTAATTTGAGGAAGGAACTTCGAGAATGCAAGTTTGAAGCACAGTTTTGTATGCTAGCCTGAAATAAGGACTGTAGGGAAACCAGAATAGAAGAGAATTGAAACATTTGAGATGTGGTTCTACAGAACACTGTTGAAAATTAGGATTAAGGAGATTGTCTGCAGAATCAACAAGGAAAGGAATGTACGGAAAAGACTAACGAGAAGAAGAGACGGGATGATAGGACTTCTGTTAAGACTACTGGGAATAACTTCCACGGTACTACAGAAAGCTGTAGAGAGTAAACACTGTAGAGGAAGACAGAGGTTGGAATGCATCTGGCAGGTAACTGAGGAGGTAGGTTGCAAGTGTTACTCTGAGATAAACCGGTCAGCACAGGAGAGGAATTTGTGGCAGTCTGCATCAGACCAGTTTGAAAACTCAAACAAAACTGGTAGGAGTGACGAGACATCCTGCAAAACTTTCTCTGAAAATTGCTCCACACAGATAATTTGGAAGCACACTACTGATGTCACATATTGGGTACAATAGCAACAAATACGTCTGCCCTGTTTGAGGATGTCCACACTGAAGCAGGCATCAGTGATTGTAAGGTGACTGTAGAAACAATCATTACCAAAGTACAGAGGTCGACTGAAATAAGCTGAAAGATTTACAAGTTCAGTATTGTACGCAAACACGCAATAATGTCATATTTCGAGGATAACCCGAAACATTTAACTCTGAGCACGATTTTATAGAGGAGCTGTTGTTCAAATCTGAAAAAAATAGTTGATCAGGCAACTGACAGAGTTGGGGGGAACCCTTCACGATGTACAGTGACTACTAGGTCGTACGGTACGTGTTGCTATGAGAGGTCCCACTTACTTTCTACTATGCCAATGAAAGATACATCTACATCTACATCCACATCTATACTCTGTGAATGACTGTGAGGTGCATGGCAGAGAGTACGTCCCATTGTACCAGTTATTAGGGTTTCTTCCTGTTCCATTCAAATATGGGGCACAGGAAGAATGATTGTTTGAATGCCTCTGTGCACGCAGTAATTATTCCAATCTTATCCTCACAATTCATATACTCGTGTAGAAATCTTAATTTACGGTGCCAGAGTAGTAGTAGTAGTAGTGGAAAGACCGCATAGTGTGCACACATTTTTTATTTAGGAGCAGATACAAAGTGCAAATGTAAGCACAGTATAGGCACAAGGCACGGACTACTGTACTGCTGGGAAGGTTTCTGTTTACACTTTGGGACATCACACTTAGAGATGCCATAGATGCCAAAGAAGAAGAGGTCAGGGGTTGCAAAAACAAAAAAAGATTGTATGGAATTAGTTATTAATTAATTAATTACTTATTTCTTAATTTTGGGGTACTAAAATGTCTGTCAGTGATTTTGGGAATTGAGAGTTTAAATGTGAGTGTTTAATTGATGTGTTGAAAATATTATGGGGACTGTTAAATAGAGAAGGATTTTGAAAAGAAGTGGTTATGTGATTTCATAGCTAGTAGGTAACAAATATATCGTAACCTTCCATTATGACGGCACTTTCCTGTAGACGGTGAAGAAGTTCGATATAGCTACGAGTGGCACTGCATAACAGGACCACAACTTCGAGGAGCGATGCGAGTGCAGAAAGAGGAGGTAAAGGTAGTTATGAACCTACATTCAAAGAACTGATATCCTGGTTAAGTATTCCCCAACAGTGAATACCAGTGGTAGCATTTCAAGGTGTAAAACAAAGAGAAAGAGAAATGTTAAAAGACACTTACTTGACTGTCAAAAAGCCTTCAATGATTACTGCAGCACAGGTTTGTCAAAATACCTCTCACAAGACAAAAAGATGCTGTAGTCATCTGTGAAGTCTGTCAGCAGCACTATTGTTGTCCTGGCACTCGCAGATAAGGCAGAAATTGAAATTGAGGATGGCAAAGCAAAAGCGTAAATGGTGTACTCTGTTTTTAATGTACCTGTATGAAGTACCATCCGGGAGTAGCGCCCCAATTTAATTCTCACACCAGTGCAAAAGTAAGCAATGGAAAATCCAGGTTGGAATGTAACAATATTATGAGAAGGAAAGTAGCTTCTCACCATATAGCGGAGATGCCGAGTCGCAGATAGGCAGAACAAAAAGACTCGCACAGTTATAGCTTTCAGCCATTAAGGCCTTTGTCGACAATAGACACACACACCAGCAGCACCAGTGCACGATAGGAGTGGATACTGGATGGGGAAAGGAGGAGGCTGGGGCGGGGAGGGGGACGGATAGTATGGTGGGGGTAGCAGACAGTGAAGTGCTGCAGCTTAGACAGAGGGCAGGGGAGAAGTGGGGAGGGCGGTGGGGGGAAAGCAGTGGAAAAGGAGAGAAGTAAAAAGACTGGATGTGGTGGTGGAATGACAGCTGTGTAGTGCCGGAATGGGAGGAAGCTGGATGGGAGAGGACAGTGACTAATGAAGATTGAGGCCAGGAGGGTTGCGGGAACGTAGGATGTATTGCAGGGAAGGTTCCCACCTACTTAATTCAGAAAAGCTGGTGTCGGTGGGAAGGATCCGTACGGCACAGGCTGTGAAGCAGTCATCGAAATGAAGGGTATCGTGTTTAGCAGCGTGTTCGGCAACAGGGTGGTCCACTCGTTTCTCGGCCACAGTTTCTCGGTGGCCGTTCGTGCGGACAGCCACCTTGTCGGTTGTCGTGCCTACGGAGAATGCGGCACAGTGGTTGCAGCTTTGCTTGTAGACCACACGCCTGGTTTCACAGGTAGCCCTGCCTTTGGTGGGATAGGTGACGCTAGTGACAAGACTGGAGTAGGTGGTGGTGGGACGATGTATGGGACGTGTCTTGCATCTAGGGCTATTACAGGTACGAGCCCTGAGGTAAGGGACTGGGAACAGGGGTTGTGTACGGATGGACGAGTATATTGTGTAGGTTTGGTGAACAGCAGAATACCACTGTGGGAACAGTAGAAAGGATAGTGGGCAGGATATTTCTCATTTCAGGGCACGACAAGAGGTAATCGAAACCCTAGCGGAGAATGAAATTCGGTTGCTCCGGTCCTGGGTGGTACTGTGTTATGAGGGGAATGCTTCTTGTGCCCGGACAGTGGGACTTTGGGAGGTGGTGGGAGACTGGAAAGATAAGGCAAGGAAGATTTGTTTTTGTCCAAGGTTGGGAGGATAATTACTGTCAGTGAAGGCTTCAGTGAGACCTTCAGTATATTTTGAGAGGGACTGCTCGTCACTGCAGATGCAACGGCCACAGGTGGCTAGGCTGTACGGAAGGGAATTCTCGGTACGGAACGAGTGGCAGCTGTCGAAGTGGAGGTATTGCTGGTGGTTAGTAGGTCTGATATGGACGGAGGTACTGATGTAGCCATCTTTGATTGCAGTTCTTTCTGCAGATGAAAGGTTAGTTTGCATGTCGAGGGATTTGGGGAATCATGGTGAGGCAAAGTTTGAGGTTAAGAAATTCTGGTAAGCTAACATTGGGTGGTTTGGGGGCAGTGGGGGTAGACCCCGATCGGATAGAGGAGTGAACGGAGTTAGGCAAGGTTCAATATTGGTCTCTGGTTGAGTTCGATTAGTAGGGTTGGTGGCGAAAAAGTGTTTCCACCGTAGGGACCGGGAGACAGAGAGAAGGTCTTTAACAAGTAACGATTTAATTTGGGAGTGGGGCAAAAGGTTAGGCCTTTGGAAAGGACTGATATTTCTGTGGGACTGAGGATTCTGGAGGAAAGGTTCATGACTGTGTTGCAGGTCTGTTTGGGTTCTGTGTGGTGTTGGGAGGGAGTTTTGGAGGCTGGGGTAAGTGTAGCAGGTCTGCAAGACAGAATTTGCCAGCTATGAGGGGACGTGGAGCAGGTTTGGAAGTTGTTTTAGAGGTGGTGGACAGTCGTACTCCAAGGCGGGAGTGGGAAGTGAGCGAGATGGAGAGCTTTCTGAGGTGGCGTTGTGCATGTTGCTCAAGTTCCTGGAGGGCAAAAGTTTCAAAGTGTGTTATGGGTTCCAGGAATTTGGGATTACATAGCAGGAGAATTTTGCAGATGGAGAGAAGATACTGCAAGGAGGTTTGGGCTCGGTTGATATGGTTTTGCAGGACTATATTGGTGAGGGCTAAGGATTTGCAGAATCTGAACAGGTGGAGGTCATTGTGGAAGGAAGGGTGGCAGCCAGAGATGGATAATTTGATGGTAAGCCCATTAGGAGAATTCCATGAGCCAAGCAACAATGCAGGAACAGAATGTGGGACTGAGATCTGGCTAGGGATAAGGAAACTTTTCTGTATTGATGCAGATGGTTGTGGAGACAACGCAAAAAATTATGTAAATAATGTAGGATTACATCCGAAAAATTATGCAAAAAAGACACCCAAATACATGTGAAAAATCACGCCCAACAGCTTTTCTGAATCGTGCAGGTGTGCAATACATCTTAAGTTCCAATAATCCTCCTGGCCTCAATCTTCGTTAGTCACTGTCCTCACCCATTGAGCCCCTTCCTGTTTCCATTCCAGCACTACACAGCTCTCATTCCACCACCACACCCAGTATTTTTATTTCTCTCCTTTTCCGCTGCTCCCCTCACCCCCCACCCCCCTCCCCACCACTCCCTTGCCCTCCATCTAAACTGCGGCACTTCACTGTCCACCACCCCCACCATACTATCCCTTCCCATTCCCTTCCCTGCCCCAGCCTCCTCCTTGCCCCCACCCAGTCGCCACTCCCGTCATGCACTGATGCTGCTGCTTGCAGTGTTGTTTGTTTCTGTTGCCTGAGGCTGCAGTAGAGAGAGAGAGAGAGAGAGAGAGAGAGAGAGAGAGAGAGAGTATATATATATCTGTGTGTGTGTGTGTGTGTGTGTGTGTGTGTGTGTGTGTGTGTGTGTGTGTGTGTGTGTGTTGTTGACAAAGGCCTTAATGGCTGAAAGCTATAATTGTGAGAGTCCTATCTGCGACTCAGCATCTCCACTACATGGCGAGTAGCAGTGCAAAATTGTGTTAGATAAATACTAATATCAGCAGCACTGGGAAATACTTGAAATCACTGAAACTGTACGAGGTTGCATGGCCCAGTGGAATTTATGTCAGATTCTACATGGAATTTGTGCTGAGATAGTCCTCTTTCAACCAGATATAACCTGGAAGAAAAAAGCTGGTGGAAGAAAGCACAGGTTACTTCCATCTACACCAAAAATAGCAAAAGCGATCCACACAACCACTGCTTCCACATTATCGACATCCGTCAATTAGAGAATCATTGAATGTTTCTGAGCTTGAGAGGTATCACAAATACTATAACCTCTGCCATGCTACCAGTAGCCTATAGACCCCAAAAACATGAGTAATGTAGAACCCGACACATGACATCCTGAAAGCCATCTATCATGGCTGTCATGTAGATGCAGATTCATTTGTCATATCAGCATTTATTAAGAAAACTACAGTTGTATGGGTATTGAGTGTAATTTGTGACTCGAAACAGGATTTCTCAGTAGGTGGATAGCTATTGAAAGAGGTAGAACTGACTTCCAGCATGATGAAGGAAAGTGTATTGGGATCCTTGCTGTTCTCGATGTTTATCAATGATGTAGCAGTTGATATTAATGGTACCCTCAGAAACTTTGCTGTTATCTATAAAAAAGTGCTATCTGAAAAAAGGTGCACAAATATTCAGGCAGCTCTTGGTAAGATTTCAGAGTGGTATGGTTTGTCAATTTTCTTCAGATGTTTAGAAATAAAAGTAGCACCTCATGACAGGAAATGAATGATTCACAGTCGAAGCATTTGGTAGGGTTTGTTTAATTGATATGACAATGGGAAAATGACAATTAGCCTGCTCCAGAGATTGCTCACAAAACACTCCTATGGTTAATCTTAGAATACTGCTTAATGTATGGGACCTACAGCAAGTATCGGTAAGTGATATTGAATAAGATATGGTACATACAAAGAAGGGTAGGTAACCTGAATGGTGGCAGGTCTGTTTGATCCACTAGAAAGTGTTATGGAAATGATGAAATACATTCGTGAGGAGACCAACTATTCCCAAAAGCCTACTTACAAAGCTTGAAGATATAGCTTAAAGTGAGTAATCTAGGGCTATGGTAACTGCCTCCAGCATGGGCTCACATAGTGTCTGTGACTATGTCTTGTTACCGTGCGAACAGCCTAAAATACGTCGCAATCTGAATGTCATGCACTTCACAGCTCCTCTGTCATGAACTTCACGACGCTGGTGGTTTTTTTGAAAATGTCTGCATGTATAAATTGAAATGAGCTTCTTCTGTTCGATTTTTTCGTCTCTGTTATGATGGACTACTGTTTACGTGGTTTGAATAACTAATTCCACAATACTTTAATAACGTTACAGAAACTGACTACTTATTACGTTTTTCGAACAATTAGTTGTTTGTGAATACCATCGGTAGATAAATTCGAATAACTCCATTTTCCGCCATCGTGCTTGTTTTGTTCCAGATGTTTTTCTCCACTGTCCGAAAATGGCGCTGCAGGAAGTCACGTGACGGTATTGTTTATATGTTTGAGTTCGCGGGCGGTTGTTTTTGACTGCAGGAAGCCGTAAAGACGGTAATATTGTTTTGATTCCTCGGCGCTTGTGTTTAATCGTCGACATTTCGCGTACTGTTATGGGTAAGTGCCTGCACGTTGTTCCAGTTATTTTGTTATATTGAATTTCATACCATTTTCGAGGTACAGCATAGTGTGCTATCATTTTTTATTATATCACTATGATAAATGTGTCCAAATTACCACATTCGTGTGAAAACAGATGCACACTGTTTTCTAAGTCAGTCGATAATTTGGAATGCAGAAAAGAAAATTCACCGATTTAAACGGAAAAGTCTGCGTCTTGAAATGGAACCTTTATGACGATATTTCCATGCCAAGTGGTGTAATTTCGGAAAAAGTTTCCGCATGGGCATCACCAGTTTTGCTGAAGTTTGTGGGAACGTTCGCACATGTTCCTAATATGTATTGGTAATGTTTTACGATCACTAATTCACTGCTTCCGGAGATATAGTCGTTTATTTGACCCCTTACCGCAGCTGTCAACAGTGCACCTGTGTTTTCGACAACTTTGGGATACAATATCCCCCGCAATATTTACAAGGCCATCATATACAAAATTTTACGCTATTGTAAGGGAAATAATGAAAAAGATTTTCTAAGAAATTTTCTTATGGAAAATTTGAAGCAGAGTAGGCTGAAAAATAGGCGTGCGAAAAATTAGAAGTTTAGCTTTTTACATTTCCGGAAGTATTTGCGGGATAAACATGGAGTTTGCATTCCCTAACTTACCAGTACAAGGTCTTAGAATATAGAATTTTATCCTCCTCCTGCGTTCCAGTAGTTCACAAATTCAGGCCACAGTCGACGATTCTTTTAAACCGCTTTCATTAGAAAGACCATTGGAAATGGGCCGATATTCCGCCGGTACTCAAATCTGACGTCATCTATTATGTTCTACAGTGCTTTAATACTCCTTATGGAAGATCATACGAAAAGTCCTGAAGTCTTGATGACCAAGAAATGGGCATGAGGAAAAAAAGAGAGAAAGTAGTCTTTTTAGTTTTTTATGACATCTGTACGATTGGCAACTCTGTAAAAATGAAGTGGAATAAGGAATCCAATAAAAACAATAGTGTTTCTTTTTCTTTTGACTCTAATAATATGAGACAATGACATTTGAAAAGTGTAGTTTTTTGGCTTCTGTCTTATCAAGATTTTTCCAATCAATCCCATTAGTGACATCTGGTTGGCAGTAAAGTTTTTCTCATGACATTCTATCTACAGCACATTAGTGAAATCTATAAAAAAAATTCAAATAGCTCGAAGTTAGCATAAGCATAGAATGGATTTCTAACCTTGGCCTCTTTGACAATGCAGAAAAGTATCATCAGGCTTAGGATCCTGTGTAAAGAAGCTGTTATTGGTTAAGAAACCCACACATGCCTGCTGTTGCACAGCTACCAAGCATTGCCCCTAGGATGATGAGGTCCTGGTTTTCTCACTTTAGAACGGACCGATAATTGTTAAGCCACTATGGACCATACCAACACATTTATATACGTAATTTTTCGTCGTACACTAATCTTCCACATGAAACATGAACTGTGCCAATTACATTATACCCTAAAATGGAATTTAACTAGTGCATCAATAGCACTACAGAATAAAAAAACATAATACATAAAATGAATCCATTCCATAAATGTCAGGAAGAGTGCCTTGAACTTTGCTAAAACTGTCACAGTGATGTAAAGCCTGAAACCCATATATATACGATGTATGCTGTAGGTGTTATGCAAAAGCTTTGCTACCATGATGTCCACTACATTGGTAATGCATAGGCAAGTTGTGAAGTTTATAAACAGTTTGATTCTGTAGTTACATCAGAATAATTAATTGAAATATATCACGATGAGTTGTGAACAAATACATTTGTTTTTTGGAAGTTTTTCGAGTTACTCAGGGGTCATTCCGTGTCAATTCAACCAATTTGAGAAAATGTTCCAGCTGATAGTCTCAGATTTGGCTGAAATGTAGCACACCGATGCTACCAAGTGTGGAACACTCGTACAAAATTTTAAGTTTCCCTGCCAATTAGTTCCAGAATTATGGCTTGGGGAAGAAGGTGGCGTGACCCGGAAATTGCAACCCGCATCAGGCAATCCATCTTCAGACCCAACTTCACATCTTAATAACTTTGGAACTATTCCGCACAGTCCAGTGAAATTTTTACAATCCAGTAACATCCACTTAGAGAACACACTCTATGAATCAAAACACCAACAACATATTTCTGTGGGAAAATAAAAAATTCCAAAATGTGGTTTAAAAAATGTAATACGTTAAAAGGTACATATTGTAGGTGCCCTCTATGCCAAATATAATTCACTCAAAAAGGGTATACATTTTTTGTGGTAAGCTTGATAGGGCCTAAACACACACAGAACTTATCTTGCCCATATCAGTCACATAAACAGAGCTACATGCACAAAAATTTGAAAAATTACCTGAAAAACATGGATTTTCTAAGTGTGGTAGCATAAAAGGGACAAGTGATATCCAAGCCATATTTCAAACACTGCATAAGTAGACCATAATATAATATGTGACAAAATTTCAACTTGTTATTGCAAGGCATTTGTGTACAATAAAACGCTTAATGCCAGGCATTAAAACAAGCGTTCAGTGCATAGTGCTGTGGAATGTGGAAAAAACAGCAAATTGGCGCTCGTAGGAAGAAGAACAACACCAAAAATGCAACAGGAGCGTAATATGTAAGAAACTGTCTACGCAATCTGCCACTGATGATGCCTTGCAGAAAATAAAGGCGAAACGCGTATGGCACTAAAATTGTGTTCTATTCAGTTGCTGTCAGACGGTCCATAAATGAAAATTATCAATATACCGTAGTATTACGCGCAACTGAGGAGGACAGGACCACAAAAGTTGAAGATGACAAAATAAGCAGTCTTATATATGCGGATGACTTAGTTGTGATGGCGGATTCGATTGAAAGTTTGCAAAGTAATATTTCAGAGCTAGATCAGAAGTGTAAGGACTATGGTATGAAGATTAGCATCTCCAAAACGAAAGTAATGTCAGTGGGAAAGAGATATAAACGGATTGAGTGCCAAATAGGAGGAACAAAGTTAGAACAGGTGTACGGTTTCAAGTACTTAGGATGCATATTCTCACAGGATGGCAACATAGTGAAAGAACTGGAAGCGAGGTGTAGCAAAGCTAATGCAGTGAGTGCTCAGCTACAATCCAATCTCTTCTGCAAGAAGGAAGTCAGTACCAAGATTAAGTTATCTGTGCACTGTTCAATCTTTCGACCGAGTCTGTTGTATGGGAGCGAAAGCTGGGTGGATTCAGGTTACCTTATCAACAAGGTTGAGGTTACGGACATGAAAGTAGCTAGGATGATTGCAGGTACTAGTAGATGGGAACAATGGCAGGAGGGTGTCCACAATGAGGAAATCAAAGAAAAACTGGGAATGAATTCTATAGATGTAGCAGTCAGGGCGAACAGGCTTAGATGGTGGGGTCATGTTACACGCATGGGAGAAGCAAGGTTACCCAAGAGACTCATGGGTTCAGCAGTAGAGGGTAGGAGGAGTCGGGGCAGACCAAGGAGAAGGTACCTGGATTCGGTTAAGAATGATTTTGAAGTAATAGGCTTAACATCAGAAGAGGCACCAATGTTAGCACGGAATAGGGGATCATGGAGGAATTTTATAAAGGGGACTATGCTCCAGACTGAACGCTGAAAGGCATAATCAGACTTAAATGATGATGATGATGATGATGATGATGATGATGATGATGATGATGATGATGATGACGACCACTTGTCCCTTTTGTGCTACCACACTTAGAAAATCCATGTTTTTCAGGTAATTTTTCAAGTTTTTGTATTTTCGTGTGCATGTAATTCAGTGTTTGTGACTGATATGGGCATGATGAGTTCTGTGTGTGTTTAGGCCACATTAAGCTTACCGCAAAAAAAATTATACCCTTTTTGAGTGAATTATATTTGGCATAGAGGGCACCTACTATATGTACCTTTTAACGTATTACATTTTTTAATCACATTTTGGAATTTTTTATTTTCCGTCAGAAATATGTTGTTGGTGTTTTGATTCATGGAGTGTGTTCTCTAAATGGATGTTACTGGGTTGTAAACATTTCACTGGACTCTATGGAATAGTTCCAAAGTTATTAAGACGTGAAGTTGGGTCTGAAGATAGATTGCCAGATGCGGGTTGCAATTTCTGGGTCACGCCACCTTCTATCACAAGTCATAAATCTGGAACTAATTGGCAGGGGAAACTAATACTTTGTGCATGACTTTTCCACACATGGTAGAATTAGTGTACTGAATTTCAGTCAAATCTGAGACTATGAGTTGGAGCCCCTGGATGAACTGATGTGAAATGACCCTCAGACTCGATCTCACTTCGTAGTCAGCATGACTTCTGTTATTGCTTTCCTGGGGGAGTATTAAACATCTGTAGAACACTGACTGTAAAAGAAGTCTGCTTTACTTTGAGTACCATCGGAATATAGGGCCATTTTTGATGCTCTTCCACCTTGTCTTTTTTTTGGCTTTATATGCTTGTATTGCAAAACCAAATATAGTATTAAGTCCTTGTATTGGTAAATTATTACGTGCAAAGTTTCAGATTTATCTCGCAATTACTTCTGAAGATATAAAAAGTTTTTTTTTTTTGGGCTGGCTTACCTTCAAATTAGCCACACGAAAATTGCTCAGGAAATCTTTTTTAATTATTTATTGTAATAATTGCATTTCTCTGACTAATGGAAGACAAATGCCTACAATGACAAAGTGGAGATCAGAAATGACCAGCTTTTTTGTAAAAAATGCTTATAGCTACATAAACTAACAGTTTTAATAGAAATACATTTAAGTTTGAAATTTTGTATTGTATAACATCATTTCTCTACTAGTACTTGTTTCAGTTAATTCTTTAACACATTTCAATTGGTTATCTTAAGAATGGATGTTGTTGTAAGATATTGTTCCTGTTGCACATGGGTTTCAGTCTGCAGCCTTTTTAGTAGGCTACTTTTAATTCAGTGAAAGTTTTCCCTTCCCCATGTATTGTAGTTATGTGCATTACTGATCATTACATTATGTTCTGGATGTAGTAAAACATGATAGTGTGCAGGATGTATTACATAGCATAGATGGTATGTATATTTAGTTTCTGTGATGGCTTTCTCTTGTTTGCTGTAGATACTATCTTTTTTCTTGTTTAAAATGCTTGTCTTGGATGACTGTTGGTGCCTCACTATAGATCACAATATCATACTGAAGATGCCTTGTGGTGTCATAGTCCAGGAAGTAAATACATACTTGTTCTCACTTTCTTACAAATATGGTCAAAAGATTTCTTCCAGACTGGGTACTTTTCAACAACAATAGTAATAATACCCAAAGATTTGTTTTTTTATTTGTATAGCTAAGTGCCACACATTCTGAGATATCAAGGAATATTGGAGGGATGTGGCAGGGGAGGGGGGTAAAAATTGTAAAGGGGGACCAAGAAATGGATACAGTAAGCAGATTCAGAAATATGCAGGTTGCAGTAGTTATTTGGAGATTAAGAGACTTGTACAGGATAGAGTAGTGTGGAGAGCTGCATCAAAGTAGTCTTTAGACTGAAGATCACATCAACACCAAGTGCCAGTGAAGGTGTAAATGAAATAAATTTTTATATTATATCAGATTCAGAAGGATGTAGGGTGCAGTAAGTACTAGGAGATGAAGAAGCTTGCACAGGATAGAGTGGCATGGAGAGCTGCATCAAACCAGTCTCAGGACTGAAGACAACAACAACATATATAAGCAAGAATTGCAGTGCCACTGTATTCTGTTTATATTCAAGCAGCTTATTTGTGGCAAGACAGTTGACAGAATGTTGTAATAGATTTCACTACTGCTGGGATCAGTTTGCACACCTCTAGCCCAGCTGAAAAAAATCCATCCACTAGAGGGAACAATTCATTTTCATTTTAAGATGACTGTTTCTTTTCTACGGAAAATTTATCAGGATGACTACATCATGGCCATAGAGTGGAGGGGATGCCTATATTTCATTTTCACTACACATTTTCAATATACAGGTACCCTGACACATTTAGCATTATTGTTGTTATCTTCTGTGTGCTCCAATAACTTTGATTTTTGGAACAGGAATCAAAAATGAATTGATAATCCTTACTATATGTATATTGAGAAATAATATGAAATATCCCTAGGACAGATCATTGGAAGCGACCAATTCCACTCGCCTGCTTTGACCCGTGACGTAATGGTGTGGTGTGTGAGGTCACTATGCCACAATGTGTTTGTGTTGTTTTGTGTTTGTAGATGTTATGTTGTGGTGCCCTCCGGTGGTGGATGTTGACGGTTGAGTGTAACATGTGGCATTGGGTGCAGTTGAGTCTTGGTTATCACTGTGGTAACATGGGTTTATTTGAGTCTGGGTAATTAGGGCTATAACATGAATTTGGTAGTGAATGCTTTGTTTTCAGTGAGTTTTTCTTTTACTTGTGTGCTTGGCATTTTTGTTAGGTCTGACTAGCTTGACGTTTGTCATGTTTTTTGGTGTGTGTGCGAGCGTGAGTGAGCGCGTGCAGCTGTGTGTGTCCAATCTAAGTGATTTGATAAGCTTATGTTGGTAAATAATTTTTTTATGTTCTATTCTGTAGTGATTGTGATGTTTTGTTTGTTTTGTATTTATGGTATTTTGGTTGTGTTTTAATTTGTCTAGTGAATTTGGGTTTTGGTTTCAGTGGTGTTTTCTGAGTTTTGTAGCTTGTGAAGTTTGTGGTTGTGTTTTGTTTGCAAGTAGGTATCAGGAGCTGTGTGTGCACTATATATAGGTCAAGGGAAAAGTCAGATTCCACTTTTCGGAGTTTTGGGTATTAGTTTTTTAGTATCAAGGGCATCGTTTGAGCTGTATCTGTCAAGGGAAATGTCCAATTCTGGTCGTCACAGTTGGTAGTGTTGGTTTTATGGTATTGAGGGCTTTGTTTGAGCTACACTGGCCAAAGGAAATGTCCGATTCTGTTTTTCAGAACTGCGGATGTTGGTTTTTTGATATTGGTGGGCTTTGTTTGAGCTTGTAGGTCAAATGAAGTGTTCCATTCCTGTTGTATTTGTGGCATTGTTTCGTAACTTGAGATTTTTTTGTCTATAATATTTGTTTTGGGATGGTGTGGTGTTTAGTATTATTATATATCTTGGTTGTCCCCACCCTAAACCACACATTTCCCTTGGTTGTTCTGTTAGTTTCATTTTATTGGTGGAGTGAGAAGTTCTTTTGTTGTTTTTATTTTGGTTCATTTTTATTGGCACGTCTATGTAGTGACGACATCATCATTATTTTGGATACGCTTGAAGTAGGTGTTTCTGTGACACTGATAACGTCGTGGGTCAAAGCAGTTGGATGTAATCTGAAGCTTCCCTAATGCACATAGATCTATTATTTTCTGGTAGTGAGGGACTTAAGATCAGTATAAAGATGTCACACAGCAAATGCTAGGGAAAACAAGAATTTTTAAAGTATTCAGTTTCTTGTAGGAAAGTTTCACTCTGACAGGTAATCCATTTTGTAGGGAATCTGTTATTATCTCTGCATTGTGATAATAAACCTCCCCTGATGGGAGTATCTAATGAATATTCTGTATCTCTGTGCACAATACCATGCCAACTTTTTTAAACTGTAACCTCATTGTCTTTCATGTAAATAGCTTATTTCCAAAGAAAAAGACAAAAGTAGTGTGCAAGATGGATGTAGGACTTACTTCCATGTTCTGAAGACCCTTGTGAAATCAAACAGCTGATCATAAAATGAAACTCTCATTATCTAGAGGCCTCACCTGATCAGTACAACATCCATTTTCCACTTTGCAGTTCTTGGTAGTTTTGCGTTTTCCTACCTCCAGAAAGTCTGTCCTGTTTAGTGGTGCTGGCATTCTCTGGACACAAAGAGAAGTGTTAGCTTCGTGCACTGTAGAAGATGTAAGATTACATTTATGCAGTAGCTGACAGTGAAAGGTATAAAAAAGGTACACAAATTATGTTGTGTCGGCTCTGTAAATAAATCATCTGTTTCATCTCCCTGTTTTTAAGGGTAGCCATGAGACATTCCATCATCTTAACTTTCTGATCAGATTTCTTATGTCCAATTAGGGCTTGAGTCCTTTCCACTGCCACACCACATTAGGCTCTTACTATTGTTTGTATCCTATGAAGTCTCTTTTCCACATGACTGGTGCACACAATACATAACAAGTGGATTGATCAGAAAAAATTGTGTTCTTTATCACAATCGTATCCTACCGTTGCATTTTACTTCCAATATCCATGCAGCATAAACTGATGTTTTTATTACTATGATGTTGTTGTTGTGGTCTTCAGTCCTGAGACTGGTTTGATGCAGCTCTCTATGCTACTCTATCCTGTGTAAGCTTCATCATCTCCCAGTACCTACTGCAACCTACATCCTTCTGAATCTGCTTAGTGTATTCATCTCTTGGTCTCCCTCCATGCTGCACTCCAATGCTAAATTTGTGATACCTTGATGCCTCAGAACATGTCCTACCAACCGATCCCTTCTTCTAGTCAAGTTGTGCCACAAACTCCTCTTCTCCCCAGTTCTATTCAATACCTCCTCGTTGGTTATGTCATCTACCCATCTAATCTTCAGCATTCTTCTGTAGCACCACATTTCGAAAGCTTCTATTCTCTTCTTGTCCAAACTATTTATCGTCCACGTTTCACTTCCATACATGGCTATATTCCATACAAATACTTTCAGAAACGACTTCGTGACACTTAACTCTATACTCGATGTTAACAAATTTCTCTTCTTCAGAAACGCTTTCCTTGCTATTGCCAGTCTACATTTTATATCCTCTCTACTTCGATCGTCATCAGTTATTTTTCTCCCCAAATAGCACAACTCCTTTACGTGTCTCATTCCCAAATCTAATTCCCTCAGCATCACCCGACAAATTCGACTACATTCCATTATCCTCGTTTTGCTTTTGTTGATGTTCATCTTTTATCCTCCTTTCAAGACACTATCCATTCCGTTCAACTGCTCTTCCAAGTCCTTTGCTGTCTCTGACAGAATTACAATGTCATTTGCGAACATCAAAGTTTCTATTTCTTCTCCATGGATTTTAATACCTACTCCGAATTTTTCTTTTGTTTCCTTTACTGCTTGCTCAATACACAGATTGAATAACATCAGGGAGAGGTTACAACCCTGTCTCACTCCCTTCCCAAACACTGCTTCCCTTTCATGCCCTTCGACTGTTATAACTGCCATCTGGTTTCTGTACAAATTGTAAATAGCCTTTCGCTCCCTGTACTTTACCCCTGCCACCTTTAGAATTTGAAAGTGAGTATTCCAGTCAATATTGTCTAAAGCTTTCTCTAAGTCTACAAATGGTAGAAACATAGGTTTGCCTTTCCTTAATCTTTCTTCTAAGATAAGTCGTAAGGTCATTATTGCCTCACGTGTTCCAACATTTCTACGGAATCCAAACTGATCTTCCCCGAGGTCGACTTCTACCAGTTTCTCCATTCGTCTCTATAGAATTCGCGTTAGTATTTTGCAGATGTGGCTTATTAAACTAATAGTTCGGTAATTTTCACATCTGTCAACACCTGCTTTCTTTGGGAATGGAATTGTTATATTCTTCTTGAAGTCTGAGGGTATTTTGACTGTCTCATACATCTTGCTCACCAGATGGTAGAGTTTTGTCAGGACTGGCTCTCCCAAGCCTGTCAGTAGTTCTAATGGAATGTTGTCTACTCCCGGGGCCTTGTTTCGACTCAGGTCTTTCAGTGCTCTGTCAAACTCTTCACGCAGTATCGTATCTCCCATTTCATCTTCATCTACATCCTCTTCCATTTCCATAATACTGTCCTCAAGTACGTCGCCCTTATATAGACCCTCTTGTATACTCCTTCCACCTTTCTGCTTTCCCTTCTTTGCTTAGAACTGGGTTTCCATCTGAGCTCTTGATATTCATACAAGTCGTTCTCTTTTCTCCAAACATCTCTTTAATTTTCCTGTAGGCAGTATCTATCTTACCCCTAGTGAGATAAGCCTCCACATCCTTACATTTGTCCTCTAGCCATCCCTGTTTAGCCATTTTGCACTTCCTGTCGATCTCATTTTTGAGACGTTTGTATTCCTTTTTGCCTGCTTTTTTTACTGCATTTTTATATTTTCTCCTTTCATCAATTAAATTCGGTATTTCTTCTGTCACCCAAGAATTTCTACTAGCCCGCGTCTTTTTACCTACTTGATCCTCTGCTGCCTTCACTACTTCATCCCTCAAAGCTACCCATTCTTCTTCTACTGTATTTCTTTCCCCCATTCGTGTCAATTGTTCCCTTATGCTCTCCCTGAAACTCTGTGCAACCTCAGGTTTAGTCATCTTATCCAGGTCCCATCTCTTTAAATTTCCACCTTTTTGCAGTTTCTTCAGTTTTAATCTACAATTCATAACCAATAGATTGTGGTCAGAGTCCACATCTGCCCCTGGAAATGTCTTAAAATTGAAAACCTGGTTCCTAAATCTCTGTCTTACCATTATATAATCTATCTGATACCTTTTAGTATCTCCAAGATTCTTCCATGTATACAACCTTCTTTTTTGATTCTTGAACCAAGTGTTAGCTATAATTAAGTTATGGCCTGTGCAAAATTGTACCAGACGGCTTCCGCTTTCATTTCTTAGCCCCAATCCATATTCATTTACTATGTTTCCTTCTCTCCCTTTTTCCTACTCTCGAATTCCAGTCACCCATGACTATTAAATTTTTGTCTCCCTTCACTACCTGAATAATTTCTTTTATCTCATCAAACATTTCATTGATTTCTTAATCATCTGCAGAGCTAGTTGGAATATAAACTTATACTACTGTAGTAGGCATGGGCTTCGTGTCTATCTTGGCCACAATAATGTGTTCACTATGCTGTTTGTAGTAGCTTACCCGCATTCCTATTTTTTTATTCATTATTAAACCTACTCCTGCATTACCCCTATTTGATTTTGTATTTATAACATTGTATTCACCTGACCAGAAGTCGTGTTCCTCCTTCCACCAAACTTCACTAATCCCCACTATATCTAACTTTAACTTTAACCTGTCCATTTCCCTTTTTAAATTTTCTAACCTACCTGCTGATTAAGGGATCTGACATTCCACGCTCCGATCCGTAGAACGCCAGTTTTCTTTCTCCTGATAACGACATCCTCTTGAGTAGTCCCCACCCGGATATCCGAATGGGGGACTATTTTACCTCCGGAATATTTACCCATGAGGACGCCATCATCATTTAACCATACAGTAAAGTTACATGCCCTCGGGAAAAATTACGGCTGTAGTTTCCCCTTGCTTTCAGCCGTTCGCAGTATCAGCGTAGCAAGGCCATTTTGGTTAGTGTTGCAAGGCCAGATCAATCATCCAGACTGTTGCCCCTGCAACTACTGAAAAGGCTGCTGCCCCTCTTCAGGAACCACACATTTGTCTGGCCTCTCAACAGATACCCCTCCGTTGTGGTTACACCTACGGTACGGCCATCTGTATCGCTGAGGCACGCAAGCCTCCCCACTGATGGCAAGGTCCATGGTTCATGATGTAATACGGAATTTGCTGCCAATGTCATGGAAGTTAGTATTAGAAATTTATTGATTGTACAGGAACTTTAATTGAGGGTAGCAACACTGAATTCTGTTTTCAGATATTTCTGCACAAGGAAAATCCAATTCGGACATAGATCGATGACCTGATGAAATTTCTATCATATTCTACACAGAATTTACAGTCAAGTTAGATCCCATTTTTAACTGTAGTCTACATAATAAATTTGCCACATGTATGAAAGATGATCACTTAGTAGCAGATCGATGGATTTGGCTGATTTTTGTTGTTTGTGTAATTACCGGGACAAGGTGTGTATTAAAGAAAGTTTTTGGAAAATTCACTAGAAAAGTTCGAAGTTTCAATGGTATTTTTTGTATGAAAATCTCAATAATCTCAATGAAAGATATCTGATGGTCAGTTTGACAGTTCTGCTTTCACGTATTTTCGTATAAAAAGAAGTGACATTCACAGTTGCTGTCCCATGTTCTCATAACAACAACAAATTCCTCATTGAATATTGATATAATAAAATAAAAAAACACCATTTTGAAGGCACTATTTCAGTGTTTATTTACAGTGATCATATCCTTGGTGTGTTACAGATTTGAAATGATGTCAGTTCGTGGTAACTTGATGTGTTGCAAACATTCAGTTCATTTCAGTTTGTGGTTTATTTATTTGGAAAAAATGCCACCAGCGAGCCATCAGTATGTGATTCGGCATACACTCAGTGCAGGCCAACTACACGATTGGCGAGTCAGTGAGACCGGTGAAAAGCGTGGACGGCATTTGGGAGCATATCGAATAAGAATTGTATAAACACTTCACGTTAAACCGGCTGTGAGAAAGAGTGTGCTAAACTTTGCTGTGAAAATATGTGGTTTTGTTTTTCATTTCACAGTCATTTTTAACAGAAAACAGGAAAGTTGTGTTTATGGCTAAATTTATAATCCTGCCTGTTCATAGATTAAAATAGTGTCAGTAAAGCTACTATCTTTGCAGACCCGGCAGTCGGATAGGTCTCCCTCGTGGCCCGTGTAGTAAAGATCCCAACTGATTAACCTATTCATTGTGACATGTGTTCCCAATCGAGGTTCCATTTGCGATAACAATAAGGTCAGTGAGAGGGGGAGGAGGAGGTGGACAGAGAGAGGAGGGAGGAGGGGATAGACAGAGAGAGTGTGGGATAAGGGATGCACTATGAGGGGGGGAGATGATGGACAGAGATATGGGAAGGATGAGGAGGAGAGTTAGTTAGTTAGTTGGTTGGTTGCGTGTTCTATTGATCACTCCCTGGTACAGTAGCCGTTATGATGTGGAATGTGTCAAGTGCCCAAGAAATGCACATATGAAACAATTTTTTTAACAAAGATGATGTGACTTGCCAAACAAAAGCGCTGGCAGGTCGATAGACACACGAACAAACACAAACATACACACAAAATTCAAGCTTTCGCAACCAACGGTTGCTTCATCAGGAAAGAGGGAAGGAGAGGGAAAGACGAAAGGATGTGGGTTTTAAGGGAGAGGGTAAGGATTCATTCCAATCCCGGCAGCGGAAAGACTTACCTTCGGGGAAAAAAGGACATGTATACACACTCTCGCGCGCGCGCCCGCACACACACACACACACACACACACACACACACACACACACACACACACACACACACACACACAGACATTTGTAAAGGCAAAGAGTTTGGGCAGAGATGTCAGTCGAGGCGGAAGTAAAGAGGCAAAGATGTTGAAAGACAGGTGAGGTATGAGCGGCGGCAACTTGAAATTAGCGGAGGTTGAGGCCTGGCGGATAACGAGAAGAGAGGATATACTGAAGGGCAAGTTCCCATCTCCGGAATTCTGAAGGGTTGGTGTTAGTGGGAAGTATCCAGATAACCCGGACAGTGTAACACTGTGCCAAGATATGCTGGCCGTGCACCAAGGCATGTTTAGCCACAGGGTGATCCTCATTACCAACAAACATTGTCTGCCTGTGTCCATTCATGCGAATGGACAGTTTGTTGCTGGTCATTCCCACATAGAATGCGTCGCAGTGTAGGCAGGTCAGTTGGTAAATCACGTGGGTGCTTTCACACGTGGCTCTGCCTTTGATCGTGTACACCTTCCGGGTTACGGGACTGGAGTAGGTGGTGGTGGGAGGGTGCACGGGACAGGTTTTACACTGGGGGCGGTTACAAGGGTAGGAGCCAGAGGGTAGGGAAGGTGGTTTGGGGATTTCATAGGTTACGAAGGTTAGGTGAACGGCGGAAAGACACTCTTGGTGGAGTGGGGAGGATTTCATGAAGGATGGATCTCATTTCAGGGCAGGATTTGAGGAAGTCGTATCCCTGCTGGAGAGCCACATTCAGAGTCTGATCCAGTCCCGGAAAGTATCCTGTCACAAGTGGGGCACTTTTGTAGTTCTTCTGTGGGAGGTTCTGGGTTTGAGGGGATGAGGAAGTGGCTCTGGTTATTTGCTTCTGTACCAGGTCGGGAGGGCAGTTGCGGGATGCGAAAGCTGTTTTCAGGATGTTGGTGTAATGGTTCAGGGTTTCCGGACTGGAGCAGATTCGTTTGTCACGAAGACCTAGGCTGTAGGGAAGGGACCGTTTGATGTGGAATGGGTGGCAGCTGTCATAATGGAGTTACTGTTGCTTGTTGGTGGGTTTGATGTGGACGGACGTGTGAAGCTGGCCATTGGACAGATGGTCAACGTCAAGGAAAGTGGCATGGGATTTGGAGTAGGACCAGGTGAATCTGATGGAACCAAAGGAGGAGGTTGGAGAGGAAATTCTGGAATTCTTCTTCACTGTGAGTCCAGATCATGAAGATGTCATCAATAAATCTGTACCAAACCTTGGGTTGGCAGGCCTGGGTAACCAAGAAGGCTTCCTCTAAGCGACCCATGAATAGGTTGGCGTATGAGGGGGCCATCCTGGTACCCAAAAGTTCCCATCTCTGGCTGCAACCCTTCTTTCCATCAGTCCCTATACCAGTTCCAAACTGAACAATCCACTGCCCTCACCCACCTAATCCTTCACCTACACATCAACTCAGCCAATGAACACGCCAGTCCTGACAAAACTCTACCATCTGGTGAGCAAGATGTATGAGACAGGCGAAATACCCTCGGACTTCAAGAAGAATATAATAATTCCAATCCCAAAGAAAGCAGGTGTTGACAGTTGTGAAAAATACCGAACTATCAGTTTAATAAGTCACAGTTGCAAAATACTAACGCGAATTCTTTACAGATGACTGGAAAAACTGGTAGAAGCCGACCTCGGTGAAGATCAGTTTGGATTCTGCAGAAATGTTGGAACACGTGAGGCAGTGCTGACCCTACGACTTATCTTAATAGATTAAGGAAAGGCAAACCTACATTTCCAGCATTTGTAGACTTAGAGAAAGCTTTTGACAATGTTGACTGGAATACTCTCTTTCAAATTCTGAAGGTGGCAGGGGCAAAATACAGGGAGCGAAAGGACTATTTACAATTTGTACAAAAACCAGATGGCAGTTATAATAGTCGAGGGGCATGAAAGGGAAGCAGTGGTTGCGAAGGGAGTGAGACAGGGTTGTAGCCTGTCCCCGATGTTATTCAATCTGTATATCGAGCAAGCAGTAGAGGAAACAAAAGAAAAATTCGTAGTAGGTATTAGAGTCCATGGAGAAGAAATAAAAACATTGAGGTTCGCTGATGACATTGTAGTTCTGCCAGAGACAGCAAAGGACTTGGAATAGCTGTTGAACGGAATGGACAGTGTCTTGAAAGGAAGATATAAGATGAACATCAACAAAAGCAAAATGAGGATAATGGAATGTAGTCGAATTAAGTCGGGTGATGCTGAGGGAATTAGATTAGGAAATGAGGCACTTAAAGTAGTAAAGGAGTTTTGCTATTTGGGGAGCAAAATAACTGATGATGGTCGAAGTAGAGAGGATATAAAATGTAGACTGGCAATGGCAAGGAAAGCGTTTCTGAAGAAGAGAAATTTGTTCACATTGAGTATTGAGTTACGTGTGAGGAAGTCATTTCTGAAAGTATTTGTATGGAGTGTAGCGATGTATGGAAGTGAAACATGGACGATAAATAGTTTGGACAAGAAGAGAATAGAAGCTTTCGAAATGTTGTGCTACAGAAGGATGCTGAAGATTAGATGGGTAGATCACATAACTAATGAGGAGGTATTGAATAGAATTGGGGAGAAGAGGAGTTTGTGGCACAACTTGACAAGAAGAAGGGACCGGTTGGTAGGACATGTTCTGAGGCATCGAGAGATCACAAATTTAGCATTGGAGGGCAGCGTGGAGGGTAAAAATCGTAGAGGGAGACCAAGAGATCAATACACTAAGCAGATTCAGAAGGATGTAGGTTGCAGTAAGTACTGGAAGATGAAGAAGCTTGCACAGGATAGAGTACCATGGAGAACTGCATCAAACCAGTCTAAGGACTGAAGACAACAACAACAACAACAACAACAACAACAACGACAACCCTATTTCCTTAAATGGCACAAAATGCATATACTATATTTATAGATTTATTTATTCCTATTCAAGAATTAATCTGTGGTATAGAAGGAGTTGTCAAGGCGATATGATTTCAATTTATTTTTGAAGCTATTACTGCTGTCTGTCAGACACCTTATTTCATCTGGTAATTTGTCGAAAATGTTTATAGCAACATATTTTACCCCTTTCTGTGCCAAAGATAGGTTGAACAAAGGATAGTGTAAATCTTTCTTTTTTCTGGTATTATAATCATGAATGTCACTGTTGTTTTTAAACTGGTCCATGTTGTTGAGAACAAATTTCATTAGTGAGTAGATGTATTGTGAGGCTGCTGTAAAAATTCCCAATCTTTTAAAAAGATGTCAACAAGATGTGCGACTAAGAACCCCGCACGTTATTCTAACCACTTTCTTTTGAGCAGTGAATACTTTTTGTCTAAATGTTGAGTTACCCCAATATATTATTTCGTATGACATCAGAGAGTGAAAGTATGTAAAGTATGTTAGCTTACTAATTTCTGTATCCTCATCTAGATTCTCATCTATATGTACACCCAAAAACTTAGTGTGCTCTACCCTGTCTACTGACTTCTGTTGATGTGTTATATTTATTGAAGGAACTGTACTTTTTCCAGCAGAAAATTGGATCTACTGTGTTTTTTCAAAGTTTAGAGCAAGTCCATTTGCAAAAAACCAATTAATGACTTTTCCAAAGACCTTATTTGTATCATTTTCAATGGGTCTTTCTTCTACTGGATTAATAATGATGCTTGTATCATCAGCAAACAGTGTCAGTTCAGCTTCCTGTTACAGATATATCGAGAACAGAAGGGAACACCTAATGTAATTTCACCCCAGTTAGATGAAGTGACAAACTTATTTAAATCACTTGACCCATATAAGGAGACTTTTTGCTTCCTGTTCTATAGGTATGACTTAAACCACTCATATGCTATTTCATTTATGCCATTGAAGAGAGAGGGGGGAGGAGGAGGGTAGGATGTATATCCAGTTCCTGTACGTATTTAGCTGTCGTGGAACATCGTTGCGTTCGCTAGTGTTCCGCAGAACCCATTGAACTAAAAGCTGTGCCCAGTGACAAGAAGAAAAATCACAAGTCACATTCTGCTCTGAGAAGGGTAGCAGAAGTGATCCACAAAACTACTGTTCAGTATCATCGATATCCATTTTTTGCAGAAGATTGTAACATTTTCTGAATCCAAATGTAATGAGGTGTCTCGAATGTAATTCCAACTGGTAATGATTATGAAAATATTGGTCACGTGGAACCTGCCTTCTGCTTTCTCTAATGATGTCCTGAAAGCCATGGATCAAGGCAATAAAATGGATTCAGTATGTCCTGCCTCCTGAAAAGCATTTGCCTCAGTACGACCGTAACACTTATTAATGAAAGTTTGATCCTTTGAGTTATGAAAGCAAATTTGTGTTTGGATTGAGGATTGTTTGGTCGGTAGGATGTAACATGTTATGTTGGTTAGAGAGTCACTGACAGAGGTAAAAGGGAAGTACGATGATACCCTCGCTGTTTGTGTTGCATATTTATGACCTAACAGGCAGTATCGAGCAGTTAGCTGCTGCTTCACAGTATAGTTATTCTGTCATAAAGACTGTGATGAATAATCCACTGCAGCTAAAAATGAAGAATGATTTACATAATTAAAATAATAGAAGAAAAAAGACCTATATTATACCACATTAAGATTGTCTTTGGCACAAAAAGGGTACACAGTGCTGCAACAAAAATTTTTCATCACTCGTCCAGTTACATTAAATGTCTGACAGATCGCTAAGTAACATTTTAAAACAAACTGAAAAAATGTTGTCCTTGAGAGCTTATATTCTGTAGAATAATTGAAGACCGCAGTGCAAAATGGAAGTAACTGAAACTTTTTACCATAATATATATCGGACCCTATAAGCTTTAGAATCTTATCCTATTATCACTTCAATGGGAGAAAGGGATAAATACTGGAGAGATCCCTATTTTGCACTGAATATACACATTAATGAGACAACCGTCTATGTTTGAGGTCAGGTTTGTAAAATGTAAGTTATTCCCCTTTTGCACTGAGGTCTCCAGTTTCTGTTGGTATAATGTAGTGTGGGTAGGTATAACTCACACACATCTGTACTTTTTTACCACTTGTAAATGATCACATGTAGCGATATTTACAAAATAATGTATGATGTGAATATAAAATGGCTTGTTCGACAATTTATTGTGCAAATGATGGATGGAACATGAAACAAACTAAACTAAACTGGAAAAACTTGAACAGGGAGAGACTGTTACAGTTCCGGAACAGAGACTTGATCAGTTGTGCCAAGACCTATGTACAAAATGAAGGAGCCAGTATTAAGTGAGGAATCTAGAGATATCCTGCAAGTGCTCATAGGTATCACTTGTGGAGGGGTCACGAAAACAAGATTAATTACAGTGTGTATTGACTCGTGTAGGCATTCCCAGACTCCGTACGAAAAGGAAACAGGAAGATGCACTAATGTGGGGTGAAATGGGAAGTGCCCTCTGCCATGCACTTCACAGTTGTTTGCAGGACATTGACATAGATATGTTTGTGCTCCATGCTAAGTGATATAGGGAATTCTAAATGAGCAAAGCAAGATAAACAAATTTCTTCCTTGCAAATTTTAATACTTTGTGATGTGGACACTGTTTAGTGAAGGGTGACATAATGTGAAAGTGAAATTTGTACTGTGTTGTAGTAATAAGTTTCAGGTAATGGCTGTACATCCAACCTAAAAACCATTAATATAATTTTAGTAGCAACTGAGGATTGACAGATTAACAGCATCAAAATTTTGGGCATGTTTCAAGCACTGTAATTGAATTAATTGTTGTGTAAAGCTGCAAAACTTGACGAAAACAGTCTACATTGTGTGCAGTCAACAAGTTTATATCAGTTCGTTCATTCTCTTTTGCCCGAAGCAGCTTTTAGTCTTGAACAAATTTTACGTAGCTCGATTTCTTCACATAGTTAGTTTAAAAAAGCTATTCTTCTGTGGAAACATTGTCTTCTGGGATCATAATCTTTTGATCAGATGGGGGTGAAGTTAACAGAAATAAAATTACAGTGAAAATAAATGACTTTTAAACTCTTGTATCCCAGTCCGTACGTACATTCTCTTCTGTACAAAATATGAAAAAATTGCAAGATTGCACTTCTGCTTGATGCTTTTCAGTTAGCAAATCTAGTAGAGTTTCTCATGCAGATTGGCATTTAATAGCATCATAATACATATGATATTTTTGAAACAATATGCTTTCAGTTTTCCTTGATAGCTAATATTTATTTACATAGTTTACGCCCTCATTAGAGCACTAAAATCAAACATAATACAGCAGAGTCTACAATAATTAAGTTTAAGTCTTAGCAGTCAGCAATTTCTTTGTTTCCCAAAACTTCTTCATTCGCTGTGATCTGGCTGCTCGTTCTTCTGCAGATATGACATACTACTTCCGTTCTGACAGTTTGAATGTCAGCCGTGTGTATTTGTTCTGCAGAAGCAGTTTCTCTTCTCTTTGTTGAATTTGGTGTGTGGTGATGTTCAGTTCATCCAGTTCACTTTGTACTTCTTTAAACCAGATGTTTTTGGTTTTACTGTTCCAGAAGTAGTCAAAAAGCTGTTTGAGGATTCTAGTATTTGGTAGGCGAGGTATGTGGCCGAAAAATGCAATCCTTCTTTTCCGCATTGTATCAATAACGGATTCACTTTCTTTATACACTACTGAATTGGGCAAAAGTCTCCACTGCCCATTAACTCGGTGTTTCTTACTGATAATTGTTTGGAGTATTCTTCTATCAACTTTCTGCAATTTGTTAGTTGTTGCTTAAGTATTTAGTATGAATAATGTTTCACTTGCATATGTTGCTTCCGGTTTAACGACGGAGGAGTAATGTCGAAATTTAGCATTTATTGAGAGAGTTCGTTTTTTGTAGGTTGGCCACATAGTTCTCTGCACTCGCTGAAGTTTAAATGTTCTACTATCTATCGATGCTATTTCATTAACATTCCAGATAATAAACTCACCGAGATCTTTAAACTTTTGTACTACCTTAATTTTTTGATCGTTATGGAGTATGATATGGGATGTGTCAACTGGGAAGCTGGGCATCATTTCTGTTTTCTCAAACGAAATTTGCAATCCGACCTTTACTGCTAATCACTCTAGTTGTTCTATCTGAACCTTTGCTTCATCGATATTGTTTGCCAACATCGCCAAATCATCTGCAAATGCAAGTTGAATCTTTCTTCCAATCTTAACAGATGGTGGACATATCTTGTTCCGTTGACGCATTCTTTTTTACAGCTCACAATTGAACAATAATGAAGACAATCCATCGCCTTGTCGAAGGCCAGTATGAATCTCAAAAGGTTCAGAGAATTCATCTCTGAACCTTACTCTAGCTTTAGTATTTTGAAGGGTGACTGCAACGAGGTTGACAAGTTTCTGATGTAACTCAGATTGGTTAAGAATTGACAGTAGAGATTCACGATGGATATTATTGTAGGCTTTTTTAAAATCGACAAACGTGATCACTAGTTTCTTGTCCTGACCCTTTGATATTTCATTATCCATTTGAGACTAATAATTTGATCAGGACAGCTTCGTCCTGGACGAAAGCGTCCTTGATATTCGCCTAGTTCACCATCGAGCTGTTCATGAACCCTGAAATACAGAATGTTGGAAAAAAAATTATAAGTAATATCCAGCAGGGATATACCTCTATAATTATTTGGATCCAATCTATCTCCTTTTTTGTGTAGTGGATGGATTATTGCAGCATTCCATTCCTCTGGTAGCTTTTCAGTATTCCAAATGTCAGTAAGATGTTTGTGTAAGTTCAGAATAATTTGTACATTTGCATATTTCCAAAGTTCTGCTACTAGTTGGTTCTCACCTGCTGCTTTATAATTCCGAAGTGAGTTAATCGCTGCTTGTACTTCATCTGGCTATGGTTGTATAACTTCTTCTAAATGCGTTTTGTTTCTTGGTTAGGGGTCAAATTCCAAATGATGTTCAGGTTCCGCGCTATTTAGTAACGGTTTGAAATATTTAGCCAGTATAATTGAATTGTCATAATTGTTATGTGCTACTTTTCTGTTTATATCTTTCATCATAAGAGTAGGTGGAGTGTATTTCGACTGGTACTGTTTGAATGTCTGATAGTAATCTCATGTCTTGTGGCGATTGAAGGCATCCTCGATAGATTTTAGTGAGTCCTTATGAAATTGCCTTATGACCCTTCTAATTTCTTTGGCGGTTGATCGTCTAGCATTTATCAATTCCTCCCTGCAGCTTTCAGTTCTCTTTTGTTTGTCATTTAACCAGGCCTTACGTCTACGTTGAATCGCTACATCACATTCCTCATTCCGCCAAACATGTTTCTTGCATTTCCGTACAGGAGCTACTTCTTCAGCCAAGGCTTTTAATCGATTGACAGTGGCTTCTAGATTGTCACTTAAAGGTACTCTTGATCTCTCGTAATATATCTGATTATTAATAATATAACTAGGGTCATATGTTATCTTTGTATCTAACTTTTGAGGTTTGTTTTTTTCTTTTAGATATCAGTTTGATTTAATTTTTGAAATGTAGTGGTCTGAATCAACATTGATGCCACGCAGCACTTTAACATTATAGATTTCTTTATGGAATTTCTGATCCATGGCCACATGATCTATCTGGAACTCTCCTAGCTTGACGTCAGGACATTTCCATGTCATTAACTTAGGTGGCCTTCTCTTAAACCAATCCATTTGTAGTACAAAATTCAGTTAACCGTTCCCTATGCTTGTTTGTAAGTTTATGCACTGGCCATCGTCCCACCACACCTCAGAATTTCTTCTTTCGTCCTATCTTCACATTACAGTCTCTAAGCTGAATTTTAATGTTAGTTTCCAGTATGGTCCTTAATAGTTGATCAAGTTCATCCCAGAATTTTTCTGTTCCATCCTTGTCAGTTCTATTTTTAACATTAGTTGGAGCATGAATATTTATCAGTGTGTATCTTTTGTTTTCCACCTTAATTGTTAACAATGCCATTCTTGAGAAATTGGATGAAAAATCCTCAATGGGCTCCAATATTCTATTGTGTACCAAGAAACCGACACCGAATTCGGGAAGATTTTCTATTACCCTTTCTCCTGGTGGTCCCTTATAAAGTCAATATCCTCCTGATTCGATTGTGTCCCGGTCAGTATTGCGTAACTCTTGAAGGGCTGTGATAACTGTGTTCTGTTGATCTAAGACATCTGTTAAATGTTTCAATTTACCAACTTTCCTTAAAGAATTAATATTTACTGTTGCAAAATATGAAAATCTTCCTGGTTTGTTAAATTTTAGCACCTTCTTATGTGGAATATGTTGCGTGCTTGTGTGTTCATTCAGTGCATCACTAGGCGCTTCGACTCGCCTTTGTCCTCCTCGACACCCCACTGTATCCGAATGGTGTCTTCGCCCGGATAATCTCGGCATGACTGTCCAAACCGGTGGATTCTTTCAATAGAAGACTCCTCATATTTGTTTGATTATCTGATCAATGATCAAGGGTCTGACCAAGGTCAGGGTTCACAATTCCAGATGTGATCTGGAAAGGTGATGGGTGAATTATGGATGGTGAAAAATGAGATTGATGGGACATGTGTTTGGTCCGCGAGAGCTATTTTATTTCGCTCAAATCCACCAGCACGCTGGTGACGACCCCCCTATCCACCACCTGGGACGCGCCACCTAGGAATACACCTCTGCTCCTATTACGACACCGTAACAGATTCGTGGCTAATAAAAATAATAAGCTATCAATTTTCCTTGGTAGCTAATAGCACTTTGATAACCTACCCAGCATGTAAAGGTTTTTATAGATAGTAAAACTTACCTCAAACACGAATGACTTTGGTTTGCTTAACTCCCAGTTCTCAGTAAAAGAATTCATGAATGGTGGTGGTGGTTTTGTGTGTGTATATGGGGGGTGGGGGTAATGCGTGTGCATGGGTGTGTGTGTGTGGGGGGGGGGGAAGAGGGGGGGGAGGCATTTTGTTTGAGGGAGAGATGTGACGTAGATCACTGTATGAAGAAGAAAAATAACATAGCTTAAGATGATTGTGTAAATGGTCATAGTGTAGACATACTTATTTCACTGAGAAAGTGTATTATGGTGGTTTATTTATTTATCGTATGGCTAGGCTCATGTCGCACAAGGAAACATTTTTTTTTCTTTTACAATACAGATACAGGTATTTGACGTAAAAAAAAAGTCATGATTATAAGGTGATTAAATTTACATTCAAGTATTTACAAAGAACAGGATAGGCTTATGTCCAACTGCTGAACACACACAGTTGATGCCTTAGTTGCTAACAGGAGCTCCTCCAGATAGGAAAGTGTCAATTTGGGCATGTTTATATTATGTGCTAAGCCGTTTGTTGTTCTGCACCACAATCCCTGTTTGTACACGGAGTGAGCACGTCTTTCACTATTTGTCCTTATTCTGTTGAGTGCAGACAATATCTTGCGACCATCTTCAAAACCCTAGTGGCCCGGTCGAGATGCGGGACATCTTCAGCTGTTCCGGTATAACGTTGTTCTGCCACATTTCTGTCCATCAGTCCACCGTTGTTGCTCCATTGTCCATCAGAGATTTTGCGCCTTTTAGAGGTGGGTGATGGGAGTGAATTCTGCTTTTACTGATTACAGAAATGTCCCTGTACATGGGAAGATAAGGATCATCAGCTGTTTTTGCAAACTCCTGCTCGAGAGCAGCTTCACAGTGCAAAAGTTGGGGAGCTATATGGCTGAGAATAGGCAGCCAGAAACTTGAAGTATTTCTTACGTTCCTATGATGATGCGCATAGTCCGGTTGAGCTGCGTATCGACGAGTGTGGTCTGCAGTGCAGCGTTCTGCCACAGGGTACATCAGTCCGAGAGTAGATGTCCGTAATGTTGGAGCTAATTATCCCCATGTCGTGCCACAAAGTTTCTGCAAGATGTTGCTTCTTGACTTCATCCTAACAACAGTTTTCAGCAAGTGCTCTTTGAGGCTGAGCGTCCTGTCATGAGTGATCACTAGATAATGTGGACTTTTGTTATGGCACAGCTGTTTCTCTTCAAAATATACCTTTATTTCCTTGTTTGTGAGCTTGTTATGGTGGAGGCTGGTGACTTCTGTTTTGGCAGCACTTGGTTGTAGCCTCCAGTTATGGAAGTATTTGCCAGCAATTCGTAGGTCTTCAGTCAGGACAGACTCAATAATGCCTGGGTGTTTGTGGGTCGCAGCAAGAGCCCAGGTGTCAGCATATCCAAATTTCCTTGATGCTTCTTAGACATGTCTGCTTTATAAAGGGAAAAAAAAAACAGAAGAGGGACTAGCACTGATCCTTGTGGAAGGCCATTATTAAGCTTCATTAGAGGGCTCATTTTGTCACCCATTAGAACTTGGAAGCTACAATTGCTTAACATAGCATTGATGAGTTTCCAATTTTAAGGCATGGCATGACTCCTTAAAAGTTTGAATATAACCCCTTGTCTCCACACAGTGTTGTAGGCCTCTGTAATAGCTATAAACAGAGTTGAAGTCTTTTGTTTTGAAATCCTGCTTCAGTACAAATTGTCAGTGAGACAATCTGGTTAGTGCAGCTGTGGTTTGGGTGAAATCCTGCTTGTTCGGCAGGCAGGTTTTGGAAAATTTTGCAGCTGATTCCGTTATGGAATATTCTTTCCAAAAGTTCACATGCTGTGCTAAGTAAAGCAGTGGGTCGGTAACTTTGCATTTGTCGTTTGGTTTACTTGGTTTTAAGATGGCTATAATTTTTGTTCTTTTCCAATTGTGTGGTATGTTACCAGCTTGGAGGATATCACTAAAGAATGCTGCTAGCAAAATTTTTACATTCTTCCCACTGTGGAATTGGAATTTTGAACAGATGCCATCAAATCCAGTTGCCTTTAGTCTGACTCAAGTTTACAGGCTAGTTTGAGAGCCTTCAATTCCTTTTTGACCTCAATTGTATGTTATTGGGTCTTAGGAGTTCTAGAGGTGGTCACAGTGTTATTTGCTACTTGCTCGGGTCTAGTCTGACGGGTCGGTACCTCCAAACTTTCTCAGCAGGAACCGGGCTCTTCTGCTCGAGGTGCAGAAGCCTGAGGTCTGAGCTGTTTCAGCCCACTGCATACGACGAGCTGTGTCAATACTGTGCAGAGGTTCGTCAACTAATTCACAGTCACTGTTGTCGCAAAACTGTTTGTACAGAGTATCAAACTTTTATGTCTTCCATGTATGTATTCCTTTCAGAAGCCCCTTGGGATACATTTATTTGCTGTGGATAGTATAGCCCCAGTGAACCTCTTATAGTTTGTGCTTATTGGTGGGATCCATCCCACATATTTTTCCAGATTTTCAAAAAAATGCTGACCTGTCGACTCTTTTAAAATTCTATCTAGGTCTGAGAAATGATCTTATTACAGGTATGCTTGTACCTAATTTGAGAAACACTGGGCAGTGTTAGTTGACACATTCAACATCACAGCAACTCATCCTTACCACTGTCTTGCATTTTGCCTTTCTATACATATATGGGCACTGTTAACACTCTCCATTCATATGGGGGGAGGGTGGGGGGGTCGCCATCCGGCCATCTCGATTTAGGTTTTCCGTGGTTTCCCTAGATCACTTTAGACAAACGCCGGGATGGTTCCTTTGAAAGGGCACAGCCGATTTCCTTCCCCATCCTTCCCTAATCCGAGCTCGTGCTCCGTCTCTAATGACCTCGTTGCTGACGGGACGTTAAACACTAATCTCCTCCTCCTGCAGTCATATGTGATACTCTCTTCTTTATAGACATGTCTCACCAAGCCCCACAGTAAATCTACTCCAGCTTTCTTTTTTTCATTCAGGACATTCTCAAAGTGTTTTTTCCATCACTCCTTAATCTTGCCCTTACCTCGGAATACAGATTCCGAGATGAGGGTTAGATTGAGGAACAGTGCAGAAACTACTTTACAGTACTCGCCACAGTTGGTCAGACGTATTTGAAGTGACCTACCCTACTTAGTCTCTTCCTTCATCTTTCGGAAATGACAACCGCTGAGAATAATCGAAACAGTTTCTGATCTCCTGCTTATGTGGAAGTGCTAGCTGCTGTAATGAACCGAGGTCAAATCCATTAGCAGAAGTTACTTGACTGCCTATTATGCCTTGTGATTTATTAAGTGTGCATTTGATATTACTCAAAAACCAGTACTAAGCAGAGAAAGGGAAGCTGAAAGATGGAATGAGTATAAAGACAATCTGAAAAAGGGAAGTGAACTTGAAGGTAGGAGAAGGGGGTGTAAATGAAAATGAGATAGGACATGTAATATTGGGTGAAGAATTTGGTAAAGCACTGAAAGACCTAAATCAAAACAAAGCCCCTGGTGTAAATGACATTTCCACAGAACTATTGATATCGTCGGGAGAGCCAGCCGTAACAGATTTATTCCACTTGGTGTGCAAGATGTATGAGACAGGCAAAATATCATCTTATTTCAAGAACGTATAATTCCATTTCTAAAGAAAGCAGGTGCTGACAGATGTGAATATTCCAAACTATCAGTTTAATAAGTCATAGTTGCACATTAATAGCACAAATTATTTACGGAAGAATGGAAAAACTGGTGGAAGCTGATCTCAGGGAAGATCAGTGGATTTGGCAGAAATGTAGGGATGTGTGAGACAATACTCACGCTATAAGACTTACCTTAGAAGGTAAGTTATGGAAACCTTTGTTTACAGTTTTGATTTGGAGGAAGCTTTTGACAATGTTGACTGGAACATATACTTTGAAATTCTGAAGGTGGCAGGGATAAAATACAGGGAGCAAAAGGCTGTTTACAATTTGTACAGAAACCAGACGGCAGTTACAAGAATCGAGGGGCATGAAAGGGAAGCAGTGGTTGAGAAGGGAGTGAGACAGAGTTGTAGCCCATCTCCAGTGTTATTCAATCTGTACATTGAGCCAGTAAAGGAAACAAAAGAAAAGTTTGGAGTAGGTATTTAAAATCCATGGAGGAGAAATAAAAACTTTGAGGTTTGCCGATGACATTGTAATTCTTTCAGAGACAGCAAAGGACTTGGAAGAGCAGTTGAACGGAATTGACAGGGTCTGGAAAGGAGTATATAAGATGAACATCAACAAAAGCAAATCGAGGATAATGGAATGTAGTCAAACTAAGTCGGGTGATGTTGAGGTAATTAGATTAGGAAATGAGACACTTAAAGTAGTAAAGGAGTTTTGCTATTTGGGGAGCAAAATAACTGATGATGGTCTAAGTAGAGAGAATATAAAATGTAGAATGGCAATGGCAAGGAAAGTGTTTCTGAAGAAGAGAAATTTGTTAACATCAAGTATGGATTTAAGTGTCAGGAAGTCTTTTTATGGAAGTATTTGTATGGAATGTAGCCACGTGAAACATGGATGATAAACAGTTTAGACAAGGAGAATATAGAAGCTTTTTAAATGTGCACATTTAATGAATGGGGAAGTACTGAATAGAATTGGGGAGAAAAGAAATTTGTGGCATATCTTGACTAAAAGAATGGATTGGCTGACAGGACACATTCTGAAATATAAAGGGATCATCAGCTTGGTATTGGTTAAAAATTTTAGAGAGAGACCAAGAAATGAGTTCAGCAATCAGATTGAAAAGGATGTTGGTTGCAGTACTTATTTGGAAATGAAAGAGGCTTGCACGTATGGTAAAGTAACATGGAGAACTGCATCAAACCAGTTTTTGGTCTGAAGACCACAATAGTGATATTGCTGTAATCTTTAAATTGCAACTAATTCTATCCACAAAGCATGAATGTTGTTTCCACTGTGTAAATTCAAAACATGTAGTAAATGTTTACAAGACTTATTTTTCCGTTTTGTCTCATGTTTAAACTGTGTTACTCTTTGGCTGACAAGGGATCTTATGAACTGGCCTCCTTTGATTTTCTTCATACATACAGAATTTGAAGCTCTGTTGCTGTGGCTGCAAATCTGTTTTATGAAGTGGGATGCTTTAATGCTCACAAAACCTCTAAATAGCCATTGAAGATTAGAATAACTAGTGACATTAAGTACAAAAGATATCGAGGTTGTTGATAAAGCCACTGGTAGCTCAGAATGTAGCAGACAAGCCTTATAACCGTAAACTCTTGTTCGGCTCTCACAAATAGCAAACATTTTTATTTAATTGTGCTAAATTCTTTATTTATTACCAGATTGAATTGTTAATTTAAAAAAATTGAATCATAATTTTTCGATAAAAAATACATTACTAATCGTGTGAAATGTGAGTATTCACAATAGATTAATATTTGGCACAAAAATGTGGAACGTCAAATAGAAAATATACTTTTTTTATTTCTAGGGTTTGAACTGTAGCAATGGCAACACATTTTCCATAATCCACATTGCTGGGGTGGGGATGGGGGGAGGGGGGGGGGGAGAGAGAGAGAGAGAGAGAGAGAGAGAGAGAGAGAAAATCATTAATTGTTGTTGACTTATATTTACATAATACTTTTTAAACAGGTACTGATATGTTAGTTGGGCGCAGAACATGAAAATATCTTTCACACACTCAGTGATGTGTGCTACTGAGTGGGGGCTGGGGGTCTATTTAATGGCCGTGTTAAAAGAAATTTTAAAAAATGCCAGTTTTGTTAACTGTTGTTGACTTTTACTCGTGACATGCTTTTTAGATACCTTTTGATGAGCCAGTAAGGTGCTGAACCTGAAAATATTGAACATGACATTCACTGAGGAAAGTGTCACATACTAGCAAGGCTTAAATTTTTGGGTTATGTTTAAAAAAAATTAATTCATTTATGGAATCAGGAATTCATAGAAAACGATAAATATTTTTTTCGAAATTTTAAAATGTACTGACTAGATTACAATAATTGCAAAAGATGAGCAGAAAGGACCACCATATCTCATAATTAATGTGGATTTTTAATAAAAGTAAATAAAAAAGTTGCAAGGTGCTAGTAGTGATGTTTGAACTAGCTATGTTATGGACACAGCTACCAGTTAATTTTTTAGTGTTGTAGAAATGTTCTGTATTTAACAGCACGTGGAAATCTTCTAATATTCAAAAGGGATTTCTCCAAGTTTTTGTGAGGATTGCATGTTATTTGTTTAGTGCACTGACCTTAAAATCCTGTAAGTATGAGTTCCCTTAAAATTTTAATTAAATTTGACTGTTTATGTGACTTTTTCCTCCCCTGCCTTGCCTTTGTAGTGATTCTCAGTAATGAAATGTGCAACTCTCAGTTAACTTCTGATATACATAAGTTTAACCACTGCCTCAACAAGGAAATTACTGTTTCAGAGATATGGCAACACTGGGAGAGCCACAAGGGGACTTCCGTGATTACCGAATAAGTGCAGTTGCCGAGTCCGAAGATAGTGACGAGGACCTAGAAGGTAAGAGCTGCTCGTGTTCTGAGAAGTGCTGTCGCAAAAGTAGTTACAAAATAAATGGTGAGGAACAGTTCCCTCAGTACCTAGTTTGTACACGAACTGATGAAGAGTAATCAGTTGTGACCACAAAACTGTTGTTTTTTTGTTGAGTATATTGAGAACAAATTTGGGAAGTAACCTGAATCGACAAATTGTGAAGTGGCTCAGTCTCGATTTAAAGTAGTGATTCCTGCTCAGTCACAGGCATTGCCCTCCTGTGAAGGATTCGGTAATATTCCCGGCAGCTCACGAGAGCCTTCACTCTCTCCCCTCCTCGTAAACAGATGAAGAATGATACACAAACTCGGAACGACAAAATGTCCTCGGCGAATTACGTGGCTCACAGTGGCCTATATACGAGGTTATTCGTAAGTACCTCAGAGTTTCGGAAGAAGACCACGCACAGACTAAGAGACGTACAGAAAATAGACACCTATCGGTAGATTTCTCCAAGTTTTTAACTCACGTTAACAGGTGCTCACCTGTGGCTACCATTACTGTGGCACGGCAAGCGTCTAAAATGTTCCTAAGTTGGGTTTTAACAACTACACCAGGTAGAAGTTCACAACGATTCTTTAATCCTTTCAGGAGGGTACACTGAGAACAAAATTTACACAGAGAACTACCTTCCATGTACGCAAACAATCTGGACTCTGGCTAGTGCCCGAGAGTCGGACAGAAAATAAACAACCTACACGGACAGCACTACAAACGACGCTTCACTTCGGACCGTCGTCTACTTTGCCGGCACACCGACGAGAGCTATCGAGGGAAGAGACGTGCCGCCCTCTCTGCACACGTGACTGGCAGGGTCGTGGCTGTGTGGTACTGCAGGGCCTCTGGCTGCAGTCGGTGAGGCTCCTCGCTCCCTGTAACTGATGCTTCCGGAGATGTCACGGCCGCGTGCGTGAGCGACGCCGTTTCTCACCTGTGCGGCGTAGTTGTCGTGCGAGTTGTGGATGGCGCACCGTAGCACTGCCAAACTTACCGTTCACATCCTGACGTTTTGTTGTCGATATCGGTGACCGCATTAGTTATTCGACCGTGCTACTCTTACAAATTAAGTGGCAGTTGAGGCTGAAACATATGACCATTGACATAACACCATTAGAAAAAATCATATGAAGTTGAGTCAGTTGATCGTGGGAGCCACTGAAGGGGAGGACAGTCACAATATTTGGCATGTTCAGTCAAACAGTGAGGCAGTGAGGCACTAAAGTGGTAATGAAAGTCTGAAAGAAAGTGTGATGGAGCACAGTCTTGTTGCAAAATAAACTCTCCACTGTCTTGTTGTAATTTTGACATAAGCAATAGCTGCAGTGGGATGCACAAAACCAGTCATAGTGTTCTCAGCAAAGAAAAATGGTGCGTAAGTTTTGAAGAGGACACTGAACAAAAGACACAGACTTTAGACGAATCACGAACGTGTTCCACAGTCTCGTCAGTTTTAGAACGTATGACCATTTTAACGCTACATTGCAGAGTGTGCACAAGTATGATGGTGTGGTTGATTGTGGGTGAGCTTGAGAGAGTGAGTGCAACTTTGTCTCAGATTACTTCTTACCTCTTTTATCACATTTTCTACATTTAACAACGTGCGTTTTCACTAATTTTCATACGTGTGCTGATAACCTCGCCATTGAGCTCCCCTCTCCCACAAATACCCACTATCTAGCGTGGATGTTCTGTGCCCCAAACTCAAACATTGTGGCAATTCACCTTTTCAGTTACCTCCCTGAAAACCAACTTCTTCCTTCAGTAGCCACTGCAAGTCATTGAAATAGTCAGAACGAAGGTTAGTGTCCCAGATAGGCAGCACTAGCATGCTTTGCAAGTCTGACGGACAGCAAAGTAAAACTTTAAAACAGACTACTGAAAAAGTTACTCCTCAACAACTCCTTTTATTCCGCAGAAGAATTTCTGTTATTTAATGTGTAAAAAGTGGTGGGTATGAATTGCTCTCATATCTGTGTATTTAAAACAAAAAACAATAAAAAATGAAAAGAAAACCTATAAATATTCAGCCTATAGCCATATTTACAGGGCGTATTCAGATAGTAAGCGTACTAGATTTTTATATTTTGTAGAAAAAGTGTATTTGAAAAAATACAGGATATTGTTGATGCACTTATTAGCTATTTTTCCACATAATCACCACCCCATTCAGTGCATGTAGTGAACTGTGGCACAAGCTTCTTAATGGCTTCCTCAAATGACAGTCCTGCCAGCTGTTTCCCATACATCAGAAACTCTCCCTGCACCTGCCCATCGATGACGATCTGAAGGTGCCAAGTCGGGAGAATATGGGAGATGGTTCGAAGCATTGCGACCACACAAGTTCAGTAGTGTCTCGGTGGTCAAGGCTGTGTGAGGACGGGGGTTGATGTGCGACAAGCACAATCCTCTAGTCAGCATTCCCCTCCTTTTGTTTTGAATGCTCTTTTTGAGGCAGAAATTCGACAAAAATGATGCCTGTTCGGTCCCAAAACACTGAAGCCACAATTTTTTTTAACCCAAAATTGTAATTTTAAATTTTTTGGCAGACGGGGAGTTGGAATGTCGCCACTGTGACGACTGTCTTTTTGTCTCAGACGTGGAATGAGCCACCCGCATTTCATCTCCAGTCACAGTAGAGCTGAGAAAATCCTCATCTTCCAACTCGACTCGAGTCACTCGAGAAACTTGCAGTTTTTCTTGTGCTGCTATGTCAGCTATTTTGTGATCCGTCTCACACACCGTTTCTGCTGTGTATCTCGTATAAAGTGTTCCTACGATGCTTGCTCTGGTCGGGGGATTCCCCTCTACCACTCGGTGCTGCAAACCCTCAAAAAACTAAAACTCACAGCCCGTTACCGTTACAGCAAACTTTTTTTCTTTACAACACCTAAGCAGCCATTCTCACAGAATGTGTTATACGACCAGTGTGTTGTTTTGTACCAGATCTTTTACCTCGTACTTAGCATGAAACTGTTGCTGAAACATCACAGATTAATCACATTTAGCAAATTTGAGGGCACTCCATTATACACCGTGTTCTGACACACTGTCTCCCTAAAGGTGCAGTCTGTTTATACACCGTGGGGTGAATTACGGATTGAAACTTAGAGATACGCTGTGCACTCTGAGCGGTGTATGCTTTCTGTATGTCTTGTAGCTTTTGCACAGTCGTCTTCTGAAACCACAAAGATCCTTTTGAATAACCCTGTATAACAAACAGTACATACTATTGCTCGTAATGTTCCTGCTCGTCTATTTCTCGAGTACTGAATTTGTACAGAATTTAAATGTAATTGCAGTTTACTCCATGATCGTGGGTTTCTTGCAATGTGTGTAAAATTATTCAGGAAGATGAAGTGCAATACGTATTGTACTTACCTTTCCGGATCCATTCTCTCGACAATTGTCGATCGTAGTTGTGTCATTAATTGCCTAGATTTTTGCTGTTTTGCGTACAGTGTGGAGACCTGGTCAGCTTTTAATTAATTTCAACATCCAAATTCATTCTTCCATTTATTTACATTTTCTTGACAGGCCACTGTAACATGTAACTGTCTTACTGCACACTAGCACAACTTACCACTCTGCTTGCTCAGCCACAGCTTTACACACTACTAGCCATACTACAACTATGTTACATCATCTCCTATCACTGAAACTCTTGATACATATAGAACTGTTAAAATCGTTTGAGTATACAGAAATCAATTTAGTGAATCTATACCAATTAATGATCTATAATGATTAAGAGAAGAAGTAAAAACTTTGAGGTTTGCCGATGACATTGTAATTCTGTCAGAGACAGCAAAGGACTTGGAATAGCTGTTGAACGGAATGGACAGTGTCTTGAAAGGAGGATATAAGATGAACATCAACAAAAGCAAAATGAGGATAATGGAATGTAGTCGAATTAAGTCGGGTGATGCTGAGGGAATTAGATTAGGAAATGAGGCACTTAAAGTAGTAAAGGAGTTTTGCTATTTAGGGAGTAAAATAACTGATGATGGTCGAAGTAGAGAGGATATAAAATGTAGACTGGCAATGGCAAGGAAATCGTTTCTGAAGAAGAGAAATTTGTTAACATCGAGTATAGATTTAAGTGTCAGGAAGTCGTTTCTGAAAGTATTTGTATGGAGTGTAGCCATGTATGGAAGTGAAACATGGACGATAACCAGTTTGGACAAGAAGAGAATAGAAGCTTTTGAAATGTGGTGCTACAGAAGAATGCTGAAGATAAGGTGGGTAGATCACGTAACTAATGAGGAGGTATTGAATAGGATTGGGGAGAAGAGAAGTTTGTGGCACAACTTGACTAGAAGAAGGGATCGGTTGGTAGGACATGTTTTGAGGCATCAAGGGATCACAAATTTAGCATTGGAGGGCAGCGTGGAGGGTAAAAATCGTAGAGGGAGACCAAGAGATCAATACACTAAGCAGATTCAGAAGGATGTAGGTTGCAGTATGTACTGGGAGATGAAGCAGCTTGCACAGGATAGAGTAGCATGGAGAGCTTCATCAAACCAGTCTCAGGACTGAAGACCACAACAACAACAATGATTAATCACAAATTGAACTTACCATTACCTTGCCGCAATATGAATTGGAGAGTCTGATACCTGTTGAAGTGTACTCCTTTGCCTTAAACATTTACATGCTTTATTTTGAGTTTCAAAGGAGACTTGTATCCCAAAAGGAGAAAGTAATGATTTACCACTGTGATGAAAAGCTGTACATTCTATCTCTGTGTGACGTTTCTCCATTTATTGCAAATGATCCCATCTGTGTGTAACGCAGTCAGCAACTGCACGAGAATGCTCCTCAAGATTGACCACTAATATTTAAAGTCAGCAAAGAGCAACAATCTCTTCGATTTACAATTTGACACATTTTAAAAAGGGAAAGAAATGTACTGTAGTTCACGATCTCGACTGTCGCTCATATTTTGGAGCGTATAAAAAGTGCAAATACCTTTATTCAGTTCACACGGTGGCAAACTTTGCAAACTTGGCGACTGAGCCGCTGCCTACAGTTGGGGTGAAGACATCCACATCCGTGCCATTGTTGGGCACCGGTGGCCATCCAAATACATCTGTTTGGGACTGAGACAACATTTCCTCCTCTCTCTGTTCCTGCTAAATTCTTCTCATAGCTAACCGTCACAAACTAAGAGTTACCTTCCTCTGGGCCCACCCGGAAGATTAACTCTGCCTCGCATCTTGACTTGAGCCTCTGGTTGATGGAGCAGCAGGCTGTGGGCAGTGGAACAATTTGCTCGTTCTTCACCCCAGTCAGAGATAAATACCAGAATGACAGTAATGATTAAAGAAGAAAAAGGACAAGAGAGAACCAAACGTAAAGGTGGATCCAGCGGATGCAACTGTATCGGGTACCCCTCTACTTCACCATTGGTGCCGAAATTACGGTTGCTGACTAGAGACGGCGTAAAGTATAGATTGCGAAAAATAGCTTACACAATTCAACTCCGAGCAGTTAACAGGTTCCAGAAACGTGTCGAGTGTTTAATAAGCTCCACATAGGCCACGAAGTGCTCTGAATATGATGAAATATGGGATGTGGCTATAAAATAAATGGGACTATTGCTATAAAACATTTTATTTAAAAAACATACATGTTTAGTTATTGCTACCCTCAATATACTCCCCTCCTCTAACCCTACAATGTTCCATGAAAATTTTCCGTCGCTGGGAACAGTGCCGAAAGTTTTACTGTGTGACTTCCTCGATGACATGTGTTGTGTTTTCTCTCAGGTGCTTCAGCGAACTGAAATTTTATTTATTTTAATGCAGATTTGACCTCGAATGAAGAGATAAGTCGCATGGTGCTACTTCAGGTGAATAAGGTGTTGGTGTAACACTGGAATGCTGTTCTTTGCTGGAAACCTCTTAAATCACTTTGAATCTTGATTTGCTCACTTGAGCTTTTTTTGCTCTCAGGATTGGCACTTAGTTTCTGGATCATAAATGACAAACTAATATTCACCACATATTATCACTCTTTCCAAGAAATTAGGATAATTTTCAATGTTATTCAAAGAATCAGTACAAACATTTTCCCAAGCTTTATTTTCTTTTGTAAGAATTTTCAGCACCAGTTTCGCACATGCTTTTCTCGTGCTAAATTCCTAATGTAAAATATGCCGTATGCATTCTTTGACAGTTTCTAAAGTTTCAGCAATCAACTGAGTACTCAGCCAAATCACATTACCAAATATTTTGATATTTTCATATATTTATTGATGTTGGAGGGCCTCCTGGGACTCGGTGATCTTCAGTGTCTTCTCGGCGATCTTGGAAATGCTGGAATTGTGTAAAGGCTCGGGTACACAATAAACAGTCTTTGACATTACATTTCTTTTAGTGAAAGATAGGTTTTGGTAGCAGTTTTTCTGTTTCATGTGAAACTTTGACAATTCCTTGCTCTTTTATTACCCTTATAATTTTTCTAGCAAAACAAAATAACAGCTGTTATGCAAACAAAGTCTGTGGCCACACTGATCTGTCTGCAGATACCAGAGATATCACACTCGACTTTTTAGGCTTCACACTCCACAGCTATTGGCAGTTAATCTTTGGTGCATGCGTGCAGTATCATCCCCATTGTATTTCCCATTACAGTAGCAGTGTTTTCTAAGTGTACTATGTGGTTGCCTTTTGTTTTTTTGAAGACTTGAAATGGTTTATTGGTGCACCCTGTGGCAAATAGGACTTTGAAATACAGATGTAAAAACTACAACCTCCAAGATCGCTAATTATAATTTTATTTATGACTACCATTTTTGGCAAATCTTAGTTGTCATCACTGATCTCAGGCAAATACATCTTCATAGTATGTACAGTATATCGTGTCAAGTCATAATGTGTTATTCCGGGAATATGAAGAAAGTTCTACATCGGCATATCAAAAATAAAACAAGATTTACATAAAATAGCATGCAGGTTGCATGGACTACCCCAGCTCATATTGAAACTCCTCTTTCGTCATATTGACAGTAGACCTATTTATTCTGATATATTTGTTTTCAGTAGTCAAAAACACAGCTGTATATATTAGTACAAGTAGCTATGCACTCCTCTGAAACTGCTTTTAAATTTTTGTCTAAATATTGTATCATACATGAAATTTATTTACCTTTCATTTTCTGAACTCTTTGCGTGTGCCTTCCTCATGGCTTGTTCTGTGTTTGTGTGACTTCACATTTTTTACTTTAATGCCTCGCAATGGGCTTTTGTTGAATGGGCAGCAATGTAATTGATAAAAGCCAATAGGTTAAACATTAGGTCCAACAAAGTTGACACTGCAGTTGTTTTGTTGTACTCAGTATCTTTCCGTCTTATGATTGGCCTTCCTCCTACTAAAAATATATATAAAAAACAAAGATGCTGTAACTTACCAAGCGAGAAAGTGCTGGTAGATAGACACAATAAAAAACACACAAACACATCCACAAATTTCAAGATTTCGCAATCCAAGGTTGCTTCATCAGGAAAGAGGGAAGGAGAGGGAAAGATGAAAGGATGTGGGTTTTAAGGGAGAGGGTAAGGAGTCATTCAAATCCTGGGAGCGGAAAGACTTACCTTGGGGGGAAAAAAAGGACATTATACACTCGCGCACACACACATATCCATCCGCAAATATACAGACACAGGCAGATTTACACACGTCTGCCTGTGTCTGTATATGTGCAGATGGATGTGTTTGTGTGTGTGTGTGTGTGTGTGTGTGTGTGTGTGTGTGTGTGTGTGTGTGTGTGTGTGTGCCATCCTGGTACCCATGGCTGTTCCCCCCACCCCCCCACCCCCCCAAGAAACATGGACCTTGCCATTGGTGAGGAGGCTTGCATGCCCCAGCAATACAGATAACCATACCGTAGATGCAGCCACAATGGAGGGGTATCTGTTGAGAGGCCAGACAAACGTGTGGTTCCTGAAGGGGGGCAGCAGCCTTTTCAGTAGTTGCAGGGGCAAAAGTCTGGATGATTGACTGATCTGGCCTTGTAACACTAACCAAAATGGCCTTGCTGTGCTGGTACAGCTGGTACTGCGAACAGCTGAAAGCAAGGGGAAACTACAGCCGTAATTTTTCCCGAGCGCATGCAGCTTTACTGTATGGTTAAATGATAATGGCATCCTCTTGGGTAAAATATTCCGGAGGTAAAATAGTCCCCCATTCAGATCTCCGGGCGGGGACTACTCAGGAGGACGTCGTTATCAGGAGAAAGAAAACTGGCGTTCTATGGATCGGAGCGTGGAATGTCAGATCCCTTAATCGAGCAGGTAGGTTAGAAAATTTAAAAAGGGAAATGGATAGGTTAAAGTTAGATATAGTAGGAATTAGTGAAGTTTGCTGACAGGAGGAACAAGACTTTTGGTCAGGCGAATACAGGGTTATAAATACAGAGTCAAATAGGGGTAATGCAGGAGTCGGTTTAATACTGAATAACAAAATAGGAGTGCGGGTAAGCTGCTACAAACAGCATAGTGAACGTATTATTGTGGCCAAGATAGATACGAAGCCCACGCCTACTACAGTAGTAAAAGTTTATATGCCAACGAGCACTACAGATGACGAAGAAATTGAAGAAATGTATGATGAGATAAAAGAAATTATTCAGGTAGTGAAGGGAGACGAAAATTTAATACCCATGGGTGACTGGAATTCAGTAGTAGGCAGAAGGGAGAGAAGGAAATGTAGTAGGTGAATATGGATTGGGGCTAAGAAATGAAAGAGGAAGCTGCCTGGTAGAATTTTGCACAGTGCACAACGTAATCATAGCTAACACTTGGTTCAAGAATCATAAAAGAAGGTTTGTAACCCTACGCTACTGTGTACGATACTTATTAAAGCCTGTACTATGGTAAGTTGACGGGCTTCACCTTATATGAAAGGATTTTGGGGTAGATATTGACCGCGTGTACCTGAATGGAGGCAAAATCAGACTTTCACCCACTCAGTAACAACAATGATACGTCAAGCAAGTCCGAAGTGCAAATACACGTTAGGACGGACAAGAAACAACACAGCAGATGCTACCAATTTGTTAATAAAACGGTCGCCAGCCTAATTAGGCATTAATTGAGATTCTTCCCTGTGCAAGTTGAAGTACGTGTATGTAAAACAACACGTAATAACACTGCAAAATATGGTAAATTTTAGAACCAGAAAATCTACTGAACTAATAATCCCACTTTCTGTACTAATATGGACAAGCCAAAAATACACAACAATACACTATAATGTTTACTACAAATTTCGTACTGTCTATTGATCTAATTAAAATCGGGCATAGGTTACCCTAGAAATAGCACTTTCCAAACACACATACAGTGTCAATTTTGAAAAGGGTAAAACACTAATAAATTTTGGTTTTATATTGACTTTAACTTTGCTGGTAAAATCAGTTCAGTACACTTCAGAATTCAAATGAATAGAAAAGAAAAGGGGGGGGGGGGGACCCTGAAACTGTTATGATCACTGTACTGAAATTTTGATTATTGAAAGTATTAAGCACTCAAGATTTCCAATATGTGAGTTACTACTCTTTTTAGCTTATTTTCTGCTCATTTAATTACCATTTTATCTGCCTCAAATAATTAAACTTCATTACTAAACCAATTTCAACATTATCTTCCAACTTTGCCAGACCTATATATTCATTAACAACAAAGTTCTTTAAACAATTTTCTGACATATCTAGGTCTGCAGGTAATCATTATTAACATAAACTTTAAATCTTCATCTCGGGACACTCGGATTGCACAACATGTGGAAAGGACCCTGTCTAGGTTAGTGATGAGGATAATTAAATGATAGGACAGTTCTGGTAAAAGTTAAGTTGTTATTGAACAGTAAGAAACAAAAGTAACACTGGTCCACACGAATACAGTACTAAAAGTATCAACCTGTTCGTATCGATGCGGCGGTCGGCAGGCGGCGAGAAGGCGCAAAGCACACATATAATCACAGCTATGGCTCTCGAAGTATCGGCACTTTGCTTCCTCTTAGCGTCGCAATACTTTTCCATTTAGTGCCTATGGAATATAGCCATGCTGTATAGTCGTCGGAAACGGCACATCCGAGGCTCAATGAAATCACGTTTTCCAGGAGAGCCTCCTCGATCCAGAGCGTGTTTCTCAGACCGATGCCCAACTCCGACTACTACTGCTGAGCCCGTTATGCCGTGCCGTGCCCGTGTGCATTTTCCCGTGCTCGCCTGCCATCCACCTTTTACCGCTCCCTTACAGACAGGGTATTTACCAAAGGTTTTGCATTCTACATATCCTAATACATTGCCTACGTATGGACCAGGCGCACAATTACAACTTTATCATCGTACAACACTTTCAACATTTCTAACATTTCCATTTTGTTATAATATTGCTTGCAATTTGACATAAACATTAATATTCACATCGAAAATTGTTCACAGTTTCTTTAACATAATGACATCAAAAGAAAAAAAGAAATGAAATCAGAACATCGCTTACACTAATTTATCAAAAATCAGAAGAAAATATTATTATATGTACAGTTGTTGTTGTTACAGGTTGTATACATGGAAGAAGCCTGGAGATACTGACAGGTTTCAGATAGATTATATAATGGTAAGACAGAGATTTAGGAACGAGATTTTAAATTGTAAGCCATTTCCAGGGGCAGATGTGGACTCTGACCACAATCTATTGGTTATGAACTGTAGATTAAAACTGAAGAAACTGCAAAAAGGTGGGAATTAAAGGAGGTCGGACCTGGATAAACTGACTAAACCAGAGGTTGTACAGAGTTTCAGGGAGAGCATAAGGGAACAATTGACAGGAATGGGGGAAAGAAATACAGTAGAAGAAGAATGAGTAGCTTTGAGGGATGAAGTAGTGAAGGCAGGAGAGGATCAAGTAGGTAAAAAGATGAGGGCTAGTAGAAATCCTTGGGTAACAGAAGAAATATTGAATTTAATTGATGAATGGAGAAAATATAAAAATGCGGTAAATGAAGCAGGCAAAAAGGAATACAAACGTCTCAAAAATGAGATTGACAGGAAGGACAAAATGGCTAAGCAGGCATGGCTACAGGACAAATGTAAGGACGTTGAGGCTTATCTCGCTAGGGGTAAGATAGATACTGCCTACAGGAAAATTAAAGAGACCTTTGGAGAAAAGAGAACGACTTGTATGAATATCAAGAGCTCAGATGGAAACCCAGTTCTAAGCAAAGAAGGGAAAGCAGAAAGGTGGAAGGAGTATATAGAGGGTCTATACAAGGGCGATGTACTTGAGGACAATATTATGGAAATGGAAGAGGATGTAGATGAAGATGAAATTGGAGATACGATACTGCATGAAGAGTTTGACAGAGCACTGAAAGACCTGAGTTGAAACAATGCCCTGGGAGTAGACAACATTCCATTAGAACTACTGATGGCCTTGGGAGAGCCAGTCCTGACAAAACTCTACCATCTGGTGAGCAATATGTATGAGACAGATGAAATAGCCTCAGACTTCAAGAAGAATATAATAATTCCAATCCCAAAGAAAGCAGGTGCTGACAGATGTGAAAATTACCGAACAATCAGTTTAATAAGTCACGGATGCAAAATACTAACACGAATTCTTTACAGATGAATGGAAAAACTAGTGGAAGCTGACCTCGGGGAAGATCAGTTTGGATTCCGTAGAAATGTTGGAACTCGTGAGGCAATACTGACCCTATGACTTGTCTTAGAAGCTAGATTAAGGGAAGGCAAACCTACGTTTCTAGCATTTGCAGGCTTACAGAAAACTTTTGACAGTATTGACTGGAATACTCTCTTTCAAATTCTGAAGGTGGCAGGGGTAAAATACAGGGAACGAAAGGCTATTTAGAATTTATACAGAAACCAGATGGCATTTATAACAGTCGAGGGGCACGAAAGGGAAGCAGTGGTTGGGAAGGGAGTGAGACAGGGTTGTAGCCTCTCCCCGATGTTATTCAATCTGTATATTGAGCAAGCAGTGAAGGAAACAAAAGAAAAATTCGGAGTAGGTATTAAAATCTATGGAAAAGAAATAAAAACTTTGTGGTTTGCCAATGATATTGTAATTCTGTCAGAGACAGCACAGGACTTGGAAGAGCAGTTGAATGGAATGGACAGTGTCTTGAAAGGAGGATATAAGATGAACATCAACAAAAGCAAAATAAGGATAATGGAATGTAGTCGAATTAAGTCGGGTGATGCTGAGGGAATTAGATTAGGAAATGAGACACTTAAAGTAGTAAAGGAATTTTGCTATTTGGGGAGCAAAATAACTGATGATGATCGAAGTAGAGACGATATAAAATGTAGACTGGCAATGGCAAGGAAAGCGTTTCTGAAGAAGAGAAATTTGTTAACATCAAGTATAGATTTAAGTGTGAGGAAGTCGTTTCTGAAAGTATTTGTATGGAGTGTAGCCGTGTATGGAAGAGAAACATGGGTGATAAATAGTTTGGAAAAGAAGAGACTAGAAGCTTTCGAAATGTGGTGCTACAGAAGAATATAACTAATGAGGAGGTTTTGAATAGGATTGGGGAGAAAAGAAGTTTGTGGCACAACTTGACTAGAAGAAGGGATCGGTTGGTAGGACATCTTCTGAGGCATCAAGGGATCACCAATTTAGTATTGGAGGGAAGTGTGGAGGGTAAAAATGGTAGAGGGAGACCAAGAGATGAATACACTAAATAGATTCAGAAGGTTGTAGGTTGCAGTAGGTACTGGGAGTTGAAGAAGCTTGCACATGATAGGGTAGCATGGAGAGCTGCATCAAACCAGTCTCAGGACTGAAGGCCACAACAACAGCAACAAAAACAACAACAACAACAACTACTACTACTACTACTACTACTACTACTGTACAACTCTACTTGTTCCATTTCCCTAAAGGCTGTCCTTGTTGACGGGATCTGTGGAATGGATAGGCAGGTAGGCTGCATAATTGATATAGACATTGGATTCGGGGTGGAGTTATGGACGCTGGTGCAAAGGTAGTGAGTGGATTCCCCCCTCTCTCTCCGCCCCCTCCCCCCTCTCTTTTTTTTTCTCCATCTCCTCTCTCTCTGTCTCTTTGTCATCTGTCTTCTTACTGGTTTGATGTGAGCTGCTACGATTTCCTCTCCTGTGCCAATCTCTTCATCTCTGAGTAGCACTTCCACCATATGTCCTCAATTATTTGTTGTTGTGTGTATTGCAGTCTCTGTCTTCCTGTAGAATTTTTACCCTGTACAGCTTCCTATAGTATAACAGAAGTTATTCCTTGATGTCTTAACACAGGCCTCACAATCTAGGGCGCCACGTCACGGATTGCGCAGCCCCTCGTACCAGAGGTTCGAGTCCTCCCGCGGGCATAGGTGTGTGTATTATTCTTAGCATAAATTAAAGTTGTGTAAGTCTAGGGACCAATGACCTCAGCAGTTTGGCCCCTTAGAAATTCACACACACACACACACACACACACACACACACACACACACACACACACACACACACACACACATTTCTTAACATATGTCTAATCTTCCCGTCCCTTGTTTTTGTCAGTGTTTTCCATATGTTCTTTTCTTCACTGCTTCTGCAGAGAACCTCCCGATTCCTTACCTTAGCAGTCCACAGAATTTTCAACATTCTTCTTTCCATGTTTGGTACTAGTAGACTTCTATGGCCAGAAATGCCTTTTTTTGCCTCTGAAAGTCTGCTTTGTATGTCCTTTGCTTTGTCTACCCTGAGTTGTTTTGCTTGCTAAGTAGTAGAGTGCCTTAACTTTAACTACTTCATGCTCTCCAGTTTTGATGTCGAGTTTCTCGCTATTCTCATTTCTTCTACTTCTCATTACTTTTCGTTTTCTCCAGTTTACTCTCAATCCGTATTTTGTACTCATTAGACTGTTTGTTCCATTCAGTATATCCTATAATTCTTCTTCACATTCACCGAGGACAGCAATGTCATCAGCAAATAATATCTCTGATATACTTTCAAACCAAATTTTGATCACACTCGTGAACCTTCCTTTTATTTTCATAATTGCTTTTTCGATTTGTAGATTGAACAATAGGGGCGAAAAACTGCATCCCCGTCTTACACCCTTTTGTAATCTGAGTACTTTGTTTCTTCCATCGTACCATTCTCTCTCGGTTTCTATACATATGATATACATCCCGTCTTTCTTTATTGTTTCACTCTATTTTCCTCAAAATTTCTAACATTTTGCACTATTTTACAGTTTGAATTCTTTTTCCATGTTGACAAATCTTGTGAATGTGTCTCGATTTTTGTTTGTCTCAGTTCCATTACGAAGCACAGTGTCTGTACTGTCTCTCTGGTGCCTTTACCTTTCGTAAAGCCAAACTGATACTAACAGTTCCTCAGTTTCCTTTTCCATTCTTTTGTGTATTACGATTGTGTGCAATTAACACGTGTGAGTGTTTTAGCTGATTGTCAAATCTTACAGGGACCTTTTAAATGCTGACCCTGATATTGTATCCTGTCTCTCCTCCATATCGACTGCAATTTCTTTTTCTAGCACATCATCAGACTGTTCCTCCTCCTCCATCAATCTACTCTCTCATCTACGTTTAACATTGCATTCTTAATGTTGCTGCCTTTGCTTTTAATTTCACCGAGGCTGTTTTAACTGTCCGCCCTGACCTTCTACCAGTGCAAAATAAAAGTGGAAATTTTATTGATGGTCACTCTTCAATTCTGGTGTTCACTGAGATGATGTCACAAAGCTAGTTTGCACCATTTCACTTGCAGACTACAACATACACTAGTCGAACACAGAACACTCGCAGTTCAAATTGATTGACTGCAAAGACTGCTTTCTGTTTTCATCGTAAGTTTTTGATAGATTTAGGTATGAAGATCTTGAGTGGCTAAGTTGCATTTGTATGTACTTTTGAGGTATTACAAATAATGAGAAGACAAATATTGCAAAAAAAATTCTGCTAACTTTTGAATGCATCAAAGTAAAACATTCTAATTAATAGTAGTGAATTACATATAAGATTAGTTTCATATTTTGTAAAAACAAACAGTGTGGAGTCCAGTTAGGAATATTGGCGACTTCCCCACCCCACTCCAGGTTGCTGCTTGTGTTTGACATGACACCATTGCGTTCTGGCCAGAGCAACCGGAGATAGCGATCACATGTATGTGAGGTGTGCTAGCTTGTGTGAATGTGTGTATATTTTTGTTTCTGAAAAATGTTCTGGGCAAAAGCTGAATATGTAACAATCTTTACATTGTGCATGTCTGCAACTTAAATGTCATATCTGTGTTTACCAGGATACTATTAACCCTCAGTTCTTCAAATAATTGAACCCCCAAGTATAAAACATTTTCAAATGTCCGATTATATTACAAAGGAGTTAATGTTTTTCTCTTTAAGCATTTTAGTGAGAAAAAGTTAAGAAAGGGTTTGAAACTGTGCTTAAAGTTTGTCGGAAGGCACTAATTGCTTTGGAAATGCCGTGTGGGTAGGGCCTTCTGTCAGGAAGACTGTTCGCCTAGTGCGAGTCTTTCGAGTTGACGCCACTCCTGCGACTGGTGTGTCGGTCGGGATGAAATGGTGACGATGAGGACAACACGACACCCAGTCCCAGCCGGGAATCGAACCTGGGCTGTTAGGTACGACATTCTGTCACGCTGACCACTCGGCTACCAGGGGCGGAAAGTAAGTGCTTTAATTATGTGTCACTGTTAGTCATTTGTACTCTGTTTCAAGCAAAAATTAGTTCCTCGTTTGTTTCCTCATGTCTCCTACGTGTTGACAGTGATGTTATTTTGAGGGTACATTTAATGGTATACGTGGATACTGCGTAGAACGTCATGCCCGATTATGAAGTTTGACTGTACGAACAGCGAGGAAAAGTTTTGTAGAGGTTTGAAATAATATGTAAGGTGTTTTGGTAGTCCTTAATTGCTCTCATCCTCAAATACTGGATGAACGAAGTCCTCGTATTTGTGCACCATCAGTTATGCTGCCTCAAGACACACACAGTTTCTACCTGTAATCTTATCGTGCCAGTATTGCTACTCACCATATAGTGGAGGTACTGAGTCAGAGATAGGCGCAACAAAAAGATTGTCACAATATAAGCTTTCGGCCATCAAATTGTTTGATATTTTTAAATTCTGTCGATAACTATACGAAATTTCAAAATAAAATTTTTGTTGCCCTTGGAAGCACTTAGGCAGACAACCTGCAACTGGTATTGTGCAGGATAGTGCTCATTAACCTAGATAAGCAGATTCTGCTTTCTAAGACAACGGAACTGTTAAAAAGCTATAGAAAGGTTTTAAGATCGCAAGTGCATTTAAGGTAACAACACATCTGCAAACACTGTGAAGTGCGGGCCAGAGAGTGCATAGTTGTTAGGGTTTCCTCCCGTTTGTCGCATACGGATTGCGAGAAGATTGAGTGCTTAAATGCCTCTGTGTGGGTTGTAGATAATCTAAATTTGTCGGGAGTGATATCTAGGGGTCTGGAGAATGTCTGTAGATTCTTCACTTAATACTACAGGGTCTGGCAAAAACACCTCGTGTATTTCAAAAGGTATTTAAAAACAAACAAAGAAAGATACAGAGAAAATACTTTTATTTGTGAACAACGAATATTGTGCCATTTTACATTAGTTGGTTCAAAAAATTCTTAATGTTAATGCTTTCGCTTTTAATTTCACCGAGGCTGTTTTAACTGTCCGTCCTTACCTTCTACCGGTGTAAAATACTTGGCGCACTCCACTATTGAAACATTGACGGAGTCATAGTGGTGTGTCATATCCGGCAATGCAGCTACTCACTGCACGATTGCCTCCTTAAGTGCTTGCAGCTTCGTGGGGCACTGTTTGTGCACTTGAGCCTTTGAGAGGCCCCACAGAAAAAAATCGCAAGGTGATAAGTCAGTTGATCAGGTGATTGCTCGTCATGAAAAGAGAAATTGCCCACAAAACAACTCCCTCAAATTTCTATAGAATGCCAAGAAGTGTGAGCTGTGGATCCAGACTTCTCCCAACACGTGTTCCACAACAGACTGGTTTAACATAGGACAGAGGGAAGTTTCGATTATGAGAGAGTAGCAATTTGAATTAACTGTTACCGTCACACCACTGCAGACGTGACTCACCGGACTCGGTAACAGTGCACCGAACTGTCACACGAATGCTGTGAAGTGTTTGTTGGTGAAGTTCCTGAGGGTTTTCTGCAGTAGCAGAACTTTTGTTTATTTGGAAGTGGGTCTCACCAGAAGAAATCAAAATGTTGCCAGGACAAATGTCACAAAGAACTTCCTCGTACAGTGCTCTGAGAGTTTCAAAATCTCTCTCACGTAATTCTCGGGTAGCCGTCATTTTGTATGGGTGCGTGTGAAGATCTCTTTGTAGGATTCATCTGTGTTCGATACCCAAACTCAGACAGTTTTCCTAGCAGGAAGAGAACTGCATCGGCCAATTTCGAATCGAATGCGAAATGTTCCCCGAGCGGTAACCACAGGACCACCGTTACGAATATACTCCTCCACAAAAAACACGTGACGCTCACATAGCTGAGCCGTCGCTCCTACTAAAAACGACATGTACACTACTATCAGTCGACATGCCTCGACGTCAGTAACCCCGCCACAGCTCACACACTGACCTCTCCAAATACGAGAGCTCTTTTTGCCAGCCCCTGTGTAGTTCCTGAAATTTTGTGTACGAGCTGTCTTGCAATAATTTGTGCCTATCTTAGAGAGCCAGCCAATTCAGGTTATTGGCAGTTTGTGGTGCTCTCCTGTGCATCAAACGACCCGTGACCATTCTTGCCGTCCTTCTTTATATGTAATGTACTGTTCCATTCTTGTTTGTCACCCGGTCCCACTGCAACACAGTAGTGGTAAGAGGGCAAGACTAGTGGAAGTGGATGCCGACTCTCATCGTGTTCGGAGTTATCGCTATTTTCAGATATTTTACCATTGCCTCTCTGTGTAGCTGGTTTTTTGTCCCCCACCCGTCACCTCAAGTTCTTGTTAGGCACATGTGAAACTAAGCTAATGGGAGGGAAACACTTAAATTCTGTACTTGTAGTTTTGAGTTTTTTGTAGCCACAGACGCGTACGGCGATTCTCTTAATATTTCGGCTCCGAAGATATTCTGAAGGTTGCATTGTATTGCAGGTGACATGTTATTGCGATTCTTATTTACACATATTATACTATTGATGGCAGACTTTGCATATATCTTTGTAATGTCGTTTTATAATTGCATGAAATTCCAATAAACAATCTTCTTCAACAAACAAAAATGAAACATTTTTAATCAGTGAATATTTTTCTATTCAGATTTTCAGTTTTGTTGGAATTTATTAACTTCAAAATACTGACGCTGTAATGGTACTTTGACTTCCGCGCCTCCGCCAATACAAATATATAATTTACGATCGCGCACGCAGAAGAGCGCTGTGCCAGCGACCGATTTTTATAAATAATTTTGTTCGTCTTTTTACTTTTGCGTAGGTTTTTTGTTTTTAACAACTAATTGATGACTCTCTCTCTCTTGTCTTCACACGAAAGACGTGTGTTTTTCGGTGATGTGTTGAATGTGCTTTTGGGTGGAAATTAAAATTACATTACAAAGCGAGGAAATACAGAAGCGTCCGATCTTACCCGTCGGCTTTGACCCATGACGTCACAAATACCGCGGAAACGACTATAAACAATTCCAATATGGCGGATATAAAAACATCGCATACGTATTGTAAACACTGAAATACACAAGTTTCACAAAAAGCCTAATGACTGTAACGGGACAAGCGTGGGAAATTAGGGGTTTTTGGGTGCGGAGAAACTAAATATACAGAAATGTAGCCACCGACCGCCATTCAAAACCACGCAAAACAACGAAATAAATCAACATCACAAAACTGACCAAATACCAAAAAACACATTCCTATCCATAATCGGACACTTCCCTTAACCTATATAGCTCAACAGAACCTACCGATCACATCCCCCAATAGAAAACTAAGAAACGAAAGCTTCCCTTACACCTACATACATCGGCACTTATGCAGTTTAGCAGGTACGGAAAAAATTTTTCATTTTTTTTCAAAATTTGATCATCATGTGTCGTTATGCGGTGGGGGGAGTCTGCAGTGCCCCCCCATCCCCCCACAGGCTTCATTAGTGTCAAATCAATATTTTCGAATCATAGGCGGCCGCTGCCGCGGCCGCATTCCAAAAAAAAACTCCCAACCTAACCTCAAGTGGGCTACGCTACAGATCAATATGTTCATCAAATTGCTTCATATTACGTATACATGTTCATTAGTGTCAAATCAATATTTTCGAATCATAGGCGGCCGCTGCCGCGGCCGCATTCCAAAAAAAAAAACTCCCAACCTAACCTCAAGTGGGCTACGCTACAGATCAATATGTTCATCAAATTGCTTCATATTACGTATACATGTTCATTAGTGTCAAATCAATATTTTCGAATCATAGGCGGCCGCTGCCGCGGCCGCATTCCAAAAAAAAACTCCCAACCTAACCTCGTATTCAGGGCTACGCTACAGATCAATGTGTAGGTCCCTTACGTCACGGGTCAAAGCCGACGCGTGAGATCGGATGTTTCCAACCTATACCCAATACACAAAACATACATAAATAACCAAAAAAAAAACGGAACTTACCTCAAAAAAGTTCCAGCTCCACAAACTAGATTGGTCACCACAATCACACACACACACACACACACACACACACACACACACACACACACACATACAAAAACACACACACACACCATTAACTCACTAATAGAAATTCCGCTTCAAATCCAACACCTGAGCAACAGAAAACTGACCCCACCACACGAAACAAACGAAAACCATGAACACACCACCAGAGAGCACGACAAACAAAAACAAGACATCTACAAACACGCCACAATCGCAAATCAAACTCCGCGCCGTAATGACGTCACACACCACAACACGCTTACGTCACGGGTCAAAGCCGACGGGTAAGATCGGACGCTTCTGTTGACCCCAAAGGGAGGTTGTTTCAATAGTGATTCGAGGTGGTTATCATCAAATTTGTAAATTGATCATGACAGTGACAACTTGAAGAAGTTTTCAACAGACGGAGAAAAGTGAAAGACGGGTCGTCCTACAAGAGAAATTAGGAGGACAGCCATGAAGACTACATTGTAATTAATACTGCGTATTTAACAAGATTATAAGGTAAATTTCAATTAGTTTCTGATGCTATTTCCGTACAGTCGCTTTTTGTAGTGTTGCCGACCCGGTCTGCCATGCACGGTCAAATTACAGCACGATCTCAATCAATAATACGAAGTCCGCCTTATCCGTAACTGAAACCACCAAAATTCCAAACCCAATCAGATTTTATATTTTTCACGGCAGAACCCCGAGGAGAAGGGTACACTACAATTGGCGTCCTGGTGACAGGACTTGCAATCTTCGGATTTGATACAAGTGCAGTTATTATAAATTTTGGACATATTATCTAATTTTAACCACTTAATAGCTTCAGAAAATGAATTTGGACTAAGTCTCATTCATTTCAATTGTAATGTTACGTGCATGAAATTTACAAAAATATTGTTTTCCCTGTTATTAATTCGTGTTAATTTTCATTTTCATGCTGAGGAAATTAATTTGTTAAAAAAAAAGGATAACGTTCCATAAAATAATTTGCACGAACGCGAAAGAAAAATTTTGGATTCAAAACTGTATATCTGACGCTACATTTGCAATATAAGACTGAAAAAAAAAAAAAAATTGGTGAGTACAGAAATTTACATTTTTTCCAGTTTCAAGCAGCCATCTGTACTTCCTTTATTCCGCTCCATTTATTTCGAAATTATTTTTTCAAATTGTAGTTAAAATTGATTTACTACTATTATTGCAAATGATAAGTGAAGAGCATATTCAGTCATTTATTTGTGAGAGGGAAATTTCAGTACCAGTTTAATAATTCAATTTCTAATTAGAAATCATATAGAAATATCCATTTCCATAAGAGAAATTTCAGATTTCAACATATCATATTTTAATTTTGGAAAATTTTATTTGCAATTAATTACGAAAATCGCAAGATGGACGCTAAACGCGTAGAAATTGTTTCCGCGGACGAGCTTAGTGAAAGTGACACATTGCAAAACATGTCCGACAGTAAAATGCATATTGAACTTAATTGTGAGGATGTTCAAGACATAATTTTACCAGATCGATTAAGACAACAACCCCTATATTTAAACAGATATACAAGCGAATGGAGAGTGAGTACTACGCGACAAAACGTGACATTGACAACGTCAACTTCAGAACCAGACATCAATCAGACACGAAAAAATGACGATACTAAGACACACGACTCTGACATGCTCAACCAGATTCTGAAGTTACTTGGTGACCAAAACAGAAAATTTGACACTTTAGACAAAAGATTTGACGCTTTAGACGACAATTTAAAACGTGACATTGGGAAATTTGACACTAAATTTGATGAACTGACACGGGACATAAAACAAAATTTTGAAAAACAATCGAGACAAATTGCCGACTTGACAGAAACCACCAGTAGCCTTGAAAGGATATTTACTGACTTAACAGACAAGGTTACGAGACAAGAAAAGGTATATGTGGAATTCAGTGATGAGACAAAAACTGACTTACAACGATGTAATGAGAAATTGTTAACAGTAGTTTTTGAACAACAGAAAATCGGTACCGAAGTTGACGAATTACGACAGTCACACAATTCCATAAAAACAAACCAAGAACACTTAGACCTGACGATTACAGACCTTTCAGACAGATTAAATGATGTAACATTGGAGCAGAAATCCTTACAGGAAAATTTAGAAGAACTTGAAGACAGAGCAGATGTAGCATCTTTAAAGAATGACACAACTCTAGCAGAGAAACTTGTACATGAATGCAAATTATGTGATAATTATTTAGATGAGAAGTTTGAGACAATGACACAGATCATTTCAGATAAGACAAAGGAACAAGTAAAGGGAGAAACAGATAATATTCAGAAAGAGGTACATAAACTTAAAGAAAATGTAATACCAAGTTCGTCAGTGATACCAAAACCCATAACAGGCAACCAAAACATAAATGAGAATCATAATAATGCTAGACCCAGCACACAGCCGAAAATAGAATTACCAATGAGTGATACAAATCCCAATGAACCATTTTCAATGCTACCACAAGATCAAAATTACTATCAGACATAACCACATACTATGCACAGTTTGACACAAAATGCAGGACCCATAAGACCATCGGGAGTAGCTGATGAAACATTAGTACGACATGGATACTTTCAGACATTTTCATGTAATGAGAAAGGCAAAGTGCATCCGATTGTTTTCATCCGCTCTTTTGATGGTATTTTCCTGAGACATTGGTTAGAAGCCGATAAAATTCGATATGTTACAAATTTGTTACGTGGAAGAGCAGCTAAGTGGGGAGCAGCAATGAAAAGACGATGTTTAACATTTGAACAGTTTGAACAAGCATTTCTTGAGGAATTCTGGTTGATCACAGAACAGCAAAGTTTAAAACGAGAAGTATACAATCCAGAAATTTACAACCCGAAGAAAGAGACTTTACGTCAATACTTTGAATGCTACCTAGACAAAACATTATATTGGACAAAACCAGCAGATTTACCAGACGTAATTAGAACACTTAAAAGCCACTTACCATTTCCTTACCGTGATAAATTAATAGGAGTGTCTGAGGACAACATAAAGAATTTTTTTAGTTATGTTGATGAGATAGATGTTTTTTACAGAGATGAGATCAGGAATTTCAATCAATTGTATCCGATCCATCCAAGCAATTCGCGTACGCACAACAGAAATGACAGAGGCTATTGGAATCCGCCTCCGACACCACAACAAAACACTCAAAGAAACAATTCGCACTACACTGGGACAAATCCATTCAATATTAGGAGAAACAACTCGCAGCATTGGCAAGGAAACAGTAATTATTACTATAATGGTTATCCGAACAGTAATTACAATCGGAACAATAACACTTATATTCAAAATAACAACAACAGAAGAAGGAACCGAAATCATAGAGATCAAAGAAGAGAGGATAACAGGTACCATCCAGGATATTTTCAGAGAAACAACATCCAACAACATCCAAACATGTATTGCAGGAATAACAGTAATGACAATACCAGTTACAGTCATGGGCGAAATAATGTATGGGGAAATCACAATGGACCACCGCCACGACACATGCAATACAGCTTCCCTCAATTCCTACCTAACGGAACTCCCAATGCGACGCGAGAACCAAACACCTGATACTTGGGTGACGCGCGACAGAAATGTAAATATTACTGAGTTGGGCAATGAACCCAACCCGCAGCAACAACCGAATTTGCCGGAAAACAAACGACGACCGAGCTAAGCGCTCGAGTTACGGTCGATAGGGAGCAGAGCGCAACGGAACCGACGATTTGTTTTCTCTGATATGATGACAGTAAGAAAATAGAAAAAGAATTATATCAGGATGTAGATTTTAATAGTACCAGTAAAACAAAGAAGATTATTCAGGCTATAACACGAGTTATGATTGGTAGTAATGAAGTGGAAGTAATGTTAGATACAGAAGCAGCAGCAAGTGTCATTTCAATGTCCTTATATAATGAACTCAAACAAATAATGAACATACAAACATTGCCAGTACAGAATTGTCACATTATAAGTGCCACCGGTAACAAATCAAAGAATGTGAAATTTCAAGTGCTAATTAACTTCATATTTTCAAATATACCACTCAATTACAGTTTTCTGGTAGTAGACAAATTAGTTATGCATTGCATATTAGGAATTGACTTTTTGAATGAATATCAAGCAATCATAGATTTAGGAAAAGGGAAATGTCATTTAACCGTAAACCAACAACAACTGACAATAGAGTTAACACAAGGTAAAAACTTAAACAGTAAATAAGGTAAATTTGAATAGTTAAATTTTGTGTATCCAACAGCAACAAACATACGTGATTTAACTTTTAATGAAGCTGTATCTCAGGGAATTAAACCTAATGATTTATATGAGAAATGCACAGAATCTGAATATCTGACGAAGGAACAACAACTTGAATTACTTGAAGTTTTGCAGCAATTTGCTGAGGTATTTGTGGAGAAACCTGGAATTATTAGAGGCTATACTTATGAGATGGATGTTAAACCACACAAAACATCCTGTAGAACATATAATATTCCTTGGTCAAAGAAACCCGCAGTTTTGAAAGAGATTGAAAAAATGCAAGCTTGGGGTATAATTGAAAGGTTACATTCACCATATTGCAGTCCGATACTAGCAGTTAATAAAGAGGATGGTAGTGTAAGGTTAGTGCTGGACGCACGAGAAATTAACAAAGTTATAATCACAATCAACACACGACCTATAAATTTGGAAGAACAACTTTTAAAATTTCATAATGTACAGTATTTAACCAATATCGACCTCCGCTCATCATTTTGGCAGGTGAACCTCCATAAAAACAGTCGTAAATACACTGCATTTCTATGTGAGGGACGGAGTTATCAATTTTGTGTTCTACCCTTTGTCTACGAGTGAGTGCTGGAGTATTTATTGAAGCCTTAGATGCTGTTCTTGGACCACAATTGTTATCGCAAATCACAGTTTATGTTGACGACATTGTCATTGTCACCACTACTTGGGAAGAACATGTAAATCTTTTGAAGCAACTTCTGACTAAATTTTCTGACGCAGGTGTCACTATCAATTTATCAAAGACGAAATTAGGGAGGAGAGAAATCAAATTCCTTGGTCACATCATATCAACTGAAGGCATTTATCCAGACTCAAGAAAAATTGTTGCAATAAAGAATTTTCCGTCCCCACAGAATCCTAAACAACTCAAAGCCTTTCTTGGTCTATCATCATTCTTCAGGAAATTTGTACCCTACCACCTTCTTAACAGTCCACATCTTCTATCTTTACTCAAAAGAAATAATATTTGGAAATGGACAGAGTTCTGTCAGACAGATTTTGAAGCGATTAAGAATGCTTTAGTTAATGCACCGTTGTTATGTCATCCTGACATGACATCAGACTTTTGCCTAGAAACAGATGCAAGTTCCTATGGGCTCGGAGCATTTTTATTCCAAATTCATGTAGAAGATGAACAAACAGTCATCAAACCTATAAGTTTTGCTAGCCACATACTCACTGAATGCGAAAAGTCATATTCAGTGACCCAGTGCGAAACACTTGCTATAGTATGGGCATTTCGCAAGTTTCGCTACTTTCTATGGGGAAAACGTACTAAGCTTTATACTGATCATCAAGCTCTTTCTTTCCTGCTATCATGCAAGTTATTACATTCACGTCTTGCACGCTGGTGTGCATCACTACAAGAATATGATTTTGATATGATATATATATAAAAGGAGAATCCAACATTATAGCCGATGCTCTATCTCGTTTGCCACAAGGCCTACAAGAATTTTCAGATGTGACAGAACAAACATCAGATTTCAAAATTTTACTCATGTATGACGGTACATTTGCACCTTACTACAAAAACATGTGCAGGAAGTTAGCCATATTGCAGGACAATGATCCCAGGTGGATCCAGATAAAGAATAAATTACGTGCAGGAACAGACCCACATCTTGAAAAATATTACACATTACACAAAGAAGTATTATTTCACCGACGAAACCCCGAATCATAGCATTGGTGTGTTTGCTTACCTGAAGCTCATGTTGATGATTTTATTTTATTTACACACAGAACTTGGGGAGACTATGGTGTAACCAAATGTACAGATAAGATTATACAATATTGCTATTTTCCAAATTTAAGGCGAAGAGTATTGAGTAATATTAGGAAATGCATCATATGTCAGAAAGCCAAATATTCTAATCGCACAAGCATGAATGAATTGCACCCAATCATACCTAAGAGGCCATTACAGCTAATTTCTTTAGATATTGCAGGACCCTATCCACAAGCATGTCGAGAAATGAAATACATCCTTGCTGTGTTAGATGTTTTCACAAAGTATTTAAAATTATATGCTTTATGTTCAGTTTCTACCACTGCTATTACCAGACGTCTATTAACACATTACTTTGTAAGAATAGGAAAACCTGAAGTTATGATCACGGATAATGCAGCATATTTTACCAGTTTAAAATGGAAGACTTTTATTGAAGAACAGAATGTTAAACATATTTTAATTTCAAGATTTCATGCGGCAGGAAACCCAGTAGAAAGAACATTTCGAGAATTTTGACAGTTTATGAGAACACGGACACCAGAGAAGCACACAAAATGGGTAGAATACCTAGCACCATTTGAACAAATAGTGAACAATTTAACTCACATTTCTACTGGATACACACCAACTGAATTAATTATGGATAAAACAGAAAGAAATGAATGGACAGACCCTCTACCTAAATTTACAGCAACAACAAATCATGTTAGTTTAGAAGAAAAGGTAAGACAAGCTTACACAACATTATGTGACAAAGCTAAGGAAAGAAAGCAGAAATATGACAGAGGTGTCAGGAAAGCACAAACATTTCAAGTTGATGAGTTGGTTTTACTAAGAACACATCCTAAACCCACAAAACTGAAACATTTAAACAGGAAATGGCAGATCTTATACTCTGGACCATACCGAATTGCAAATATTCCACACCCTGGCTGTTATTCATTAGAATATCCATTAACACATAAACCCAGAGGTCTACATCCACATCAGACATTTGAAAAAATACATACAGTAAAATGTTAGCTAATGAGGAGAAGATAATTAATATGATATACAGTTATGATGAGCCTACATTTAAGTTATACAGATACTTACAATCTAATGAATGCAGGTAAGTCTAGAAAGCAATGTGAACCATCCAATAGCTAATAAGATATTTGGTTATAAGAGGAGTTGCTATTGAGGCATATACACATTAGAGGAGGCATATACACATTATAGGAGGCAGAGAACTGAACTGAATTATTTTCTTTAGGAGGCATGTGATAATAGTAATGTTGATATGAGTGATGTGAGCGACTGAATGAGATGAGTGAATGTAATTTTAGTTTAATAAGAGGATAAATAGTAATATGGAGAGAGGTAAATGGAATATAAGATGAGAAAATGGTATTATTATTATTATTATTATTATTATTGTTGTTGTTGTTGAAGCAAAAAAAGGAAATGATGATGAATAAGAGGTGTATGTATATATATATATATATATATATATATATATATATATATATATATATATATATATATATATATATAATGCTGAGGAATAAGTATATGTTTTTTTGTGAAGAATGAATAATGGATAGGTGAGAATGTTATGACTAATTGAGAATATGTTGAGAGGAGAGAAACTAGATTTGAACGCTATATCACATGTACTCGTGGAATACAGAATGAAAGTAGTGGAAAGAATATTTTTTATTGAAAGATTGGTATGCCTGAGATAATAACTTATGTGGTGTCTTATATATTCTTATAACTAAAGGTGAAAGTATAGATTTATGTGGAAAGAATTATTTACAGCAGCCACTGTTGGAAATATACCAGTAGATTTAAATCTATAACACTTTAACACTAATCTAATGGGAACTTGTAATGAAATTTTTGGAGTTATGTAGGCTTGACACTTCAGATTGGAAGAATTATTTAAGAGAACATATTTAGCAGTCATCTAATGACATAATTAAAGCTCATCTACTGTACTGAACTAATGCGCCATTAAATAGAAAGGAGAATAAGGAGAAAACAAAACGTCAGACCTCTGTTGCGGCTCATACTCTCATCCCTCCCTTAGAAAAATTTACACATGTTGATGAAATATTTGACGTTATATAATTCGTGATTATCTGACAGTATGGAGAGACATACACACATATTTATTTATGAATAGAATTTTACAGGTACCACAAGGTAAATACAGAATGGATATACAGCATATACTAGTAGAAGCATGGCCCCCCCCATGAACCATGGACCTTGCCGTTGGTGGGGAGGCTTGCGTGCCTCAGCGATACAGATAGCCGTACCGTAGGTGCAACCACAACGGAGGGGTATCTGTTGAGAGGCCAGACAAACGTGTGGTTCCTGAAGAGGGGCAGCAGCCTTTTCAGTAGTTGCAAGGGCAACAGTCTGGATGATTGACTGATCTGGCCTTGTAACAATAACCAAAACGGCATTGCCGTGCCGGTACTGCGAACGGCTGAAAGCAAGGGGAAACTACAGCCGTAATTTTTCCCGAGGGCATGCAGCTTTACTGTATGATTACATGATGGCGTCCTCTTGGGTAAAATATTCCGGAGGTAAAATAGTCTCACATTCGGATCTCCGGGCGGGGACTACTCAAGAGGATGTCGTTATCAGGAGAAAGAAAACTGGCGTTCTACGGATCGGAGCGTGGAATGTCAGATCCCTTAATCGGGCAGGTAGGTTAGAAAATTTAAAAAGGGAAATGGATAGGTTGAAGTTAGATATAGTGGGAATTAGTGAAGTTCGGTGGCAGGAGGAACAAGACTTCTGGTCAGGTGACTACAGGGTTATAAACACAAAATCAAATAGGGGTAATGCAGGAGTAGGTTTAATAATGAATAGGAAAATAGGAATGCGGGTAAGCTACTACAAACAGCATAGTGAACGCATTATTGTGGCCAAGATAGATACGAAGCCCACACCTACTACAGTAGTACAAGTTTATATGCCAACTAGCTCTGCAGATGACGAAGAAATTGAAGAAATGTATGATGAAATAAAAGAAATTATTCAGATTGTGAAGGGAGACGAAAATTATTAGTCATGGGTGACTGGAATTCGAGTGTAGGAAAAGGGAGAGAAGGAAACATAGTAGGTGAATATGGATTGGGGGATAGAAATGAAAGAAGCCGCCTGGTAGAATTTTGCACAGAGCACAACATAATCATAACTAACACTTGGTTTAAGAATCATGAAAGAAGGTTGTATACATGGAAGAACCCTGGAGATACTAAAAGGTATCAGATAGATTATATAATGGTAAGACAGAGATTTAGGAACCAGGTTTTAAATTGTAAGACATTTCCAGGGGCAGATGTGGACTCTGACCACAATCTATTGGTTATGACCTGTAGATTAAAACTGAAGAAACTGCAAAAAGGTGGGAATTTAAGGAGATGGGACCTGGATAAACTAAAAGAACCAGAGGTTGTACAGAGATTCAGGAAGAGCATAAGGGAGCAATTGACAGGAATGGGGGAAATAAATACAGTAGAAGAAGAATGGGTAGCTTTGAGGGATGAAGTAGTGAAGGCAGCAGAGGATCAAGTAGGTAAAAAGACGAGGGCTAGTAGAAATCCTTGGGTAACTGAAGAAATATTGAATTTAATTGAGGAAAGGAGAAAATATAAAAATGCAGTAAGTGAAACAGGCAAAAAGGAATACAAACGTCTCAAAAATGAGATCGACAGGAAGTGCAAAATGGCTAAGCAGGGATGGCTAGAGGACAAATGTAAGGATGTAGAGGCCTATCTCACTAGGGGTAAGATAGATACTGCCTACAGGAAAATTAAAGAGGCCTTTGGAGAGAAGAGAACGACTTGTATGAATATCAAGAGCTCAGATGGAAACCCAGTTCTAAGCAAAGAAGGGAAAGCAGAAAGGTGGAAGGAGTATATAGAGGGTCTATACAAGGGCGATGTACTTGAGGACAATATTATGGAAATGGAAGAGGATGTAGATGAAGATGAAATGGGAGATATGATACTGCGTGAAGAGTTTGACAGAGCACTGAAAGACCTGAGTCGAAACAAGGCCCCCGGAGTAGACAATATTCCATTGGAACTACTGATGGCCGTGGGAGAGCCAGTCCTGACAAAACTCTACCATCTGGTGAGGAAGATGTATGAGACAGGCGAAATACCCTCAGACTTCAAGAAGAATATAATAATTCCAATCCCAAAGAAAGCAGGTGTTGACAGATGTGAAAATTACCGAACTATCAGCTTAATAAGTCACAGCTGCAAAATACTAACACGAATTCTTTACAGACGAATGGAAAAACTAGTAGAAGCCAACCTCGGGGAAGATCAGTTTGGATTCCGTAGAAACACTGGAACACGTGAGGCAATACTGACCTTACGGCTTATCTTAGAAGAAAGATTAAGGAAAGGCAAACCTACGTTTCTAGCATTTGTAGACTTAGAGAAAGCTTTTGACAATGTTGACTGGAATACTCTCTTTCTAATTCTAAAGGTGGCAGGGGTAAAATACAGGGAGCGAAAGGCTATTTACAATTTGTACAGAAACCAGATGGCAGTTATAAGAGTCGAGGGACATGAAAGGGAAGCAGTGGTTGGGAAGGGAGTAAGACAGGGTTGTAGCCTCTCCCCGATGTTGTTCAATCTGTATATTGAGCAAGCAGTAAAGGAAACAAAAGAAAAATTCGGAGTAGGTATTAAAATTCATGGAGAAGAAATAAAAACTTTGAGGTTTGCCGATGACATTGTAATTCTGTCAGAGACAGCAAAGGACTTGGAAGAGCAGTTGAATGGAATGGACAGTGTCTTGAAAGGAGGATATAAGATGAACATCAACAAAAGCAAAACAAGGATAATGGAATGTAGTCTAATTAAATCGGGTGATGCTGAGGGAATTAGATTAGGAAATGAGACACTTAAAGTAGTAAAGGAATTTTGCTATTTGGGGAGCAAAATAACTGATGATGGTCGAAGTAGAGAGGATATAAAATGTAGGCTGGCAATGGCAAGGAAAGCGTTTCTGAAGAAGAGAAATTTGTTAACATCCAGTATTGATTTAAGTGTTAGGAAGTCATTTCTGAAAGTATTTGCATGGAGTGTAGCCATGTATGGAAGTGAAACATGGACGATAAATAGTTTGGACAAGAAGAGAATAGAAGCTTTCGAAATGTGGTGCTACAGGAGAATGCTGAAGATTAGATGGGTAGATCACATAACTAATGAGGAAGTATTGAATAGGATTGGGGAGAAGAGAAGTTTGTGGCGCAACTTGACCAGAAGAATGGATCGGTTGGTAGGACATGTTCTGAGGCATCAAGGGATCACCAATTTAGTATTGGAGGGCAGCGTGGAGGGTAAAAATCGTAGAGGGAGACCAAGAGATGAATACACGAAGCAGATTCAGAAGGATGTAGGTTGCAGTAGGTACTGGGAGATGAAAAAGCTTGCACAGGATAGAGTAGCATGGAGAGCTGCATCAAACCAGTCTCAGGACTGAAGACCACAACAACAACAACATACAGCATGGAACGCAGCAGCAATTATCTAAGAAGATTTATTTATTTATTAAGTAAAACATTTATTTATATTGGTTGATACTCATGAAAGGAAGGAGATGAACTACACAAACTTTACAGGACCATGAGGGACTTGAACTAGATATATATATATATATACACTTACCACACTGATGTACATACTTGTAGGATCCTAAGATATTTAGAGGGCCGCTCTTAGAAATGGTAATAGAGGGGTACCACTCTTAGAAACAGCAATAGTGAGGACACCACACTTAGAAACGGTATTAGGTATAGGAACTTTTACATTATATTAAGTTAACATGTATTTTATTTATCATATTTTATTTTATGTAGTCCACTGTAGGAGATGACTTTACTTTGTAAATTGATCATGACAGTGACAACTTGAAGTTTTCAACAGACGGAGAAAAGTGAAAGACGGGTCGTCCTACAAGAGAAATTAGGAGGACAGCCATGAAGACTACATTGTAATTAATACTGCGTATCTAACAAGATTATAAGGTAAATTTCAATTAGTTTCTGATGCTATTTCTGTACAGTCACTTTTTGTAGTGTTGCCGACCCGGTCTGCCATGCACGATCAAATTACAGCACGATCTCAATCAATAATACGAAGTCCGCCTTATCCGTAACTGAAACCACCAAAATTCCAAACCCAATCAGATTTTCTATTTTATATTTTTCACGGCAGAACCCCGAGGAGAAGGGTACACTACAACGCGTCACATAAAAGTAGTGTTGTTAGCTACTAAGAGGCAACTGACTCCTCTCAAACTGACACGGAAGACATTTCCTTTTCTCTTACATAGTGTGTAATTATTAAATGTCACCAATGCTGTGACCCCAGTAGCATCTCCTGGCGGTCGGCTGGTAGGCTTTCTGCAGTTGGCGCTAATCAGTTCCGTCACAGAGGGAGCATACGGTGCTGGTATCGTCTGCTCCCACTGCAGAATGTGGAGCCAACAAAATGAGCACGATTGTTTTGTTTCAGTTACTATTTAGAACCTAATGCATTAGAGGCATTACTTGGAAGAACACACACTCATCTGACACCATTCAGTTATCCAGGAATAATGTGCATCGAATAATTGACACGCTACAATTTTTTATATTCCCAGTGAGCCCTATTTTGTATGGAGGTCGTGCACACTTGTGCACTATTCTAAGATGGGACACAGAATTGACTTGTTAGCAGTCTACTTTGTACAACAGCTGCATTTTCCCAGTACCTTGCTAATAAACTGAAATCTGTCACTTGCTTTATCTTACGACTGGTGCCCTGATTATTTTCCTCCAAACCTTCACAAGTGAAATGTTTAACTGTTCATGCATTATGTTGCCAGTGTTGATATATTTCATTTTATTGCAACATGTTTTTACATATTTCACAATAATAACTGTTTTTACACATTTTGGCTTTATGCTCCATATAACTAGATATTATTCATTTTCTACCTCTCTTAATATTTCCTTGCACCCTCAGTAGGCTGACCCCTTAGAAAAAATCCAGATTTGATCTACCATAAAAGTTGAAGACAGGACAATAAATTCTCTAAAAATCACGTTCTACTGGTTAATCTCTCTGTTAGATGGGTTATGAAGGACATGCTTCCGCTTAATTTTCGGAGAGAGAGAGATCTCAGTTCTCAAAAGCAAAACAGATACAGTAACAATACTTAGTGTGTAGCGTTGTAGTAATAGGCTTCATGAAGGACTGTTGAGATTGGCAGTGAGGCAGAGTTTTCAGACTACTCGTGACTTCGTGACTTTCACCAGTTCAGGACTAGGGATGTATGTGCCGAGAATAATTTGCCACAGTGTGTCTTAAAAGTTCACAACTTTGTGTGTTCTCGATGCCTCCTGTTGCATCAAAATTAAGATCTTGGATTACAACCAAATGGGGAGGTGCAGTGGTTAGCACAATGGGCTCGCATTTGGCAGGATGACGGTTCAAACCGGCATCCGGTCATCCAGACGTAGGTTTGCCGTGATTTCCCTAAATTTCATAAGGCAAATGCTGGGACGATTCCTGTGAAAGGGCACAGCCACTTTATTTCTCCATCCTGCCCTAATGTCAACATGGGTTTAGAAAACATCGTTCCTGTGAAACACAACTAGTTCTTTATTCACATGAAGTGTTGAGTGCTATAGGCAAGGGATTTCAGATTGATTCCGTATTTCTGGATTTCCGGAAGCTTGTGACACTGTACCACACAAGCGGCTTGTAGTGAAATTGTGTGCTTATGGAATATCGTCTGTTATGTGACTGGATTTGTGATTTCATGTCAAAGAGGTCACAGTTCGTAGTAATTGACGGAAAGTCATCGAGTAAAACAGAAGTGATTTCTGGCGTTCCCCAAGGTAGTGTTATAGGCCCTTTACTGTTCCTTATCTATATAAACAATTTGGGAGACAATCTGAGCAGCCGTCTTCGGTTGTCTGTAGATGATGCTGTCGTTTATCGACTAAAACAGTCATCAGAAGATCAAAACAAACTGCAAAACGATTTAGAAGAAATATCGGAATGGTGCGAAACGTGGCAGTTGACCCCAAATAATGAAAAGTGTGAGGTCATCCATGAGTGCTAAAAGAAAGTCGTTAAAATTTGGTTACACAATACATCAGTCTAATCTAAAAACCGTAAATTCAACTAAATACGTAGGTATTACAATTACGAACAACTTAAATTGGAAGGAACACATAGAAAATGTTGTGGGGGGAAGGCTAACCTAAAACTGTGTTTTAGTGGCAGGACACTTAGAAAATGTAAGAGACCTACTAAGGAGACTGCCTACACTACGCTTGTCCGTCCTCTTTTAGAATACTGCTGTGCAGTGTGGGATCCTTTGCAGATAGGACAGACGGAGTACATCGAAAAAGTTCAAAGAAGGGCAGCACGTTTTGTATAATTGCGAAATATGGGAGAGAGTGTCACAGAAATGATACATGATTTGGGCTGGAAATCATTAAACGAAAGGCATTTTTCGTTGCGACAGAATCTTCTCACAAAATTCCAATCACCAACTTTCTCCTCCGGATGCGAAAATATATTGTTGATGCTGACCTACATAGGGAGGAACGATCACCACGATAAAATAAGGGAAATCTGAGCTCGTACGGAAAGATATAGGTGTTCATTCTTTCCGCGCGCTATACGAGATTGGAATAATAGAGAATTGTGAAGGTGGTTCGATGAACCCTCTGCCAGGCACTTACATGTGATTTGCAGGGTATCCACGTTGATGTAGATGTAGATGTAGAGATGCGAGCACAAGTATCCTGCATGAGTGGTAGTTCAGCTCATACTAACAACTTCACGTAAATTTTTATCGTCTTCTTTGTTAGCATTGTCGTCTTGCTCGTACAGGGAAGTAAATAGGAATGGAATCCTCCTTGTCACTTCATACAACGATGGTGGTTGCGGCAGATGCTGCACCATAGTGATTTCTGCACTCGAGCTCTGTCTGGCACGTGCTGCTCGAGGAGTACCTCAGGCAACTAATTAAAAAAAAAAAAAAAATGTAAGATATCATCTACACGCAAATAACAGCTTTATTGATTAGTGTTGTCCCATTTAATTATTATCAAAATTATAATAAAATCAGTTATACACACTCGATCATTTATAAATGACGAGGGTACGGAAATTTCTGCACCTCCGATGCATTGGAGTAAATTTCCGAACTAATTCAGCTGAATTCCTTACCCTCTCAATATTAAGGTAATATAGTAGGCTATAGAGTAATCCGGGAGTTGACTCCAGTTGAAATTATGGTTTTATGTTAAATATTTAATAAAATAATTTTGTTATATTAAATGCATTATTTTTTCAATATTAGGAAATGGATAGAGTCTTACTCAGTCGAAAGGTGACACTAGGTTGCACACAGGCACAACAGTTCTGTCAGACCTCCTCCTGCACAGTGTAATGCGGCAACTCGATACGCTGTGGACTTCACAAGTCGGTGGAAGTTCCTAGCTGAAGTACTGAGCCGTGTTGCCTCTATAGCTGTCCAAAGTTGCCGGTGCAAGATTTTGTGCCTGACCTAACCTCTCAGTTATATCCCACAAATGTTCCACGGGATCGATGTCAGGTGATGTGGGCGGCCAAATCGTTCACTCGAATTGTGCACAATGTTCTTTAAACCGATTGCAAACATTTGTGGCCCCGTGACAGATCATTATCCGTACAAATTTCACGGTGCTTTCAGAATGTAAAGTCCACGAACGGCTGCAGTTTATCTCCGGTGCCAGTGACTGGCACAATTGGACCAGAAGACCCAATCCGTTCCTCGTAAACACACTGTTACGGAGTGTCTGACAGATAGTACGGTGCCTCGTCGACGACACGAGTCTGTGACTTCGAGGGATCTGCACCGCGATCGGACTGTACGGTAGTCTTTTACCGACCGAAATCGGAACTCGTCCGACCGGGCCACACTTTTCCGGTCACCTAGTGTCCGACCGGTACGGTCGCGAGCCCGGAAGAGGCGCCGCAGGCGGTGTCGTCCCATCGGCAGAGTCACTCGCGTCAGTCGTCTGCTGCCGTCTCTCATTAATGCCGAATTTCGCCACACTGTCCTGACGGGTACGTACGTCGCACGTCCGACATTTATTTGTGCAGTCATTTCACACAATGTCGCTCGTCTGTTAGCACTGACAACTGTAAGCAAATGTGGCCGCTCTCAGTCACCGAGTGAAGGCCTTCGGCCTCTGCATTTGTCCACGGTGAGAGGTAATGACTAAAATTTGGTATTCTTGGCACACTCTCGACTCTGTGCGCCTCACAATATAGAATTCCTTAACGATTTCCCAAATGGAATGTCCTGTGCGTACAGCTCCAACTCCATTCGATGATCAAAGTCTGTTAATTCCCACAGTGCGGCCACCACCTCAGCACCAGTGCCAATGCGATGCCATTTTCTACCTCGTTCGTGCAATCCTACCCTCATTTGTATACGTTTGTATCGCTGTCCCCTGACTTGTCACCTTAGTGCAATATTGTTGATACTCCTGCCTGGACTTTCCATTGTTTGTATATCGAGTTGAGTTGATGCAGCTCTCCGTGCTACTCTATCCTGTGCAAGCTTCTTCATCTCCCAGTACCCACTGCAGCCTACTTCCTTCTGAACCTGCTTAGTGTATTCATCTCTTGGTCTCCCTCTACGATTTTTACCCTCCACGCCGCCCTCCAATACTAAATTGGAGATCCCTTGATGCCTCAGAATGTGTCCTACCAACTGATCCTTCTTCTAGTCAAGTTGTGCCACAAATTTCTCTTCTGCCCAATTCTATTCAATACCTCCTCATTAGTTTTGTGACCTACCCATCTAATCTTCAGCATTCTTCTGTAGCACCACATTTCGAAAGCTTCTATTCTCTTCTTGTCCAAACTATTTATCGTCCATGTTTCACTTCCATACATAGCTACACTCCATGCAGATACTTTCGGTAAAGCCTTCCTGACACTTAAATCTATGCTCCATATTAACACATTTCTCTTCTTCAGAAATGCTTTCCTTGCCATTGCCAGTCTACATTTTATATCCTCTCTACTTCGACCATCATCAGTTATTTTGCTCCCCAAATACCCAAATAGCAAAACTCCTTTACTACTTTAAGTGTCTCATTTCCTAATCTAATTCCCTCAGCATCACCCCCCCCTCCTCCCCCCCACCCCCCTGCATGAACCATGGACCTTGCCATTGGTGGGGAGGCTTGCGTGCCTCAGCGGTACAGATAGCCATACCGTAGGTGCAACCACAACGGAGGGGTATCTGTTGACAGTCCAGACAAGCACGTGGTTCCTGAAGAGGGGCAGCAGCCTTTTCAGTTGTTGCAGGGGCAACAGTCTGGATGATTGACTGATCTGGCCTTGTAACACTAACCAAAATGGCCTTGCTGTGCTGGTACAGCTGGTACTGCGAACAGCTGAAAGCAAGGGGAAACTACAGCCGTAATTTTTCCCGAGCGCATGCAGCTTTACTGTATGGTTAAATGATAATGGCATCCTCTTGGGTAAAATATTCCGGAGGTAAAATAGTCCCCCATTCAGATCTCCGGGCGGGGACTACTCAGGAGGACGTCGTTATCAGGAGAAAGAAAACTGGCATTCTATGGATCGGAGCGTGGAATGTCAGATCCCTTAATCGGGCAGGTAGGTTAAAAAATTTATAAAGGGAAATGGATAGGTTAAAGTTAGATATAGTGGGAATTAGTGAAGTTCGGTGGCAGGAGGAACAAGACATTTGGTCGGTCGAATACAGGGTTATAAATACAGAGTCAAATAGGGGTAATGCAGGAGTAGGTTTAATAATGAATAGAGAAAAAAAAAAAAAAAAAAAAAAAAAAAAAAAAAAAAAAAAATAGGAATGCGGGTAAGCTACTACAAACAGCATAGTGAACGCATTATTGTGGCCAAGATAGACACAAAGCCCACACCTACTACAGTAGTACAAGTTTATATGCTCTGCAGATGACGAAGAAATTGAAGAAATGTATGATGAAATAAAAGAAATTATTCAGATAGTGAAGGGAGACGAAAATTTAATAGTCATGGGTGACTGGAATTCGGTAGTATGAAAGGGGAGAGAAGGAAACATAGTACGTGAATATGGATTGGGGGTAAGAAATGAAAGCGGAAGCCGCCTGGTAGAATTTTGCACAGAGCGCAATGTAATCATAGCTAACACTTGGTTCAAGAATCAAAAAAGAAGGTTGTATACATGGGAGAAGCCTGGAGATACTGACAGATTTCAGATAGATTATATAATGATAAGACAGAGATTTAGGAACCAGGTTTTAAATTGTAAGACATTTCCAGGGGCAGATGCGGACTCTGACCACAATCTGTTGGTTATGACCTGCAGATTAAAACTGAAGAAACTGCAAAAAGGTGGGAATTTAAGGAGATGAGACCTGGATAAACTGACTAAACCAGAGATTGTACAGAGGTTCAGGGAGAGCGTAAGGGAACAAATGGCAGGAATGGGGGAAAGAAATACGGTAGAAGAAGAATGGGTAGCTTTGAGGGATGAATTAGTGAAAGCAGCAGAGGATCAAATAGGTAAAAAGACAAGGGCTAGTTTTGTCCTGACAAAACTCTACCATCTCGTGAGCAAGATGTATGGCTCTCCCTAGGCCGTCAGTAGTTCTAATGGGATGCTGTCGCCTCCCGGGGCCTTGTTTCGACTCAGGTCTTTCAGTACTCTGTCAAACTCTTCACGCAGTATCGTATCTCCCATTTCATCTTCATCTACATCCTCTTCCATTTCCATAATACTGTCCTCAAGTACGTCGCCCTTCTATAGACCCTCTATATACTCCTTCCACCTTTCTGCTTTCCCCTCTTTGCTTAGAACTGGGTTTCCATCTGAGCTAGTGATATTCATACAAGTGGTTCTCTTTTCTCGAAAGGTATCTTTAATTTTCCTGTTGGCAGTATCTATCTTGCCCCTATTGAGATATGCATCTACATACTTACATTTGTCCTCTGGCCATCCCTGCTTAGTCATTTCCTGTCGATCTCATTTTTTAAACATTTGTATTACTTTTTGCCTGCTTCATTAACTGCATTTCTATATTTTCACCTTTCATCAATTAAATTCAATATATCTTATGTTACCCAAGGATTTCTACTAGCCCTCATCTTTTTACCTACTTGATCCTCTGCTGCCTTCACTATTTCATCCCTCAACTCTACCCTTTCTTCTTCTACTGTATTTCTTTCCCCCATTCCTGTGAATCGTTCCCCAATGCTCTCCCTTAAACTCTCTACAATCTCTGGTTATTTCAGTTTATCCAGATCCCCTCTCCTTAAATTTCCACCTTTTTGTAGTTTCTTCAGTTTTAGTCTACGGTTCATAACCAATAGATTGTGGTCAGAGAGCACATCTGCCTATGGAAACGTCTTAGAATTTAAAACCTCGTTCCTGAATCTCTGTCTTAACATTATATAATATTCCTGAAGCCTTCCAGTATCTCCAGGCCTCTTCCATGTACGCAGCCTTCTTTCAGGATTCTTCAACCAAGTGTTAGCTATGATTACGTAATGCTCTGTGCAAAATTCTACCAGACGGCTTCCTCTTTCATTTCTTACCCCCAATCCATATTCACCTACTATGTTTCCTTCTCTCCCTTTTCCTACTCTCGAATTCCAGTCACCTAAGACTATTGAATTTTCGTCTCCCTTCACTATCTGAATAATTTCTTTTATATCATCATACATTTCATCAATTTCTTCATCATCTGCAGAGCCAGTTGGCATATAAACTTGTACTACTGTAGTAGGCATGGGCTTCATGTCTATCTTGGCCACAATAATGCGTTCACTATGCTGTTTGTAGTAGCTTACCCACACTCCTATTTTTTTATTCATTATTAAACCTACTCCTGCATTACCCCTATTTGACTTTGTATTTATAACCCTGTATTCACCTGACCAAAAGTCTTGTTCCTCCTGCCACCGAACTTCACTGATTCCCACTATATCTAACTTTAACCTATCCATTTCCCGTTTTAAATTTTCTAACCTACCTGCTCAATTAAGAGATCCGACATTCCACGCTTCGATCCGTAGAACGCCAGTTTTCTTCCTCCTGATAACGACATCCTCCTAAGCAGTCCTCACCTGGAGATCCGAATGTGAGACTATTTTACCTCTGGAATATTTTACGCAAGAGGACGCCATCATTATTTAACCATACAGTAAAGCTGCATGCCCTCAGGAAAAATTACGGCCGTAGTTTCCTCTTGCTTTCAGCCGTTCGCAGTACCAGCACAACAAGGCCGTTTTGGTTAGTGTTACAAGGCCAGATCAGTCAATCACCCAGACAGTTGCCCCTGCAACTACTAAAAAGGCTACTGCCCGTCTTCAGGAACCGCTCTTGAGATACTCCTCCATTGTGGTTGCAACTACGGTACGACTATCTGTGTCGCTGAGCTACGCAAGCCTCCCCACCAACGGTAAGGTCCATGGTTGATGGGTTGTGGGGCAAGTTGTATATCTAACCTAAAATAGAAATTAATCTTAGAAGGAGTTGTCGCGGATAAACGATTGCAAGTTGTATATCTAACCTAAAATCGTTTATCCTGGACAACTCCTTCTAAGATTAATTTCAGCATTTTTGTGTAGTTGCATGAATATGGCTAAAGAACAGTTTGCCCATTAATGTTGACATTAACACTACCTTGTACGAGGTCTCTTTAAAAAATTCCGATACTTTGTCCATAGAAATGTTGTATGCTTACCTTTTACGTATTGTGCACGTTCTCTTTCGAAATACCCTCCCCCAAAATTGATACGACATTCCCAATGCCGTTTCCACTTCCGGAAGCAGTCTTTGTACGCCTCTTGCCGGATTGTGCAAAGCACCATCTGCAAATTTTCTTTTATCCCACCTATTGTTGCAAACTTTCGTCTTTATTTGGGATTTTCAGCTTTAGAAATAACAAAAAAAAGTTCACAGGAGCCAATTCTACAGAGTATGGAGGATAAGGCAACACAGTGATTTCGTTTTTTGTGCAATAGTTGTGCACCAACAGTGACGAATGTCCGAACATGTTATCGTGATACAAAAGTCATGAACTATCTCGCCACGTTTCTGGCTGTTTACTTGTCATATTTTCTTGCAGGCGTTGCAACACGTGTCGATACTACCAACAATTAACAGTTTGCCCCTGTGGCACGAATTTGTGATGAACTAATCCTTCTAAGTCAAAGAAAACTCTCGGCATGGCTTCGACATTTAACCTGACGTGACAAGCTGTTTTCGGCCGTGGAGAACCTTTCCTGACCTATTGCGAAGATTGAACCTCGGTCTCAGCATCATAATCATATACCCATGTCTCCTCATCAGTTAAGATTCGCATAAGGAACATCTCGTTCTCATTTGTGCGATCCAAAAGCCCTTCGCAGATTGTGGGATGAAGTCTTCCTGGTCTCGACTCACGTGTCGTGGAACGAACTTGACGGCAGCAAGATGCATTCCAAGATTCTGTGTCAGGATTTCATGACACGATTCTTCTGCAATCTCTCAGACAGTCAATCTTTGATCGTTACACAATTTCACTGACATTCCTGACACGAGCGTCGTCAGTAGACGTCGAAGGGTATCCTAAATGAGGGTCATCTTTAACTTCCATCTGTCCATTTTTAAACTGTGTGAACCATTTGTAACACGGTAGGCTTCCTTCATCATTTGATGTGTGTCTGTAAAGGTTTTCTTCCATTTCACACACAATTTAATGCAGACGCATCGCTCCTCTAGCTCTGCTATCTCGAAATTTGCTAACTGTGCGACACTATGTTCTACTCAGTACAGCACTGAACAATAACTAACAATGAAACTTCCGGCAGTTACATATTAAACACCAGTGCATACAGGGATGCCAACTGAACTTTGCTCAACACGCCATTGGCGCAAAATTATGAATCATAGTATGAAGGCTTTCACGACCGGATGACATATCTTCTGGTAAACCTTCCGGGATGTAAGGTCGTGGTCCATGAAACTCTTCAGCTCCTAACGTTTCGTCCAGAGCTGCGCTGGACATCTTCAGAGGGGTGTTTCTCCTCCGGTGAGTCTTGCCGACTGACGGGTCGGACGTCTGAGAGCGACTTATGTATCGTAGAAAGTGGGCGTGACCAGAGTTACACGTGATATGCAGAGATAACCTTTGTCAAAGATAAAACTTAACTATCGATCGTAATCTCGTCACGGATAAAACTGTCTAGCAATTCTGTAGTGCTACTGTCCAAATATCACTAAGTTTCATGGTCTCTTCTTTCCGATTAAAATGATCCCTATGTTTATATATTTCAATTGCTTCTCTACAAAGTCGTGGGTAATAGTTCGTCGTCGTAGATTAAAATTTTTTTTTTTGTTTCTGAAAACTTCACTTTATGATTTCCTGGCTGAAAAGCGTGTTCTGCTACAGCCGATTTATCTGTTTTTCCTAATCGGCAAAGACTTCTGTGTTCTTTTAACCGTGTATTTACGCTTCTTTTTGTTGTTCCAACGTAAACTTTACCACATGTACACGGGATTTTATATACGCCACTGGCTGATAGAGGAGCGCGTTTATCTTTTACAGACCGAAGAACATGACAAATTTGTCATGTTCTTCGGTCTGTAAAAGATAAACGCGCTCCTCTATCAGCCAGTGGCGTATATAAAATTCCGTGTACATGTGGTAAAGTTTACGTTGGAACAACAAAAAGAAGCGTAAATACATGGTTAAAAGAACACAGAAGTCTTTGCCGATTAGGAAAAACAGAGAAATCGGCTGTAGCAGAACACGCTTTTCAGCCAGGAAATCAAGTGAAGTTTTCCGAAACAAAAATTTTATCTACGACGACAAACTATTACCCACGGCTTTGTAGAGAAGCAATTGAAATATATAAACATAGGGATAATTTTAATCGGAAAGAAGAGACCATGAAACTTAGTGATATTTGGACAGTAGCACTACAGAATTGCTAGACAGTTTTATCCGTGATGAGATTACGATCGATAGTTAAGTTTTATCTTTGACAAAGGTTATCTCTGCATATCACGTGTAACTCTGGTCACGCCCACTTTCTACGATACATAAGTCGCTCTCAGACGTCCGACCCGTCAGTCGGCAAGACTCACCGGAGGAGAAACACCCCTCTGAAGATGTCCAGCGCAGCTCCGGACGAAACGTTAGGAGCTGAAGAGTTTCATGGACCACGACCTTACATCCCGGAAGGTTTACCAGAAAATTATGAATGTTCTGGAATTTTTTGAACAGACCTCATATACATATCCTGTAAACTGACTCATTTCACATCATTTCATCATTTCAACAGAAGAATCATTCTAATAATCTATGGAACATGTAACTAACTAACTAATTGAGGTAAATACAATGAGCTCCTTCATGCCAACCAGATGACTTCTAAAAATAGCCTAGATTTTTATGCAATATTAACATGCCAAATACATAGATATTTGTTTGACAAAAATCTTTTGACAGTGTTGACTGGAAGACTCTCTTTCAAATTCTGAAGGTGGCAGCGGTAAAATACAGGGATCGAAAGTCTATTTACAATTTGTATAGAAACCAGATGGCAGTTATAAGAGTTGAGGGGCATGAAAGGGAAGCAGAGGTTGGGAAGGAAGTGAGACAGGGTTGTAGCCTATCCTCGATGTTATTCAATCTGTATATTGATCCAGCAGTAAAGGAAACAAAAGAAAAATTCGGAGTAGGAATTAAAATCCACGGAGAAGAAATAAAAACTTTGAGGTTTGCCGATGACATTGTAATTCTGTCAGAGACAGCAAAGGACCCGGAAGAGCAGTTGAACGGAAAGGACAGTGTCTTGAAAGAAGAATATAAGATGAACATCAACAAAAGCAAAACGAGGGTTTATGTTGAGGGAATTAGATTAGGAAATGAGACACTTAAAGTAGTAAAGGAATTTTGCTATTTGGGGAGCAAAATAACTGACGATAGTCGAAGTAGAGAGGATATAAAATGTAGACTAGCAATGACAAGAAATCGTTTCCGAAGAAGAGAAATTTGTTAACATCGAGTATACATTTAAGTGTGAGGAAGTCGTTTTTGAAAGTATTTGTATGGAGTGTAGCCATGTATGGAAGTGAAACATGGACGATAAATAGTTTTGACAAGAAGAGAATAGAAGCTTTCAAAATGTGGTGCTACAGAAGAATGCTGAAGATTAGATGGGTAAATCACTTAAGCAATGAGGAGGTACTGAATATCATTGGGGAGAAGGGGAATTTGTGGCAAACCTTGACTAGAAGTAGGGATCGGTTGGTAGGACGCATTCTGAGGCATCAAGGGATCACAAATTTAGCGTTGGAGGGCAGCGTGAAGGGTAAAAATCATAGAGGGAGACCAAGAGATGAATACACTAATCAGATTCAGAAGGATGTAGGTTGCAGTAGGTACTGGGAGATGAAGAGGCTTGCACAGGACATAGTAGCCTGGAGAGCTGCATCAAACTAGTCTCTGAACTGAAGACCACCACCACCACCACAACAACAACAACAACAACAACAACAACAACATACAATGTGCATTGTTACCTGTCAGACATTTTATATTTGGGCAAATGTTGCATCTGGAGCTTCTTTGTGAGCCACCAACAGCTCTAGGCTTTCCTCTGTAGTAGATATGGGCATTACTATTCTTCTGAATTTGGGATGGATGGTTTATGACAAATTTCTTTAGTGGATGTATGTATTGTGATGTTGCCTCTGAAATGCCAAATTCCAGTCAGATGTAGCTACGTGAGGAGGACCACTGCTGAACACCACAAAGTGTCCTTACTGCTCACTTTAGTACAATCGGTGCTTTCTTTCTCGGCAATTAGTTACCCCACATAAATGTTCCATAGGGCATTATTGAGCGGCAGTATGCAAAATGTGTCAGAAGATCGATTCACTCGTTTTCGAGACTACCAATTATACAAAGAGCAAAGGTAGCTGCACTTAATTGTTTCAGATGTTCAGTAACACATTTCTTTTTGTTGATATGTACACCCAAAAATTTAGAGCCATCTACTGTATTTACTGTCTCCTGTCAATGTGCCGCATAAGTTGCCGGTATGACTCAGTTTGTTGTTACTTCCCCCTGCCACTCTGACACAGGCAACGGTTTGTGTACCCCATCTCGCAGTTGCGGCAACACGCACGGCAAAGGGCAGTCTGCTCGGCTCTCTGTTTACACAGCTGACAGCTGCGTTAACCCACAGCTCGTCGTGGTGCTGCTAAAACTCCAGAAATCCTACACCGGCGTGTGATGTTGCAGCAACTATTTCTCATTTACCCCGGGAATGAAAGGGGGAGCGCCAGCTGCTGGCAGAGGTAGTGTGTGTGAGATAAGAAGTGATCGGTCTGGAATTTTAGGAAGGAGGAAAATAACTTTTTTCCCCCTCTAGTAACCACACCAGGCAAGTCTGAGTGAGCTGTCTTCTCCATCCCGAATCTATCCATCTGAAAATTTGGATAATCCAGAAATATTGTCCTAAATGCAAAAACTGTGATATGTGCTATAATATACGAACCTTTTATTTTTGCAATGAGAGAAAAGCACATTCTAGGTAAACTGTTAGTTTTTTCCATCTTCCATTGAATTGGAACAAACTGGAAATCCACATTAATTGGGGCCAGATAAACGAGGTTCTTGTGTAATATGAAATGTAAGACTGTTCCGTTACAACATGTGTAGCATCGCAAAACTAATAATTTTGCTGTTTTGAGAATAATTTATTTCAGAAAAATACAAAATTACAAAGAGAGGCTGTCTAATACCGTATTTACCTCCAGGTGGTGGAACTGAGTATTGGAATTACATTAGCAAAATTGAAGAAAAACTATCCTTGTTGGTGTAACTGTGAGTTCCTTCCTCAGAGGGATGAGGTGGATAAGGCAGGGAAGCACGGCCAGGTTGTTCAGAACCCAGGCCGTAAGTGAGGGCGGGCTTTGAAGAGAACCACACTGTGTGCATTAGCAGATCCCGGGAATGAAAGGGGGAGTGTCAACTGCTGGCAGAGGTAGTGTGTGTGAAATAAGAAGTGATCCGTCTGGAATTTTAGGAAGGAGGAAAATAATTTTTTTTCCCCTCTAATAACCACACCAGGCAAGTCTGAGTGAGCTGTCTTCTCCGTCCCGAATCTATCCATCTGCCGTCTGCGACGAAGAAACTGACTAGCCAAAAAGCTAGGACTGTTTAATACATCTCTATCCACATTTCTGTTTTAGACGAGAATAACGTACAGACCGACGGGAGAGATAATTGAGGATCTGTTACGTGGTGAAATGTTTTGCATTCGGAAAGCTAAAAGTGCCAAAAAGGCAGTTACGATGTAGCTCTCGATAATCGAGTCAAGACTTGAGAAATATTGAGATGTCGTTTTATTGGTATCAAAAATTGTAGGGCAATGTAAAATGGTGCGTGATGTTTGAAGAATTGAGAGGGACAATAAAAATGCGAGATCGAGAACAAAGTGCTCGGATTAAAAATGGTATAAAACTGGAATGCAATCTTTCGCTCCTACTGTTAGATCTGTACGTAGAAGGAGCGATGACAGAAATAAAAGAAAGATTTGAGAGAGGGATTACATTTCAGGGTTAAAGCATATCAATAAGATTTGCTGAAGACTTTGCTATCCGCAGGGAAAGTGATGAAGAATTGCAAAACAGTGTAATGAGCACTCACTATTGATTGAAAGTAAATTGAAGAAAGATGAAAGCAGTGAGGAATAGCACAAACGAGTTACAGAAACTTACCACCAAAACTGGGAACTTCCGTGCAGATGAAGTGAAGAAATTCTGCTGTTATGGAAGCAAAATAAAACATGTTAGTTGGAGGAAGTAGGATATTAAAAACAGAGTATCATGGTTAAAAAGGACATTCCTGGGCAAGAGAAATTTGCTAGTGTCAAGTGTTGGCTTTAATCTATTTATTTATTTATTCCATGTGATTTGATGGTACACAGTGTGTTGCAGATGTTGGAAAATATCATTTAACATTGTTAACATATATTAACATAGGCCCATAGTGTCCTAATGTATTATATTGCTCAATGTTTTCAATTTAACACAAACAGCAAGATTACTGTTCTAAGTATTCATTTACAGAGTAAAAACCGTGACACAACAAATATGACTTCACGGCTTTGCTAAATTTTATGTTGTCTTCGATGGACTTAATACTAGTGGGAAGATTGTCGAACAGTTGGAGGCCCGTGTGGAAAACTCCCTTTTTACGCAGTTGAGTGTTTGTACGTATAACATGCAGGTTTGCATTTTTCCTGGTGTTGTGTTCATGTATTCGAGGAAGAAATTGTGAGAGATTCGTTTATAGCACAGCATTGTATGGTAGTGAATCATGGACTCTGAGAAAATCAGAAAAGAAGAGAAGTGTTAGAAAGATGTTGAAAATTGGATGGAGTGATAAGATAAGGAATAGGGTAGTTCTTTGCAGGATCATTGAGAAAAGGAATGTGTGGAGAACACTAACAAGGATGATTGAACACGTGTTAAGATATCAGGGAGTAACTTCTGTACTGCTAGAGGAAGCTGCAAAGGGTAAAAACTGGAGGGTGAGACAGAGATTGAAAAATACCTCGTAATTAATTGAGGATGTCGGATGCAGGTGTTAGCCTGAAATGAAGAGGTTAACACGAGAGAGGAGTTCGTGGCTGGCTGCATCAAACCTGTTGTAAGTCAAACCCGGCAGAAAACAAATTTTTTAATTGTGTGTAGTGAACATCAATAAAACTGACAAGGTGAACATTTATGAAACTGACAAATTGCAGGAATAGATTCCAGACTGGAAATGAAATAAAAAAAGGTCCTACGAATATGTCTGGAAATGCATCATTGCCACAGTAGATGGTACTGACGAATGCCAGTTCGTCTGACCAGGTGCCACATGTTCTTCGTGTGTTGCAGGCTGTGTGATTGACGCAGGACGATGTAAACGGCCCGGTTTTTGTCTCGGGAACGAGCTGAGATAGCGATCGTGTACGGCCGAGCAGATGGAAATGTTCGAGAGGCAGCACGTACACCGACCACATCACACAACATTTCGAGCCCTTTTTGGGCATTTGTGTGATCGGGGGTCCTTTTAGACAGACAAAGGTGCAGGGAGGTGGCGGACTGTGCGTACACCAGAATTGGAGGACCGGGTTCTGTGGTGTATTGAGATGAATCCTAGTACATGCTCCCAGCAAGTGGCCTACCAACACGGTGTAAGCCAGAGTACAGTTGTGTGTATCCTGCACGACAACCGATACTGTTCCGATCATCTACAAGAAATAAGGAACATGTGATGTGTGGTTAGAGGAACTGTCATTCGTTACCACCATCTACCGTGGCAATGATACATTTATGGACATGTGTTCATAGGATCTTTTTTTCTCCCATTTCCAGTCATGAATCCAACCCTGCAGTTTATATAATGTTCATGCTGTGTGTGTGTGTGTGTGTGTGTGTGTGTGTGTGTGTGTGTGTGTGTGAGTGAGAGAGAGAGAGAGAGAGAGAGAGAGAGAGAGAGAGAGAGAGAGAGAGACTTGTAAGTTCGAGTACAGTCGATAACATACTCGTCACATTTTCAGTTATTGTCGGCCGGCATTGGCGCTTGTACTGGGCGACCCCACTCCAGGACCTGCAGTACACGGAAGCCAGGTTGAAGCAGTACGCCATGCACCTGCGAGGAGCGCTGCGGGAGGAGAATGTGGGGCGCGTGGAGGCGAGCGTCACGGCCCTGCCGGAGCTGAGGCCAGATGACGAAGTTCCCGTTCCGTTACAGGTTAGAAATGGCCCGTAAAAGTCTGGTCGAGAGACTCCCTAATTTTCCAGGATGACAGTGGATGACGTCAGTCTTGTGACGGTGTGAGCAGTGTCACTGTGTGGTCGAAGGAATTTGTATGATATCTCTCGTAGTTAACATACCAACCAGCTGCAAAGGAGCACACAGTCTGTTGGATAGTGAGGTGGTGGTGGCGGTGGTGGTGGTGGTAGCAGCCCCCACTTCACCACCACCACCACCACCACCACCACCACCACCACCATCACCACCAACTTTCCCTAGTTTCCCCCACAACCAAAGTAGCTATCTCATGCTGTCTTCTTAGGTATTTGTCTCATGTGTTTGGCACAATAACTCATTTTGACAACATACAATGCCTTTCTTCAGTTACAAACATAAGTTCTCAGATCACATGACATATCAAATTCTGATAAAATTTCGAGCTTTTGATGGAAGCCTCCATCCTCAGTGACTAGGCAAAGCTGGTGAAGTTCCCTTATGTATGTCCAGAGGATGACGGCTCACTGGCTAGCTTGTCGTGTTACTGTATAAACCACTTGGCTCTAAGTAATTGGCAAATTGGCTGCATTCAAATGCTAGTGCCATACTATGTTTATTCCAGTTCTGTTAGTACTATGGCTATGAAAATTAAGTCACAAATTACATTCACAGAATCACTGTATCGATTCAAAACAGTCTCCTCCCTGAATCGATGCACAACTGAAATCTATTTAACCTTGGCAGGTGCGCCATTATTCATAATGTGTGTAATTTGTACACGTGTAAAGAATAGTGGACTTTGTTACCGAAGTTAACGTGTACGAGCAAATGCAGAGTTTAAATTAGTTTAATTAAACAATGATAAAACAAACTTGCATTATGTGAGCTAAAGCACTGCTTAAGTAAGCAACAGTAAAATAAACTTTCATCGTATCATTCTGTTGCCACGTACAGGTGTTACCCTACAGTAGTGACCCACCCGAAGCATTAAACTGTGCAGTTGCATCAGATCCCAATGATCTGCTTATTTGGCTACTAATTACTTTGTACACAACTGCCTAATTGTAGAATTGTGGTTTTAGCTCTTAATCTGGGTCATTTTCTTGCACGGATTGAATTTTTTCTCACCTCACTCGCTGTTTAATTTTATATTACTGCTGCTCACTTGGACTTGTGACGACAAAACTTATCACTGTGTCAGCTGAAGCAGTAATCGAGGAGTAGGTTCGGGCTCACAATTGTAAAACAACAATGGAATGTACTAGACAATATGATTTGTGATTGGAGCACTTTGTAGAAAGGTGTGCCCACTTGAGGATTAAGTGTTTCAAAACAATAACTTTATCCCTTTTTTTGGAAATGCATTTAGTATTGCAGTACAATTCTCTCGGGGGCCAGGTATGGCGAATATGTTGGGTGATCCGGGACTGTGATCTGTTTGCTGGCCAAAAACTCGTACACGATCTTCACTTCGTGCACTGGGGTGCTGTCGTGGAAGAGCGATCGGAAACCTGCCTCGGTTCTCGGGTCGAATTCGACGATTCTTACCCGCACACACGAAACTATATCTCGCCTCGCTGCTGCACTGCCATTTTCCAATGAGTGTCAGAAACGTACTGTTAAATTCACAGGCACTATGCCCGCTGCAGTGGTGCTAGCACTTTGACCTCGTACGCGACCATCTTCGAAACTGCGAGAATTGTAATGCTGCAACTCGCCGTTAGATCGCACTACCGTTTGGAATTTCACACGGAGAGCCTTGACTTAACTGGGTACACTGCATAACTACCAGAGTGCCATCTATGTCTACGTTTTAAAAGGGAATGTCTGTAGCCTAAGTCTCAGTGTAATGCAGATTTGTCGAGTGAGCCGGCACCACGCCACAAGGGTGCACTCGTGCGCCCCACAGCCTACTCGGCAAGTTTGAGAGAGAAAAAGTTATCGCTTTTTGAGTGGCGATACAGTCGTTTCGCAGAAGTGTCGTACGAGTCAGATGTACCGCATCCTTCGAGCTACGATGTTGGCAGCAGTGGACACGTGAGCATTCTCTCACTCGTAGACGTCACGTGCAGCACGGTAACCTGCTGAGACTGTCGTAGTGTAAAGGCAGCCGTTGCAGATCGTACAGCTTCCGCACTGTAGATGAGAACAGATGTGACCACACGAGTGCGACCACAAACTGTCGCGATGCGATTACTAGCAGCGTATCTACAGTTGCGCACTCCTGCAGTCCGTCCTCTACTCGTGCCTCAGCGTCGGCCTGCACGGATCGACTGATGCTTTCGGAGGACCACCTGGAGGACTCGGTGGTGAAAGCAGATTCTGCTCACACGTGAGTGATGGTTGTTTGCGTGTACTGCATAAAACTGGTGAGCTCCGTCCCGAACATTGTGTTTGTGCTAGACACACCGAGACCACACCTGGCCTTATAAATTACAGCTCACATTCACTTTTGGCAGCTCGAGCTCTACGTGCAGGGAATCTCGCCTCATCAGTTCTTCTTCTGTTCTCGCATTGAGAAGGTGATGTGCTGTTGCAATAGGATAATGTTTGTCGACACTCGGCACGTAAAACGTGGCGTGCTCTGCAAAATGTGCCACAACTTCCACGGCCCGTACATTTGCCGGACTCGTCTCGAGTCGGGCACGGCGTGAGTGAGTGACTCGTGTGATTTGTCTGCTTGCAACTCTTACAGAGCTATGTGAACAGATCGAGCAGGTGCAGAATAACGTATCCTGAGACAGTATTTGTCGCCTTCACGATCGACTGCGTGCCGGAGACTGTGTCGGCATTGCTGCCTGTGGAGCCTGTACTGTGTACTGACATAGGTATTTCAGCACGAGTCCACAGCTCTGATATCAGCTGAGATTCCATTATTGTGCATTCCGTCAGCTCCGTTGTTGAAATTTGCTAGGATTGTGGCAGCATTTGTGAGGGTAGCTCCCCGTCAAACACCCTCAGATTTAGTGGTAAGTTGACCCATTGGATACTCCGACAAAAACTGAATGCAGATCGAGCATGAAAAGAGGAAGAATGTGTACTGAATTGTGGAAAAAGAAGAAAAATAAAACAGTGAACAGTCGAAATGTAATATCTATATATCGAGCAACGTTGATAGTTGTTGTGTCACGGTTGTGTTGTCACGTGTTGACCTGCGTCTGGGAGACCCACGTACAAATCTCACCCGGTCCAGTTTTTTCTTTTTTCCTTCACAAAATTACGAACTTTCCGTCCGGTCTTTGATGTGTGTGTTCGCTGTATTCAAATTTATCTGTGTCGTGGCATTATGTCAGTTTGCAACAGCGACATGTAACGAAGGGACCTCCAGACGTACACAGGCACCACATATTATGTTTCTTGCATTCCGTTTTGGAAGTTTTGACTCTCAAATTTTGTTGTTGTTACATAGGTCACACCAGTTTATTTTTTTTTTTATTTATGTGACAGGTCTGTGCGGCATCTCGCCTGCTCTCACTATTCGCCACATTTACCTGCGACGGTAGTATATTCTTACCACATGACTCGTATTCTGTGACGAATAGCGAGAGCAGGCGAGATGCCGCATAGACCTCTCAGAGAAATGAAAACAACAAATTGACAGGTGTGAACTGTGTTACAATGAAGGAATTTAAGAGTCAAAACTTCCAAAACAGAATGCGAGAGGCATAACATGTGGTACCTATGTAGAACAAATAGGAGGTCCCTTTCTTACAAACTGATGTTATGCCACAACACAGACACAAATTTGAATACAGCGAACACACCCATCAGTGACTGGATGGAAAGTTCGTAATTTTGTGAAGAAGACGAAGAAGAAGAAGAAGAAGAAGAAGAAGAAATTTAAAAAAATGGATCAGGTGAGATTTGAGCCCAGGTCTCCTGCATCGCAGTTCAACACCGTGACCACACAATCACAACACGATGACTATTAACGTTGCTCAATAATAGAGATATTAAATTTGGACCATTCACTGTTTCCATTTTTCTTCTTTTTTCCGTAGTTCAGTACACATTCTTCCTGTTCTGGTGCTTGATCTGTGTTCTGTTTTTGACAGACTATGCAATGGGCCAACTTACCACTAAATCTGACGGGGGTGCCATGGGGAGTTTCCGTTGTTAGTATGAAGATTTGACAACTCAAAGTGTGGTGCATTCGCACGTTTCAAGTAGAATAATGGCCGGTACAGAACGTGTAAGTGATGAAGATGATGCCAGGTGGCTTCTCGAAGACATTGAGGACGAAGGAGAATGTGATTGTGTAGAAACTTCTGTTGTGTGCATTGATACACATTTTAACGAATTGCAATATACTGATGGAGTGGAAACTGAAGAGACAGAACCTGTTCAAATATCTGGAAAATTTATCCCAGTGGTGATAGTGATCTAGAGAAGTTTTCCTTTTTGTGTCATCCAGAGAGGTTTCACCACCATTCCTCATGGTGTGTGACCAAAATCTGAACTTGAATATTTCCAACTGTTCTTCACAGAAAATCTTGTTATTGAAACTTTGAATGCTACAAATATGTATGCTGGAGAAATAATGCAGAAAGTAACATCACGTACAAAACGTTCAATGTGGCACTCGTGGAGGGATGTTCCATGAGAAGAAATGAAGGCTTTCCATTGTTTAATACTACTGAACATGGCCCTGAATTTGAAGGCAGAATTAGTTGACTATTTTACAGGAGACCGGCTGGAACGAACTCCATTTTTCAGGGATATTCTCTCTCTCTCTCTCTCTCTCTCTCTCTCTCTCTCTCTCTCTCTCCCCCCCCCCTCTCCCTCCCTCCGCCCCCCTCCCTCCCCCTCCTCCCTCTCACCCCCCCTCCCCTTCTCCCGCACCCATTCTCAGATATTTTGATATCAATGTATGAGAGGGAGCAACGTGACGAGTGTTAGTATGTTTACAGTAAATGCAAAGAACTTTATGTATCTAAAAGAAATTTGGTTGTAGATGAGAATACAGTAGGATTCAGAGGAAGAATTCAATTCAAGTGTTAGAATCCAAAGAGTGTATGGGTGGTTTTGCTGGATTTAAAAATGGCAACATGTTCACTGATTACAAACTTCATTTTGGATGTCCAACAGCTGTCCGAATTGACAAAAATATTGAACAAAATCGAGAGCTTGTGCTCACAAGCCATTGACAGACAATTGATCAATTGTCAGAGATTAGTGGGATACCTCGGAGCTCGGTTCAGTGAGTTTGTGGCAGACAGGAGACCGGTTTTTCCACCGCAACAGTGCACTTGCACCCACAGCCATCTCCGTTAGCCAGTTCTCGGCTACAAATGGCACGGTTCTGCTGCCCCACACATCTGACCTGGCTCTGTGTAACTTTTTCATATTCCTAGACATGGAAAAGGGCGTGAAAGGACACCAATTTGACTACATTGATGAAGTCGAGAAAAAAATGATGGAGGAGCAGTCAGCCATTTCTAAATGTGTGTGCAAAAAACGATTCAAACGGTAGAAACACCAGTGGGCCAAATGTATCGGTTGTAATGAAGAGTATTTTGAAGGGGATAAGGTTGTTTTGCAAATAATTTGAAAATACGTAGCTTTAAAAAAATAATTACATGGGTTTTTTTTACGCCTCGTAAAAGAAACTAAAGTTTTCAAGTGAACTTCTATTCAATTTTATTTTTTTAAAACAGTAGCTTAATAATGTGCATAAAATAAAAAAGAGTTGGGGAGAATGCAGCTGATAGAAAAATTGGATTGGAAAGAGTTAATACCTCTCTCTCAGAGAGTAACAGCTTTTGTTCATGTGCTTTCCTTAATTCAAATGTTTCTGATCCATATAGAGCTACTGAGAGGAGAGAATTGCACTGTGATACAGTCCGATTTTAAAACTTCCCGAAACAGGTTTACTGTGCAACATGTACTAGAAGTCAAAATATACTCTATTTGCCGCTGTGATCCTTGTCTTAAACTCTCTTTCCACTCTGTTCTATTTGTTAAAGATGCTTTCCAAAGATTTAAGTACGTATATTCTTTTAAAACTGAATCAATCGACTGTTATCGGAGTTCGATCATTGGGTGCCTTGCTCGTGACCGTGTAGTCTATTCTCTCCTCGTTACTTTGTAACCCAGCTTACCTTGTGATATTTCTGTGAGAACTTGGTTTTGAGCTGCAACTTCTTTTGCTGTCACATATTAGAATGACTTGTATATCCAAGCAGATTTATCGGGTTATTGCAGTCTTATTTCAGTTGAGCTTAATGTTGTGTGTTTGCTGTCTATCTTTTTTGAACTTAAATTAAAAAGTATCAGAAATAATGTGTCTCCTTGGCTAAGACCAATCCTGACTCCAAAATGCTCTGATAGTACTCTGCTGATCTTTATTCTGCTATAGCTTTCATCTAAACACATACATACTATAGGTTTTAACTTCTGTGGGAACAGCCTCTTTCAAAACATACGGTTTTATGTCCATAGTTATCAAATGTTGTTCAATATATATAAGTGTGATATACAGTTTAAAGTTTTAGATAGCTGAGACATAAAATAGAATCAGTTATTTTAACACAATAGCAGCTGATTATAATGTAACACAGTATGTGACAGCTATATGTCTGGAATGCAAACTTCAGAATACAGAAAAATTATATAGGGTAAGTTGGAAGGAAAGGTGCATCTTTAAGTAATGATAATATTGGTGATTCTGAACAAAAAACTTCAGATATACATATGCCCTTTTCTTAAGCGTACTCGAGATACGGTCGTTTGAATATCACGGGCACCGGTCGCACGAACTTCTTCGCCAGCATCGACGTAAGAATAGAACCGTACTTACGTTAGGCTACACAAAAATCAAACACTATCCGAACAGGCCTCGAAGGCCGGACAATGCCGCCCGGCCGCCGTGTCGTCCTCGGACCTGAGGTGTCAGCAGATGCGGCAACGGAGAGGCACGCGGTCGGTACACCACTGCCGCCACTTCTCGGCGGAGTAGCTCCTCGATCGGCTTCACGAGGGCCGACTGCAGCGTGCTCGCCGACAGCACTCGTCAGACCCGCAGACCCTGACGGTGACCCGCCCGAGTGCCGGCCCAGTTCGACAGCGCTCGACTTCGGCGATCTGACGGGAACCAGTGTTGTCACTGCAGCGAGGCCGTTGGCGTGTCTTAATTGACCGTTTCGATACACACTTCACTCGTTCGCGGTGGGGCGTCGAGTCCTGCAAGTGTACACGTCGTTTACCTCACGTCTCGGTACTACTGTTTTGTACCAGTGGACGACGGTGGTGTTACGTGTACGGTCGAAACAGTGTCGGTCAGTGAAAATGCCACACGTTTTCACACGTGCAGAGTATGGTGACACAATCTTTGTGTACGGGTTATGCATTGGGAATTCCAGAACTACTGTTCGTGAGTAGGAATGACAGTTTCCTAATTGCAGAGTTCCAGGTAGCAGGGTATTTGGTGAGGTATTTGTCAGATCGCGTGAGCGTCGTACGCTTCCCAGTGTGTATAGTATCCGAACGTCCTCTCTGACAAGATCCTAGTGAAACTGACAACTTTCTCGAAATGGTAGAGTGCAGCCGAGCTACCGGCACTAGAAGACTACGTGCACAGCTCAGTATTCCACAGTCGTGGAGCAGAGTCCGCGTCCATATCGTCGACTGAGTGCGCGACGTCTGTGTGCCGGAGACGGTGCCGAATAAAAGGAATTCTGTCAGTTGGTCGTTGCCGGTGAACTCTGTATTCCACATATCCTGTTCACGGACGAGTCAACATTTGTCCGCAAAGGCATCGATATCGTTTGCAACTCTCACGTGTGAGCAGATGAAAACCTGCACACTACAGTGTGGTGTGGTATCGGTTCAGTTGTTTTACATAACCATCTCGATTTCTTTCATAATGTGTTACCAGAATTCTTGGAGGATATTCCTTTGGCAACACAGTGTGGTACGTACTGTCAGCACGACGGAGCTCCCACACGTTCTGTACGGCCAGCAACACAGTACCTTACCGAAATGTGTCCTCGACACCGAATCGGTCACTGTCGGAGTCATTTCTTGACGACCGAGGTTACTCGATCTTATTCTGTTCGATTAATATCTGTGGGGTCGGGTCGAGACAAAGACTTCGAGTGCAGAGTAGACACAGAGGAGGAACTTCTAGCCCGTATTTTACAGGTCCGTTCGAGTAAAGGACCGTGCGAATGAGCTCAGATCGGCAACACGGCCACTGTCTACGAGAGCTGCGAGATGCATCACCTGCATTTGTTCTGTTTCCCATTATTTTCATTACTTTCCTCGGAAACTGCTAACGACAGGACACAAGTTTGTATGCCATTTTTTGTTCACAATCGAAAATACTATCACCCCTCAAAGCGTGTACCTTTCCTCCTGACTCATCCTGTATAAGTAATTTTGTTTCATCATATAAGATACAGTTGTCTTCATCTTGGGCCTCACGTTGGTATGAATTAAGAAAGCCTTTGATGCGATACTTGTGCATGTGGGTCCAGTACAGTGGAAACCGCTGCAGAGTGCTTGGCAGAGCACCTTCCCCTTGTACCAGCTACCAGGGCTGCTACCTGTTTCAATTCTCTGTTATTCCAATCTCGTATAGCACACAGAAAGAACAAACACGTATATCTTTCCGTACGAGCTTTGATTTCCCTTATTTTATTGTGGTGACGGTTTCTCCTTATATAGGTCGGTGTTGACAAAATATTTTCGTATTCGGAGTAGAAAGTTGGTGATTGGAATTTCGTGAGAAAATTCTGTCACAACGAAAAACGCCTTTGTTTTAATGATGTCCAGCCCAAATCCTGTATCATTTCAGTGACACTCTCCCCCATATTTCGCAATAATAGAAAACGTGCTGCCCTTCTTTGAACTTTTTTGATGTACTCCGTCAGTCCTATCTGATAAGGATCCCACACTGAGCAGCAGTATTCTAAAAGAGGACGGACAAGCTTAGTGTAGGCAGTCTTCTTAGTAGATCTGTTACATTTTCTGAGTGTCCTGCCACTAAAACACAGTCTTAGGTTAGCCTTCCCCACAACATTTTCTATGTGTTCCTTCCAGTTTAAGTTGTTCTAATTGTAATACCTAGGTATTTAGTTGAATTTACAGCCTTTAGATATGACTGATATATTGTGTAACCGAAGTTTAACGGATTTCTTTTAGCACTCATGTGAATGACATCACACTTTTCTTTATTTAGGGTCAGCTGCAAATTTTCACACCATTCAGATACCTTTTCTAAATCGTTTTGCAATTTGTTTTGATCTTCTGATGACTTTATTACTCTATAAATGACAGCGTTATGTGCAAACAACCTAAGACAGCTGCTCAAATTGTCTCCCAAATCATTTATATAGATAAGGAACAGCAAAGGGCCGTGGGGAATGCCAGAAATCACTTCTCTTTTACTCGATCACCTTCCGTCAATTACGACGAACTGTGGCCTCTCTGACAGGAAATAACAAATCCAGTCACGTAACTGAGACAATATTCCATAAGCGTACAATTTCACTACAAGCTGCTTGTGTGGTGCAGTGTCAAAAGCCTTCTGGAAATCCAGAAATATGGAATCAATCTGAAATCCCTTGTCAATAGCACTCAACACTTCATGCGATTAAAGAACTAGTTGTGTTTCACAAGAACAATGTTTTCTAAATCTATGTTGACTGTGTGTCAATGGACAGTTTTGTTAGAGGTGATTCATAATGCTCCAACACAATATATGTTCTAAAATCTGCTGCATATCGGTGTTAATGATATGGGCCTGTAATTTAGTGGATTACTCCTACTACCTTTCTTGAATATTGGTGTGGCCTGTGCAACTTTCTAGTACATATGGTATCACTTATTAGTCCTGTTGTATGAATCACCCACATTTGAGCAATGGTCAAGGATGAGTCACATGAGTATTCTGTAGACTGGTAGCTCTTACATAGTGTTCAGTTAATGAACCAAAGTCGGCCACCAGCTTTTCCTACCGCGAAGCCTATGTGATGTTCCATTCTGTATCCATACTATTGTTGCGTGCAAGATATTTGTATGAATTGACAAATTTAACTTTGAGTCGTTCATATTCTACTGAAAGGGTACTACATTTTTTCCATTTAGTGAAGTGTACAATTACACATTTCCGAATATTTAAAGCAACTTGGCAATTGTAGCACTACTTTGAAGTCTTATTAAGATCTGACTGAATATTTGTGCAGCACATTTCAGACATCACTCTACTATAGATAACCACATCTTCCATCTGAGGTTACTTGACACGTTAAAAAAAAAAGTTTTGTGTCATCTCGGTTCTGAGAGTTCCGGAACCTGTACAGAAAATTGCAATAGAGATCAACATAAACATCATTTCTGCCCTTTTTATTGCTCATGAAAACTACACATTGCATGTTGTACCACCATACACCGAGACCTTCAGAAGTGGTCGTCCAGATTGTTGTACACACCGGTACCTCTAATACCCAGTAGCACGTCCTCTTGCACTGATGTATGCCTGTATTTGTCGTGGCATACTATTGACAAGTTCATCAAGGCACTGTTGGTCCAGACTGTCCCACGCCTCAACGGCGTAGATACCTGAGAGGGGTTGGTGGGTGACGTCGTCCATAAACAGCCCTTTTCAATCTGTCCCAGGCATGTTCGATGGGTTTCATGTCTGGAGAACATGCTGGCCACTCTAGTTGAGCGATGTTGTTATCCTGAAGGAAGTCACTCACAAAATGTGCACGATGGGAATGTGAATTGTTGTCCGCAAAGGCGAATGTCTCGCCAATATGCTGCCGATACGGTTGCAGTATCGGTCGGAGGACGGCATTCACGTACCGTACAGCTGTTACGGCACTTTCCACGACCACGAGCAGCATATGTCAGCCTCATATAATGCCACCCCAAAACAGCAGGGAATCTCCACCTTGCTGCACTCACTGGACAGGTACTTTGTAGGTACACAAAATGGAACGATCACATAGGGTCAGTCGCACGTAAAGCGGGTCGTAGACTTCAGTTTACTGGTAGAATGCTGGGTACGAGCAATGGGTCTGCAAAGGAGATTGCTTACAAATAACTCGTATGACCGGTTCTAGAATATTCCTCAGTGTTGGCCCTCCAGCCCTTTGTCAACACGTGACATACATTAATCGACAATGTCTCATCTGGCCACCTTCTCTGTATACGTTCAGTATCCCCTTTTAGTCCTATCCGGTTCGGGTCCCACTTACTCGAGCAACAATATTATTCAAAAACTGGGGAACACATCTGGACGTCCTCTGCACATCTGCCCTCCTCTGTGCTTTTCCGCTGCAAAATATGCGGCCCTCGTATGGGAGTACTCCGTCCGTGCCAAACGGGTAAATATTGGTAAATATTGCCTTAAGTGTAACATGATGAATTGTGACAACCTATCTACAGGCAGCCCCATTTGACAAAATCTACTGTATCTCGGGTGTAGCACCTCCAGATATCTGAAGGAGAACTGCAGCTGAAATGGAAAGAAAGAAGCAGGAGACAGACCCGAGACACTCCCTTCCCCGTTTGGACACAATCGTCTGTCACCGGGACCGAAATCGAGAAAAAGTTTCCCGCAGACAGTTCCGAAACCACTCGCATTGCGTAGAATACAATTCGTCGTCAGAGGAGTAGTGGGATGTCCCCGGAGAAGAACTCGCTGCAGGTCTCCGCCTCCCGTCAGCAGACTGACAACTGGAATATCTCATCGTGAGGTAAATATGAGGAAATGAGGACCCATCTCAGAGGACGACCTGTGCGAGTGCGGTGAACCTCGAGACCGCCAGCACCTGCCCGACTGCAGGGAACTGCCAGAGCCTGTCTGACGGACGATCTGGTTGTCGCCAGTGGTAAGGCAGTTGTACAGTGGGATTCTGAGCACCGGGTGGAATATAATCGTGTGTATATATTTTGTAATGTATGTTATGTTCTGGACACATATAAATAAATAAAGTAAGCCATGTGAGAAAAGAGCGACTCGGGCTTCGCGTGACGGATGTTTTCGAAGTCCGTGTCGGTTGGCATTGAGGATATCATTCTGTTCGAGATACCGTATTATGTTTGAGCTCAGAATATGTTCTAAGATTCTACAACAAATCAGTGTCAAATATATTGGATGGTAGTCTTGTGGATCACTTCTACTGCCTTTCTTGTAGATGGATCTGACCTGTGCCTTTTTCCAAGAACTAGTTGTGGTTTTTTGTTTGAGGAATCCACTATAGATTATAGTTACAGGAGAGGCTAACTCAGCAGCAAATTAGGTATAGAACCTGACAGGGATTCCATCAGAGTGTGGAGCTTTGTTAATTTTAACAATTAGAGCTGTTTCTCCACACCATTCACTAATAGTTATTTCATTCGTCTTTTCAATGGTACGAGGATTAAATTGGGACAATTCTCCTGGGTTTTTGTTTGTAGAGGAACATTTGAAAACAGTTAAGCATTTCAGCTTTTGCTTTGCTACCCTCAGTTTCAGGTCCTGTCTTATCCCCTAAGAACTTGAATCTAACTACAGTGCACTAACAGCCTTTAAATACGACCAGAAATTCTTTGGATTTTGTGAAATGTCATTTGACAATATTCTGCTACAGTAATCGATGAAGGCATCACGCAATGATCTCTTGACAGCTGAACACGTTTCGTACGGCATCTCTCTATCTCTAGCCTTACTCTTTGTTTTACACCTATACAGTTCTCTCTTTTTTTTAGAAGTTTCTTTACAGTGACTCCGTACCGTGGAGGTTCCCTCCCATTACAAACTGTTCCACTGAGTACATACCTCTCCAGTGCATGGTCAACTATTCTTTTAAACTTGAGGCAGTGTTCCTCTACATGCTTCTGTCCTATGCTGAAAGTTTCAAGTTCCTCACTGTGAGATATGATACTACCGATTTTTATCTAGTTTACTTGTCATATGTATCTTTCTGGTTGTTTTAGTTAGTCTTTGTGCTTTGGTAATCATTGTTGCCACAACTGTGTCCTGGTCACTGATACCTATTTCGATATGGGTATCCTCAAAGACATCAGGTACATTTGCTGCCATTACAACCAGTATACTTCCATCACGAGTGGGGTTCCTAACTGTCTGTTCCAGGTTGCTTTTCAGAGAAGGCATTCAGTAAAGTTTCACAGGATGTCTTATCACACCCACCACTAACAAAACTGTAATTTTCCTAATTAATTGTCGCTTGATCAAAGTTTCCACTGACGATTACAGTATGGTTGAGGAACTTCGTACAGTGAACTGAGGTTTTCTTTGAAGTTTTCACTTGCTTCAGGAGATGAGTCTGGTAGATGATAGAAGGATTCAGTTATCATTTTATGCCCACTCCTTATACTAAGACTTGCCCAAACAATCTCACATGCAGCTTCAATAACTACATCAGTGGATTAAAGTTTCTTGTGTACTGTGACAAATACGTGGCCTCCATTTCCCATTTGGCCATCCTTTCGATAGAAACTTAAATTTTCCCCAAAAATATCACTGCTATCAATGTCAGGTTTCAACTAGCTTCCTGTAACTAGTACTATATGAGCATCACTGCGTTTCATGAGCACTCCACACACTGTCACTTTGCCAGGAATGCTTCAGCAGTTTATCATTTGGATTTCAATACTATCACCTGTGTGAGGCATTTCTTTCGTTCTTACACTGATACTTCTGGGTTTCGTACAGCTATTGTTATGTGGATTGGATAGTGTCACCAAATCTAAAAAACCCACGTGTGCACCCCACACACAATCTGCTACCTGAGTAACAGCCTCTGATGTGTAGTGCACAACTGACTCATTTAGGGGGACTCTACAGTTCTCAATCCTATGGCACAGAACAGGTGAAGTGAGTCCCACTGGGGGATCAATACAACACCCTGAGTCCTCCCTGGTCCCCACCACCCTGCCAAGATTTAACATTGACATGCCACTCACAGGAGAGGATAGGTAACCGGAACACTAACAGCCACTAGGCAGAAAAATTCTGCTGGTACACTTTAATTTGAAACACAGTAATATAGTTAACTTCACCCAAAAGAACATTGCCTGAATTTATGTCAGTGCCCAGGACAGGTAACCAAAACACTAATGGCCACAAGGCAGAAAATTCCACTGGTGCACTCGAATTGATGTCAACCAAAATAGTTAATCGCACCGCACGGTGGCTAAATTTTAGCAGTAGAAATACTCGGTGTTGCTCACAGGATAACCTGCCCAACAGCAAACCACCGAAATGAACCACCACAACATGAAAGGACGTGGTTTGGGTAGTTGAAACCACTACTCAACTTTGACGTCCTGGGTCGGTAAACCACGTAGCTCGTAGCCATCGGACAGCTCCACACACGATCCGTCACTGCGCAGGGGCTGCCAACGGACCCAGCTGACTACACCGCCCGCAAATAACTTCCCTCGTCCGCAACAACCGACCGACTGCCTGCTGGTCTGTCCGCGACTGCACTGCTTGTGCGTCTGCCACTCACTTCCAGACACACGACCGCGGAAATACTGGCTCTGACCCAACCGTGCAGAGGAAACACGCCCACTGGCTAACCGACATCCCTGCACCAGGGAGGACCGACCCGAGTTCCACAAGATGGTATTTGAAGCAGCCCAGAAGCACTCAGACTACCAGTTACACGTCACCGGCTGAGACGACCGACCTTTCAGAGCTAGTATGCCGACAGCATTTAAAACAGGTTGTCAGTCGAAATCACACCAACTACACACACAGTTTGACAAACACTTGCACAAAGACTTGAACGATACGCAAGAGTAACTAAGCATGCACAAACACAAATCGGGAGTCGATGCGCGCACGCGCGCACGCGCACACACACACACACACACACACACACACACACACACACACACACACACACACACACACACACACACAGCCAACTAATGAACGATCGGCGAGCTGAAACGCGTCCCGACTGCACTAGTGCTGCATTGCAACTCTCTGACTGGCAGGTCCAGACTGCACTCCCGACATGCCCCCAGACCCGAACTCGCAACCCGAACTCACTTACGACAGACAGCGACGGAGAAGTAATAGCAGTCCATCAAAGATACTGTTGTTGTTGTGGTCTTCAGTCCTGAGACTGGTTTGATGCAGCTCTCCATGCTACTCTATCCTGTGCAAGCTGTTTCATCTCCCAGTAACAACTGCAACCTAAATCCTTCTGAATCTGCTTAGTGTATTCATCTCTTGGTCTCCCTCTACGTTTTCTACCCTCCACGCTGCCCTCCAATACTAAAGTGGTGATCCCTTGATGCCTCAGAACATGTCCTACCCACCGATCTCTTCTTCTAGTCAAGTTGTGCCACAAATTTCTCTTCTCCCCAAATTGGGAGTCGATGAGCGCACGCGCGCGTGCACACACACACACACACACACACACACACACACACACACACACACACACACACACACGCATGCACACACGCTGTGCATACAGCCAACTAATGAACGATCGGCGAGCTGAAACGCGTCCCGACTGCACTAGTGCTGCATTGCAACTCTCTGACTGGCAGGTCCGGACTGCACTCCCGACATGACCCCAGATCCGAACTCGCAACCTGAACTCACTTACGACAGACAGCGACGGAGAAGTAATAGCAGTCCATCAAAGATACTGTTGTTGTTGTGGTCTTCAGTCCTGAGACTGGTTTGATGCAGCTCTCCATGCTACTCTATCCTGTGCAAGCTGTTTCATCTCCCAGTAACAACTGCAACCTAAATCCTTCTGAATCTGCTTAGTGTATTCATCTCTTGGTCTCCCTCTACGTTTTCTACCCTCCACGCTGCCCTCCAATACTAAAGTGGTGATCCCTTGATGCCTCAGAACATGTCCTACCAACCGATCCCTTCTTCTAGTCAAGTTGTGCCACAAATTTCTCTTCTCCCCAATCCTATTCAATACCTCCTCATTAGTTATGTGATCTACCCATCTAATCTTCAGCATTCTTCTGTAGCACCACATTTCAGAACCCTCTATTCTCTTCTTGTCCAAACTATTTATCGTCCATGTTTCACTTCCATATATGACTACACTCCATACAAATACTTTCAGAAACGACTTCCTGACACTTAAATCTATACTCGATGTTAACAAATTTCTCCTCTTCAGAAACGCTTTCCTTCCCATTGCCAGTCTACATTTTATATCCTCTCTACTTCGACCATCATCAGTTATTTTGCTCCCCAAATAGCAAAACTCCTTTACTACTTTAAGTGTCTCATTTCCTAATCTAATTCCCTCAGCATCACCCAACTTAATTCGACTACATTCCATTATCCTCGTTTTACTTTTGTTGATGTTCGTCTTATATCCTCCTTTCAAGACACTATCCATTCCATTGAACTGCTCTTCCAAGTCCTTTGCTGTCTCTGACAGAATTACAATGTCATCGGCAAACCTCAAAGTTTTTATTTCTTCTCCATGGATTTTAATACCTACTCCGAATTGTTCTTTTGTTTCCTTCACTGCTTGCTCAATATACAGATTGAATAACATCGGGTAGAGGCTACAACCCTGTCTCACTCCCTTCCCAATCACTACTTCCCTTTCATGTCCCTCGACTCTTATAACTGCCATCGGGTTTCTGTACAAGTTGTAAATAGCCTTTCGCTCCCTGTATTTTACCCCTGCCACCTTCAGAATTTGAAAGAGAGTATTCCAGTCAGCATTGTCAATAGCTTTCTCTAAGTCTACAAATGCTAGAAACGTAGGTTTGCCTTTACTTAATCTAGCTTCTAAGATAAGTCGTAGGGTCAATATTGCCTCACGTGTTCCTATATTTCTACGGAATCCAAACTGATCTTCCCCGAGGTCGGCTTCTACTAGTTTTTCCATTCGTCTGTAAAGAATTTGTGTTAGTATTTTGCAGCCGTGACTTATTAAACTGCTAGTTAGGGTCTTTAAATATGTCTGCTTGTGTCTTTATATGTGTGGATGGATATGTGTGTGTGTGTGTCTGTGTGCTAGTGTATACCCGTCCTTTTTTCCCCCTAAGGTAAGTCTTTCCGCTCCCGGGATTGGAATGACTCCTTACCCTCTCCCTTAAAACCCACTTCTTTTCGTCTTTCCCTCTCCATCCCTCTTTCCTGATGAGGCAACAGTTTGTTGCGAAAGCTTGAATTTTGTGTGTATGTATGTGTCTGTTTGTGTTTCTATCGACCTGCCAGCACTTTCGTATGGTAAGTCACATCATCTTTGTTTTTAAATATATGATAGTTCGGTAATTTTGACATCTGTCAACACCTGCTTTCTTTGGGATTGGAATTATTATATTCTTCTTGAAGTCTGAGGGTATTTCGCCTGTTTCATACATCTTGCCCACCAGATGGTAGAGTTTTGTCAGGACTGGCTCTCCCAAGGCTGTCAGTCTTTCTAATGGAATGTTGTCTACTCCCGGGGCCTTGTTTCGACTCAGGTCTCTCAGTGCTCTGTCAAACTCTTCACGCAGTGTCATATCTCCCATTTCATCTTCATCTACATCCTCTTCCATTTCCATAATATTGTCCTCAAGTACATCGCCCTTGTATACAAAGATACTAAGTGTGTCGATATATCGATACGCGCTCCTAACACCGCTCACAGTCAGGCAAAGTGGCAACTCAGTGGCAGTAGTAACTTAAATTAACGTAGTGAGCTGGAAGTATGTCAAAAACAGGGTGTAAAATACATGCTGGCGGGGCTGGTATGCTGAAATAATTGAACTAGCAGCTTTTAAAAAGGCACAGACAGTGCCAGAGAAAGGCCGTAAGTGAAACCCTCGGTTGGACCCACCCCTGCAGAGGAAACACGCCCACTGGTTACCCGACATCTCTGCCCTGGGAAGAGACCGATCTAAGTCCAACAAGATGACCAATTCCCTGCCATTGCTAAGCCACCGACAAAAATAGTGAGATACCCGCTCGGACTTCAACAATGTAGAGAGGAAACGTGCCCCAGACAACCCGACATCCCTACACAGTAGAAGGCACCGAGCTAAGCCTCACGAGATGACCAAAGTCGAAGGGACTGTTCGGACCTGTTAACCAAAGAGCTACCAGAAAAGACTGGCAGGGAATGTCTGAACTTAATGGATTATCAGTGCCTGCACTCAATCCAGCTTGACTGTCACCAGGTTGGGTTCACTCTAGAAGACTAGTGTCTTCAATAGCCTTAAAGGAAACTGAGTTGCCGCTCCTGCCTCTGCGACCACCGCCGACGTAAACGTCAACCGGCTGCAGCGTTGCAGCCCGTGAACGTGCTACCGATTCTGGAGCACTACCCTCAGTCGGTTGGCGCCTTATTGCCAACCCGTAAACTAGATGGGCTTCTTAGCAGGCCAATCTCCTGGCACTGTCTAACTGCCATTATCATAATACCTGAAATAATAAGAAGGCAAATGATACTATGCCACAGACACAATAGAAACAAGAGTGAAACTGACCGCAACTAGAAGTTGGTAAGCACGAGCGTAACCACGCTCTGCTGCCAGTGAAATGCCTGCTAAACCCGCTTGGCAGAACAAATAATTAAGATTGTGGAAAGGGCCAAATAAGGTTGGGGTCAGTTAGGCACTTCATTTATTTAATATATAAATTAAAAGGTTTTTTTTTAAATTAGGTTGTGTATTGTTTTAGTTATTTAGAATTAATTTCATCCGATTTAGTTTTTTTTTTTTTTATTTAATAACACTTATACAACCAAAGCAGCACATAACCGGACCTTTACCGAATGTAACTCTTTCACGGCTGAAGGCCTCCAAACAAGAAATTTTAACAAATCAACAAGATAAAAATCCAATTAAGACAGCAATAAAATAGTTTTAAAAAACATCACAGCAAAGTAGAGAGAACAAACATATGCAAGGTGCAATACCAAAGGCTGAAGGCCACAATTAAGTTTCAAAATTTTAGAATATATTTCCATAGACTTTCAAAGGCAGAAGGCCAGAATGTTTAAAAAGAAGAATCTTGAAAACCAACAAGATAAAAATGCAATTAAAAGGCAAATAAAATAAATAAAAAAACATGTCACGCTAAGTGGAAAGCCTTAAGGCAAAGCAGATAGAACAAACATATGCAAGGTGCAATACCAATGGCTGAAGGCCAAAAAATTTTAAAATATATTACCATAATCTTTTAAAGGCAGAAGGCTGCAATGTTTAAGCTTGAAAGATAAATTAAAGAATTAATTTTGCAAACTTCTTAGGAAAAAAAAAATAACCATAAGCCTTAAATTTTAAGCAGGTAAAAACAGATAATTAAACACCAGTGGCACTCAGAAGCGTCCGGGGAGGTCGTTCTGCCCTCATTCACTTAGCAAGACAGGTGGTGAGCCCAACTACACTTCATCTATCGGAACCCAACCAGGGGACAGCCACAGACCAACCGACACAACTTACTTCCCGTCAGTCAGTACATGAGAACTCAAACACCAAAGGTTACAAACGTGATAACCCACAATGAAGCATATATTAGCTGACAAAATTACACACCATTTTGAAAAGCGACAACACGTGAGGAAAAGACGCTGCCTGAAATTACGCTAGTGGCCAGGGCAGGTAACCGGAACACTGACAGCCACTAGGCTGAAAAATTCTGCTGGTACACTTTAATTTGAAACACGGTAATATAGTTAACTTCACCCAAAAGAACACTGCCTGAATTTATGTCAGTGGTGCCCAGGGCAGGTAACCAAAACACTAATGGCCACAAGGCAGAAAATTCCACTGGTGCACTCGAATCGTAGTCAACCAAAATAGTTAATCGCACCACATGGCGGCTAAATTTCAGCAGTAGAAATACTCGGTGTTGCTCACAGGAAAACCTCCCCAACAGCAAACCACCGAAACGAACCACCAGAGCATGAAAGGACGTGGCTTGGCTAGTTGAAACCACAACTCTACTTTGACGTCCTGGGTCGGTAAACCACATAGCTCTTAGCGATAACACAGCTCCACACACGCTCCGAGACTGCACAGGGGCTGCCGACGGACCCAGCCGACTGCATCGCGCGGAGATAACTTCCCTCGTCCGCAACAACCGACCGACTGCCTGCTGGTCCGTCCGCGACTGCTGCTCCGTCGCAGCTGCACTGCTGGTGCATCTCCCACTCACTTCCAGACACACGATAGCGGAAATACTGGCTCTGACCCAACCGTGCAGAGGAAACACGCCCACTGGCTACGTCCCTGCACCAGGAAAGGACCGACCCAAGATTCACAAGTGGTAATTGAAGGGTCCCAGAAGTGCTCAGAGAACCAGTTACACGTCGCCTGATGAGACGACCGACCTCTCAGAGCTAGTACGCCGACAGCATTTAAAACAGGTTGTCAGTGGAAATCACACCAACTACACACACAGTTTGACAAACACTTGCACGAAGACTCGAACCAGGATGACCGACCGACGATCCACCGAGACCGTGGCCCGGCCCAAGTGATGTGTGGCGGCAATGGTCGGGCAAGCCGTGTCGACACAGACCTCACTGCTGCTCCAACCCGACTGCACTGGTGCCGCATTGCAACTCCCCGACTGGCAGGTCCGGACTGCGCTCCCGACACGTTCCAACTGACTGGCAGACCCGAACTCGCAACCCGAACTCACTCACGACAGAAGACCACCGGGAAGTAATAGCAGTCCAGCAAAGATACTAAGAGTGTCGATATATCGATACACACTGCTAATACCGCTCACGGTCAGGCAAATTGGCAAATTAGTGACGGTAGTAATTTAAATTAACGTAGTGAGGTGGAAGTATGTCAAAAAGTGGGTGTAAATATGTGGTGGCGGAAAACTCGTGCCACGCACGGCTCAATACGTGCTTTGATGCAGTGAAGTGAACTATTTGTCAAATAAATTAACTTCATGTTATTTATATTGAACCAAAACCTAATATTTTTAACAAAACTCTTACAGTAGGGAGAGTAATAAAATGTTCGCATCCTCTCTTCGTCAAGGTACACAGCAGACTCCTCTCTTTTTCCTCACTTATAAAAGGTGACAGTCACATCTCTGCTGCAGCACATCGCTTCATTTACACATATCTCTTTGAAAACATCTAGCAAGTACCATCACAGTGGATGGACAAGGCGTTGATTAATGTGTGTGTCACATGTTACAAAGGGGTAGATGCACCACACGGCACAAGGAACGAAGAAAGCTCCATAGACGAGGGTGGCAGTATAATCGTCCCAAATGCTGACTCTGCTCGTAGCTTCATTTCAGACATTTTACTGCCGTTCCATTCCGGGAAGCAATGCAACTACTGTGACGGAATGAATGTCAAAGCTTTCGAGGAGCAGTCGTCTAACGTTTTGCTGCAAAATATTTCCCCGAATTTGACAATGGTAATGGACAACGCAACGTAGCATTCTTTAGTGACTGATAAAGCTCCGACAGTGCAGTGGAGGAAAGCAGATATTTTGCTCTGGGTACAAAGAAATGCCCCACTGGCTTAAACTGAAACTGGCACGAATAAGACAGGGGTAACGGAACTCGTAGTGTCGTACAAGTCGAAAACTGCACGCTGTCAGGTCGACGAACTGGTAATCGCTAAAGGGCAGAGTGTAAGCGACCTTCCTTCCATATCGCACCCATTTAAATCCGAAAGAGAATGTATGGGCCCAGGTGAATGGGAATGTGACAAAAAACAACTAAAAGTTAGGTTGAAATGCTGCAAATGTTACCCCTCACGACTGGTCTCATGTTGTGAGCCAAACCGAGAAGCCGGTTGAGTTGAGCAGACCTGGATTCGTGAACGACTGTTGCTAGAACAGAAGGGAGAGGGCAGTGACGGATCTTCCCTTGAGGTTACTCCACTGTGAGGATGATAAAAGATTCATTGATTTAACTGCTCTGTTAAGTATTGTGATTTCTTTTACCACCAAAGGATGTTTGCCGGCTAATGGCTGCAACCCGAGGTGACCGTTATTATTTTTTCCAGGGTAAGAGTTTTTAAATAACACTCATTACTGAGATTGAAAGAGTTATCCAGGATAAATAATTCTAAGGCTAGATTTTATACTCACTTTAGGACTTGTTAGATGTTTTATGTTGCAGGGAAAATAATAAAAAATTTTGTTGATGGACACTGAACATCTTTCTGAGCCAGTGGCAGCATTAATAATGGGTAAGGTCATTGTACCTCTGTTGTTGTAGGTGTGGTCGTCTCCATTCTTCTCAAATGGTGATGGATTCTTTAACACCTGATTTCTTGAAGAGATACCTGTAAGATGAGTGCATGTGATCGCCACATATTATTCCTACTGCTCACTTTTGTGTGATCAGTACTTTCTTCCTGCAAACCACTGTGAAGTGCATGGCAGAGTGTATATCCCGCTATTCATATTATTAGGGCTTTTTCCAGTTCCATTCACATATGGCGTGTGGGAAGGATGATTGTTTAAGTGTCTCTGTGCATATTGTAATTAGCTTCATCTTGTCCTCTCGACCCCCGTGTGAACAATATGTGGGGTGTTGCAGTATATTCCTAGAGTCATCATTTCAAGCTAGTTCTTGAAACTTTGTAAGTATGCTTTCTCAGCATAGTTTGCATCTATTTCAGCATCTCAGTGACACACTCCCACAGGTGGAACAAACCTGTGACTATTTGTACTGCTCTTCTCTGTATATGTTCAATATCCCGTGTTAGCCCTATTTTGTATGGTTCCCAGACACTTGAAGAATATCCTAGACCCAGTCACACAAGTGATTTGTAAGCAGTCTTCTTTGTACACTGATTGCAGTTCCCCAGTAGTCTGCCAATAAACCGATACCTACCACGTACTTTATCGAAGACTTGAGCCTATGTCATCGTTCCACTTAATGTCTCTACCAAGTTTTACATCGAGGTGTTGGCGTGCGTCGAGCGATTCAAACTGTAACTCACTGATATTATAATTGTAGGGTACTACATTTTTTGTTTTGTGAAATGCTCAGCTTTACATTTCTGACAGTTAAAGCAAGCTGACAATCTTTGCACCACTTTGAAATATTATCAAGGTCTGACTGAATATACAGGATGGTCGATCTGAAGTTTCTGATTAGATTATCTCGCAAACTATACATTGGGTAAAAATAGTGGGCAAGACAAGTTTGTAAGCTCAAAGAGGGACATCAAATGATACCACACGTGGCCTCTAGCCCCCGCCCCCTTGGGTGGGGTGGGGTGCAACTTTTAAATCTTAAATGGAAAGCCTCTCTTTTTTTTTCAGTTTCGGATTCTCCATAAAAAAAGCAATCAAGTTTTGTCTGAAACATTTTTTTAAACCATTGATGGCGCTGAAATCGAGAAAATTTAACTAAATTAAGCTATTTTTTTTACAAAATGTATCCTACCCACCACAGTTTTTGATGGAGGGAGCCAGAATAGTATTAAAATCTTGTTAGGGAACTCATTACAATTGCATTACTCACCTGACTGTGGCGCTTCCGTGGCCAAACTGCGAACTATGGCTCAGTATAAAGGTCGGTGCAATGCGATCAGGCGTCACTTCACCTTCAAATTGTGAACCGTAAACATCAACTGACGAAAGTAAATTACTCTTTAGCGAAACATGGCTCACTATCCTCCTACAGAGATTGTTGATATGATGTTAATTTTAGGTGAATGCCATAATAATTACGCTGCTGCTGCGCAATTGTATGCAGAACGTTTCCCAAACAGACGACATCCAAGCGAAAACATTATTCGAAATTGCACCCAATGAGCTCGAAATGGATACATGCACCGTCCACCTCGTCATCGCGAATACAATGAAAATGACGCTCATATCCTTACCGTTCTCACCTGTGTTCAATTGGATCCCAAAATTAGTAGTCGTGCGACTCAAGAGACAAACTGGAATAGCGAAATCAACCGTTTTGAGGATTTTGAAGGCACATAAATATCATGCGTATCATATCACACTGACGCAGGCATCAATACCGAAAGATATGCAAATACGCGTGCATTTCTGCCAGTGGGCCTTGGAAATGATAAGAGATGACAATGATTTTTTTAGATATGTTATGTTCACCGATGAAGCCACATTCAAGAACAATGGCGAATTAAATCGTCATTATTGGTCCCCTGTCAATCCACACTGGCACAGACCCGTTGACAATCAACACAAATGGTCGTTAATGGTCTAGTGTGGAAAGTTGGTGGTCATGGTGTGTGTTCCTCTTTCATTTTCTGAGGAAGGCTGTTGCCAAAATCTTTATGTAAGTGCCTTTTAATTGTGCCTGTCTGCAACTTAATGCGTCATCTTTACAGTACATAGCAATCCGTCTTTTTGTACATTGTTGGTATTCCAACCTGCTGTTTCCATTGTTTGTACAATAACAGTTTCCTCTGTTTCTTTCCCTGTGATAAATTTTAAATGGAAGGTGATTCACATATATGAGGAATAGTAGTAGTTTCAAAATCGAACACTGTGGGACTTTGATTGTGATTCAAAAGCCCCTTCCCCCGCCCCTCCACACACACACACACACACACACACACACACACACACACACACACACTCACACTCTCTCTCTCTCTCTCTCTCTCTCTCTCTCTCTCTCCTGTCACTAAGATTTTGTCTTCTTCTAACATTGGTTGAATTACTCAGCACAATTTTTTGCACTCATCATCACATTTTGTTTTGCTGCTCTTGCAGTGACTGTGTTTGCACTGATTTTTGCATTCTGTTTATCAAGTGAGACTCAAAGCAGTTTTTGTAGTTCTCAGTTCCATAAACACTTAAATATTTCTAAGAGAATAACATGATGTGTGCAGTCAAATGCCCGGGAAAGATCACAAAAAGTACCAGCTGACAAATTTTCATTATTTAAAGCTTGTAATATTTAATGAATGAATGTATAAATAGCATTGAGCAACCCCTCTGTAATCAAAACTATGATGTGCTAAGTAAACTGTCTGAACTTCAATCTGAGACTATTCTTGAGTACATTACCTTTTTGTATATTTTGGGGACAAATGTCAGTAAGGAAATTGAACAATAAGTTCTTCTTGCCACATTTGTATAAAGAAGTTTAATAGTGTCGTATTTCAATATGTGTGGAACAATTCCCTGTGCCAGGGATTCATTACATATATCAGTAAGATAATGCTTATTGAGTTAGATCAGCTCTTTAGAATTCTGTTTGAAATTCCATCAACACCAAGCAAGCTTCCGGTTTTAAAAATTTTATAATTCTCTTAGTTTCTGTGATGAACATTGGAGATGCTTCTAATTGCTTAAAGGTTTGTGGAAAGAAATTTTTAATACTTGCTCCTTCTTCTTCATCTGAATTATTCAATCTTAATTTTGGTGCTACATTTAGGAAGTCATGTTAAATGTACTCACAGCTTGTGAGTTAGCAGTGACGAAATTGTCACTGACTGGTTGTCCCGTTCCCCATTTCGCAATATCTTATATACACTCACAGAAAAAAAAATTTCAACACAAGGACGAGTAGTGTTGAGACAAGTGAAACTTGGCAAGTGTGTTTCTACATCTGAAATATGATGTAGCTTCAAATTTTGAGCCAGTTTCATAGGACCGATGCCGGTAATGCCACTACGAGGGTGCGAATCCGGTTTGCTTCAAATACGCACCGTAACAGATGTGTGCATTAGTTACGTTTGAGATTGCATGTCGTGATTTAGTATTATTCGAGAATGCATTTAATGGGACAAATGTGCCATTATTAACACTTCAGTGAATTTGAATGAGGTTGCGTAATGGGGCTAAGAGAAGCTGATGTTCCTTCTGCAATGTTACAGAAAGCCTCGTGGCAGGAATGTAGACGCTGTACACGGTTACTGACAGCAGCGGTCACGAGAAGACTGGGCTGAGGCGGCGGCGTGGCAGAACAGAGGGGGGAGATCACCGTGCTCGGCGTACAGCTCTGGCACCTCGTACTGCACCCACGGCAACAGTCTGAGAGGCAGTTGGCACCGTAATGAAACGGTGAACCGTTACAGATCGGTTACTTCAAGTGTAGCTCTGAGCCAGATGCTCCGTAGTGTGCATCCCACTGTCCCCAAACTGTCGCCATTTGCAGCTCGAGTGGTGTCGGGCGAGAGCTCACCGGATGGGAGGGGCGGAGGTCCGTTACATTTTCCGACGAAAGCTGGCTCCGCCATCGATACCGGTGGTGACCGTGTGTCCGGTCGAGGACCTGCGACTGACCTGTCTGCGTGCAAGACACACTGGACCTACACCTGGAGTTATTTTCTGTGGTGCGATTTCGTTTGACAACAGGAGTGCTCTCGTGGTTTTCCCGTGCACCCTGATAGCAAATTTGTGTGTCAGTCTGGTGATTTGCCCTGTCGTGCTGCCATTCTGGAACAGGATTTTCCGACAGCATACTGCTCGCCCACATACTGCTGTCGTAACCCGACAAGCTCTGAAGAGTGTCGACATTTTGCTTCGGCCGGCTCGGTCGCCAGATCTCTCTCCGACTGTGCGCGTACGGGACGTCACTGGACTACGACTTCGGCGTCACCCGTAAACGGCATTAACTGTCTCCGTATCGATCGACTGAGTGTGACTGGCACGGGCACCGTCCCACGAACTCACATCTGGCACCTGTGTAACGCGGTGCGTGCACGTTTGCAGGATTACATTCGAGGTTCTGGTGGTTACACTGGTTATTAATGTACCGGCATTTTAAATTTGTAATTGCTTATCTCGCGGTTACGTTAACCTGTAATCTTGCAATGTTAATCACGTAAATGTGTTGTCTAGACAAACGTATCCCCAGAATTTCATTACTCTACATTAACTATTTTTTAGTTTTGTGATTTCTTCCCCTCCCCCCAAATCAGTGTAGTTTTAATCTTCTTATCTCCATTAATTCTGTGGTGTTCATGTCCTCTGCAATGGACAACTGTTAATAGTCGCTCCGTTGGCAGTTTTAATCAGTTCTTAAACAGCAAATGTACGTATCTCACACTGGCGGACACTCCCTGCTGATGCAGTGCCCTGCATGCATTTGCAACCTCAGCACTGATTAAAAATGCAAATGAAGTGACGATTAACCACCGTTTGCCATATGATTAGTAACTTCTGTCTTGCTGTGCATGTCTCTGGACACCAGTTATTATAGTTCTTGACAGCTTCACACATTGCACCTTTCATTCACCATCTCTCTAGCTGTGCCTTGTTTGACAACTGTTATGCAGTAGTCTCTGTGCAGTGACTGTATACATGCAGGGCGCCCTGCCATAATGAACTGTTCTACTAGGTGCACATCTAGGGAATGCACTGTCAAATATTCTTTTGAATGTGAGCCTTAGTTCCTCTAAGTGCTTCTCTAAAGAGTCGAATGTTAAAAGTTCCTGATTGACATATGTCACCACTACCACTTTATCTAGTTTGCCGAACATACAGATCCTTCCAGGTCGATACAACAGTGTTTTTCTGATACGGTTAAGACTGTCCTGCTAAAATTTCTCCAGTTTGCTGCTGTACTGGTGAGAATGTGTAAGAGAAGGCCGAGGCATCGACCTCCCGCCGAGATGACACATTCTTGAAGTCATCGCGTAGGCTGTCTGTGTTCGAATGTCTCACAAGTTCGTATTTACATTTAGAAGTTGTCGAGTGTCAGCTCCGACACGTCCCTAGGGGAGAGGAAATGCGATGTTCTTTCCCTCCTTCCAAATCTGTGGTATTGAACTTCGGTTGAATAATTTGATAAATATGCTTGTTCTTTTTCATACTAGGGGTTCCTTGAAACACAGATGAAAAAATGGAGCTGTACAATTAGAATTGTGTAGCTTCCTGACTTTTAGGAAGGTTTCTGCAGGTCCTCACAGAATTTCAGTGGTGCATTGTCATCTTAACTTGTGTATAAATCTAGTAAACAAAATGCTCACAGGACTACAAAGGTAAGAGCTGTTTTGTTTTTCCCTCCAGGTCATTTATGACTTCTTTAAAAGAATTTAATTATTCTGTTCATTGTATCAGGCTGAAACAAAAATTTTTCCTGCTTTTCTTTTTTCCCATAGTAAATGCTCAATGCTATTTTCTTGCAACTGAAATGAATATGACACAGATCTTTTCATTTATGCTACTGTTCCACACTGTGTGAATGGAGTTAAAAATGTCGGGCAACTTTTCGTCTAGTGTCCACTATAGTGCTGTATTTATGCAATGCACTGCACGTGGCAGAGATTTGTGATTTTGAAAATCTTATTTATGTTTGGCCCTTAATCCGTGGCAAATGTGAATTTGCTTTATTCCAGAGCAGTCTCCGTCTTGTAACTCCGTAAGAATATATTCTCTCGTTTTTGCAGCATCTGGAAACTTTGTGGTGAGGAGCTCGTCGCTTCACAGGCGCAGTTTACACGACGACACCGGCTCGCGCCACTCGTCGCGTGAAACCAGTTGCACGCAATTGGTTTCGTGTTTGTCTGTAGACGGGGCACCACCACCAGTGTGCTCTCCAGTCTCGTCAATTGTCAGTGCAGTATATTCTTGTGTAAAATGAAAGTTTTCGCAGCTTCACGAGTTGTGGTGGAGGTTATGCATCTTCGTGTGAAATTGTTGCAGAAGACAGAATAAAAGATGTCAGCTCAGTTGCTCAGCAACCTTGCTCAAACAAATTGTAGTAGGAGACCCCAGAAGTTATTTTAATCATCTTTGAATGTCATCAGTCCAGTTGACCATTTTTAATGGAGTTTGTTGTGCACTGGCAAGACAGCCAATCCACTATGACAGGAAGCCGAAAGGCACGCGTTTCAACTCACGAAGGCTGGCGTGAGGTCTGGAAAATGACAAGGAATTGAGACTAGCAAAAAAGGTACGTAGCTTCTGGAATACTTAACTTTAATCCATAATTGGTGAACATCGGTCTGACGGTACATGCATCACGAGATAAATAGCAAATGATAATGGTGCCTTGCTAGGTCGTAGCAAATGATGTAGCTGAAGGCTATGCTAACTATCGTCTCGGCAAATGAGAGCGTAATTTGTCAGTGAACCATCGCTAGCAAAGTCGGCTGTACAACTGGGGCGAGTGCTAGGAAGTCTCTCTAGACCTGCCGTGTGGCGGCGCTCGGTCTGCAATCACTGATAGTGGCGACACGCGGGTCCGACGTATACTAACGGACCGTGGCCGATTTAAAGGCTACCACCTAGCAAGTGTGATGTCTGGCGGTGACACCACAGAGTTAACAAAGCAATAAGGGAAAAAGATGCTGTAATGCAGTAATGTAATGCATTGCCAAAGCTAAAATTACAAATCACATTGCATTTCTGGGTATGCAAGGATTCATATTCTTCACTACAGTACCTGTATCGTGGTCCTAAATCCACAATTGTTTCTGTTGTTTTTGATACCATCTACATTGAGCTTGCAGAATACATTGAGGTAAAGCATGGCACTGTTTAATTGTTTATGTATTATTGTTATTATTACTTCTTTACTTTCTCAGACGTTAAGTCTGGTTAAAAATGGAAAGTGACACGGACCTTGATCAAGCGTCATTTCCTTTTAACTGTATGATATGTATTATATTGCATTTAGGAACTTTCGGGTAATTGAACATGTATCAATAATTACAGATTTCTGTAGTTGTATATATAAGTTTGGATGTAGCTGTATTGCATTGATGTACTGGTGGATGTTGTGTGGTATGACTCCTGTAGTTGATAGTATAATTGGTATAATGTCAACTTTATCCTGATGCCACATGTCCTTGACTTCGTCAGCCAGTTGGATGTATTTTTCAATTTTTTCTCCTGTTTTCTTTTGTATATTTGTTGTATTGGGTATGGATATTTCGATTAGTTGTGTTAATTTCTTCTTTTTATTGGTGAGTATGATGTCAGGTTTGTTATGTGGTATTGTTTTATCTGTTATAATGGTTCTGTTCCAGTATAATTTGAATTCATCATTCTCCAGTACACTTTGTGGTGCATACTTGTATGTGGGAACGTGTTGTTTTATTAGTTTATGTTGTGTGGCAAGTTGTTGACGTATTATTTTTGCTACGTTGTCATGTCATCTGGTGTATTCTGAATTTGCTAGTATTCTACATACGTTTGTGATGTGATCTACTGTTTCTATTTGTTGTTTGCAAAGTCTGCATTTATCTGTTGTGGTATTGGGATCTTTAATATATGCTTGCTGTAATATCTGGTGTTTATTGTTTGACCCTGTATTGCAATCATGAATCCTTCCGTCTCACTGTATATATTGCCTTTTCTTAGCCATGTGTCGGATCTGTCTTGATCAATGTGTGGCGGTGTTAGATGATACGGGTGCTTGCCATGTAGCGTTTTCTTTTTACAATTTACTTTCTTCGTATCTGTTGATGTTATGTGATCTAAAGGGTTGTAGAAGTGGTTATGAAATTGCAAAGGTGTAGCTGATGTATTTATATGAGTGATTGCTTTGTGTATTTTGCTAGTTTCTGCTCGTTCTATAAAGAATTTTCTTAAATTGTCTACCTGTCCATAATGTAGGTTTTTTATGTCGATAAATCCCCTTCCTCCTTCCTTTCTGCTTAACGTGAATCTTTCTGTTGCTGAATGTATGTGATGTATTCTATATTTGTGGCATTGTGATTGTGTAAGTGTATTGAGTGCTTCTAGGTCTGTGTTACTCCATTTCACTACTCCAAATGGGTAGGTAGATATTGGTATAGCATAAGTATTTATAGCTTTTATCTTGTTTCTTGCTGTCAATTCTGTTTTCAGTATTTTTGTTAGCCTTTGTCTATATTTTTCTTTTAGTTCTTCTTTAATATTTGTATTATCTATTCCTATTTTTTGTCTGTATCCTAGATATTTATAGGCATCTGTTTTTTCCATCGCTTCTATGGAGTCACTGTGGTTATTCAATATGTAATCTTCTTGTTTAGTGTGTTTTCCCTTGACTATGCTATTTTTCTTACATTTGTCTGTTCCAAAAGCCATATTTATATCATTGCTGAATACTTCTGTTATCTTTAGTAATTGGTTGAGTTGTTGATTGGTTGCTGCCAGTAGTTTTAGATCATCCATGTATAGCAAATGTGCGATTTTGTGTGGGTATGTTCCAGTAATATTATATCCGTAATTTGTATTATTTAGCATGTTGGATAGTGGGTTCAGAGCAAGACAGAACCAGAAAGGACTTAATGAGTTTCCTTGGTATATTCCACGCTTAATCTGTATTGGCTGTGATGTGATGTTATCTGAATTTGTTTGAATATTAAGTGTGGTTTTCCAGTTTTTCATTACTATGTTTAGAAACTGTATCAATTTAGGATCTACTTTGTATATTTCCAATATATGTAGTAACCATGAGTGGGGTACACTATCAAAGGCTTTTTGGTAATCAATGTATGCGTAGTGTAGCGATCTTTGTTTCGTTTTAGCTTGATATGTCACCTCTGTATCTATTATCAGTTGCTCTTTACATCCTCGTGCTCCTTTGCAACAGCCTTTTTGTTCTTCATTTATAATTTTGTTCTGTGTTGTATGTGTCATTAATTTCTGTGTAATGACTGAAGTTAATATTTTGTAGATTGTTGGTAGGCAATGTTATGGGGCGATATTTAGCTGGGTTTGCTGTGTCTGCTTGATCTTTAGGTTTCAGATAGGTTATTCCATGTGCAAGTGTATCAGGGAATGTGTATGGGTCTGCAATGTAACTGTTAAATAATTTAGTTAGATGTGAATGTGTTGAGGTGAACTTCTTTAGCCAGTAATTTGCTATTTTATCATTTCCAGGGGCTTTCCAATTGTGTGTAGAATTAATTGCTCGGGTGACTTCATGTTGCAAAATTATAACTTCAGGCATTTGTGGTATCATCTTGTATGTGTCTGTTTCTGCTTGTATCCACCGTGCATGCCTGTTATGTTGTATCGGGTTTGACCATATGTTGCTCCAGAAGTGTTCCATGTCTGTTATGTTTGGTGGATTGTCTATTTTCATGTGTGTGTTATCTATTGTTTGGTAAAATCTCTTTTGGTTTGTGTTGAATGTTTGGTTTTGTTTCCTTCTATTTTCACTTTTTTTGTATCTTCTAAGTCGTTTGGCCAATGCTTGTAATTTCTGCTTCTTTTCATCTAATTGCTCTATTGCTTCTTGTTGTGAGGTTTTACCTAACCTTTTTCGTTTTTTGTCTGATATTTCATTTCTTATAAATTGTGTTAGCTGTCCGATGTCTTTTCTCAGTTTTTCTATTCTGATCTGTAGCCTGTGTTGCCATGCTGGTTTTGTGGGTTTCTTCTGTGTGTTGGTTTGTTCTGATCTCTGCCTAGTGTGTATATTTAGTGTAGTGAGTGCTCCTATATAAACCAGTAGTTGTAACTCTTCCATAGTTGTATTTTCATTTATTTTGTTGTGTATGATTGTGTTGATAGATTTTATTGTTGTTTCGACTTGTGGGTTATTTGGCGGGCTATGCAAAAATGGTCTGATGTCTGTATTTGTGTCTTTGTATTCTATATATGTCAGCTGAAATTTCTCTTCTATATCTAACACGTGTGTCTCTTCGTGTTCTATTTATGCTTGTTCTGGTGGCTGTCTTAAGATTTCGTTTTCCTCTGAATGTTTAATTGATGCGTGTTGGTCTTTGTTTGTTTGCTCTGGGATGTTTGAGTCCATTACTGTATTTTCTTCTTCTTCTGATTGCACATTATTTTGTTCCAGTATTTGTTGTACTTGTTGTTTGATGTTTTCTAATTCTGACTTGGGTATCCTGTTATTTTTTATTATTACACGGATCTGATCAGCTAGTCGTTGTTCTGTTAAAAATTTTAATTCTGGGTATCTGATAATAAATGTTGTGTATACTTGTGATCTGTATCCAGTTGTGTTGGTTCCTAGGTTTGTTGCTTGGTAATAACAGAACATGAGGTGTCGATTAACTTCATCTGACCATCTCATCCTCTGTCTTTGTTTTCCTTCTAGGGTGGTTGCAGGAAGCATATCCTGCAAAACACCTCTATTTGGATTTAAATCATTTTCCAGTTGGCTAGCATTGTCGTTACCATTGTGGGCGGGCATAGGGTTCAAGCGTCGTCCCCGACCATGACGGCGCTTGTCCGAGGCTTCTTTAGTTCTGTCCTGAACCAACTAATCACACTAAAAGGGGGGTTAGCCCTATTAGTGGTTTGTTCTTTTCGTCGCCTTTTACGACTGGCAGAACATACCGGAGGCCTATTCTTTTATTATTATTATTATTATTATTATTATTATTATTATTCAAAATCAAAAAATACATTTGCAGTAAGAACACACCATTAAAATTTAACTTGATTCATTGTGGTGTCATAGTACAATGTGATGTCTAACTATGACAGCCCTTCTTCCCAGCCCAGTATTTCTTTGGCAGCAACCAACTGTCCCGAGTGGACGAGTTCTTTCTTTTGCCTTTCGGCCAAGAACTGCTTCTACTTTTAGGTAATTAGGGACTGGATTTCCTCCATTAACCCTATTCTATGTTCTTCTGGCAACTTTTGCATTTACTCCACAATGCTCTTGCAAAAACTGGCAATTTCATGCTGCTCCTGAGGCTGATACATAATTGACCGTAGCTCAAAAACACCATTTTCAGGAAGCTGGAAAGGGTCTTCGGCATGCCTATTCCGCATGCCTATTCCGCGTACTATGTTCAGATGCTGCCTGCAGTCTGCTGCTGCTGCTGTTAGACTGAACACTCACAGTGCCATTGATTTTGTTTATGCTTGATATGGGTCGATACTGTTTATCACTTATTAGTATGTCCAATGCGTGCTGATTTTCATCTTCATTTTGTTTTGCACCATTCCAGAAGCGAGAGAATGAGATTTTTGTAACTTGACTTGTAGCGTACCTGATCATAATTTGGGTATTGTTTGGATCAGTAATCTTGATTACTTTGTACAGGTACCACAGACTGAAGACGAATGGAGGGATACGAGGAAGGACTTTGGAATTCGATGCAATTTCCTGTGCTTTGCTTTGGTAGATGGGAAACGTGCCCACCAAAATGTGTTTCTGAGTTTATCAGTTCTAAGGGCACCTTCAGCATTGTTCTCTTTGTTGTTGCTGACAGTAATTACTGTTTCACTTATGTCAGTATAGGTGAAGCAGGAAGGGCAGCCGGTAGTGGCAATTTTGCAAGCTGTATACTAAAACTGGCAATAGCATACGGAACTCTTGGTTCGCCAGAAGATGCTGCTTCAGTTGTCGGCAATGCTTTCTCGTGAACACTGTATTTGATAAAGCCTTTTTCAAAACGTGACCCTCTGAGTTTAAAGGAAACAAATATTCAACTACATACTTTTGAGAGCTCACCATGTTGTGGAAAATGCGTTTGGAATTCTGGTGTCAATATTTTGTGTATACCATTTTGCCCACAAATAGTGAACAAAATTGTCAGGGCTACATGTGTTATCTATAAGTGGCAGAGAAAAACAGCATGTGAACAGTACAGACAACCACAATTGATACACCGAGAAAATGTGGATAACAGAGTTTACGAGCCAGAAATGTGGAGAAGCAGAAATGCTGGTCGACTGATAAATGCAGAGCTACCGGCCGGCAGCAATCGTTATTCGAAGCGAGCCGCATTGAGAACAGAATGTTTTGAAAACCACTTTCTTACAGATGGAGCTGTACCTTGGCAAAATTTAAGAGTTTAAAAATATGTACTAATACTACAGATTGTGAATGTCAATCAGTGATGTGATTTTTAAAATAAATGAATATTGTGTAAAGAATTCAGCTTAGCAGATTTGTGTATCCTTTGTACACAATTTTCCTTAAAAATGAGCCAACTCGATCCGTGGGATTTTCATCTTGTAGAGGTGGACTGTTCCACAGCCAGATGTTTTGCTTGCCTGCATTTTTCTTTGTTTGTATATATATCCTAATTGAATGTATTTTGCCACGTAGCTCAGACATCATCAGTCCTTCAAGTTTAGATCACGTAGGATGGCCTCAAGTACAGTAACATGTTGCTGCTTGTTTTTGTAGTCATCATCATGGGAATTGTGGGAATCCCGTAAACATCTACGCATAATACAGGGTGGAGAGAAAGTGTGTCACGAAATTTTAATCCTGGATAGCTGATGCCAGTAGCAACCAAAATTACTAATGTCGTGTAGATTGACAATACACCATTTTTACACTACGGAAACACGGCCGGGGATTGCCTGTTGCCGTTCCTCGGTTGAGGGGCAGCCCTGTGGTTGTCGGTTTGCACAAACGAATGTCCCTCTCCCCATCACTGCCCCAATGTGATACGTTTGTACGTGTGAACCGACAACCATAGCACTGCCCGTCAACCGACGAACGGCAACAGAGCAATCTCACGGCCAATCGGAGCGTGTGGCGCCAAGTTTCTGTAGTTCAAAAACGGTGTTTTCGACCTACACGACATAAGTAATTTTGGTTCCTACTAGCATCAGGGCATCCGGGATTAAAATTTCGTGACACAATTTTTCTCCACCCTGTATAGATGCCCAAAAAGCGAAAAATTTCTTCCATTCTCCACTTCATATTTCAGTTTGTTTACACTATACTGACACACCTAACCTCAAAACTCTTGCAAATAGTGTCGTCAAAGTTGGAACGAGCTGAAATTGTTAAGTTTCACCACCGAGTTGCACAAATGCGTGCTGTGTATGCGCAGTTGTTAGGTAGTGCAATTGCACATGACGTCATGTAAACATATCTTTAGTTCCCATTTGTTCTCAGACTGTGCTGGATGTGACAGTAAGATAATTTATCTTGCGAAAATTATCAGTCCAAAACTTGCAAGTTATAGCACATTCGTTCTTTTATACGGGGCGTGATGTCACATGTCACTTGGTTAGGTCTTCGGTATGTTGTGACTCAGTTCTCAGAGAAGACGAAACCTCTGGTGCCGTATAAAGCACAGTGAGTGCACCCACACAAGCCTGCACTTGTCCGGTGAGTCTCGCTTGATCCACACTCTTGTGTGGACCTTCCAGGCCTTTTCCTTCACCCCTCTTTCTTTCCCTTCAACTCTTCTGCCAGAAGAAGGAGCCAATGGCTCTGAAAGCATGTAAAAGTTAAACCCCTTTGTGTGTGTGTGTGTGTGTGTGTGTGTGTGTGTGTGTTTTCCCCTACCACCGCTTGAGTAAATTTTTTGTCTATTCATATACATTAAAATATTTGATGATGCACCTATTTCTTGTTGTGCTCATATTGCCTCCCTTATACGTGAGTAATGTTCTGATCCCTCTCTTCGGCACTGAATGTAGCCCACAGGACAGGTATCCATTCAGCTACTGTCGGATATTAAAAAGAGTATCAACGAATATTTATCCTGTTTGCTGCCCCATATAAAGATTAAATAACATTGGAGCTAGCTGTAAATTAATATGAATGGTCAACATGTTGCCATATTTCTCACTGAGAGTGTATTATAATTGTAAATTAACAGCTTTGTTCTGCAGTATGATCACAGATCACAGTTATGATTCATAGACCTTGCAAATAGGTAATTAGATTTCTTATGTTTGTAAGTGTAGTGTTGGCAGAAGAGCCAACACTGTGTTTCTAGAGGAGGCCGAAATGCACGCGTTTAATTACACGCTGACTGGCGTGAGGTCTGGAACAGGACAATATCTTGAGAATTGCAAATAAAGTACGTAGATGATGTAATACTTAACTTTAATCCACAATTGTAGAACATCTCTCTTAATGATACATGCTTCACATAATAAATATCAATTGAATACGGCACCTTGCTAGGTCGTAGCAAATGTAGCTGAAGGCTATGCTAACTATCGTCTCGGCAAATGAGAGCGTAGTTGTCAGTGAACCATTGCTATGAATGTCGGCTGTACAACTGGGGCGAGTGCCAGGACATCTCTCTAGACCTGCCGTGTGGTGGCGCTCGGTCTGCAATTACTGACAGTGGCAATACGCAGGCCGATTTAAAGGCTACCACCTAGCAAGTGTGGTGTCTGGTGGTGACACCACAGTAAGTACATAGTATGGTGTCCAATGTCAAGAACTTTTCATTGGGAAGGACACTAAATTGTGGGAAGGTATGTATGAAGATGTTCTTGTGCTACCCGTAACTTAATTGTGTAGGGTGACTTCGTTTTCTCCACTATTGTGTTACAGAGCTAATACAATACACATAGTCATTGCCTTTCAAAGAATTGTCAAATCATTCACCTGCCTCTTTTTCTTTTTGACAGATCTCGGTCGAAGCTATCAGCGGTGAAAACGAAAGGCAATGCGTGTACGCTGGAATAATGTTGTCTTGGACAAAACCTCGCAGACCTTCTGAGCAAAAGAACTTGGTACATCTACCGCTGTTGTTATGCAGAGGTCAAATGAAAACTATTGAATCTGTACACCTCACGTTGCACATTTTATTAAATTGCAACATAAAAGAGCTGACGTTTGCGAATGAACATATGTTGTGGATACTTGGCCTTGCTGCTCACTTTCATGATGAAAGGTTTAATGAACTGCATCTAAGATTTCTCTCTCCGGGCCTGGGGGATAAAATTGTTCTAGACTTCACTATATTGATGGCAGTACTCAAAGAACTTTGGAGAAGGTGAGTTCCCTTGTAAACTGTTAAAATCAGGTTGTAAATTTTACAATTCCGTAGTGCATGCTGGAGAAGGTGGATGGAATTTTTGTGCATGCACACTGTTCCTAGCTAGTAATAGTCCGTAATGGAAACCTGGTACACAGTAAATAGTTCAAAACTTTCACTTCCAGGCTTTTAGATCAGAAGATTCCCTTAGCTCCCAGACTGTTAATCTGTTCGCAGTAGAAATTTCTAGCCGCTTGGTGTACTGAAATAGCTGATAAATTTGACAGTTGGAGGCTGTGAGATGCCTCGGGAGTTAACAGGAAATGATTTTTTGGAGGAACTTGTGGCACTGCCTAGTGGAGAAACAAGACACTATTTCGGAATAAGGTTTAGGATTACTAATGACAAAAAATTAAATCGTAACACAACACACACACAAATGTCATACTAACTAATGTAAATCCACACCTTCTAAACGCGTCGTTGAAATAAATAAAACTGTGACTGGTAACAGCAAACTTGTTTCATTTAATCTCACAGTCACAGTAAAGCCTAACCTAAAAATGTTCGCATTTAAAGTTAATCTGCCCAGTCAGGCAATCAAGGCTATTTTCGAGTACAAAAACAGTGCAGAAAAGGTCGCAATGACGACACAACACATACACTTCAATAGGAATTGTCTCAAGAATAACATCATTCCAAATTATGTCAAGATTGGCATTAAAACAAACACGACAACTGCGAAGAAAACACCGGAAATCGCACGAAAACTCTGGGTGAAAAATGAACCGAAAGAACTTTATATTAAAAAACAAATGTTCAACACACAGGTTTATAATGCAGAATTACAGTTGGGAAAGTTGCTTCATAGATTAGAATATGATTCCATAACCAAAAAAGTCAAAGAGTACACAAAGTTCATCGTTCAGAAAACGAAAGCTACACAGAAGAAAAAACTAGCCAATCTTATAAAGCAACAATTACCTCCCAAACCGAACCAAAACAGCCAAAAGAAACACACATTCTACACATCTTTCCTCAACGACATGAACATAATATTCACTGCAAAAGAAGAGGCACTACTCTGCAAAGGCTTAAAACACAATGTTCAAGCTCCGCTGGACCAAAAGAACCAAGAAAGGCTCATCACTTGTGTCACACAGATCTCGACCATCGCCTTTAAGAAGCAAACTGACTGAATATCAGCCTGCCACAAAATTAACGAAGTCATTGAAAAGGAAATTGCAAAACCATTCTCAGCATACAAGAAAAGAGAAGCAGCCCTTACACGTACCATTAAGACTAAATTAAACATGAATAATGCAATAATTGTAAATGCTGACAAGGGCAACACAACTGTTGTAATGGACAGAACAACATACAGAGAAAAAACTTTAGACTTCTTCCAAACCAGCAACATGACTGAAATACATAACGATCCAACAGCCAGAATACAAAAGGAGAGTAAACACATTTCAAACAACATTAACTTTCTACTCACCATCCAAGAAGCAAGAAACATTGTAACAATGAGCCCACAAGCACCTTGCCTTAGATCACAACCAAAGATCCACAAAAATGGGACCCCCATCAGGCTTATAGTGAGCTGTAGGAACAGCCCAGCGTTCAAGCTCAATAAAATACTCTTCAGAATTCTCAAACAAGCATACATATTCAATAATGAGAGAACACTTAAAAACACAACAGAATTCACACAATATGTCAAAAACATACAAGTACCTGATGGAGACATACTTGCCTCATTTGACATACAAAACCTTTATTCCTCTGTGCCAATAGATCCCACACTACAGATAATCAATGCCAACCTACATAAACACAAAAAAATCCCTTCAACTCACATTAATGAACTAATGGACCTGCTTGAATTCACACTTTCACACAACTATTTTAAATTTAACAATAAAATCTACAAACAAACAGATGGTCTGGCAATGGGCTCAAATCTTTCCAGATTGCTAGCAGAAATATTTATAAGTAACCTAGAAGACAAAATCCTGAATTCCAATCACCATCTCCTCAAAAATATCATCTACTACTACAGATATGTAGATGATACCATCATTTTAATCAAAGGCACTAAAGATGACATCAGTGAGTTGAATCAGTTTTTCACCCCGCAGCACACAAAATGGCAGCATTCCGGTACATGATTAATAGAGCTATCCAACTACCACTCTCTGAAGATAAATGTGATCAAGAAATTGAAATAATAAAACAAACAGCTATTGAAAATGGTTATAACAGCTCCATAGTAGACACCCTAAAACACTCAATAATGGCAAAGCAATACCAACACAAAAAACAAAAAGAAAATAACATCTTCCATACAATCCCCTTTCTAAGTAACATTTCATACTAGATTGCCAATGTCTTCAAACGAAAAGGCATAAGCATATCCTTTACAACAGACAAAAAGATTGGACAGAAGTTACCCCACAACATTGGCACACGAAACCCACTTCATCACACAGGTGTGTACAAAATTGAATGTTTGAACTGTGACTGCTTCTACATAGGCCAGACAGGCAGGCCATTTGAGATTAGATTCAAGGAACACATGGCAACACTAAAAAACAAAAAATACCTCACATCAGCAATAGCTACCCACCTGCATGAAACAAAACACCATGTTACCGAGCGAGGTGGCGCAGTGGTTAGACACTGGACTCGCATTCGGGAGGACGACGGTTCAATCCCGCGTCCGGCCATCCTGATTTAGGTTTTCCGTGATTTCCCTAAATCGCTCCAGGCAAGTGCCGGGATGGTTCCTTTCAAAGGGCACGGCCGACTTCCTTCCCCGTCCTTCCCTATTCCGATGAGACCGATGACCTCGCTGTCTGGTCTCCTTCCCCAAAAAACAAAACATCATGTTAACAACACAAATATTGGCATCCTACACATCAAACCAAAAGGCAAAAAACTAGACATCCTTGAAACACTCCAAATATACAAACACCAAATGAAACAACCAGAATCCATCTTAAATGACAAAATGACAATATTTACAATAGCATCATCTCTGTTTTCAGCAACTGCCTACACTCTTAAAAATGAACACACACACACACACACACACACACGTGCACACATCCTAATATTTACCATAAATATTGACAGCTGCCAAGAGTTCAAGAAATTGACCTCATTCACAGATAATTCATCACACCAACAGCTGTACCCCTTGTCAGCTTAAAACTGTATGTACATCAACTACTGGCACAAATGTATATCTGTCTGCATATTTTATAGCATTAACCAATGTATTACCCCAACCTTTAGACAGCTAACATATGTAACATGTAATCTTAAGAACCCTTGCCATGAAAATGTTTTCTCTCATACAATCACTCTTTCCTTCCTCTCTCTCTCTCTCTCTCTCTCTCTCTCTCTCTCTCTCACACACACACACACACACACACACACACACACACACACACACACACACACACACACACATTCATACTTTCTCCCTCTCTTCCTCTCCTTCTGCCTCCAGCCCCTCACATCTGTTTATTAATACCAATCAAAGTGTGTCATCTATGTATGATTTTACTGCTGTAGTCAATATGATCATTGTAATTCAAGTCTGTAACATTTCACCTAACTGTTATTAACAAGTATGAAATTTAAGCCATTTTAACATTTCACCTGATTGTACAAACGAGTACGAATGTTTAGCTATTTTAACTTGTCAAAATTGGATTTATATACCACCTGCAGTACACACACATACATTCAACACCTCAAAACAAACACCTACAAATGCTTTAAACAATTATTCTGTAATAATGTTGTTGCGGTGTATATTCTTTGCACTTTGCGATTATGTCTTCTCTTCTGCTATACGAACCTTGCACCCAGCTGATTCCAGACGCCATATTGGTTTACAAATGTGGCAGTATACATGTGGTGTGTTACGACAGCAAAAGGAACCTGTGACCACTGGAGGTACTCTAGTTTATTTATTTTATGTTTACCATTAGATATCAGTTTAATTTTTTGTCAAAAGTAATCCTAAACCTTATTCTGAAATAGTGTCTTGTTTCTCCACTAGGCAGTGCCACAAGTTCCTCCAAAAAATCGTAACACAACACACACACAAATGTCATACTAACTAATGTAAATCCACCCGATGATGGAGGTTTAAACCTTCGAAACGCGTCGTGAAAATAAATAAAACGGTGATTGGTAACAGTAAACTTGTTGTTTCATTTAATGAAACATGAGGCATTCCATCAAATTTCCAGGTAATCATTAGCACACAATCAAAGAAGGCTCAGTCAGATCATTGTGAGCACTATTGCGCTAGTAATACAGGACCCCACACTCGTAAGTTGCTGATAGTATAACTAAAAAAAGAAATCACTCGTTGTCAACCTGCAACAGAGAAAATAAATGTGTCATAATAGTAGTTTTGACATTATGATTTGTTATGGGGCATAGGATAACAAATGGAAAGGTACCTTTATGTCTCTTATGATCTCGGAGATAGCATTCAACGTTAAGTGGAACAAAATTATTTCTTCCAATTCATCTTACGGTTTCACACACGACTGAGTGATCTATATCTACCTAGCCGAAAAATAATGAAACGAACTGAGAAATACAGCTACGACCTCACCTTACACATTGTTTAACTTAATCTTATAAAAATAGGTTTTCTTCTACGTCTACACGTAGATACTCCACTGACTACCATATTGCGTGTGGCAGAGGATACGTTATGCCAGTATTGGTGACTTTCTCTCCTGTATTGTTCTGGTCATTTGTTGAACTGAGGAAAAATGACTTGTCTGTATGCACCCTAATGTCTGTTATCTTAAGCTGCATTTACTCTGTGTTTATAAACATATCTGTTTGCAACATAGTTTCACCAAGTCTTCAACACGTTTGCAATGATGTTCACCGTTTGCGTCCCTGTCTACACTAGCAACAAACATTTCTACACGTGTAGTCACGTTGTCTGCTATTCTGAACCGGCAGAAAAATTTCACATTGTGTTTTTGTATTGGTAGCTACCTTATGACAAGTGAAGAGGATGAATAAATGATATGCAGTGCTCCATTAAGAATACTTGACAATACAAGCAGTTGAAGAAAAATATGTAGTTATCGTCGGTGGATAAAAACTTACTATAGAAGACGTGGTGGGAATGACACACTGTGCAACATGAATTAGGAAGACTGTTCAGATTTTCGTAACTTCACTACAGTTGTCACTGTCTAACAGATGTGACAGAGAATGCACAGGATAAGGTGGTCGATGCGTAGTGATCAATTTTCGTCCAAAGCACTGGGTGAGTTCATTTGTTTGTTCAGAAGGGGAGACCGACGGTGTTTACTCCCTTCCGGCTGCCCAGTGATGACGGAATCGAGACACGTGCCGTGCCTTCTTCCGTGAACTATTTTACAGAAACTATTTGGTAAAGAAATTCTGCTTTTGCATTACTTACAGCTTTATATGTTAGCTCGACGATGGCGTGCCCCCGTTTTGTTGACGGTCACAGTTATTGCGATATTTGCACAAATAAGGCACTGTGTGAAATGCGAAAAAGCTTGCAACGAAAAATAGTGGTTGCTACGATTTTGCATTTGGTGATTATTACATAATATTTTGCTGCATATGAAATTTAGTTAACATATTGAAATTTTCTTTAGATTCGGGCGGAGGTCTCAGTCAGTCATCAGTCTCGAGAAAATTGATCCGATTTAGCACAATGATTTGCAGTTGCACGTGCCAGTGGTAAAGCCAGTGAAATATCCACAAAATTCCCCATATTTCATAAATGGTTTGAGATGCTGAAATTAGATTTTGGCAAATTGAAGGAGGAGATAATTTTACCGTACGGTTATTATGTGTAACTTCATAATGTACTGTGTATTATGTGTAACTTCATTATGTACTGTGTTATTTGACTAACTACAGATGAAAGAGTATAACTTTTAAGGGCCATCGATAGCTGGTGAAGTGAGAAATGCTACGGGCTTTAGAACAGCGTAAGTGAAGACATTATACGTTTATTTTTGGACCGAGGATGTGCTTTGTCATAAGCTGTTTACCTTACTTTCCCTCAGTTCCTCACTTAATAAACCACCAATTCTGCACCTGCACAACGTGTTAGTGAGGTGAGACTGTGTAAACTCCACTGTGTTTTGGCGAAAGAAGCAAAGTTTAACATGGCAACAAGAGATAATGTGTAGGTTTTACTCAAATTCGCCATTTGTGATATTTCTCTGAAAGTTACACATCGTTAACAAGCTAGGCGAAAATAAATTGCTACATTTTTGGCAGAATTCTTTTTAGATACTAATCAAAGTAGAGGTGACAGAACTTTTTGTGTGGTCACCACGCAAGTATGGGCACGGAGGTGCTCCAATTAATATTTACAAGAATGTCAGTGTACGCTCCAGTTTAGATTGCACATTTAGAGAAGGCCGACTGCTTCATGGCTACAGGTCTGTGCCACTCGTGTGTTCACTGCGTTAGGGCTTCGTATGAACCCTAACACGGTAATCCTGGGAACGTGGCAGAGAGTCTGTCACGTGTATCTGGAAAGGCAGACCTTAGTGATGTAGATATTCTGAAGGGATACAAATCCCTTTAGAATTTACTGGAAGAGCTAATTGCTGCAGGAAATGTGGACACTGTCAAATTTCTGCAGAAAGCGAAACTAGAGAGCCCACTACCTATCACCGTTGCACTGAAGACAGTGTGGCTTCCGTGCAGCGTTGTAGATTCAGGGCGGCCATTTTCACTGTGTAGTGACTTTTGGACAGATCGGTGGTGTACTCTCTCCAAAGAGATCTTCAAACTAGTGAAATAGCGTCTTATGAGAAACTTTACACGTAATACCGCTGAAGGGTTGTTTTTTGTGTTCCATGCCCCTATCTGTAAAAACGGAACTTTTGTAGGATAACTTTTTTGTCCGTCTGTCTGTCTGTCCAACTGTCAAGAACTCTTTTTCTCAGGAATGGGTAAATGTGTCAAGTTGAAATATATGTCACACATTAAGGTCTACAGTCTCTTGGCAACGTAAAAATTTTAAGCTTCTAAGTCAATTCAGTCAGAAGATATGTCATACTGTTTGATACTCGGAAACTCATTCGTCAAAATCAATAGGGTACTTCCCATTGACTTCGAATCGTAAAATTTGCAAAGATACACAGTTTCACATTGCATGTAAGGGAAAAAATGCAAAAAATTTGTTAATTTGTAGTTACTTCACTCGAAAAATGTTTTTTATAATTTTGTATCTGTCTGTCTCCTCTGTTAAGACCTGTTTTTCTCTGAAGCAGTTTTGTGTTAGCTTCAAATTTTTGTCACTAAGGTCTACGGTTCCTTGGCTATGTAATAACTTAAATCGGTGCAATCAAAAAGTTTTGCCATTTTGCCACGTATTTTGATACTCGCATACTCACACATCAAAACCTATAGGGCACTTCCCTTTGATGTAGAATTGTGAAATTTGGCTTGAAGGAAGGTTTCACAGTACAAGTAAAGTAAAAAAAAAGTTAGATTGTAACTATAACAGGTAATAAATATCTTTTTGCCATTGCAACATAAACTGCATTCATCATCCATCAGACGCGTAATAGATGAACATTACTGCACGCAAATATAAAATGTAAGTTGTAATCATGTTTTAGCATGTAAATAAAAAATATTTTATTAACTCTTTTATATCTATGTACATAAACTCTTCACTTCTTTTTGTATCTCCAGACTAATCTGAGGATCTACTGTAGAGATTTTGGTACAGTCTGGGAATTCCTGAGACCGATATCTTGCCAGTATCTGTATCGAAAATTGTTGAGATTCTAGAGATGATAATTAAGTTTGCATGTAATCCTGGATGCAGGAGTTCTATGCGCCAGGTTTTCTTTTTCTTTCTTTCTTTCTTTTTATTACTTAGCAATTTCATTGGTTTAATGTAAATGTTTCTTTCTCTGTCCAGTACATAATTCAAATAAAAGTGATGGGTATTGTAGTATTGAAATAAGAGATAACTGGCATGAAAAATACTCTGTCTGAAAATAACATAAAAATTGGACATAAAGAGATGATTTTTTCATGAAGTTAGTTTCTACTCCTCAAAAAATTGCTAGTGTTGGATATAGTCTTTCTGTCAAGTAACAAGCACCTCTCAATTTTGTGACTGCAGTCGCCATCAGCATAAATCTGGGAGTTGAGGTAGGTGAATGTAGAAACTACCTGCACTGTTTCTACTTCTCCGTGTCATGAAGTGATAAGTGTAGTTTCCATAATTTTCATTTTCTTGACATTCAGCACGAGACCAGTTTTTGCACTTTTTCTTCCACCTTCAGAAAGAGGATCTTTTCCTCGCATTCTTCCATCATTATGGTATCATCTGAATATCTGAAGTATATATATTTCGTATGCGTACTACAAACAATTTACAATAAATTCACACATTATAGAGTAATTTGTCCTCTAGAGAGTTTACAATATTACAGTCCTAATTTATAAAATAAAATACTTGGAAATAGTAAAGTATTATGGAGTCTTTGCTTGATATCTCATTCTTCCAGAAGTCCCCGTATGCCCTCGCTATTTCGCTGCACGCCGTCAGGTCTCGGGCCGTGCACGCTCTCGGCTAGTTTACTAGCGGACATTTAAGTAGGTGGTTTGTGGTCTGGATGTTCCCACACGGACACAAAGCACTTTCACTAATTCCCCACTTGTGCAGATTTTTGTTACATCTGCCCATTCCCGAACGCAGCCTGTTTGGGGTTTTCCATCTCTCCCAATCGAGTTCCGCACCTGGTGGCAGCACTTCCTCAGAATTGTGGACAGATTCTTGTTGTTCGTGCCACAGTCTTTTTCTAGAAGTTTTTGGTGGATCTGTGAGTGGTTTGGGTGAGTGGAGAAAACTACTTGACTTAAGGCGTTTTGGTACCATTCAGTACCCACATAGCGGATGACGTTGATCTCGAACCTGTTTTGTTCGTTCAATTCTGCTTTGCAGTGAACGTCAGACATTTGGTGGAACAATTCCTGATAAGGAGTACAGGTGTTCTACTCTTGTTGGCTTAAGACATCCAGTAATATGTCTACACATGTGGTTCAGGACAGTGTCCAGTTTGTTTGTGTAGCATGACCGCTCCCAGACAGGACTTGCAAACTCAGCAGCAGAGTAACAGAGTGCGATTGCGGTGGTGCGTAAAAGTTTTGGATTAGCTCCCCATTTTGATGCCGTTAGCTTGCCAAGTAAGTTATTCCGTGATTGGACTTTTGCCCTGCTCTTCTCAATGTGCTGCTTGAATGACAGTGTCCTATGAAGAGTAACTCCCAAGTACACTGGGAAAGGGCAGTGGGTTAATCTTATGTCGTTCCACCAAACATTCAGTTCTCGCTTCGCCTCTCTGTTGTTAAGATGGAATAGGCAAGTCTGGGTCCTACTTGGATTGGGTTTCACCTGATTTTTATTGTAATAGTTGATGAGACTTTCCAGGTTCTCAGCTAGTATTTCCTCAATATCCCGACTGAACTGCTAATGCTCTATCATCAACATAAATGAAAGATCTTGACCGGGGACTAATAGGCTGGTCATTTGTATAAATATTGAATAACATGCGGCCAAGAACACTGCCCTGAGGAAGCCCATTTTTTCGTAGTTGCCATCTGCTCTTCTTACCCTGGAACTCAACAAAATATCTTGTGTTTGACACAAACCATTCGCGTGTCCAAAACATCGGTCAAAATTTGACGTACGGCGAAAGGGAAAGTGTTTAATAGGTCATCCATTACCCTTATCAGTAAACGTCAGTCTGATCTCACAAGAGCGTGCACACTTTCGACATTTTGATCAGTTTTTCCAGTTGAAGGTCTCCCTGAGCAAGGTTCACCTTCACTGCATCTCGGCCTTCCAAAAATGTTTTGTGCCAGCGAAAAACTTGTGGTCTTGTTGAGGAATATCCCCAATAGATCTGTTTCAACTTTTCACATGTAACACTCATGGGTTCTGCAAGATTAACACAAAACTTGATGGTATAACGTTGCTCTAAATTCCACTGTTCCAATTTTGTAACACAGAACAAAAATACAACATTGCTGACGGTACTGTCAAAATTCACGTGATAGCTGTCCGGAGCTGAAACTCGGACAGAGTATCTGGAAGGGGCGAACACATCGGTCTGCATGACTACAACGACCCACAGCTTTGCCAGATTGCTTGTGGTGTTGTCAGTCTGCTGTTCTCAACCATCTTGCATAATATTCAACAGTGTAGGAAAAGACAGACTGCTACTTACTCTAAAGAAGACACGTCAAGTTGCAGACAGGCACAATTGAGACACTCGTATAAAGCATTTGGTCGCAGCCTTCATCAGCGAAAGACAAACACACACCATTCGTACGTACAAGGAAGCACGTGGCACGCACACACGACGGCTGACTCCAGCATCTGGCACTAGATGCTGGAGTTGGCGGTCATTTGTGCGTGAGGTGTGCTGTCTTGTGTGTGTGTCTCTTTTTCTGATGAAGACTGCGGCCGAAAGCTGTATGGAACTGTCTTTTGGTAGTGCCTGTCTGCAAGTTGACATGTCTTCATTACAGTAAGTAGCCACCTATCTTCTTCTACGTTGTCGATATTCCAATCTGGAGTTTCCATTGTTTATACAGGGTGTTACAAAAAGGTACAGCCAAACTTTCAGGAAACATTCCTCACATACAAATAAAGGAAAGATGTTATGTGGACATGTGCCCCGAAATGCTTAATTTCCATGTTAGAGCTCATTTTAGTTTCGTCAGTATGTACTGTACTTCCTCGATTCACCGCCAGTTGGCCCAATTGAAGGAAGGTAATGTTGACTTTGGTGCTTGTGTCGACACGCGACTCGTTGCTCTACAGTACTAGCATCAAGCACATCAGTACGTAACATCGACAGGTTAGTGTTAATCAGGAACATGGTTTTGCAGTCAGTGCAATGTTTACAAATGCAGAGTTGGCAGATGCCCATTTGATGTACGGATTAGCACGGGGCAATAGCCGTGGCGCGGTATGTTTGTGTCGAGACAGATTTCCAGATCGAAGGTGTCCCGACAGGAAAACATTCGAAGCAATTGTTCGGCCTCTTAGGGAGCACGGAACATTCCAGCCTACGACTCGCGACTGGGGAAGACCTAGAACGACGAGGACACCTGCAATGGACGAGGCAATTCTTTATGCAGTTGACGATAACCCCAATGTCAGCGTCAGAGAAGTTGCTGCTGTACAAGGTAACGTTGACCACGTCACTGTATGGAGAGTGCTGCGGGAGAACCAGTTGTTTCCGTACCATGTACAGCGTGTGCAGGCACTATCAGCAGCTGATTGGCCTCCACGGGTACACTTCTGCGAATGGTTCATCCAACAATGTGTCAATCTTCATTTCAGTGCAAATGTTCTCTTTACGGATGAGGCTTCATTCCAACGTGATCAAATTGTAAATTTTCACAATCGACATGTGTGGGCCGACGAGAATCCGCACGCAATTCTGCAATCATGTCATCAACACAGAGTTTCTGTGAACGTTTGGGCAGGCATTGTTGGTGATGTCTCGATTGGGCCCCATGTTCTTCCACCTACGCTCAATGGAGCACGTTATCACGATTTCATACGAGATACTCTACCTGTGCTGCTAGAACATGTGTCTTTACAAGTGCAACACAACATGTGGTTCGTGCACGATGGAGCTCCTGCACATTTCAGTCGAAGTGTTCGTACACTTCTCAACAACAGATTCGGTGACCGATGGATTGGTAGAGGCGGACCAATTCCGTGGCCTCCACGCTCTCCTGACCTCAACCCTCTTGACTTTCATTTATGGGGGCATTTGAAAGCTCTCGTCTACGCAACCCCGGTAACAAATGTAGAGACTCTTCGTGCTCGTATTGTGGATGGCTGTGATACAATATGCCATTCTCCAGGGCTGCTACAGCGCATCAGGGATTCCATGCGACAGAGGTGGATGCATGTATCCTCGCTAACGGAGGAGATTTTGAACATTTCCTGTAACAAAGTATTTGAAGTCACGCTGGTACGTTCTGTTGCTGTGTGTTTCCTTCCATGATTAATGTGATTTGAAGAGAAGTAATAAAATGAGCTCTAACATGGAAAGTAAGCGTTTCCAGACACATGTCCACATAACATATTTTCTTTCTTTGTGTGTGAGGAATGTTTCCTGAAAGTTTGGCCATACTTTTTTGTAACCTCCTGTATAACATTAATATGGAACAGAGGTAGGCGTTGTGCTAATGTGGGGCACCCTTAGAAATTTGACAATTAATGTGTAGAATTAAAAAGTGCTAGAAAGAATAAATGAGTAAATGAGGATACTGAAATGTCATCTGAAGACTGGTCACATTTGTGAGGTGTGGGTTAGTTTATGCGATGATAGTCTACTAGGCACTGGGAGGAGTATCAGCAGCTGGGGAGAGAGATTGTAGGGCCAGAGGAAGGAGAAAGGTCAGAAGGTGGAAAGTGGATGATGGAGGAACCTAAGTGCAGCAGTATTTGTTGTGATTGAAAGAATAATATGGCTTAAGTGGGGCACCATCTCAGTCAAAAGACTGTTGTCCCAGACCTAAATTACATTGTTCCATTTTGTTTTTAACTTATATCTTTATTGATGTAAGCATAATATGTTCTGTTGCAGTATCCACGGGACTGAAGAGATGTACATAACATATGACCAAATAAGCAGTTTAAGAGAAAAGTGCTACGCAATGCTTGAAGAAATATATAGTGTAAATTTAAGAATGTTACATTTAACTCGGATAAAGTGCAAAGACTTGTCAGTGTCGGTCAAAGGCCACGTAAAGTTTTCGAGAGAGTTTGCCAAGTTGTTACTGACTTTTGTACACGATATAGGATACATGCAAGAGAGTGGCATTACAGGTCAGAGGTAGAAAATAATGCAAATTTTTATTTCTCTGTGATACATATTAGTGTAGTTTACAAGATAGGAAACAGGTATTACTGGAAAGTTTCCACTGAATATTAAGTTACGTAATCTGAAGTTTCTTGCTGTGTGACTTGTCTTGTACCCTAGATTATAAGTTATTTTAAACAACAGCAAAAGATGAATGAACGTTTATTCGTTCGTATATAGTTATTTGCCCCATTATGGATAATTACCTTACTGTTTAGCTTGCACGTCTTTTTCCAGATAAATAAATACCTTCTTCTTTCTTTGATACAGGGAAGCTAAATCAAAGCAAAAGACACAGAGGAGAAGAGAGGTAACAGACATTCAGGCAGGCACTGGAGGAAGAATTGCAGCATTCTGCTGCAGTGAACGGCGGCATTTCTTTTTGTATGGATCATTTTCTCTACACTGTATTTCATAGTAACATAACAGTCTGATAAAAGGATGGACTTTTCATTAAATTTGTGAATTTGACCTCTGTGGCATGATTCCTTTCATCCATTACCTGCACGTACCTGTGAACTCTTTGCAGCAGATTGCCGGTAGGAAAGCCGAGCAGAAACATACAGTATTGCAACTCGCACCAGGCTGCATACAATGTAAGTATTCCAAGAATAGGGGAAAGGTCTTAATTTTGAAAGAAAATTGGAAATATTGGCAAAACTTTGGTATGTTCTGAACCTTTATAATGTACACTTTCATTGCCAAGCCCGTGCTAATCTTAACACGGTCATACACGAACCCTTTCATTCAAGTTAGTAAGTTTAGGGTAATGTATTTCAAGTTTATCGGTGTTTGACGCACTCAAGTTGTTAGTCACCGATCTGCTCAATATGCCACGCGGAATTACTGTCTTTTCTCGTACACAAAATTACTTAAAAAATCTGTACTTTCTAAAAACACACCAGAATAAATATGCCTTCACTTCAAAACACTTTTGAAGCACGTAGCACAACTAAAACCGGCAAATTGTAACTTCCTTCAGAGCTCATAGAAGACACTATCGTACCATCGAAATGATGGGCTCCGACTAGTCAGACTGCTGTAAGCATTCTTTATCTCCGAGAGAAAAGACGCGCGAAGAATCTTATGTTCCAATTGGGCAGTTTTCTTTGAGACCAATATAAAAAAATTATTCTCCCGCGTTAGTCCACGCTTTTCACCACTAAGCAATCGACAAAGAACACCCTTTCGAACTATACTTTTTCCCGAAATAAATAATTAACATTCTGATATTTTGTTTATACATCTCATTATTAACTATTTTCATTTGTACTCGAATTAGCTTTACTTTTACCATAAACTTGCTTAATATATTAAGATACAAAATTACCCATCGTCTGCATTCGCACTGTCTGAAAAATTTCTGACACTAGTTCGTACAGTATTTATCAGTAGAACAGTGATCCACATATTTACTTTAGACAACATTCACGCATCATTCACACTACTAAAAGCATATGGTATACAAAACTGTACAAACATAAATAAACAAAAAAGCCTTCAAGAAATAAACAGAACAATTCACAAAAACATTCTCTTGACCTGTTTCTTGAATGTGTGTGTGCACTACTGTCCTTTAGCAGATAAAAATGAGAACTACGTACTCAGACATTCTGTCACCGTGCACGCACGAGTCATTCTCCTAAACACGGGCTCTAGAAAGGAGCGTGCAAGTGCGCTCTACTGACCGAGCTATCTGAGCACAGCTTTACTTCCACGAGTACCTTGTCTCCTTATGTTCCAGACTTCACAGAAGTTTTCCTGCAAACCACGTCGGAGTGGCACTCGTTGAAGAAAATATATAACTTTGTAAGGCAGGAAATGGACGAGTGACTGGCAGAAGTAATGCTGTGAGGGTGGGTCTCGAGGCTTGCTCAGATAGCTCGGTCAGTAGAGCACTCGTATACAAAAGGTGGTGGTTCCAGGTTCGAGCCCTGATACGGTACACACTTATAATCGGCAAGGAAGTTTCAAGTCAGCCTGCACTCTGTTACAGAATGAAATTGCATTTTGGGAATAACTAAATGTTCTCTAATCTACCTCGGTGTAGTACTTACTGGACCGAGGGTTGATAGCATTTTTTTAATAACCTACTTTTTCTTTTGCCTTTACCCCACATCTGCACAGGGTCGGCATAGTTATTAAGGGATTTGGCATTATTAATTTGATGGATTGCCGAATGCCTTTCTCCTCACGACCCCAGCACCCCACGGGATGCCCAATAAGCTTTTTTCGTGACTTCGTTATATATTTTTGTATTGGTAAAACGTCATTACGGTTACCTTCTCACTATTACAAAAATGTGCACAAGCAGTCTTTACAAAATACTTGCTTCTCATCTGACAACTGGCCCATATTGACTGTCAGCTGCAGATGTATAATTCCATGTTATTGGTCTTAGTCACATTTACAGCTGTTAATTTTCAAAGAGTTATCAATTTCTTGTGGTATTTGTGTTTGTTTGCATCAGGAGGGGACTGCATGAACAGCAAGCTGGCTGATCTGCCATCTTTCTCAAACGATTGTAAGGAAGCTATCATCGAAAAACATCTGACTCTCACACATCTTATACGTTAATTTGTAAGCTTTATGATGAACTGCGTACCATTTCATTAATGCTCGTAGTTATTGTGATATTAGACAAACTTATGCAAGAAATTCTTAAAGTTTGCAGTGAAAAATAAGGTCCGCTATGAATTTGCGTTTCGTGCATGTTACTTCATATGTTGCTTCGTATGAAATGAAATGTAGAAAACATACTGAATTATTCTTTAAACTTGAAGGGATCTGTCTGCAGTCTCAAGAAAATGGAATGTGTGTAAACCACTCCATCGTGAAAGCAACCACCAGTGAAACAGTCAAAAAGAAACAGTCGTAACTCCCAAATATCTCATAAACCGTTTGAGGTATCGAAATAAGATTCTGGCAAATAATAACACACAAAGAGCAGAGTATTCTGCCATATGATTAATATGCGAAACTTTCATATCCGCCGTGATAATCGAGCAACTACAGATTTCTTTCAGTGCAAGAATGTAATTTTTAAGGACCGTCGATAACTGGTGAAACGAGAATTGCTGTGGGATTTGTGACAAAATAAATGAAGAAGTTATGTGTTTGTTTTATTGTGAGAATGGGCTGTTTCATGATCTGTTGACCTGACTTGCCCCCAGTAACTAATTAAATAACAGCATTAGAATGTTAATGAGATGGATATTTGCAAACTGTGCTGTGTTTTGATAAAAGAAACAGATTTTAACATGGCAACAAGAGAAGTTACATACTACTCAAAACTCGTCATAATCCTTTGTGCCGGCCGGAGTGGCCATGTGGTTCTAGGCGCTGCATTTTGGAACCGCGCGACCGCTACTCGAGACCTGTCCTGTGGTGTAACATTTCCAATGGCTTCTTCTTTCAGCATTGTAACTTCACTGAGCGTATTCTCAGTCGGATTTAAATTAGCGTGATACCGACAAAGGCTGATTAAACTATGTACTTTAGTGTCTGCTGGTTTGTCGACCTTGTACCGTGGGGTTTTTGGCTTGTACAGCATTTCAAGTTCCATTAACTTCGCCTTATACGTGCTTCGTTCAACTTTATCCAGTGGAACATTTCTTTGAACCTAGAACCAACTATCCGCTTTCATCCACTTCATCGTTGTAGCTTTATCCATCACAAGAGTGGTACGGCGGAATATCCAGTATTGTAGAACATTATTTTCACAGTCAGTAAATGTGTTCCTGTACGTCCAATTTTATTGTGAATCTTGCATTTCCAGACGTACCGTGGTGTTACTGTTAATGCACGCCAACACGAAACACTCGTTCACAGTACCTGACCACTGTACAACACTTCAACGTCAGAAAATACCACTTGACAATAAAAGCTAATGAACATTGATACTTCTGATGCGCGACACCACATCGAACTGTTTACCAACGGCGTGGCAACAGGGGAGCTTTACCAACCGAACTGTTGGCGGTGTGGTACGGAAAGCCTGCTCGCCATTGGTGTTACCTGGGCAACGGTGTCATGTCCCTGCCGCTGAGCCAAATGCGAAAGTCGCAACTAATTTTAAACGCACTGTAAATGCCCGTCCACACGCAACGATATGTCTGCGCACATCACATCTTGCGCAGACATATCGTTGCGTGTGGACACAAGATATGCACCAAGCTGAGGTGTATGCAAACCTGGAAGTTGGAGTTGGAGGTTTGAGCGAAACCTCTCAAATCTGTGGGTTCAAACCACATCTGCGCAGACAAGTTGGAGCGTGTGGACAGGAGATTGCCGCAAATCTGGCGCGAAACAGCTGTTTGCTCAGTCTAGTGTTTGTATTTGTGCGCACAGGGCATTAAAATGGCTGATACTTGTCAGTGTTCTCGGGAGTTTGTAAGTGAATTCATTGAAATGTATAGAAACCAGCCATGTTTGTGGAAGATTAAAAGTAAAGAATATAGTGACCGAGACAAAAAGCATAAAATGCTCTAATTGAAACATTGCGGGCAGTTGGCGCCTCGGCAAGCAGAGAAACGGTAATAAAAAAAATTATTGTTGCGAACTGTTTACTGAAAATAGTTATCCAAAGTTCAGAAATCTAGATGATCTGGTGTAGGAGTAGATCAAGCATACCAGCCAACGTTATGGTATTTTGATCTGCTTGGCTTTCTTAGTGATCAAGAAACGCCAAGACCAAGCAGGAGTACAGTTGAAGATGAAATTGGAGTGTCAATGTGTCAGGAATAAGGTTCGCCCTGCAACTCTCGCAGTAAATGTTCGTGAGAAAACTGCTTTTGCTTTAGCAGCCACTGTCTACACCATTTTGACCGCTTTCTCTGTTTCCTGCGGTTGGTCTGAATGTTTTTTGCAACACAAGTTGTGAACACAGACCACAACAGAACTTCCTCCATTTCTATATTTCAAAATAACTGAATTAAATTTTTGACGTTTACGGGGAGCGAAGTCGCTTGCCACTGATATTTCTTTTCTACACCGACAGATGGCGGGCGAGTAGTAGATTGGGGTTTGTGTCGTGTGAACACACCACATTTGCAGCGATCTTTTGCAGTACTGATGTGATGTGCGCAGACAGATCGTTGCGTGTGGACGGGCCTTTAGAGTCGTTTTAGCAGTTACGGGCGGGATCATGCGGATGCGCAGTTGAGTAGTAGCTTCTCCCGCTTCTGGCTACAGAAATGTGGCTGTTGCCTGTGTAAGCAGCCGCAGCAAGCAGCTAGATGGTACAGGGAAAAATTATGCTGGAGCACCAAAGTTGCCAGATTCATGCGTGCGCAACAGGCCTAGATCTAGGGGGGGGATTCATATTCTTGAGCGGAAAAAACCTTGTTTCACAAAGCGCCTAGCGTCCAACACACGTTAGTCTATCGACTATTCATATGACTTTGAAACGCATCCCTGTCGGTTTTTTAACACATTCTAAGTTGATTTCTGAATGAATCATAAGTTGATTTTTGAATGCGTACATAGTGTACATGATGTCTCTGTAGGGGAATCCTCGTCGCATGTAGAAACAAACTTTCCTACAGTCAAAAGGGGCTATACAAGCTGAGCGGAGTAAGGCCGAACGGATGAGTGCCAACCGCTGTCTGATTGCATCGTTGATTGGGTTTGTGAATGATGAGCGTTGTTATAATTACTAGCGAAATCCATAGATCCAGACTACCGGAGTGGAAATAAGCGAATAACAGGTAAGAAAAATTACATATTAAAATGGCTCTGAGCACTATGGGACTTAACATCTGGGGTCATCAGTCCCCTAGAACTTAGAACTACTTAAACCTAACTAATCTAAGAACATCACATACATCCAGGCCCGAAGCAGGATTCAAACCTGCGAGCATAGTGGTCGCGCGCTTCCAGACTGAAGTGCCTAGAACCGCTCGGCCACAGCTGCCGGCGATTACGTATTACCTTCTTGGTGTATCCAAGAAATGAAATTTTGACAGAAAATTTTTGGCCATATCACTGTACTAGTAAGGGCCAGTTGTATAGTCCCCGGCTAGCAGCCGCTTTAAGTTCTTTTCTGGAAGTAGCAGGGAAAACGCGTTGTACGAACATGTAACAATGCCTAACCGGAGAATAATCGCGGGATAACTAAAACGGTGATTCTGGCAGAGTTAGTGAAGTTAATCGGCGAATAAGCTTTGACATTGACAGGAATAGTTATGGAACTAGTGATAAAGAACGAGGAAGGAGAAGAAACGGGGACATCACACAAATTACGGAACAATATGACGATTCCAAGTTTGTAAAAAAATTTCATACTACTACTACTTTTTGATTTCAAGTTTGAGAAACTGGAGCGTATGAATGAAGTGTGAAACTATTTCCTAAAGTAAAGCTTTTTGAATGTAGTAGGCCTAATAGGTATTTGATATTGGTGCTTTGTGAATTATATTCTGTCATTAAAAATGACTGTTTGTGCCAAAACAGTCTCGTTTATTTGGTGTGTGTTACAACTGTTGCAGTATTTAGAAAGGCCTATTTTGTTTTATCTAGCAGTGTGTGACAAAATAGACGTAATCAGATCGAATAACCACACGTCTTGGGTCCTATTTGTATTAATAGCTTTTTCAGTATTAAACAACGACATTTCGATTTTTCATGTAGCAAAACGTTTGACGAACTTTGATGATGTAAGAGATTCTTTCGCAGAAAGGAAAGCACGCCATGTAAAGCTGTAGCAAGATTAGAGAGGAAAAAAAATCTAGGAGCTAAGGATTGAAGAAATGTGTGTTGTCTTGCTTGTCTCATGTCTTTACTGGTTTTATGTATCCTATATTTAATTTTATGTCATGCAAAGCAGGAAGTTGTTAGCTGATGGGGAATTAAGAGTGCAAATTTTCTGAAGGTTTTTTAAATTTTTTATTTATTTTTTTATTAAAAAAGAAGAGGGACAGGATGTCAATTTTAATTTCCACTGTCCTTAATATGGTTTGATGGCATCCATTACAAAATATTCGCATTTCAATTCCACAGAGCGAAATACAGTGACATGCGATAGGAGAATGCTGTGTGAAGAGGTGTGGCACTGCACTTTGGCACACTTAACGATCAAATGACATGTGTTACATTTCCTCGTACACATGTGTTTTATGCATTAGAAAGATGTGCGCTACAAAATGAATATATTTTTGAAAATTGGTTTTTTGAATTTTTGACGTCCTATCTCAAACGATCGAGGGAGTGGCGGGGTATCACCATAGAGTAAATATCTCGGGAGTGAGCATTCACATTATATTCTTCTTGAAGTCGGAGGGTATTTCGCCTGTCTCATACATCTTGCTCACCAGATGGAAGTGTTTTGTCATGACTGGCTCTCCCAAGGATATCAGTAGTTCCAGTGGAATGATGTCTACTCCCGGGGCCTTGTTTTGACCTAGGTCTTTCAGTGCTCTGTCAAATTCTTTACGCAGTATTGTATCTCCCATTTCATCTTCCTCTACGTCCTGCTCCATTTCCACAATATCGCCCTCAAGTCCATTGCTCTTGTATAGACCCTCTATGTACTCCTATCTTCCTGATTTCCCTTCTTTGCTTAGGATGGGGTTTCATCTGAGCTCTTGTTATTCATACAGATTGTTGGCTTTTCTCCAAAGGTCTCTTTAATTTTCCTGTAGGCAGTATCTATCTTACCACTATTCATACATGCTTCTATCTCCTTACATCCGTTCTCTAGCCATCCCTGCTTAGCCATTTTGCACTTCCTGTCGATCTCATTTTCGAGACGTTTGTATTCCTTTTAGCCTGCTTCATTTACTGCATTTTTTTCCCTTTAATCAGTTAAATTCAGTCTCTCTTCTGTTATCCAAGTTTTTCTACTGGCCCTCTTTTTTTACCTACTTGATTTTCTGCTGCCTTCACTATTTCATCTCTCAGAGCTACCCATTCTTCTTCTACAGCATTTCTTTCCCCCATTCTTGTCAATCATTCCCTAATGCTCTCCCTCAAACTCTCTACAACCTCTGGTTCGTTCAGTTTAACAAGTCCCATCTCCTTAAATTTCTACCTTTTTGCAATTTCTTCAGTTTCAATCTGTAGTTCATGACCATTAGTTTGTGGTCAGAGTCCACATCAGCCCCTGGAAATGTCTTAAAATTTAAAACCTGATTCCTAAATCTCTGTCTTACCATTATATAGTCTATATGAAACCTTCTTTCATGATTCTTAAACCAAGTATTAGCTATGATTAAGTTATGCTCTGTCCAAAATTCTACCAGGTGTCTTCCCCTTCCATTCCTCATCCCCAGCCCATATTCACCTACTATGTTTCCTTCTCTCCCTTTTCCTACTATCGAATTCCAGTCACCCATGACTATTAAATTTTCGTCTTCCTTCACTGTCTGAATGATTTCTTTTATCTCATCGTATATTTCATCAATCTCTTCGTCATCTGCAGAGCTAGTTGGCATATAAACTTTTACTACTGTGGTAGGCATGGGCTTCGTGTCTATCTTGGCCACAATAATGCGTTCATTATGCTGTTTGTAGTAGCTTACCCACACTCCTATTTTTTATTCATTATTAAACCTACTCCTGCATTACCCCTATTTGATTTTGTATTTATAACCCTGTATTCAGCTAACCAGAAGTTTTGTTCCTCCTGCCACCGAACTTCACTAATTCCCACTATATCTAACTTTAACCCATCCATTTCCCTTTTTAAATTTTCTAACCTACCTGCCCGATTAAGGGATATGACATTCCACACTCCGATCTGTAGAACGCCAGTTTTCTTTCACCTGATAACAACGTCCTCCTGAGTAGTCCCTGCTCGGAGATCCGAATGGGGGACTATTTTACCTCCAGAATATTTTACCCAAGAGGACATCATCATCATTTAACCATGCAGTAAAGCTGCAGGTCTTTGGGAAAAATTATGGCTGTAGTTTCCCCTTTCTTTCAGCCGTTCACAGTACCAGCACAGCAAGGCCGTTTTGGTTAGTGTTACAAGGTCAGATCAGTCAATCATCCAGACTGTTGCCCCTGCAACTACTGAAAAGGCTGCTGCCCCTCTTCAGGAACCACACGTTTGTCTGGCCTCCGTTGTGGTTGCACCTACGTTACGGCTATCTGTATCGCTGAGGCACTCAAAGCCTCCCCACCAACGGCAAGGTCCATGGTTCATGAGGGGAAATTCTGAGTGCGTATTTATATTGTGCTTGATGTATTTTCATGAAGTAAAGTGCATCTGACGTCTAATAATTCCTATACACACTCCCTGTATAATTGTTGTACTCAGTACACCTACTTTAAAATAGAAATGTATTTAATTTAGAAAGAAAGTGCTTTGCTTTTTGTGGTCAGGGTATACATGCCCTGGAACAAACGTGAAAAATATGGGAATTTTTGCATTCAGGAAACACTCAGGAATTTTTTAGAATTCTGAGAATTTCTCGTTGTGTAGTTTTCAGTTAAATTTCTGTGATTTTGACTGGTAAGAACTGATATGCTGACAAAGAATTATACTTTACTGTGCTACTGCAGTAATAAAACATAAATGACAGAATAACATTGAACTTAAACATTAGTTATAAAAAAAATACACCACTTACAGAAACAAAACACAGTGCATACACACTCGTCTGCCAACAGCAAAATGTGTCGTAGGCTTTAGGAGTGAGACTGTGTAATACTTCATAACAACAAACCGCTTTTGAATAGTATGACATCAAACTGTTTACATTTCTAACAGGCTGCGGGGAAATATTGAGAGTGGTGATTTGAGAAGCATTGCTTTCGAAGTAGATTTCCTTTTACAGAAAATTAATTATGTCACACGTGAGAATGTGCAACGAATTTCTTAAATCGCGGAGTGTTCGACTCTCGTGCAAAACTTAACTTTCTGGACCAGCCGATTAGCAAAATTTAGGGCCCAGAAAACCAGCCAGTTATGCTATTATTTAAAATTTTATTGGCACTTTTGTGTTTGATATACCTTAAAGGGCAACACATGCTAAAAAATACCAAGCTTTAAGTTTAGTTTTTAATATTTATTTTAGTTCTTTCATAGATTACAAATTATGCAATGATAACAGCAAAACATAAAATTATCCTTCAAATAAAGTACAAGGTGAGTTCTCGAGCAGTTTGACACGTAATTAGCGTTTCTATGCAAAAGTCGAAGTGCTGGACAGAACATTTATTTGGCCAGGTAAATCACAAAATTTTTTGTGCATAGCAGTGAAATTTATAATCGTGCTTGTCAGAAGTATTCAGCCGCAGCAATTGAAGCTGTGCTCTTAGGGTTCTGCCTAACCACACACCCTTGGAAAAAAAGTAGCAAAAAATTTTTGACGACTAATATTATATGTGAAAGCTTAGCTTTTCTTGTAATTATACTGTGTGTATGTTAATTAGCCATTAACTTTTGCTAGATGTATGGCCACACTACTTAAGAGTGGTGTTGCTATTGGCGTACTGCATCACGTCTCCTGTGCTCTGAATATCTGCTGTCATCGGCTGGTGTCAGTACTCCAGAAGCTGCCGTGATGTGTTTGTGGAATTCGTACTTATACTTTCAAATACCAAAATATGCAGTGTACATGCTGCTGCACATCAAAGATCTTCTCATAATACATTATCATTTGCCGAGTTGCGTTTCCAAAAATGCTGAGAAGTTCTACGTCTATGTATAAAACCTATATTGCCAAGTGACATGGAAAAAAAAAATTATCTTTCACCTGGGATATAGTGTATTTTCACCCAGAAAAAAGAGTATTTCCATCTGGGAAAAAGTGTATTTGTAACCAGGATACACACGGAATTTTTCTTCTTGACTGCTTATACGACCTGGTGGTCTTTCCAACCTTCCCTACCAAAGAGAGTACAGGGTGTTATCCACTATTTTTATGCAATACCGTGTTATACAAATATTGTTTTTTAATTTATGATACACGTTATTCCTTAACCGAGCAATATTCATTTACTAAATGATCTGTTGCTGGTAATTTTACCACATTGTACTGTTTTGTATGGGTTATAGATTCTTTACATAGGCGTATAATTTGCACCCATTGTCCAACGGTAGCATCTTTGACTAGTTATTGAAACATCCTCGGTCCTGGGTTTGACCCTTCCCACTGCTTAAAATTTTGAATCAAGGTCATCAGCACGGCAGCCGAAGACTTCCAACGTAAGAAGCCATCTTCGCTCTGCCGACATCCTTGTCGAAGAAGGCGGAGGAGGGGTCGGAGGTTTAGGGCACTGTCTTGCTTTGGGATGTGAACTGCCCTAAAAGGTGAGTGAATTGGCAATGATAAACAACATGATAGTACAGAAGGGAATGGAAAGCATTGCATTAAAGACACAGAACATGTGGCCTGTAATTGCAAAATTGTCATGATGATTTCTACATTGGCAAAAGAATCTGAACTAATCACTTATTCAGTTCTCTGGGAGGGGACTGCCGAGAGGGAGGCGCCGGTGATAAAAAGGTCGAAAACCAATAAAAGGCTAACATCATAAAAGTTGGAGCATGGAACATCTGATGTTGGAATTTGGTAGGGAAGCTAGAAAATCTGAAAAGAGAAATCCAAAGAATCAATCTAGATGTAGTGGGATCCAGTGAAGTGAAATGGAAAGGAGACAAGGATTTCTGGTCAAACAAGAAAATGGCATAAGGGCATAGGATTCGTTATGGATAGGAAGGTAGGGCAGAGAGTGTGTTGCTGTGAACAGTTCAGTGATGGGGTTGTTCTCATCAGAATCAACAGCAAACCTGGAGAGAGAGAAAGGTAATTCAGTATGTAAAGGGAGATTGAAGATATAATAGTCATGGGGGATTTGAATGTGATTGTAGCATAATAACTAGAAGAAAGGGTTACAGGAGAATATGGGCTTGAGAGAGGAGAAAGACTAAGTTTTGCAATAAATTTTGGCTAGTGATAACTAAATACTCTGTCCAAGAATCACAAGAGGAGGTGGTACACTTGGAAAAGTGAAGGAATGAGAGAGGAGAAAGACTAAGTTCTGCAATAAATTTTGGCTAGTGATACTAAATACTCTGTCCAAGAATCACAAGAGGAGGTGGTACACTTGGAAAAGTTAGGGAGATACGGGAAGATTCCATTTAGATTACATCACGGTCGGGCAGAGATTGCTAAATCAGATATTGTACTGTAAGACGTACCTAGGAGCAGATGTAGACTCAGCTCACAATTTCGTAATTATGTAGCGTAGGCTGAAATTCGAGAGAAGTCGGGAAGAATCGGTGCACAAAAAAGTGGTATACAGAAGTACAGAGGAATGAAGGGACATGCTTGAAGTTATCTGAGGTTATAGGTACTGTAATAATGAATAGCTCTTTAGACAGTTCCGTTGAAGAGGACTGGATATCTCTAAAAAGGACAATCACAGAAGTTGAAAAGACAAACATATGTACAAGGAGGATAACTGCGAGGAGACCACGGGTAACAGAACAAATATTTCCTCTGATCGACGAAAGAACTAGTACAAAAATGTGAAGAGAATTGAGGAAGACAGAAATACAAGTCACTTAGGAATAAAATAAATAGGAAGTGTAGGGAATCTGAATTTAAAAGAGCTGTGGCTGACTGAAGATCAAATAAGGCAGAAGACATATCATTGCATTGTAATTCCTAAAATCATTGAGAGAAATGGCAACAAACCGACTATTCACGTGGTGTGTAGAAGACTGGCGATATGCTGTCAGACTTTCAGAAAAACATCATACACATAATTCTGTAGATAGCAAGACACAGCAAAGTGAGAATTATTGCCCAATCAGTTTAACAGCTCATGCATCCTAGTTGCTGGCAAGAATATATACACAAGATTGGAAAAGAAAACTAAAGTTCTGTTACACGATGATCAGTTTGGCTTTAGGAAAGGCAAAGGCACCAGAGAGGCACTTCTGATGTTGCGTTTGATAATGGGAGGAAGACTGAAGAAAAATCGAGACACGTTCATAGGGTTTGTTGACCTGGAAAAAGAATTTGACAACGTAAACTAGTGCAAGATGTTCGAAATTTTGAGAACGACAGGAATAAGCTATAGGGAAAGACTTGTAATATACATAATGTAAAAGAACCGAGTGGGAACTGTGACACTGAAAGACCACGAATGAAGTGCTCAGATTGAAAAGGGTGTAAGACAAAGATGTAGTCTTTTGTCCCTACTGTTCAATCTGTACCTCGAAGAAGAAGTGGTGGAAATTTAATAAAGGCTTAAGAGTGGGATTAGAATTTAGGGTGAAAGGATATCACAGATAAGATTCACTGAGCACATTGCTATCCTTAGTGAAAGTGAGGAATTACAGGATATGTTGAGTGGATGAACAGTCTAACTAGTACAGAATACAGATTGAGAGTCAATCGAAGAAAGATGAAAACAATAATGTTGAAAATTAGGTGGACTGAGAAAGTAAGGAATTGAGGTGGTTTGCAGATTCACCAAGGAAAGGAATATGTGGATGACACTGACAACAAGAAGGGACAAGATGGTAGGACACCTGTTAAGACATCAGGGAATAACTTCCACAGTACGAGGGGGAGCTGTAAATGGTAAAAACTGTGATTCGAGTTGCCAGTAACACTTACTTTTATTCGTGCAACACAGTGTTTTGAGGCTAAATTTTAATTTTATTTATGGTGTGAGGGTTGCATGATGATGTGATCAACATCTAAATGATGTCATGATTGATCTTACCAGTTTCAATCTGAGGTCGCAGTCAGAAACACTCACTACCAGCCCCGCAACCTTTCTGTGCAACAGTGGCTACTACTGACTTACAAAGGCATTAGTACCATTATAATTTATGTTTTGTAATAATAACTTATAGGTACTGATTAGCCCAATGATTTTGTTCATCACTGAAATTTGGACTCGGTTTCTAAGCTGTATCCGTTACATGTTGCGTATTAGACACGTACTGTGTAGCCAGTTGCACGGGACCTACTTATATCGATAAAGATCCTACTGCAGCAACACAGGCCCTTTGATTGGATTGAGAGTACCATTTTCCTAGCAGACCAACACCTGCACCAATGAGAGCATTGTCCCTACGCACCCGTCATTTTGGAGTCTACACTCCTGCAATCATTCATTTTCTAAGTACCAAATAAATAGGAAGCTACACAGTCAGTTACTGCTAACCCTTTTGCCAAACTTTTGGTGATACAATGAATAACAAGTTGTTGCTGCGGTGATGTTCAGTCCGAAGACTGGTTTGATTCAGCTCTCTGTGCTACTCACATCCTTTTGAAGCTGCTTACTGTATTTGTCTCTCAGTCTTCCTCTACGATTATTACCAGCCTGCATCCCCAACACTTCCCTCCGGTACTAAATACTAAATTGGCAATCCCTCGATATCTTAGAATATGTCCTACAGGGTGTATACGATCCAGGAAAACCGTGGAATATTTTCATCTGGGAGAAAACCGGGAAAAACGTGGGAATTCCTGGAATTTTTCATTGACTTTATTTTCAGTTAAATTTTTGTGGTTTTGACTGGTAAGAACCGAATCGCTAAAAAAGGATATTACTGTATCCCGCTACTGCAGAATAATACTGCAGCAACAAAACATGAACGAGGAAAAAAAACTTAAATTGCAAAGGAAATGCGCCATAGGCAACAACAAAACACTGCTCGTTCAAGCGTCTGCCAATAGCAACAACTGTTAACATTAGATCCGTTTTAGCAGTTACGAGCGAGCGCATGTGCAGTTGAGTCGCGTACGAGTAGTACCTTCTCCTGCGTCTGGCTACAGAAATGAGGCTCTTGGCAGTGTTGGCAGTCATAGGAAACAGCTGGATGCTTTACTTACTGGTGCGCTCAAGCTGCCAGATTGACGCATGCACAGCAGGCCCGCATCTAGGAGAGGGGGGTGGGGCGCCGAAATCATATTCTTGAGGGAAAAAAAAAAACCCTTCCTTCACAAAGCGCCTACCATCCAGCGCACTTTGGTCTGTCGATTATTCATGTGATTTTGAAACGCTTCCCTGTTGGTTATTGAACATTTTTGAACACATTATCTAAGTTGATTTCTGAATGAATCATAACTTGATTTTTGAATGTGTGCATAATGTACTTGATGTCTCTGTCGGGGGAATCCTCGTTGCATCTACAAATAAACTTTCATGCAGACAACATGGGCTATACGAACTGAGCGGTGTAAAGCCGAACGGATGAATTGCCAATCGCTGTCTGATTATGTGGTTTACTGGGTTTGCGAATGATCACCATTGTTATAAAAAAAATCCATAGATTCGGACTACCGAGTGGAATGGAAATAAACGACTAACAGCTAAGAAAGATTACATATTGTCTTCTCGGTGTATATAAGAAAATGAAATTTACACAGAAAAATTTTGACCAGTTTGCTATTTTGACACTGGCAGGTATAGTTACAGAATTAGTGATTACAAGATTGTTTGTGAGAACGAGCAAGCAGAAGAAACGGGGAAATCACACAAATTGTGGAAGATTATGACGATTCCAAAATTATATAAAAATTTCGTACTAGTACTTTTTGATCTCATGCTTGAGGAACTGGAGCGTTTGAATGAAATTTGAAACAATTTCGTAACAAAGCTTTTTGCTTTGATACTGGTACTTCATGAATTATATTCTGTCGTGTTATAAAAATGACAATTTGTGCCAAAACCGTCTCGTTTATTTGGTGTGTGTTACAATTTCTACAATGTCAGAAAGGCCTATTGTCTTTTATCTGACAGACAGTGACAAAATAGACATAATTAGCTCGAGAAACCACACCAGTCTTGTGTACTATTTGTATTAACAGTTTTTTTCAGTATTAGACAATGACATATAGATTTTTCATGAAGCAAAACTTTTGATGAGGTAAGATATCCTTTCTCACAAAGGAGAGCACACCATATAAATCTGTAGCAAGATCAGAGAGTGAAAAATTCGAGGAGCTAAGAAGTAGTAATAGTAGTATATTCATGCAGAGTCAATGTACATTGCATGGATTTCGTCAATAAATACAAATGTGCGAAGTAGACTACACAACATCAGACTGGATTCAAATAGCATGTTCAACTTTGATTAATTATATTAATGTATGAGAGAGACTTTTTACATGGAATACACAGTTGATATTTAGACATAACACATAATAATTCTAACACTTTTGTACATATTATTTATTTAGATCATAGCAACAGTAAGATAAAAATTACTATTGGCACAGAGTACATAAATTCAATTGTTTTGGCTAAATGGCTCTGAGCACTATGCGACTTAACTTCTGAGGTCATCAGTCGCCTAGAACTTAGAACTACTTAAACGTAACTAACCTAAGGACATCACACACATCCATGCCCAAGGCAGGATTCGAACCAGCGACCGTAGAGGTCACGCGGTTCCAGACTGAAGCACCTAGAACCGCACACCGGCCGGCTCTAATTGTTTTGTATGAAGCTATTCCAGGTATTCGTTTGCACTATAATATCAGTTGGTCATTAAACATTTGAATACTGCTTCTTTAAATGAAGACAATTATTTTATTTCTTTTATCTTTACACAAAATTTACAAATGTCTGCTTGTGTCTGTGTATGTGCGGATGGATATGTGTGTGTGTGTGTGCGCGCGAGTGTATACCTGTCCTTTTTCCCCCCTAAGGTAAGTCTTTCCTCTCCCGGGATTGGAATGACTCCTTACCCTCTCCCTTAAAACCCACATTCTTTCATCTTTCCCTCTCCTTCCCTCTTTCCTGATGAAGCAACCGTGGGTTGTGAAAGCTTCAAATTTGTGTGTGTGTTTGTTTTTTTTATTGTCTCCTATCAGCATACCAACGCTTTCGTTTGGTAAGTTACAGCATCTTTATTTTTAGATATATTTTATAATTGAGAAGTAGATCACTTTATATAAACTGATTTTGTTCCTCCGATGTAGTTTGTGTGTGTTTTAATTAGTTAAAAATGATGCTGTGTTCCAAGGACCGTTGGTCTGTTTCTATAAAAATGGTGTAGATTACTTTGGATTTACACTCTGTGTCTCTGTTTATGACTACATACTGGCTATTTACAGATTACCAGCTAGCTTATTGGCTGAAAAGTAATGATAATGAACATATTGGTCTCTGTTACTGCTCATGTTACTGTTTCAGAATGTTTACGTCTACTTTTAAATAGCACAAGCAATCATTGTAGTCTTTTTATACCACATGGTTTTTGTTAAATATCCATCTTTCAAGCAGAAGTTGCCAGAACAAGCAATTTCAGTTCAGATTTAAATTTTTGTAAAGGGTTACAGCAGCCAATTGTCTTTGGTTTTATTCTTCAGTTTCTATTTACCATTACTGGTTTTAAATTAACAAGTGGTTTATCATCAGATTTTGCACATTTATTGCATATTTGCAGCATTCTTGTGTCTCATGTAGTTATGGAAAGGGAACGAAACATATACGCACCAAATGTGGTTAGAAGTATGTATGTACAGTTCACACCTGGCCACAGCTGCACAACTCCAACAAAGCTGCAAACATGCAATAAATATGTACCATATGATGATAGTGATTCAAAACTGGTAAATAATGATTGAAAAAGGCGGCGGGCAGTAATTTATGGAAATTTTTTTTTAAGAACCTCTTAGATTATATTAGTGGGACAATAATAAAAAACTTTTGTGGCTATTGTTGAACACTTTTGTGAACCTTTGGCAGACTTAGTGATACACAATTATTATGTTTTCTTGTAAATTTTGGTTAATATAACCTCTTGGTTGACAAACAGCTATGGTGGCGCAGGGTCGTTCGTTATATTCATCATTCCACATACTTAGAACGAGCAAGAGCAGCACATGCAATGCAAATAGAGAAAAACGTACATTCAGATTACTTTTATTGTTGTCATTGTCAGCAGCGGTGGGGATAGTGGATAGGGCAACAGTTGGCTCTTGCCTTCCTGTGCATTGTACTGCAGATTAGAAAGCTGTGTGGTACCTAAAAAAATCAGTCATTATAGCAGGCACATAGGTGTCACGAAAGAGCAGCTGTTGGCTGACTCTTAGCCACTACCACAATCATAGAATTATATTTATCAAGGCGTAGTGTGGTTGTGAAAAAATCAGTTCGAGCCGAAATTTGATCTGCACTATAAATACAAGACAGAAATATAACTTCTGTGTAAACTTTGCATCCTTAACTAGGATTTAACAAAGTTATGTACTGTGATATAAAGATTTTTGAGAAGCTCCCATCTAATGTACAACAAGAAGTTAGTTATCTCAGCAAATTCAAAGGAAAATTTAAAACGTATCTCATTAGTGACTCCTTCCTCTGATTATCTTAATGCAAGGATTTGATTTCTTCTTTAGATGGATGGCAGGTAGTGTGTTGTAAACTGTCCTATGTAATTACATATTTAGGTTACTGTTTTCTTTGAAAAAAATACTTTATTAATGAAGTAAATATTAAGTTTCTTATAAGACATCAAGCAGCTACCTAATATAGCTGAAGTAGCAGCGGCTTTGTTTCTAATTCACTGGAGCACATTTAACTGGCATAAACAGAACTAGCATTCAGCAGTATTGTGATAGTTTCTTGTTAATATAGTGTACAGCTTAAGCAATGTTTGGTTGTCTTTTGTTATATTTACCTTCACTTGCTTCCTGTAGGTTCACCTTCTTGGTGGTAGAGTAGAAGAAATTTCTATTCTTGTTTACCTTCTTGGTGAGATGTACAGAATATGGTGAATGAGTAGAATTAATGTATATAACGTGAAGGTGCTTTTAGAATGCTTAATGTCTCGAACACGTACCTACATGATGACTGTTGGTAAATCCGTAGCATCACTATCTTCAGCTGTCCAGTTGCAATGTGAATGCAATACATGATCAGATTAGCTGATTATATGTTCCACCATTTAACAACTTAATATATGCTCAAATGTAGGAGTTTTTACTCCTAGGTATTTCATTTGAGATTGATTTGCACATCATTGGTGACAGGGTGGTGTGTTCTACATACAAAATCCATGTTACTGATCAGTACATACTTACTCATTTTCTAATTTGACATGTAGTGATGTTATTCTAATTTGACATCTAATGATGCTATTCTACTAATTTTTGTTCTTTCCATTACTGCCAGGTTCTGTCAAAAAATATTCAATAATTCATTCAATATATCTTTGATTTATTTTCAGAAGCACATTGCAAATCCAGTACCACAACAGAGTGACTACAGGATTGCACAACCAAACGTTCTCTGCCACCACTGTATATGGTTCTAGGGATAGGCAACAGCCAGTACCCAAGATCATTATTTTTATTTTACCATGTGTGCCAAATTAATGTGTGTGGTAATATATTAATGTTATGTCATTGTCTGTAGTAGTATCATAGATACACTTTAAGAAAATGAAATGGTTTACATTCCGCTGTGAAAACCCGCTGTCATTAAATGTTTATTGATGTGGATGACACCTGTATCTCTTGTGTTGGATTTACTGTTGCAATGAATGTGATTTTTTAGTATGACATGTTAAAAACAACTGCAGTAAAATAAATTTGTTTATTGCAAAAGGAGTTATGTCTTTTACATACGTTGTATTATCCCACTTCATGTGTGTGTGTTGTTCACAATCCCTGCTCCTATCCCCACCTGGAGAAAGTAATTGCAGAATCAATAATCATTGCATAATGTGTGTGTGTGTGTGTGTGTGTGTGTGTGTGTGTGTGTGTCTTTTGAGAAGAATTCAATGGTCCATCCAGTAATGATCATTATGGCTGAGTTGCTTACAGTTCTTCAAAAGTAAAACTATGAAAAGTATGAAATTAAAATATTTTGTGATTTGTTCTGCATGGAATGTTGAATGTTTTGTTTTAATATATTCAATTATTCAAAATTTATTCACTTCTGTGAACTATTAGACAGAAGCTGTATTAGGTATATTAGTGTCATATGAAAATTTCTGCCGGACTGCAACTTGAGCCTCATCAAAGATTCGCTGTGTATATGTTTAGAATTAGGTATAATGAGCCCATTGTAACTCGTTCGACCAGTGATACACAGCTTCTTATTTAGCGTGTGTTCAGTTTTTTTCTTTGATTCTTTCCACACATCACCTCTCCTCTGCTTGTAACTTTAGATTGATCAGTCTGTGAGAGTACATAATGGGCTATGAAAATGAACACTTATTTACAAGTTTCTTCTAGATACATTCAGTTTCGTTTGACCTTTAGGATGTGACATGATGAAGAAATAAAACAAGTAGAAGTAGTAACAGTTATGACCAGTGCTTGATTTATAAAAAAGAAGAGGTACCAGTACTGTGACTTACCAGGGGTATCGGAATGCCATCACAAATCGAGCACTGGTTATAACAACAAAAGCAGTTGTTTGGTTTAAAATAGTGATGCCAGTAGCTGTACCTGGATTGCTTTGTCTTCTCACAGCAGTGAGAAGGGAAGATTTATGTTTGACAGTATTATGAAAAGGATAGTTGCTACCCACCTTATAGTGGAGTCGCTGATTCGCAGATAGGCGCAACAGAAAGACTGTCAAACACAGCTTTCGGCAAAACAGGTCTTCGTTAGATTTAGACAGCACACAACACAAACGCAACATGCCGCTGATTGTGGTCAGGAATTTGTCTTATAAATTTTTGTGTGGTGGAGGGGGGGGGGGGGGGGGGGGCGGTGTTTGGAGGCAGAGGGGAAGGTTTGCACCGCTCACTTGGAAAAATCTATCTTAGTATGTGTTAATTAAGAAATCCCAACCTAATCATGGATCTTCCATTACAGATTTATCATTGAGTCAACATAGCAGAATTAAAAAATAATTTGAAAGTGATGAATGAAATCAAAATACACTGCTGGCCACCGTAAATGCAACACCCTGAAGGAAGCATCCGAATCAAGTGAAATTTACACCATGGGTTTGCAGCGATGAGATATGCAACTGATTAGAATTTCAGCGCAGACGCACATCACGTGCGCCTGTGGCGCCACCTCATAGCACCATTTAAGGCTTGGCGATTTCGACGAGTGTATTTTCGGCACGTGTGTTTACCTTGCGGTTGTTTCACAAGACGATCAGTTATGCCTCGTAGACAACTGCGAACATCGATCAAGTATCCGAGTTCGACAGAGGAAGGATAGTGGCTTACCGAGATTGTGGATTATCATACAGAGAAATCGCTAGTCGTGTTGGACGAAACCAAACAACTGTAATGCGGATATGTGACCGTTGGATGCAGGAGGGTACGACGGACTGACGTGGTCGATCGCATTCACCTCGGTGCACCACTGCACGTGCTGGTAGGTAAATTGTGCGCATGGCAGTGATGGATCGCTCAGTGACATCCCGAACCATAGCACAGCACATTGCATCTGTAACGCATCATCCAGTGTCTGCGCGTACCATTCGACGCCGTTTACAGCAGAGTGGTCTGTCCGCAAGACGTCCATTGCTTCGTCTACCATTGACGCAGAACCACAGACATCTCCGTCGCCAATGGTGTGATGACAGACGGATGTGGACGGCAGAATGGAATGACGTTGTCTTTACTGACGAGGCACGCTTCTGTCTGCAGCACCACGATGGTCGGATTCGAGTGTGGAGACACCGTGGAGAGAGGATGCTGGACAGCTGCATTATGCACCGCCACACTGGTCTTGCACCGGGTATTATGGTATGGGGCGGTATTGGATATTACTCTCGCACGCCTCTAGTACGCATTGCCGGTACTTTAAATAGCCGGTGCTACATATCCGAGGCGCTGGAGCCAGTTGTCCTTCCTTACCTTCAGGGCTCGGCCACAGCCATATTTCAACAGGATAATGCGTGACCACACGTGGCACGCATTGTCCAAAGGTTCTTCATCAATAATCAGATTGAAGTGCTTCCCTGGCCGGCTCACTCTTCGGATCTTTCGCCGATAGAAAACATGTGGTCCATGGTTGCTCAACGAGTGACCCAGATTACATCCCCAGCTGCCACACCAGATGATCTTTGGCAACGTGTGGAAGCTGCTTGGGCTGCTGTACCCCAGGAACACATCCAACGTCTCTTTGACTCAATGCCGAGACGTGTGGCAGCGGTGATCTCCAACAATGGCGGCTACTCTGGCTACTGATTCTGGCAGGAACCACATGTCACAGATGTCTGTAAACGTAATCATTTGATACTTGGTCAATATGTTATCTACAAAATAAATTTTGTTGTGCTATCTCTTGTCTTTCTTGGTGTTGCATTTACGGTGGCCAGCAGTGTAGTTTTTGATGGGATCTGAACCCTGTCACATTTGTTTTTTTTTGTTGTAATATATTTGGTTACACCAATGCAAAGCTTCAGGAAGAGTACACAAGATGAAAGCTCCATGAAAACAAGACTAATGGAAAAAAGAAAGTTAACTGTTTAGTATTTCAAAAGTAATCACCAAAGCTGTGAGTACATTTATGCCCCTGTGAGACAAGATGGTCAATCGCTTCATGGAAAAATGTTAGCGGTGTTCTACGAAACCATCGTTGTACCCATATGTGCACCTCTTGGTGTGAACCAAACGAATGGGCAAGGATGTTTCTTTAAGGCTCCAAAAATATGGAAATCATATGAGGAGAGATTGGGACTACGTGGAGGTTGTGTGAAGGCTTCCCAGACAAAACTCTGCAGCATAGTTTAGGCTACCTGCCAATAAAATGCCTGCCAAGGCTGTATAGAGTACATAGTAGAAGTTTCGCTGGGAAACACATGTTCTCCATTATGTCCCAATCTGTCCCCATATGATTTCCATATTTTTAAGGTGCTGAAGAAAAACATTCATGGCTGTCCCCTTGCTTCATATAAAGAGGTGCATGCCTGGCAACATTTTTCCACAAAGGTGTTGACCATTGTAAGGTGATTACAGTGGAATAAATGTGTTAACAACTATGGCAAGTACTTCAATATTAATGAATCGTTTACTTACTTTTTTCTCACCTTTTTCGTATTAATTTGACTGCCACTCTCTCTCTTAAGTTTGCTTTTGTAGATCTGTGTACTATGTACACAAGTGCTCTGTTATTATTTTACAGCATTTTATTTTTTTTAAATACTGTGTTCCCCTCAGAAACTAGCAGCTGTGTGCTGGGTTAAGGATATCCCAAATTTGGTAGGTTTTCATAATCCAGCTGGATTATCTGCAGTGCTAAAGCAATCAACAGTAACTTCATAAACACTGATTGACATGCATCATTTTGGATTTGAGAACTGTACACTCACTTTTTGAAGGTGGGGACAGTGGAATACATACTTCTATTGTACAGATGAGGAACTTGAAACTTAGCAAGTTGGAGTAACTCCATTTGCTATAAATCTATTCCTTAGATGACTTTCTTATTTCTTTTTTATATTTTGCTGGTGGTAGATGTACCACATTTACATAAAGCACCAAAATTCCTATTTAGGCAATGTTTCAGAAAAGTTCATTATCTATCAGTTTAACTTAGTTCTGCTAATGCCAACACTGTATGTGTTCTTTTGACAGAAATCTGTAATTTGCTTTATTCAGAAGCCATATGCTCAGGAACATATTGTGAGCTAACAATTGTTCGTTTCAAGAATGACGTAAATTATTTGAAAGTTCTCATTTCACTCTATCAGTAAACATTTTATTATTTGTGAAAAGTCATTAACTAAAATGTTATTTGTAATTAAAGTTTCCACACCCAGAAAATAATATTACTATTTGGACCTTTAAGTATGTTTATAAAATCATAGGTGTAGTTATAATTTTCTAGCTGTAACTTTTCTAAACTAGAAAATAGCTTTGGTTATCAGAGTAATTTGACAATTAAGAAATGGAGACAAATACTATCCTGTTAAATTTGCAAAGGGCTTGGTAAATTCCCACGGCAGTGCGCATGATGTGAATAAAATAATCCAACCAACTTTTTTTATTTCCCAATCATCTATCACATAGATAAACCAAATTATTAGTTGCTTCCCCATAATGTCATTGCCACTAATTTCAAAATTGTTCTCTTTATATAGCAATAGGAATTTAGGTCCTAGTAACCGTTACAGTAACTTCTCCACGGCAGAGTCATGATTAGCTACTTTCATCTTAATATCTCAATGTAAAAAATCCATAGAGTGTACTTATCCATTCCACACTTCAAAGTTAAAGTCACTAATATGAACAGATCTTACTGTTAAAGTCACTCAGTGTAATCATTTAATGAACTTGTTTGGAAAATCTGTCTGTAGTCATCCGCATAACTTCTCTGTGTTAAAGTGTTAGTAAAGCTTCAGTGACTGAGTTCTTTCAAATGCTATTTTCTGAAGATTTATTTTTTTGTAGAATTGGATGACGACTTCGCCATGGAAAGAACCTGTCACTGTTGAGAGTTCAAGTGTAGTAGCTGACTTGGTCTATTTGAACTATAAAAATAGTTACAGCAGAAGTTAATCTTCATCGTGTGTTTTGGCACTAAGAAATGTGAAGTAATCTCAAGTTTAAATCAATGATGTCATGTCCATCACTGAACTAGACTACATCTTCAACCAATTTCAGAGAATGAGACTTCAAAAATTTAGCATTACGAAAGAATACCAGCAATATAACCGGGTCAGTAATGTTACATAGTGTGGTTAGCTTTTCACTGGGCAACTGTAGAATCCATAATGATGATGAAAAGCTTCCTAGTGATGCACTAAAAATAAAATGTGGCTACCCATACAACCAAGTACGAGAGGACTGCACATTAAAAAAAGCGTTTTGTAAGCAACTTCCTTTCCAACTGGAAAAATTGACACTTGAAGTGTTTGTTTCCATTTTGTGAAGTAAACAAATTGTCTACATCTACATTTATACTCCGCAAGCCACCCAACGGTGTGTGGCGGAGGGCACTTTACATGCCACTGTCATTACCTCCCTTTCCTGTTCCAGTCGCGTATGGTTCGCGGGAAGAACGACTGTCTGAAAGCCTCCGTGCGCGCTCTAATCTCTCTAATTTTACATTCGTGATCTCCTCGGTAGGTATAAATAGGGGGAAGCAATATATTCGATACCTCATCCAGAAACGCACCCTCTCGAAACCTGGCGAGCAAGCTACACCGCGATGCAGAGCGCCTCTCTTGCAGAGTCTGCCACTTGAGTTTATTAAACATCTCCGTAACGCTATCACGGTTACCAAATAACCCTGTGACGAAACGCGCCGCTCTTCTTTGGATCTTCTCTATCTCCACCGTCAGACCGATCTGGTACGGATCCCACACTGATGAGCAATACTCAAGTATAGGTCGAACGAATGTTTTGTAAGCCACCTCCTTTGTTGATGGACTACATTTTCTAAGCACTCTCCCAATGAATCTCAACCTGGTACCCGCCTTACCAACAATTAACTTTATATGATCATTCCACTTCAAATTGTTCCGCACGCATACTCCCAGATATTTTACAGAAGTAACTGCTACCAGTGTTTGCTCCACTATCATATAATCATACAATAAAGGATCCTTCTTTCTATGTATTCGCAATACATTACATTTGTCTATGTTAAGGGTCAGTTGCCACTCCCTGCACCAAGTGCCTATCCGCTGCAGATCTTCCTGCATTTCGCTACAATTTTCTAATGCTGCAACTTCTCTGTATACTACAGCATCATCCGCGAAAAGCCGCATGGATTGTATGAGGAATGAGTCCATTTTGTAAATATTTCTATTCTTCATATACAAGATATGCCTGTACGAGTTACTGTTGAGTCAATTATAAGTTCATCAGGCAAATTTAGAAAACCTAAAATTACAAATGGGGGCTGGATACCTATACAAAGTGTTAAAATGCATATCTTACAATGAAATTATGGAGTAGTCTATATACTAATGCAATGTGTTTGTTGAGGTGATGAATCCATAAACAATAAACACATACCAAGTACAGGAAACCTTGGCTAAATGTTGTTATACTGCTGAAGGCTATATAGAATAAATAAAAAAGTACATGAAACCTTTCACTGCATTTGCATAACTTTCTGGATTAAAATTATCTTTCACAGATGAATAATGTTGAATTCAGTTTGTGTTAGTCACCAAAATTTTAATTAATTGAGGGATAAGCATTATAGCGCTTGGATCAAACGCAATTCCTTCCTTTTGACAGAATTGTAGCATGTTCTAATAATAATATTTCTTTGGGTGAGTACACACAGTAACAGAACACTACTGTTGTAAATAAGAGCAGTAATGCTTGCACCAGATCTACAGCCAGGAAGGTGCTATCTGGCATAAATATTTTGTGACATGTAATTAAGACAAAGAGCTACAAAAAAGGACTCTGAGTTAAGTAGGTATAATCTTGTGTAGGAAGGACCTCATGTCAGGACAAGATACAAGAAAACATAAAGAAAGGTATTTACTTTCACAGTTACTTTTTATTTTCCATGCACCATTAAGATTAATCAATAATGTGTAATAAGATACTTGATCACAATACCATTACTTTGGACAAACAAAAATTTATGAATAAACACAAGTGATAGAACAGCCTGCCATGACATTTTAAGAGCAATTAACTGAAATTTATACAGGTAGTGAATAAGCAACATGGACTGTGAACTCCTCAGTACTGCATAGTCCCAAATTGAAAGAACTGTGATTGTACAATTGAGAGACAGCAGAATACAATTCTGCAAGTGGCACAAGTTGCACACCTATTACAGAAAACTATACATTAAATCATGATCTCAGTTTCAGATATCACTATGAGTGATTGACACTTACAATGAAAATCAAATTATGTGCATTTTATGTACTCGTGTAGAACTGACAAAAATTGTTTGTGTAAACATTTTGAAATCCCACTTGTGAAACGTGAACAACAATATCTTAGAGTCATTGGCAAATCTAGAAAATGGAAACAGCAGGCGAGACAGAGAGAGAGAGAGAGAGAGAGAGAGAGAGACAGAGAGAGAGAGAGAGCGCATGCTGAGACATAGTAGAGACAGGATAATGAGCTGCCAGCTGCAGCATCTGCAGGCTATGCTGGGGCTGTGGGGGAAGTGGAGTAAAGTAGAGAAGGGAAAAGGATTCTGCCAGTGCAGTGCATCAGTGGCGTAGAAGTTTGTGTAGGGCTGGAGAATCCCAGTGGGAGCAGGGAAGGTTGAGATCAGGGTGGTGGTGCAGGTGGAAAGACTCCAGTCAGTGAAGCAGTCATTGAACTCAAGCATATCGTGTTGGGTGGCATGCTGAGCAAATGGGTGATCCAGCTGTCTCTTGGCCAGTCTGGCACTGGCCGTTCATGTGGACACACAACTTGGCAGTGGTCATGACCATGTAGTATGACAGGAAGTGGTTGCAGATAACTTGGTACATCAATGACTGCTTTCACATTTGCCCCTGCCTTTCATGGGATGGGAGATGCCAGGGATAGGACTGGAGCATGTTGTAGTACGGGTCAGGTTTTGCATCTATTACAGGATAAGCCCCAAGGGACAATTGGTTCGGAGTAGGGGTGGAATAGGGCCAGACAAGGATATCGCGTAAGTTGGGTAGGCAGCGGAATACCTCTGTGTGTGTGTGTGTGTGTGTGTGTGTGTGTGTGTGTGTGTGAGGGACGGGGGCATATTTTTCATTTCAGGACACGATAGGAGGTAGTCGAAACCCTGCCATTCTCTGAAGTATCATTAATTAAGTCTGATGATGACAGAACAATTGTTATTAACTATCATTAATGCAGTGCAAGTCATCCAATCTTAGCATTTTAAGAAAACTAAATTGTGTGGTTGCCTTAGTCTTAAATCAGTATTTATGTCTCAAAGAATATATATCCTTTCCTTAGACCATTTTGCAAAAAATAAGTTAATATTCTCAAGGATGGCCCAAATGCTTCAATATTAGTGTCTGGCATACGATAAAAAATATAGTTATGATTTTTTAACATGAGCTATAACAGTACAGCTGCTTCCATTGCATTTTTTAGGCTTGTATCATCCACACTAAGGACACTGTATTGCACAAGTAGTGTAGGCCCACCAACCTGATTTATGTAGTCTCTTCTATGATGCCTCATCGATAGCACATCATTCTGAAGTCATAAAGTGGAAAATCTTAATGAGTTCAGGATGGTGTTTGCTCAAAAATGTACACACTACCACAATTTTGGTTTCACTTTTTCATATATTGTCTTCAAGGTCCCACGGTTGGATGATGACTAATTTCTTAACGTCATATGGAAAAAAAAAATACTGCTCAGGATAGACTATAATTTTTAACAATAATTTGGTTAGTAAAAAGTGTAGTGATCTAGGACTTTACAATAGTATATGAACCATTTTACGCATCTGCATTGGCACTAACCTGTTTATAGGTACAAGCACAATACTGAACATCGTGGGAGATTACACAATTTTCATAACTAATGGCTCAATCAGTTAATGAAGTAAGCCACCATCTGCACAAAAATTGGAGAAATGGAAGTACAGCACTCAGAGATGAAATCTAATAAACACAGAGTCGAAATTTGCAATGTAAAATGTGTCTACTTCTGAACTTTAATGATAATTATCTTGTAAGTTAATTTTTTCCACAAAATTTTAACTATGTTAATGAAAAGTAGGAATGCTAGTCTTTACAATGAATGGTATCATCCTTATCAAATCTACACTCCTGGAAATGGAAAAAAGAACACATTGACACCGGTGTGTCAGACCCACCATACTTGCTCCGGACACTGCGAGAGGGCTGTACAAGCAATGATCACACGCACGGCACAGCGGACACACCAGGAACCGCGGTGTTGGCCGTCGAATGGCGCTAGCTGCGCAGCATTTGTGCACCGCCGCCGTCAGTGTCAGCCAGTTTGCCGTGGCATACGGAGCTCCATCGCAGTCTTTAACACTGGTAGCATGCCGCGACAGCGTGGACGTGAACCGTATGTGCAGTTGACGGACTTTGAGCGAGGGCGTATAGTGGGCATGCGGGAGGCCGGGTGGATGTACCGCCAAATTGCTCAACACGTGGGGCGTGAGGTCTCCACAGTACATCGATGTTGTCGCCAGTGGTCGGCGGAAGGTGCACGTGCCCGTCGACCTGGGACCGGACCGCAGCGACGCACGGATGCACGCCAAGACCGTAGGATCCTACGCAGTGCCGTAGGGGACCGCACCGCCACTTCCCAGCAAATTAGGGACACTGTTGCCCCTGGGGTATCGGCGAGGACCATTCGCAACCGTCTCCATGAAGCTGGGCTACGGTCCCGCACACCGTTAGGCCGTCTTCCGCTCACGCCCCAACATCGTGCAGCCCGCCTCCAGTGGTGTCGCGACAGGCATGAATGGAGGGACGAATGGAGACGTGTCGTCTTCAGCGATGAGAGTCGCTTCTGCCTTGGTACCAATGATGGTCGTATGCGTGTTTGGCGCCGTGCAGGTGAGCACCAAAGTCAGGACTGCATATGACCGAGGCACACAGGGCCAACACCCGGCATCATGGTGTGGGGAGCGATCTCCCACACTGGCTGTACACCACTGGTGATCGTCGAGGGGACACTGAATAGTGCACGGTACATCCAAACCGTCATCGAACCCATCGTTCTACCATTCCTAGACCGGCAAGGGAACTTGCTGTTCCAACAGGACAATGCACGTCCGCATGTATCCCGTGCCACCCAACGTGCTCTAGAAGGTGTAAGTCAACTACCCTGGCCAGCAAGATCTCCGGATGTGTCCCCCATTGAGCATGTTTGGGACTGGATGAAGCGTCGTCTCACGCGGTCTGCACGTCCAGCACGAACGCTGGTCCAACTGAGGCGCCAGGTGGAAATGGCATGGCAAGCCGTTCCACAGGACTACATCCAGCATCTCTACGATCGTCTCCATGGCAGAATAGCAGCCTGCATTGCTGCGAAAGGTGGATATACACTGTACTAGTGCCGACATTGTGCATGCTCTGTTGCCTGTGTCTATGTGCCTGTGGTTCTGTCAGTGTGATCATGTGATGTATCTGACCCCAGGAATGTGTCAATAAAGTTTCCCCTTCCTGGGACAATGAATTCACGGTGTTCTTATTTCAATTTCCAGGAGTGTATTTATTGGCTCAAAATATTTTCACTGCCATTTACTATAGTAAAATTTTTAATCATACATAACTTTTAATTAACACAGTTTTAAACAAAACTAATTGCATTTTTGCTGTCGGATACTGAGACTACGACTGTACCGATGAAACCTGAACTAAATAACAAATGGGCAGATTTATGCCTACATCACATAAAAATATTACTGAAAATCAGAACCAAAAGACACCCAGAGACAGAAAAGAGAGAAAAAATTATTGGTAGCAGTTGGGGTGTAATTAGAGCAGATGGTGGATGCCAGCTCGATATACCGCAGAATGCCGGGACCGTCCCCCGTAATAGGTACAGTTGTAGCTTATCTTCACTGAGCCAGTGTTATTAACACATAATGTCTTCTTGTTTATACCCAACAGAATACTAAGAATACCAATTTTTACTTTTTAATGACCTGACATATACATATAAGAGTAATCATGAGTCATCACCACAAAGAGGTAAAGGTGGATTCTTAGGCAGCAGCATATCATTGTCTTCACTTTATACATAGTCTCCTGTTATAAGGACATTGTGTACATACAATAGCAGCTACTTCCTTGATTGCATTGAATCCAGATGCTACCAGCAAAGTAATTTGCTCAGAACCACCCATAAAAGATCACTTTTCCTTTCTTGTTCTGGCAGACTCTCATACAATGACTTCTTTGTTTTCATCCAAATTCTGTGTATTAGTTTTTTGCAATGTCCTACTAATATAATTGAACATTTGTAATACTGTCCTATGAAAGAAATGTAATTGTTTCCTTTTTCATGGATTTGTCTATGCACTTGTAGCAGTAACAGTAAATATGAAAACATGACCAAAGAATGTAATATTTAAATTTTTTGTCATTGCATGGAATATAAACAAAGAAAGATATACTAAAGTCATGTAATAATACCAGTTAGATCTTCTCAACTATTTATCATGAAATAAACTAGCACTATTTATTGTATGTGGTTAAAAGACAGTATGACATTCCCTCACTTCATCTTTTTAAAATGTAGATTATGTACAATGTATGTCATGCACTCTCAAGATACTTGTTTGTTATCCCGTATGTGCTTTCTAAATTTACCTTGCAGTTCATTTTTATAACAAAAAGTGCACTAAATATGGCATGAACATAGATGTAACATATTGATCTGTAGAGCAGCAGGATGTCTAACTCCAAATAGCTTGGCAACCACACAGCCCCGTGTGTGTCTACCTTTTTGTTACAAAGGAGTGACCATCTTAGTATGCAGTAATCTGCTGAGCAGTGTGCTTAGTACAGTATCAGCAGTTGCATTAATTGTTAACAGGGTGATTTTCTTATTACCCACGTCAGTCCGTTATATTATTAGTCATGCCGGAACGAGCTGTCCTTACGATCTTTTGCAGACTCGCTAACTGTAGCTCAGGAGTTCTGCTTTTGAGTAGGCCTCGTTCAGATAGTGCTCACACACAACGAAAGCCCCACCACTTCCACTGTACCCACCCATACAGTACTATCTGCGCAGTTACGGGACAGTACTTTACTCTTAACACTCTGCTTTCACATTCAGCTTGGCCACGAGTAACCAAACTGTCACCTAGCCACCCTAACCTAATCCTCTGGTTACACTACAGATCAGTCATCACAACAAAATGCTTGTTCAATCTTGTTACGTCAGTGTTCATTTAGGGTGATAAAGTAGGTGTTTACACAACCTGAAAATCAATTCGCATAAGAATAAAGCCTCCAAAATGTAGTGTTATCGAAGAATGGTGAAGATTATATGAGTATACCGGATAACTAAATAGGTGGTACCGAATAAATTTGGTAAGAAGAGAAATTAATGGCACAACTAAAAAATGGGACCGACTGTTAGGACACATCCCGAGGCACCGAGGAATCGTCGTGTCAATTTGGTACTGGAGGGAAGTGGGTGGGATAGAAATTACAGAGGTGCACCTAGGTTTGACTACTGTAAGCAGGTTCAAATGGATGGAAGTTGTGCCTTATAACAAAATGTAATGGAAGCTGTGCCTTATAACAAAATGTATCCAAGTTTCCCGAATAAATTAATTACAGTTGCAGCCGATGCTTTTAAGTGTGATATCCTCATGGATTTGTGCATCAGTACAAATTGTCAGGATTGCTTCTAAAGGGTAGCAAATATAAATTTGTATCATTATTATTTTCAATTAACTATTCTATTACTATCAACAAACATTTGATATAATAGTCAGTCGATGTAGACCCATTTATAACACGGTTCCAGCATGTTCGAGAAAGTATTAAAAACACCATCTGAAGAGCCCTCGAAGGCCCAACGGTACTGACTGGCTACTGTGTCATCCTCAGCGCGTGGTCGGCACACGACTCTCCCAGCTTTCGTGACCAGTGTCGCTACTTCTCAGTCGAGCAGCTTCTCAGTGGGCCTCACGAGGGCCGAGTGCACCTCGTTTGCCGACAGCACTCCGCAGACCCGGGCGGACGGTGACCCGTCCGAGTGCTAGCTGAGGCCGACAGCTCTCGACATTGCCGATCTGACGGGAATCGGTGTTACCACTGCGGCGAGGCCACTGGCCGAGAAAAATAGTGGTTTCATTTTTTATCGTGTTCTGACCGAAGGAAACTGGGGTGAAATTGTCTTCCACATGTTCCTTGGGGTATCACGTAACTCACAGACTTCAGCATGTTTACACAAAAACATTAAATAGAAAATAATTTTTAATCATTACGGGCTCCAAATATTTATGTTTTCTGTGTAGTATTTTCACTCCTAGCAGATTTGTACATTTGCGATATTTTTTATTTCGGTGTTACAAAATCACCGATTAAAAAATTGGCTATTTAGAATTTCTTTCCCACGAATAAAGAGTGTCAGATATGTATTTCGACATGGGAAGCGAGCTGTACGGGATACTCCCTCGAGGCAAAATTCGCATCCTTTGGCAGTACTTTGTCAGTGGTGTTACTAATGCAATATACCTTATGCCCTCGGTCCCTGCAAACCGAGTTGAACCTGGAATATTAGACAGTGAATGCCAATGTAATAAAATCTCAATCGATACTGTAATGTTTAATACAAATATAATTCCACATTTTGCTCGTATTTACTCTCGGTGCATTTCCTTTGCCACAACTGCGTAATAAATCTGTAAAAATGTAATTGTAACAGTCACATTACAGTGTGTAGATATGCTATCAATACTGTACAAATTACAGTGCTGTTATTTGCTAACAAAAATAGACACTACATTAACCATTGTTGATTAGCATTTTTATGACTTTAATGTAGAATAGAAGCAAATTCTTCAGAAAATGAGGCGTTAATACAAAGAAAAATCTTTATACACACATCAAAATAAGACTTTAAAACTGCATTTGAACAATGGCCACAAAGGGTGAAATTCGAGAAATTTACCGAGAACTGTTCTTCACTTGTCGATAGGAAAAATAAAACTACCTGAAATGCGCACATCGTAAGCTATTCATTTTACAAATCTTATATATTTTACTTACCGTCCCACGATTGGAATACAGTCATTTTCTGGGCACTGCTGTAATGTACTCTTCCTGCCCGTGTATATTAAATAAGCCAAAAACCTGTTGCCGTTCTTAAAGCCCTTAACGATGTCTTCTGCTGTATTTTATGCACATTCCTCAAGCGTGCAGCTTCAGTATTTGGGCATAGTCTGACAGCGTTGAGACAACTGATATTGTTGTTGTAGTTATTCTGGCCTATGGCAGGTCATTTATTACAACTGTCTATTTCTTATTTGTGTAACCCCGTATTTGTTATGTTCCACATGACAAAATGTTGTAAATTTAGGATACACGTGACCTTAGAAATGGTGTATACTACAGTGTGAAATGTCAGAATGAAATTAGGAAATTAAAAAAAGCTCCATAACCCAGGATCAAACCCTCGACCTCCTGCATGCTAACCCAAAACTCTATCCACTGCACCAACTGTACAGAAGGATTAATGCGCGCTGACAGAGGTAGTTACAATACGTGTGGTTACTGTGTTGCCAAACTGCCACCCTTCAATTTCCCTTTTCTGCCGGATTTAATCGCCGGACGAATTTTGTGAGAGCCATTTTTTTATCACTGGTATTTGAGTAGTGCTGCAAAGCCCGGGTGCACAAATTTCACTTCACCCTGTATATCAGATGTCTACTAATGTCCCCAAATTATTATCTATGGCAATTAATAAATCTTTTACTGCTGTTGCATTTCCAAACTTTCAAAAACTTGCACAGACAGTACCAATTTATAAAAATGGTGATCCAGTCAAGGTAACAAGCTTCAGACCACTCTCAGTGATTCCAATCTTTGTTAAAGTCTTTGATGGTGCAATGAAAGACCAAATGTCAATTTCCTTTGAAATTAATGGAGTCTTCATAGACACACAGCATGGTTTCCAGAAAGGCAAATCTTCAACAACAGCAGCACTAGATTTAGTTACTAGGATAAAGCACAGTTTTGAGAAAAAAGAATGTGTAATACTGGCACTCTGTGACCTCAGAAATGCGTCTGGATGCATTTCTTATAAGCTATTCCTAAGCTCGGTAAATACGGAGTTGCAGGCAATGTTCTGGCAAACCTCAAATCTTATATGAAAAACAGAAGCCAGATTGTATCAGTCCAAGGAGCAAGTAAATGAAAGTTGGAATATGGTGTGGCACAAGTATCAGTAACGGGTCCTGTCCTGTTCCTGTTGTTGTTGTTGTGGTCTTCAGTCCTGAGACTGGTTTGATGCAGCTCTCCATGCTACTCTATCCTGTGCAAGCTTCTTCATCTCCCAGTACCTACTGCAACCTACATCCTTCTGAATCTGCTTAGTGTATTCATCTCTTGGTCTCCCTCTACGATTTTTACCCTCCATGCTGCCCTCCAATGCTAAATTTGTCATCCCTTGATGCCTCAAAACATGTCCTACCAACCGATCCCTTCTTCTAGTCAAGCTGTGCCACAAACTTCTCTTCTCCCCAATCCAATTCAATACCTCCTCATTAGTTACGTGATCTACCCACCTTATCTTCAGCATTCTTCTGTAGCACCACATTTCGAAAGCTTCTATTCTCTTCTTGTCCAAACTAGTTATCGTCCATGTTTCACTTCCATACATGGCTACACTCCATACAAATACTTTCAGAAACGACTTCCTGACACTTAAATCTATATTCGATGTTAACAAATTTCTCTTCTTCAGAAACGATTTCCTTGCCATTGCCAGTCTACATTTTATATCCTCTCTACTTCGACCATCATCAGTTATTTTACTCCCTAAATAGCAAAACTCCTTTACTACTTTAAGTGTCTCATTTCCTAATCTAATTCCCTCAGCATCACCCGATTTAATTTGACTACATTCCATTATCCTCATTTTGCTTTTGTTGATGTTCATCTTATATCCTCCTTTCAAGACACTGTCCATTCCGTTCAACTGCTCTTCCAAGTCCTTTGCTGTCTCTGACAGAATTACAATGTCATCGGCGAACCTCAAAGTTTTTACTTCTTCTCCATGAATTTTAATACCTACTCCGAATTTTTCTTTTGTTTCCTTTACTGCTTGCTCAATATACAGATTGAATAACATCGGGGAGAGGCTACAACCCTGTCACACTCCTTTCCCAACCACTGCTTCCCTTTCATGCCCCTCGACTCTTATAACTGCCATCTGATTTCTGTACAAATTGTAAATAGCCTTTCACTCCCTGTATTTTATACCTGCCACCTTCAGAATTTGAAAGAGAGTATTCCAGTCAACATTGTCAAAAGCTTTCTCTAAGTCTACAAATGCTAGAAACGTAGGTTTGCCTTTCCTTAATCTTTCTTCTAAGATAAGTCGTAAGGTTAGTATTGCCTCACGTGTTCCAACATTTCTATGGAATCCAAACTGATCTTCCCCGAGGTCTGTTTCTACCAGTTTTTCCATTCGTCTGTAAAGAATTCGTGTTAGTATTTTGCAGCTGTCACTTATTAAACTGATAGTTCGGTAATTTTCACATCTGTCAACACCTGCTTTCTTTGGGATTGGAATTATTATATTCTTCTTGAAGTCTGAGGGTATTTCGCCTGTCTCATACATCTTGCTCACCAGATGGTAGAGTTTTGTCATGACTGGCTCTCCCAAGACCATCAGTAGTTCTAATGGAATGTTGTCTACACCCAGGGCCTTGTTTCGACTCAGGTCTTTCAGTGCTCTGTCAAACTCTTCACGCAGTATCTTATCTCCCATTTCGTCTTCATCTACACCCTCTTCCATTTTCATAATATCGTCCTCAAGTACATCGCCCTTGTATAGACCCTCTATATACTCCTTCCACCTTTCTGCCTTCCCTTCTTTGCTTAGAACTGGGTTGCCATCTGAGCTCTTGATATTCATACAAGTGGTTCTCTTCTCTCCAAAGGTCTCTTTAATTTTCCTGTAGACAGTATCTATCTTACCCCTAGTGAGACAAGCCTCTACATCCTTACATTTGTCCTCTAGCCATCCCTGCTTAGCCATTTTGCACTTCCTGTCGATCTCATTTTTGAGACGTTTGTATTCCTTTTTGCCTGCTTCATTTACTGCATTTTTATATTTTCTCCTTTCATCAATTAAATTCAATATTTCTTCTGTTACCCAAGGATTTCTATTAGCCCTCGCCTTTTTACCTACTTGATCGTCTGCTGCCTTCACTACTTCATCCCTCAGAGCTACCCATTCTTCTTCTACTGTATTTCTTTCCCCCATTCCTGTCAATTGTTCCCTTATGCTCTCCCTGAAACTCTCTACAACCTCTGGTTCTTTCAGTTTATCCAGGTCCCATCTCCTTAGATTCCCACCTTTTTGCAGTTTCTTCAGTTTCAATCTGCAGTTCATAACCGATAGATTGTGGTCAGAATCCACATCTGCCCCTGGAAATGTCTTACAATTTAAAACCTGGTTCCTAAATCTCTGTCTTACCATTATATAATCTATCTGATACCTACTAGTATCTCCAGGATTCTTCCAGGTATACAACCTTCTTTTATGATTCTTGAACCAAGTGTTAGCTATGATTAAGTTATGCTCTGTGCAGAATTCTACAAGGCGGCTTCCTCTTTCATTTCTTCCCCCCAATCCATATTCACCTACTGTTCCTAGTAGTTGCAAATGATTTAAGCTCTCACGGACAGTAATTTGCAGATGATACAACTCTGTACTCAAAGGCTCTGATGCCAGAAAGGCTCAAGAAGAAGTAGATGCTCTGTTTAAGGTATATTGTAAAAAATTTAAATAAATTCATAAAAAACACAGAAATTGGTTTGTAGCCTCAGTGACAAGGTATACCAAAAATGCAGGAACTGTGAAACGTCTGAGATTAGTGGTCAACAGTGAACTCACTTGACAGGAACACACTGCACATATATGTGACAAACTGTCACGAGTCTTATACCTCCTGAGGAAACTGAAGTATGTGATAGCATATTATCCATTGTTCCACAGTGTATCAGTTACGGCCTCTTACTTTGGGGTCACTCTACAGGCTGCAAGAAAATTCTACTACTACTACTACTACAAAAAAAACCAATAAGGATCATAACATCAAGCAGGAAACTGGACCACTGCAAACCCATCTTCACATGTACAGCATGTCTTCTCCTGCCTCACGTATGTGAAAGAAAATCATGAAACTGCACCAACATGAGTGACATCCACAATTATAACATGTGCAGTAAGGAAGAGATAGACATCCCAAGTGTTACTCTCTATGACATGGGACAGTTTTCAAGCAGTAGCTATTAAAATGTTCAACCATTTAAATACTGAAATGCGCTCCTTAGACGTGGTGAAATTTTGAGGAAAGATGTTGCAAAACCTATGCAAAAAACAATGTATAGCATAAACGAGTTCTTTGACAGTGAAACAACAAATTGGACTCCCTAAATAATGCAATGCCATGTGAAATGAAGTGAACATGTACTTGTTAAAAATTTATCACTCTGTACATCATTAAGTTTTATGCTATACTTATGCAAATTTGTGCTGTATTAGTATGCATACTTGTGTAAATTGGTTTTTGTATGTTAATGCTTGTATAATCATAACCTTGCAACACTGATGCAGTCTATCCATTATTGACTTGCAAATGATGTAGCTGCGGTAATAAACTAAAAATTAGTTATGCGAAATGCCTGTATCAACTAATACAATAAGATTTTAAAACCTAGGAAGAAAGGTGTGTCTACAGATGATATTTACATGACAGCTGTTGGTTAGTTTTCCATTGCAGGCAGCCTTTTCATCTGTGAGTGTTATTTCTTTTATAAATGTGTTTGTGGTCCCTGATTTATCCCTGCACAAAATATATTTTTGGCTCCAACATTTGGGTTTCGACTACCTGATACCTAAATCTTGTCACAGCTCTAATGTCGTAACCTGCACCACGACATTCGTACCTACCCGTGTTGTTGTGCTCTTCAGTCCAGAGACTGGTTTGATGCAACTTTCCCTGCTACTCTATCCTGTGCAAGCCTCTTCATCTCCAATAACTACTGCAACCTACATCCTTCTGAATCTGTTTAGTGTATTCATCTCCTGGGCTCCCTCTACGATTTTTACGCTCCACGCTTTCCTCCAATAGTATCTTAGTGATGCCTTGATGCCTTGGAATGTGTCCTACCAACCGAGCCCTTCTTCAAGTTGTACCACAAACTCCTCTTCTCCCCAATTCTATTTAATACCTCCTTATTAATTATGTGATCTACCCATATAATCTTCAGCATTCTTCTCTAGCACCACATTTCAAAAGCTTCTGTTTTCTTTCTGTCTAAATTGTTTATTGTCCATGTTTCACTTCCATATAGGGCTACACTCCATACAAGTACTTTCAGAAATGACTTCCTGACAATTAAATCTATACTCTTCTTCAGAAACATTTTCCTTGCCATTGCTAGTCTACATTTTATATCCTCTCTACTTCGACCACCATCAGTTATTTTGCTCCCCAGATAGCAAAACTCATCTGCTACTTTAAATGTGTCATTTCCTAATCTAATTCCCTCAGCATCACCTGATTTAATTTGAGTACATTCCATTATCCTTGTTTTGCTTTTGTTGATGTTCCTCTTATATCTTCCTTTCAAAACACTGCCCATTCCGTTCAACTGTACTTCTAAGTCCTTTGTTTTTCGGACAGAATTACAATGTCACTGGCAAACCTCAAGGTTTAATTCCTACTCCAAATTTTTCTTTTGTTTTCTTTACTGCTTGCTCAATATACAAATTAAATAACATCGGGGATAGGCTACAACCCTATCTCACAGCCTTGTGAACCACTGCTTCCCTTTCGTGTCCCTCGACTTGTAACCGTCATCTGATTTCTGTAAAAATTGTACAGAGCCTTTCGCCCTCTGTATTTTACCCCTGCCACCTTAGAATTGTAAAGAGAGTATTCCAATTGACATTGTTAAAAGCTTTCTGTAAGTCTACAAATGCTATAAACATACAATTGCCTTTGCTTAATATATCTGTGGAAAGATCTGTGCATGAAGCGTACAACAACTACCACCATCACACTTTAGCAAAAGCAGAGAACCTGAGAAAATTCTGGTCGTATGCAAAATTTCTAAGGGGGCCTCAGGCCTCCATTCAGTCCCTTGTTGACCAGTCTGGTGTGGCAGTTGAAGACAGCAAAACGAAAGCCAAAGTTTTAAATTTCACATTCAAGAAATTGTTTACACAGGAGAACTGTATGGACATACTGTTGTTTGACCATCGGACAGACTCCCATATGGGCAACATAGGAATAAGCGTATCTGGTGTAGAGAAGCAACTTACAGATTCGAAAAAAATAAATCACCAGGTCCGAACACAATCGCATCCAATTTTACAAAGAGTACTTGATGGCATTGGTCCATTACCTAGCTTGCATTTATCATGAATCTACATCTACATGGATACTCTACAAATCACATGTAAGTGCCTGGCAGAGGGTTCATTGAACCCCCTTCACAATTCTCTATTATTCCAATCTCGTACAGTGCACGGAAAGAACGAACACCTGTATCTTCCCGTACGAGCTCTGATTTCCCTTATTTTATCACGGTGATTGTTTCTCCCTACGTAGGTCGGTATCAACAAAATATTTTCGCATTTGGAGGAGAAAGTTGGTGATTGGAATTTCGTGAGAAGATTCCATCGCAACGAAAAATGTCTTTCTTTTAATTATGTCCAGCCCAAATCCTGTATCATTTCTGTGACACTCTCTCCCATATTTCACGATAATAAGAAACGTGCTGCCCTTCTTTGAACTTTTTTGATGTACTCTGTCAGTCCTATCTGGTAAGGATCCCACACCACACAACAATGTTCTAAAAAAGGACAGATAAGCATAGTGTAGGCAGTCTCCTTAGTAGATCTGTTACATTTTCTAAGTGTCCTACTAATAAAATGCAACAACATTTTCTATGTGTTCCTTCTAATTTAAGTCATTCGTAATTGTGATACCTAGGTATTTAGTTGAATCTCTCTCCCATCACAAAGTCCCAAGTGACTGGAAAAAAGTGCAGGTGATTCCAGTATATAGAAAAGGTAAAAGAACGGATCCACAAAATTATAGACCAATATCTGTAACTTCTGTTTACTGCAGAATCCTCGAACAGATTATCAGTTCGAATATAATAAACTTTCTCGAGTTTAAGCAGCTTATGTCCACGAATCAGCACGGTTTTAGAAAGCATCGCTCATGCGAAACTCAGCTTTCCCTTTTCTCACACAATATACTGAGAACTATGTATGAAGGGCAACAGACAGATTCCTCCTCATTTCTAGATTTCCAGAAAGCATTTGATATGATGTCCCATTGCATGCTGTTTATGAAGGTACGAGCATACGGAATAAGTTCGCAGATATGTGAGTGGCTCAAAGACTTCTTAAGTAATAGAACCCAGTACGTTATCCTCGATGGCGAGTGTTCTTCAGAGATGAGGGTACCATCGGGAATGTCCCAGGGAAGTGTTGTTCTCTATGTACATAAATGATTTGGCAGATATGGTGGGCAGCAGTGTGTGGTTGTTTGCTGATGATTCCATGGTGTACAGTAAGGTGTGTACGTTGAGTGACTGTAGATAGATACAAGATGACATAGACAAAATTTCCAGTTGGTGTGATGAATGGCAGCTAGCCCCAAATGTGGTAAAATGTAAGATAATGCGGATGACTGGCAAGAACAAAACTGTAATGTTCGGATGCGATATTACTAGTGTCCAGCTTGAGACAGTCAAGTCATTTAAATACCTGAGCATATTGTTGCAAAGAAATATGAGGTGGAACGAGGCTGTGAAAACTGTGATAGGGAAGACAATAACTTGAGTGTTTGGGATCTGTACCAGGTGGAATTGAAGGAAGACATAAAAGCAATTCAGAGGAGGGCTGCTATATTTGTTATCGGTAGGTTTGAAACAAAACTTAAGTGTTACAGAGATATTTCAGGAACTCAAATGGGAATCTCTCGTCCTGCGAAGTGTTGTCCCAAAATTTCAATAGTAAATCTCTCCGTGATGCACAATGCCTCTCTTGTATCATCTGCCAGTGGAATTTGTTTAGCATCTCCGTAATGCTCTCTCGCCAGCTAAACGATCCCACGACGAAATTCGTCGCTCTTCGTCGGATATTCTTTATCTCCGCTATCAGTCCTACCTGATAGGGATCCCACATAGGTGAACAATACACAAGAATCGGGTGAACAAGCACCTTATAAGCCACTTCTTTCGTGGATGAGTTACATTTCCTCAAGATTCTTCTGATGAATCTGAGTCTGGTGTCTGCTTTTTCCACTATTTGTTTTACATGGTCATTCCACTTATGTTCATTCTGGATAGTTGCGCCTACATATTTTGTGGAAGACACTGTCTCCAGCTGTCTGTCATCCATAGTGTAGCTGTACAGTACTGTATTCCTTTCTACCATTCTTATCAGTCGTTCCCTAATTCTCTCTCTGAAGCTTTCTACAACCTCTGGTTCTTTCAGTCTATCCAACTCTTACCTTCTTAAATTCCTACCTTTCTGCGGTTTCTTCAGTTTTAATCTACAGTTCATAACCAATAAATTGTGGTTGGAGTCCACATCTGCATCTGGAAAAGTCTTAGTTTAAAACCTGGTTCCTAAATCTCTGTGTTATCATTATATAATAAATCTGAAACTTTTCGGTGTCTCCAGATGTCTTCCACATATACAGCCTTCTTTCATTATTCTTAAACCAAGTACTAGCTACGATTAAGTTATGCTCTGTGTAAAATTGTAGCAGGTGGCTTCCTCTTTCATTCCTTCACCCCTCCCAGTCCATATTCACCTACTACTTTTCCTTCAATTCCTTTTCCTACTATCGAATTCCAATCCCCCATGACCGTAAATTTTCATATCCCTTAATTATGTTTTTTATCTCGTCATACATAGCTTGAATCTCTTCATCATCCGCAGAGCTAGTTGGCATATAACCTTGTACTCCTGATACGAGCATGGGCTTCATGTCTATCTTAGCTACAATAATGCATTCACTATCCTGTTTAGAGTAGCTTAACCATGTTCCTACTTTTTCATTCATTAATAAACCTTCTCCTGCATTACCCCTATTTCATTTTGTATTTATAACCCTGTATTTTCCTGACCAGAAACCTTGTTCTTCCTGCCACCAAACTTCACTAATTCCCACTATATGTAACTCTAACCTATTAATTTCCGTTTTTAAATTTTCTAACCTACTTGCCCGATTAAGGGATGTGACATTCCATGCTCCAATCCGTAGAACATCCAGAGATCCAAATGTGGGACTATTTTACATCCAGAATATTTAAACCAATAGGATGCCACCATCATTTAACGATACAGTAAAGCACCATGCCCTTGGAAAAAATTGCGGATGCAGTTTTCCCTTGCTTTCAGCCATTCACAATATCAGCACAGCAATGCTATTTTGGTTGATGTTACAAGGCCTGCTCAATCAGTTATACAGACTGTTGCCCCTGCAACTACTGGAAAGGCTGCTGCCTCTCTGCAGGAACCACACGTTTGTCTGGCCTCTCAACAGATACCCCTCCATTGTGGCGCACCTACGGTACAACTAACTGTATAGCAAGCCACCCCACCGACGGCAAGGTCCGTGCCAATATGATTTAGTTGATGCCAGGTTGAAAGCTGTGCAGCTACGTATAATTTGTGGCACTGTGTGTGAACAATAGCTCACAATGTCACTACAGAAAGCCACAAGCTGTGGCGCCATATTAGTTGCGTATGTGAACCCGACTTCAGTCTCAAAACATCAGACTGCAGTAATATCGACAGTTGGCAATGAATACCTCACAACTCCATCTGTCTTTGAAAGCCTTGTGATTCCAGAAACCAGTAACTCTATTATCAAAGAGAGATTTGAAAGTTCATGGATTCCTCTAACATGTCAATAACTATGCGTCTACAATATAGTTACACATGTAGCACCATTATCTGTACCAGTTTATATATTAAAAAAAATTTTTTTTGCTTCTCCTGTAATATTTAACAAAAGTGCCTACTATCGATATGAGCTAAAATTTTAGTCTGCTAGAACCAAAACATGATCAGTTACTGTTGAAGTTACTTCACCATTCGTATCTGATAGTGTTATGTGTTCTTAAGGAAACCTTGCAGAAAGGGGAAGGCTTTCAATATCACTATTAAACATCAGCTAAATGTTAAAATTAATTCAGGACTTTCTTTTGTGAATTTTATGACATAGTTAAACAAACAAAATCATCTCTGAAAAAACGAATGTCTAGTGAAAACTACAATTGAATAAATGAAGTTTAATGTTTCAGTAAACTGATGAAACTTTTAAGTAATTTCAAAAATATGTCCTGGGTGTGGATCCAAAAAGTATGGTAAAATGTTCTGGGTTTGACATAAAAAAATGTAGTAGACCTATTAATGACGGAACTGGGTCAGTACTTGCAGTTTCGTTTAACCATATGTTGCTATTGACAGATTTTCTTTCCATTCCTACATAAGTTTTATTCACTGTTAGTGCCACTTGCTTCTGTATATTTATAACCTTACTCCACCACACAAAAAGACTGCTAGATTCAGTTACGTTGAAAGGTAGGCAGAAATGATTTCATACCAGTTGTAATGTGCCCACAGCAAATACCCTCTACCACGCACCAATTAATCATTTTCAATCAAACCATCCACATTCATTCACTTTGGAAACGTTATCGATCTGATTTTCTCGTAATATATGCAGCGACAGCTCGTCGACGCCAAAGTATTTTCTAGTGCGTTTATTCTTTGAAATAAGAGAGATGCATATATGCATTCTCCATGGTTGTTAGAGTGGTAACTAGGACAGCTTCTGGAGTATCTGTATCTCTCAGAAACATGTCAACCCCCAACATATTCTGCTTTTCTTCTCGCTAAAGCGAGCCAATTAACATTTGTGCCGCTAGCGGTCTGTTTTGAAGAGAAAGAGATTGCAAAAGGAAAATAATTAAGGCATGGAATCACCGGAGATCTGGACATGTAATGGAGATGGATCTAATACACGATTTCCTCCGCAAATAAGGTTTGTGACTTTTTTGTTCTGGAGTGAATGAACGAATGAGTTTTTTCTGAATCATTTGATGATCACGTTGGCCCTGTAATTATTGGGGAAGTTTCAGTTGTGTCGAAGAGAGCCTGCAATCACTGAGTCTGTGTTAAATCGTCCAAAAAGGCTTCGTACACATCTGGAATTCGCAATCTTTGCCCGAACAAGTGTGGGAAAGCCCCTAGGTTGACCAGTGTTAGGACTCCAATCCCAATTCCACCAAAAAAGAGTCATCTGAAACAGTAGAAGCAGCATCTATGGGATCACAGTCATTACTACTACTACCAACAACAACAACAACAACAACAACCGGAGGCACTGTCATTGTCAGCTGCACTCCAACAAGCACCAGTAGTGGCAGAGGATGTGTCAGCTTCGTTAGCAGTAACAGTTGCAACAGCACAACATTGCTTAAGGAGGAGCCAAATGCAGGGCATGTCGAAATCATTTAATGAGAATTTTTTATGACTTCAAACAAAAAAAAGAAAAAGACTGTGACAAACTATCTGGAAAATTTACAGATAAAGTAACAGCTATCTGGGGGAAAGCAACACATCATCAGTTTCAGAGCAACATTTCCTTAAGAATGGCACCAGGAAAACCATTCCAACACCTCTGCTTGAGCCAGACAACAAGGAGTTATCAGATACAACAAGAGGTTACGTCACCTCCTGTAACTTGAAACATAGAAGCAAAACCACCACACTATGTTACAAGTAAGTTTCAAATTCCAAAGTTATTTGCAAATTTCTCAGTGCTTCCTCAAAACGTTAAGTTCTTGTAGAGACTGAACTAAAATTTGTTACTATACTTTGCATAACAGTGCATTGGCTTAAAGGAGAAAAACTGAAAATGTTGAGTCTCCAAAATTTTATGCAGACCCATGGAGGAAGCTATATTTGCACCTATTCATTTCAAAAAAGATATACCTAAAGAAAGAGTTTTAGAGATATCTGGAGTTGAATTAGTAGCTGAAAATGGAGCCATTATTTACTGGTATAGGACTCCAACAGGCAATATATCTACCCTGTTAACAAGTTTGCAATCATACTTCCACATCTTAACAAAATGTGCAAAAATAGCATTACACATGGAGATTTTAATATTAACTTCAAGAAAGAATAAAAACATTGAGCTTTTGAACCTCCTTTTAATGTTTAAATTAAAAACTGAAATAGGAGCAGCAACACTGGCATCAACCATAACCAAATATTTACAAATATATGTCACGTAAATACAATACACAAACTTTCAACACAGGCTTTGGGGATCACAATGTAAAAATAAATTCTGTAGAACTAAAAAATCACTGTCAGGTTTTGAAACAGTCTGTAACAGCCATTGCTAGGAGCTACAATGAATAAAATATAAATTCCTTTCTGCATTTCCTAACTAGGAAAAAAATGGGAAGTAGTTTACAGCATTGCAGGCATACATGTTTCATGCTTTCTGTAACATCATCTGCAGTTACTTTGAACTATGTTCGCCCCCACCCCGCTCCCCACCCCCAACCACCTGTCCCCAAAAGAAAGGAAATAATGCAAAAAATAACAATAAAAGTAACTGGGTCACACCAGGCATACTTACACCACTTAAGAAAAAGAGATTTCTACATGACGTATCGAAACAAACAGAAAAACCACCAGATTTTGATGCTTATTTTAGGAGGTGTAAGCTTATCGTAAACAATGTCACTGAAATTTCTATGAAACTGACAAATGAGAATTTTGTAAAAAGTGCTCCAAACAAAATTAAGGCCACATGGGACATAGTAAGAAAAGAAAAGGGAAACAACGTGAAGAACACCATAATATTGACCTATTGGGGAACTCAACCAAAATATCAGACACAAAAAAAAAATTACAAATAAATTTAACTCCTACTTCACAGAATCAGCAGAAAACCTTATGAAAATGCATTCACCAAATGCTAAGAAAGAACAGGTTCCAACAGTTTAAATAAGTGTCTTTTTTAATATCCAGCAGATGAGAATGATGTAGCTAGCAAATGTCATTAGAGGACTAAAAGCAGAATTCTCATCTGACATTGATAACATCCTTGATGTTTTAAAGAAATGCTCATGTAATAGTAAAAACCTTTGTTTGTAATTCCTCACAGACTATAGGGCTTTGCCTGAAAAGCTGAAAATAGCAAAAGTGAGAACAGACGTAAAAAATTACAGACCAATCTCTATAGTGTCTGGCTTTTCCAAAATATTAGAAAAAATATTTTATAGGAGGCTGTAGAAGAAAATAACTTGTTCTCAAAAATCACAGCATGGTTTCTGTAAATGATGGCCCACAGAAACAGCAATCTTTGATTTTGTAAATGAAGCTCTGACCTCAGTAGTCCATAAACAGCACTTATCTGCCATATTTTTTGGACCTCGTGAAAGCTTTCGATGATACAAATCACAAACTACTTCTCTCAATACTGGAACATATAGGTGTCAGAGAACTGCGACATATGTGGATACAATCAGATCTGAACAACAGATAACAAACAGTGGAACTTAAATATCAATAAGGAAACAATATACATATATATGTCAGGAAAACAGGATGTTAAATGTGGTGTGCCGCAAGGGTCCATTCTAGGTCCAATCTTGTTCCTGCTGTTCATAAATGACTTAGACTCAGTAACCCCTTCCCAGACACGTATAAAATCTTTAGACAATGCCAACATTCTGATAAAAGCTAAGATTGTAGATGAATAGGAGAATAAAATCAAAGTATGCATATTACATGTAACTAGTTCTCCAGAAACAATCTTTATCATTAATGCAGAAAAGACAGTATCTATGCTTCTAAATATAGCACAAAAGGATACACCCCTCAAGCCATATCATAATGTTCTTTGGAAAACAATCAGAAATCATAAACAGCTCTAAAATTCTTAGAATATGGACAAGCATGTAAGCTTCATCAATAAGAAATTAAGTACCACCTGCTATTGCATGAAAATTTTTACTGGCTGCATGACAAAAAAATTGATAAAAAAATGTATATTACGCACAGCTAGAATCATTGTTGAGATATGGGATAATTTTTCGTGGCAAGTCACCTGGCCATCATAAGTTGCTGTATTGTCCAAAAAAGAACTATAAGGACCATAGAAAAATGTAACTACTAGAAGCTCATGCAGGCTGCTATTTAAGAACCTACAAATTATTCCACTACCTTGTTTGTACATTTGGGAAGTTACATCTTTCATTGCGAAAATAATGGACACTTAAGACCAACTAGTGCATAAGAATGAAAACAATTCATAAATACAATACTCGACAGAAAATGGAACTGTGTAGTGAATATGAAAAAACAAAACTTACACATGATGAGCCTCTACAGCAGGGGAAAATCTTTACTACAACACATTAAGACACAAAAAAAACTAAGAAATTTCAAAATGGCTCTAAAAATACATATTTTAAATAAACTGTATTATAGTGTTGAGAATATACAATCTTAAACTATATAGGAGATAACTGCTTCTAAAACCTGGATGGGTTCTAGTAGAATACTTCAGTCAGTAACATAATCAATGTTAGCGTACATCCCATAAACTGTAAATATTTTCTAACCTTTCAGTTTGTTTCTTGTGTACAAACACAAAAGCTTTAAACTATAGTTATGAAGATGCCACAAAAACTGTAAATATTACTGTGCTTTATAATTAATTGTAGTTAATTCATGAGAAAAGTACCCGCCAGGTTAGTCTGACTCGGGTAGGCGCGCCAGCCCCGGATTGAATCCACCCAGCAGATCGACGATGAGGGCTGGTGTGCCGGCCAGCCCAGATGTGGTTTTTAGGCAGTTTTCCACATCCCACTAGGTGAATACCGGGCTGGTTCCCATGTCCTGCCTCAGTTACAAGACTCACAGACATTTGAAAACATTCGCACTATTTCATGGCTTACACTAGACACAGACAGCCGGGGTACACTAATTCCGTCCTGGGGGTACGGGATGGTGACAGGAAGGACATCTGGCCACCGCCTGACACTAACATAGACAAATCCATACTAACAAGGCCAACCCCGCGTTGAAGTGGGACAAAGGCCCAAGGAAATGATGATGATGCTGATGAATTCATAAGAAAGTGTCAATCTTCTTGTCTTTTTACTAGAAAACTGTTATGAGTTCTTGAGAAGAGCATGAAGACAGTAATTCATGAGAAAAGTACCCGCCAGGTTAGTCTGACTTGGGTAGGCGCGCCAGCCCCGGATTGAATCCACCCAGCAGATCGACGATGAGGGCTGGTGTGACAGTAATCTATACGTATGCACTTGCTTAGAGTTTTAAGTACATAAATTTATTTATATTGTAGTTGATATACAATTCATAATCATCACATTAATTCATGTTGTCTCATCTCGTCATCTCACAAAAATTGACTTGTTCAATATCAGTTCGAAAAATGATGAAGCAGACGAATAAAACAATCTACCAGTCATACGCTGAAACCTCAAAATGAGAACACCCTCACCGCTATTGATCAACACACTTTCAGAATGGTTTAAGTCCACATTCTGATAAGAGGGTAGAATAAGCTAAACAGTGCTGACATCATACCATTTATAGTGGCACTATAATGTTTTTTTCTTTCTTTTGAATTTAACAAGTATGTATGTCATATCTGTTATCTATAGTGTAGCCCAGGTAATAGATATTATGTTGGAATGTATTTTGGTTTTAAATAAGAAGGTACAATTGCTGCCATGTTTCTATCATGATTTGGACTAATTCCTTTATGACTGCTGAATGAAATATTACACAGGCCAACGAAATTTTTTTTTTTTTTTTTTTTTTTTTTTGGAAAACCTTTTTTTACTTTGATAGCTGATATTTATAGATTTTTATGAGCTGAATCCAAATCTAGCCTTAGTTTTTTGTATCACCCTTAGTTTTCGAGCAATACGCTTGTTATTACATAGTATAAAAATCCTATTGCTGTACGGTAAATGGGGGAATTAATGAAATGCTTTGTTACAACATAAGCACGGTTTGTATTTACAGTAAGCTGCTTAAAACAATGATATGTGTTAATAGAGGTTTCACTTGTCAGCTGGAATCGGTTTGTATTTTCGTTCTCTTTTTTCTTCGAAGCTTCTCGTGTAGCTTTTCCTGCAATGAGTCGCTTGCTGAACTTCTCGGTGAAGTGACCAACAGTAACCCCCCCCCCCCCATCACATTGGTGTTCCAGCAGCCTCGGTAGCATTTTTCCATCACTTTAATGTCTCAGAGGCTGGCAACAGATTCCTGTACAACTTCTTTAGCCCAGTCACGATGCAATGAACCGGCAGCCTCGTAATTGATTCTTGTCACAGAGAGTGCATTCCTCAGATTCTGCAGGTACCCGTCTGATGTTTTTGACAGACCTTCCTGTGAGATACGGATCTGTAAGGATCGTGAAAACATTTCACGTCGGTGGGTGAAATATGCCAACACCACAGGATGGCCGACACACTGTTGCCCAGATAGACGTCGCGTTTTGTAAGAACTGTGAAGGAACCCAATCGCGAGTGGTTTCCTGCACGAGCACAGAAACGGTGCCTCGACTGTAAATCCGACAGTAACATCAGAAGATGTTCTAGATGGAATTTGTTCTCTGTTGTGGAACGTGATAGGGCTGGCAAAAAGAAACTCACCTGTGTTCTGGAGGGAAGCTGTACTGAGTGAGTGCTGCCGCATTTTGACTGGGAGGTTTCATTTTTGTGAGAGTACTCCTCGTGTAGTGTTTCTGGAAACGTCAGTGAAGTGTCGGAGACATTTTTAACGGGACTTTGGTCACGAGGTGGACGAGATCTAGAATCGGTTTTCGCCAGCAAGGGGAGTGAGAGGGTAAGGATTTGGGCATCGGCCGTGAGTTACGTCACATTGTGATTACCGGCTCGGATGTGGCAGTGCGGTCGCGGATCCCGGGTCGACAGAGGTCCACTATTCGAGTCGACACTGAGGCGTGGTGGAGGCAGTGCTGCAGATTCCTACATTTAGTAGCTCTGGTGAATAAGAAGACTTTCACCATCTGTGGTGAGCTCATTCATACAGCAGCAGCCACTGTTCAATTTATGCATATCATGGCGGTCTCCAGTTTTGCAGTTACAGTCACTGTCAACTACAGTAGATTTAGTCAGATCGCTTTATCCGTATTTAAAGTCATAGGCTGTGTTAATTTTGCACCCACACCTCTACTTCGTCAGCCGTACATCAGTATGTACTTTATTTCATTACACTGATACTCAAATATAATCAATGTTTGTACTTCTCTTATGTCCAGTGTCAGTCTTGTTTTTTTGTAATGGATCTACAGTTACCTAGCATATCATCTCTTACTTCAGACAATATTATTCCTTTCTTCATAAATATTCGAGATAACAGAAGTACCCGTCGTGTCAACTTTAGCTTCACTGTTCGGGGCCCAGACACAGTCACCTGTATGTAAATCTCCTGCTACGTTTAATCTGCCAGTGGCACAGCTGAGTGATGTGCCTGTGCTGTGGAATACTCTGAAGCAGAAGTTCACTACAGGCACTGCCACGTCGCCTTCCCACCGGACACATTGTGAACTAGATTCTGTACCGAGGGAGACGGCCACTGACCTCGTAGGACAGTGCCTCGCCCTGGCACACTGAGAAAGCTTCCGCCCGTGGTGAGCGTAACAACTCTGTTCCGTAAATCGGTGACTGCGTACACACTAGATGCAAATACCTTACAGGTGCTTAACGAACTCTCTTATACGTACGGGCTGCCTCGATAACTTCCGACACCTCACCGAACAGAAAAAGCGCAGCTCAATTCGACTCCTGTCGGTTTCAAATACATTCTCTAATATCACGTCTCCCTGTAGTTTCACAAGCTGTGCCAGTTGGCAATATTGTTTTTAATCAATTCTTCGTACAGAATAACGTCTCTGTATTACTTGAGCTGTAACTAATTTATGAAATAAAGTAGTAATATAATTTAAAAATAGAGGTGGCCATCTACCAGGCAACCTTAAAAATATCACTGGACAACAGGAAAATGAGGGGTAAGTCACAAGACGGATTCGAAGGCATCCGTATTGTTTTGTGAACTGTTCAGTGTGGTACCTTTTGTTACTGCACGTGACACTTGATTCGTGTGTTATTTTGTCAGTAATTGAAACAATATTTGTTTGGCAAAGCCATTTATTTCTTTTCAATATGTCAGATAAATACAAATTATTGTTCAATATATGGAGTGGTATACAATCTGCACCAGTTTCTTACATTATATAAAATAGTTATCTGTAATGTTTGTAAGCATACACATCATTTTAATAGAGGAGCTTAAAGAAGAGTTACGTGACAGGTCCAGACAAAGTTAACATAGTGTGTGCTTATCATGCATGCAGAACATTACTTTGATAATAGGATGAAAACAATAGCAATACTTTATATATATTCGTAAGTATATGTATATACCAGCAATCTGCTTATACAGGGATTTTCCTTTTTGTTGCCCGGAGAGAAATTTAACACAAAATTTGGGGCCACAGATGAGTGGAGGAGACAGTCAACCAGGTTTCCCGTCTCGCAACAGTACGTACGTGTACGTACCGTTACTCTCCCTGACGACACAGATAGCAAAGCAGTAACGCACGACACTGAATTAATGGACCTTCACCTGTGCATATCCGTAAGAGAATGCCATTTCTGTATGTCTCGTTTTCTCATCCCTCCACCATCGCGATTTCCCCCTCTTCCTCTCTCCGTCTTCTCGGAAAAGCCTAATCGAATGAAGTTTTGCCAAAGATGAAGTTTCCCGGAGCTTCGGGGTCTGTTGAGGAGAAGAATTCCCTCCACAGCTTCTCGAAGACTTGTGGTGTCACCTGCACACTTTGATTCTGTAAGAGACAGACAGGTGCAGCTTTCAGTGTAATTCCTATTTCTATATGGTCAAAATTGCATTCAAGATAAAACAGAATAAAAAATAAGAATAAAAAGAATATATAAATACATGTAAAATGACCTAATAAATAATGATTTACAATAGACATGAGACGTAGTAAAATAGAGAGAGAGCACAATTTAATGAAAATATATACAACACGAAATGCATTTACAGAATACAAAAAAAACACTGTACCACAATGGCAAGAATGGTTTATTTATATGCATGTGAGTGCTTAACAATAAACTATAAGCTCGGCAGAATGGAGGTATGTGAAAGACAGGCTGTTAGAAAATTCACGGATGTAACACGAAAACAACAGAGGGTTGGAAGCTTATAAGTAATAAGCAGAATTACCAAACATGTATAGAAAATATCTGACTCATTGATGATGATCCTTAAGGAATCTGGTCTACACCAAAACCTCCTAAACATCATTGGAATCATCTGTAGAATACCAGATGTTAAATTTAAGAGTGAATCGTTTAAACCATTCAAAATCCATGCTGGCCTCTTACAGGGGTTGAACTCTCAGCAGCACCATTTAACTGCACTTTGGAAAGAGTCGTACAAGAATGGAACAAAAATTGCCAACCAAACATCAAGACTGTAAAAAAAAACTAAACTTAATTAGATAGCATTCACAGAGGATCTTGCACTACTTGCAAGTAATGTGGAGGAGGCTGAACTTGAGAAAGTAGTGGCAAACATTGGATTGCAAATTGAATTAAAAATAAGATGCTAACTTACAAAGTTGTAACACCAGCTATTTGACTGAACAATAACAAACAAATCAAGGGTGTAAATAAGTTCACATAATACAGTGGAATCACAACCTGGAACTCAAATGAGAAACCTCGACAGAGAGCAGAGAAACGAATGTGAAACAAGCACGAGGAAACACCGGGCCGTCCTCCAAAGATAAACCTATTTCAACGAATGCCAAATTCAAACACTGTTTCTCTGTAGTATCGTGAAGCAAAATATGCAAACGAAAATTATTTAAGTTGGACACCACATCAGCAACAATTAAACCGAAATCAGCCAGGCTTAGTGCAGCCTCCAATTGTAGCAGCAGCAGCAGCAACGGAATCACCAATTTCAAATGAAGAGCATATTACTCCAATGACTTCAGGAAGTGTTGAAGCGGCAAGAAGAGGATCCCCATCTAGCCTAGTTGCAGTTCCTCAAATTACAACTCCAAAAATTACAGCAGAAACGACATCACACTACAAGTCAACTCCTCCAACACGAAACAGGAAAGAACCACAATGTTTTTTATGGCAAGTGATTCCAGAGAAATGTTGATTTCATCAACAGAAACAGCAATATATGAATTTCTGGAAGAAGTACTTGAAAAAATTGATAGTGGACAAAAAGTAACTGGCATATGCCTTGATCTGTCTAAGGCTTTTGACATCATAGACCACACCCTATTGCTGCAGAAGCTCGAAAGAATTGGTATCAGAGGTATGCCTAACAACGTGCTTAGATCATATCTTACTGACCGCAAGCAAGTAGTAGAAATACATTTTCACAAAGAAAATAAATCAACAAGACACTATTCTGATTATAAAGCAGTAAAAATACCGAGTACTGCAGGGCTCGGTACTGGGCCCCATCCTATTTTTGATATATATAAATGACCTAACATCAACCAACCAGTACCATAGCACTATCCAGTTTGCAGATGACACAAGCATATTAGTCAGCGGGAAGACTGCAGAGATACTACAGACAAGACTGTCTGAGGCATTAACAAATGTTGTAAACTGGTTCAGCCAAAACAAACTAATAATAAATAAAAGTAAAACAGTAGCATTAAATTTTCATAATGTCAAGAGAAACACTGAAGAGGATATAAGAATTCAGATGTCAGACACAGATATTGCATGTGTGCCTAATACAAAATTTCTGGGTGTCTGGCTACAGGATACTCTTAGCTGGAAAACTCACATTGACAACATATTAAAGAAGCTAAGTACCATGTGTTATTTAATGAGAGTGCTAGAAAACTGCTGTCATAAGGACTGTCTAATGACAGTTTACTATTCTAATATACATCGTGTCCTAAAATATGGGATCACTTTCTGTGGTAACTCGCCATCCTGCCTTCAGGATGCAAAAAAGAATAGCGAGAATCGTGGCTGGAATAAAAAGGAACAAACCGTGTAGACCATTATTTATAAGGATGGGGATTCTTCCCCGTCCATGTATTTTGCTATTTGAAAGTGAAATGTTTATAAAGAAATATACAATAACAAATCCTAGTATCCTCCCCAAAAATGAAAATGTTCATCATCATAATACAAGACAGAAAACTGACTTTCATGTACTCCATACAAAAACCAGTTTGTGCCAAAAAGGAACATTACACCGTGGAAAAATTATCTACAATAAATTGTCAAAAGAAATTAAAGTAAAGACTGATGTAAAATTTTTTAAAGCAGCATTAAAAGAATATCTCTTGACACATTGCTTTTATAGTGTGGAAGAGTTCCTCCAAAATCCTCAAGAGTCTAAGTGATGATCGTGCAAATACTGTAACCATTAATGTTGGCCTATAAATACATTCAGATGTAATTCTCAAGTTTATAATGGGGTTCAAGTATAAGTTGTATACCGACTTGCCCAGTATATGAAGTAAAATTCTGTGAATGTAATTCTCTAGTGTACATGTCAATTCACAGTGTAGAAGAGTTCCTCAAAAATCCTTAGAACTTAAGTGAGGATCATGCAAATACTGTAATCGTTAATATTGGCTTATACAAGTATTCAGTTGTAAACTTCAAGTTTCTAATGTGGTTTAATTATAACTTACACATTGACTTGCCCAGTATATGACGTGCTGTAAAATTTTGTGAACATAATTATCTAGTTTCTAAAGTGTTTCAATTGTAAGATATACTTTGACCTGTCCAATATCTGATGTGCTGTACTGGACATGTAAGATTTACTGGACCAATAAATACAATACAATACAACAGATATACTATAGAAGGTAGACAGAAGATATGTCACAAAAATCATTACCAAAACACACCAGATAGATGGACAATGGAGACTGCTGCCCAGTGAAGTGTGCATCGTGAAAGTGAGCCAGTAACAGGTACAGTGTGAAAAACGAGTCTTGTCTTTTCCTGACATACATTGGAATTACGATAAATGAGGCTAGTGAAGCAAATCTCCAACTACTTTTGGAACAATAAAACCAGGAATAACAGTTTCAAAGAGGTCCAGGAAGATTTAGAAGTGTTAAGTATAACAACACAACAAACTCAAAACAGAAAAGGAAAGATAATTAGTAGGAACAGAAACATGAGACTTAATCTAAAAATATTTAAATCAAAGCAAAACATTGTAATTGATGAAGAAAGAGCAGCCAGGTCAGAGAGACTGAAACCGTTTTGAGATAAAAAGAAGAAGGGGAAACCGAAAAGCCAAACTGCTACTTAAAACATTTCAGTTATTTAGTATCAAATCAGGAACCAAAGTGCACCGATTTTCAATTTACTGTTCGTTTTTTACAGTCGAACCAACGAGAGTGGTAACACAAAGAAAAATTCAAACTCGAAAAACGTGAACCTCCCTAGTGGTTACCTTTACTACTTCAATTTTTCTTATTTTACTCAGGACTTGCCAAAAATATTTGATGTGGTTTTGAGTCTCACTTATATCTCGAAATTTTATTTCTCTTTCTTGTTTGTTAATGTAAATCATAACTTCCTCATTAAAAGTAAAATAAAGTATACGCGATACAGAACTGATCAAGAAAAATTCGTCAACACTTTTGTGACACAGATGCCGAAGCCTTCACAGCAGTTAATGAAGCCCCCATCTGAGCCAGCTCACACACGTGCACACATGACAGAAAATTCCTGAGAAGGCATTTGTTTGAGAGTAATCCTAAAAGAAATGCCTGCAGAGTGTCGGGGTCACGAAGAAACTATCAGTGTGGTTGCGCGCGACAATGTTTCGACCGATGTTTCCCTTCTCTTAGATGAGTGTGTGAGCACCTTGCCGAGATGCTCAGTCTCAGATTGGCATTTGCAGAGAACGGAGCATCCAGCTGGATGCAAACACCGTGTGTGAAGTTTGTACAGTTATTTTGTTCTTGAACTCAAAAGGTGTTGAACTGACTGAAATTCACTGCCAATTGACAGAATTGTATGGGGGATGTGCACAGGTGTCTAAAATGTTCACAAGTGGTGCAGAGAGTTTACAGCTGGTCATACTGAAATTTGCAATGAACAAAGAATTGGGAGACTGCCAGTCTCCTAAAAGTCAGTGGCAGACTTTGAGTGAACCCTGTGTACCGGTCAGCAGATTGCCCTGAACGATCTCTGTGTTTTCCTGTGGATTTCCAAAGCCAAATTTGTCAAGATTTTAATGGAAACATTTACAGAAGACAACAAATGACAAGTTTATTCTTCCCTCAAATTTCTTTGCCACTATGCAGACAAAAAGGACAAAATTTTTGGATTCATAAGAAAATTTGGCAGCCAATATTGTCTGACATTTTTATTTTATTTCTGCAATGACCAGTTTTGACAGAGTTTAGGTGTCATCTTCAGATCTACAATGGACTGAGAGAAAACTTTACTGTGACGACCCACACAACTGTACAACTGGAATACTGAGGGAGAACAACGTAATAACCAGATCTCGCAATACTTTTTTTTAAACACCCTCTGGAAATGATATTACTGTGAATGGGTCATACAACCGTAATGAGATCATACCCCACTTATAAAATAAAGGTGTCATATTGGCCTGCCAAATATGTAAAACAGAGAAAATAAAAAGTCCGTAGCTCCAACAGTTGCCCCGGAGGTGAGGCTCGCTTGTAGATGGATCCATTACATCCACTGCGAACCGGAAAAGACCGAGTGGGCGCGCAGCACAAGTGTCGAGAGTAGTTACACGGTTGGTCAACAGGTGGTGTAAGTGAGCCATTATATCAATTATTAATTACTCTTTAAAACAAACAGTTGTAATTACCAGATACATTGACATAGAAATGGTTATTATATCGTGGAAAAACTACCTATCAAAATAACCAAGAGCATTTAAATGATGTCCCAACATGTGCCAAAAACTGTCATTTCAAACCTGAATTACTGAAACACTTAAGATTGTACGCTGATACATTTACAGCTCGTTTATAAATGCAGATAAATTAATTTTCAAAGGTGACAATAAATACAGATGTAGCCCTACACTTACAAAATCATTCACACGAATACCGACACTTTCTAATGCAGACATTCTGAGTTAGTTCAGAGGGTACTTGCCAACTGGAATACCTTAGAAATGCACCTACAACATGCCAATATATACTTTGCATAAAGGGATGTATAATCTTTTAATTTTCAAATATTCTTGGGGAGGAGGACATTATAACATGCTCCAACTGTCAGCTGCTAGTGTGAGGCACCTATGGATAGGAACTTACTTAGAAAGTAGTATAAAAGGTAGGCTGGACATTTTCAGACATTAGTTTTCTAAGTATTACATACATACAATTGTTTGAGACTATCAGGTGCAGGGCTGCAACTTTCACTTACAAGAGGAAGCAAAATACGGATGTGCTTATTTAAGAAAATCAGATATATGAGTTTGCTCCCTCCCCCTCCCCCTCCTGGATAAACACAGGAGCCAGATAACATTAGCCTGGTTATACTAGGCTGGAAAAACCATGTAGGTGCACTGCATATTAACATACAGCAGTAAGCAGCAGAATAAAAAAAAATGAAATACATGGTAACACATTGGAGTACATCACTAATTACCCTATGGGTAACCTCCAGCAAATCATCCACAATAGGGAAATGTACTTATAATCATTTATCTACTAGTGGCTAATATTGTAACAGAAAACACAAGAAGACTATCACATTTTTCATTACTGCTGCTTACTGTGGTATTTAAATATGCTGTGCATCTACATGGTTTTTTCAGTGAGGCTATCATTACCTGTCTCCTGTGTTTGTTTATCCAGGGAGGCACACCCCTATACCTGATTTTCTTAAATAAGTACATCCGTATTTTGCGTCCTCTGGTAAGCCAAAGTTGCACACAGTCTTAAATAATTGTGTGTATACAATACCTAAAAAACTGATGTATGAAAATGTCCAGCCTACCTTTTATACTACTTTCAAAGTATGTTCTTTTTATATTTGATAGGCCATTTGTCACAATAAGACATCTGTGATATCCTGTCCATAGGTGCTGAGCATATTGTAATAACTTTTTTTTTCATTATTAAATTTATTTTTCCACAATATTAAAAAAAAATGCATCCCTTTATCCAAAGTGTATATTGGCATGTCAGAGGTGTACTCCTATGGTATTCTGTCTGTTGCTGACATACAATTTGAATGTCTGTGTGACAAAGCGTCAGTAAATTCGTGTGGATGATCTTGTAAGTGCAGGCACTATACCTGTAAGTAGTGTCAGCTTTGAAAAGTTACTTTATCTGCCTTTACAAACAAGCTGTAAATATAGTTGTGTAGAGTCTAAATGTTTAGCCTATTCAGGTTTGAACTGGCAGTTTTTACCGTGTGTTATGATATTATTTAAATGCTGTCATTGTTTTCACTTGAGGCATTACATAAATTTCCATTATATAATAAATATTCCTTCATCAGTGCATCTAGCGAGTACAATTTTGTATTTCAAAAAGTATTTAATAATCAGTGTAACGGCTCACTTACGCCACCTGTGGACCGAGTGTGTAACCGTCCACTGACACTTTTGCTGCTTGCTCACTCAGTCTTTGCTGCTATGCAGTAACTATAACGGGTCCATTTATGAACTTGCCTCCACTCCAGGGCACACTGTGGGTGCTATGTACTTTTTATTTACTCTGTTTTATGTATTCTGCAAACTAATGTAGTACCTTTGTTTTGTAAGTGAAGTGTGCTCTCATCACATTTGTGTGACTTATTCCAAAAGGTATGTAAAGAGTACCACCATACCTGACTATTATGTTGCTTTCCTGCAATACACTGGCTGTACAGTTGTGCGGATTGTAGTAATAATGTTTTCTTCTGCTTCATTGTAGATCCAAAGATGACAACTACACTCTGTCAAAACTGGTCATTATGGAAATTAAATAAAAATAAAAATATGACAACAAGCAATCATGACTGTCAAATACTCTTGTTTACCAAATATCAGATTGCTCCCAGCAGGGAGTCCATCTTATATTTTTGGACTGAATTCTCAAGGGTGAAGAACATAACTGCACTTCACATGTGAGTTCAAATGACAACATGAGGGTGGCAGCATTCTTCTTCACACGAGCCACGAAGATGAAAAGGAGTCGGCCAATAAATTTGTGGCAACTGTGTTTTGGGATCAAAATGAGATATTGTCAGCTGACTTTATGCCACTGAGATGATAATAGACACTGACAGGTACTGTGAAACACTGAAAAACCTCATATGGGCAATTCAGAACTGGAAAAGAACGAATGCTGAGAGGCGGTGTAAGTATTCTCAGTGAAACACTTGCCTACCCGCCATCTGTCAAACTGTCTCTCTCCTGGAAAAGGCCTGTAATCCAAACTTGACACACAGTGACTGCTGCCTGTTTTCTAAGTTGAAAACACATTTGACAGGATTCAGCTCCAACAAGAAGGTGAAAGATGAAGAATAATTCCTGCTCCTACCCAAGACTGAACCCCAAACCTCCACAGCTAGAGTCTAGCACTCTTACCACAAGACCTTGTAACGATACAGCCTCCGCCAAAATTCATATGAAATGTCTGATACCACCTTTTTTTAAATTTTATTTTTTATGCATCTGGATAGTTATCGGACAATTCAGTGCTTCCTAAGGCCTTGTACATATGTCTTTATATATATCATTCTGTCATATTTGATAAACTCGGTATTCATTGTGAAGTTGTGCGAGATGTTCTAGAAGATCGTGCGTTGTCATCATTATCGAGAGATTGTAGTCGTTAACACAATTATGTACAAATGCTGGATTGAATGTATAATAAAGAAATTAAAGGGATAAATATTTGGCAGAAAATATTAAAATGCTGTGGAAGTGTTGGCATACGTGTCTGGCGCCTCTACTTACCGTAATTACAATCGAGTAACAAATTAACACAAAGAACCTCATCATCTTGAGAAACGGCTTGAAAGTTATTAGCAAGCGATATATTTTCATTTGGTATTTATTTTTATGTCTTCCTCTGCAATTAATAGTCCTTGTAATTACATTTCTAGTTAACTCTCCACTTGTTTACAACTCACAGTTTTGCAATTTCAGAATTTGAGGCTTTATTTGTAACTTTCTCACATGCAGTCAGATAAAACACAAGATTTGTAATACCATTACATGTTAGTAATCAAATCCAAACTGTAATTAATTACGTAACTAAAATAATATGAAAGACATTATTGTAAATAAAGTTCAGAATGATTTTTTTATGGAAAACTAAAGATATTCCTAGAAAAGATTGTTATTCAAATATTGTATTTTATACCTTATTTGGTTGTAACATCAGTTTCTTTAAGTTTTGTAAATTTTAATTGTAACACTGAAATTATACAAAATTAATAATGGAATGTTTTGTGAGCAATTGTTAAAATTCTATACAAGGGAAAGCAGCGAGGCTGTGAGTGAGTCAGTCAGTTGTTGCGTTGATGTTGAGTATGCTTGAGAGTCTGTTTGTCAAAGTGATCGGCGATGTATGTGAAGTGCTTTGTTTAAATGTGTTGAGAATGCAGTTCTGTTGTCAATTAATAATGAGAAGTTTCAAATTTATGTTCTTCCATCAAAATGAACTCCAGGAAAAAATTAAGTAATTTTAAGTAATGATCAAGAAGAATGTAGTATTGTTGTAATTGGTGAAGTTGAGCTGGGATTTGATGACTGAAATTGGAAGTGTGTTTAATGAGTGATTGTTTCAGGCTATGTAAGAACCAAGTAGAAGAGAGAAACAATGACAGCTTTTGTCCAGATAATTATTTGAGGCGACAGTCTACGGTAAAACCGAAGAAAAAAAAAAATCATCGTCTGCTGTGGGAAGATCGCAAATCATCTGTCGAATATCACTACCTGATGATAATGGACCAAATTCTCAGACTGCGCCGCTGGGATTCATATGAGTAACAGTTTATTTTCTTAATTACTGTTTTTGTGAAAGTGATGAACATTTGTGTGGGAAGTTGTTTTTTTTTTACTATGGCTGATAAAAAGTGTGTAGGTGCTGAACCAAATGGAAAACACTTTGGACTTAGGATCAAGTATCAGTGAACAAAGTGTAGATCGAGGTTTTTATGGAGAGGGTTCCTGTCACGACGAGTACTCCAATTACACAGGGAAAAGTAGGCAGAGATAATTTGTTAATGTTATTAATGCAGCATCTGAAAGAAGCGAAGGAACAAATGGGACAGATTAGGCAAGATATTGGTCAGCAAGGTCTACAGCTGAGTCAGGAATTCAGTGAACAAATGGCAGAATTAAAGACTACTGTTACTGAAAATACTAATCAGATAAGGGAAATCCAGGAGGGTTTGGCAGCACTAAAAATTACTTTTGGGACAGGGGAGGGTGAACTCAATGCTTGTGTAGGAGCAATGGAGGAATGGGTAGATGTATTAGAAATTAATTTCACACAAGAGTTGTCCAAAAATGAGGAAAGATCCAAAAAACTAGATGAACATGTAGGAGTAGAATATTCTAAACTAAGTAAAGGTTGTTCAGACTAGGAGAATCTTACAAGAAAAAGTAGAAGCTTACAAAAGGAACTCTGAGCTAAAAACTTATAGACATTTCCAATCAAATAAGTAATGTAGGTCTAAAGTGTGATGAAAAATAGATTTATGTAAAAATAATGTTGTAGATTTAAGTAAGAAAGTTGTAGAATTACAAGAGGGTGTAGCCCAAAGAAATTTTCTTAGCAATTTTAACTGTGTAGGGGGTGGCATACCTTTAAAATGCTTTCCAGGAGATGGGAAATTGCATCCTGCTGATTTTTTACAGCATTGTCAGGATAATTTTAGTAATGACATGACAGACAATGTTAAAATTAAATTTGTTAAGTGATTTTTGGATGGAGAAGAAATCTTATGGCCCAATCAGAATGTAAATTCTACCATGTCATATGATGAATTTGAGAGAAAGTTCTCAAATAAGTTTTGGTCAGAATCTGAGCAAGATAGGATTAAAAGTGAGTTTTTGAATGGTCGACTGTATAGGGAAGGTGATTGTAGCTTGAAGTGTTTTTGTGAATGCCAATTGAGGAAATTAGTACACTCAGACAAACCTTTTGACGGACTAATACAAAAAGATTTTTTAGGGAAGTAGACTGTATCACAAAAAAATGTGATGCAGAATTAAATTGCAAATACACACTAAGATTGTACACCAGAATGTACAGTCATTAACAAACAATGTTGATGAAATAAATATATTCCTCAATAGTGAATGGAAAGATGTTTCAGTGTTATGTTTTTGTGAGCGCTGGCTACAAAATGATTATTTTCAGTACTTAAAAATAATGCATTTTAACCTTGCAAACTGCTTTTGTAGAATGGAATCGAAACATGGAGGAACTTATATATATATATATATATATATATATATATATATATATATATATATATATATATATATATATATATATATATATAAACAAAGATGAGGTGACTTACCGAACAAAAGCGCTGGCAGGTCAATAGACACACAAACAAACACAAACATACACACAAAATTCAAGCTTTTGCAACAAACTGTTGCCTCATCAGGAAAGAGGGAAGGAGAGGGGAAGACGAAAGGAAGTGGGTTTTAAAGGAGAGGGTAAGGAGTCATTCCAATCCAGGGAGCGGAAAGACTTACCTTAGGGGGAAAAAAGGACAGGTATACACCTGCACACACGCACATATCCATCCACACATACAGACACAAGCAGACATATTTAAAGACAAAGAGTTTGGGCAGACATGTCAGTCGAGGCAGAAGTGTAGAGGCAAAGAAGTTGTAGAAAGACGGGTGAGGTATGAGTGGCGGCAACTTGAAATTAGCGGAGATTGAGGCCTGGCGGATGACGAGAAGAGAGGATATACTGAAGGGCAAGTTCCCATCTCCGGAGTTCGGATAGGTTGGTGTTGGTGGGAAGTATCCAGATAACCCGGACGGTGTAACACTGCGCCAAGATGTGCTGGCCGTGCACCAAGGCATGTTTAGCCACAGGGTGATCCTCATTACCAACAAACACTGTCTGCCTGTGTCCATTCATGCGAATGGACAGTTTGTTGCTGGTCATTCCCACATAGAATGCGTCACAGTGTAGGCAGGTCAGTTGGTAAATCACGTGGGTGCTTTCACACGTGCCTCTGCCTTTGATCGTGTACACCTTCTGGGTTACAGGACTGGAGTAGGTGGTGGTGGGAGGGTGCATGGGACAGGTTTTGCATCGGGGGCGGTTACAAGGATAGGAGCCAGAGGGTAGGAAAGGTGGTTTGGGGATTTCATAGGGATGAACTAACAGGTTACGAAGGTTAGGTGGACGGCGGAAAGACACTCTTGGCGGAGTGGGGAGGATTTCATGAAGGATGGATCTCATTTCAGGGCAGGATGTGAGGAAGTCGTATCCCTGCTGGAGAGCCACATTCAGAGTCTGGTCCAGTCCCGGAAAGTATCCTGTCACAAGTGGGGCACTTTTGTGTTCTTCTGTGGGGGATTCTGGGTTTGAGGGGACGAGGAAGTGGCTCTGGTTATTTGCTTCTGTACCAGGTCGGGAGGGTAGTTGCGGGATGCGAAAGCTGTTTTCAGGTTGTTGGTGTAATGATTCAGGGATTCCGGACTGGAGCAGATTCGTTTGCCACGAAGCCCTAGGCTGTAGGGAAGGGACCGTTTGATGTGGAATGGGTGGCAGCTGTCATAATGGAGGTACTGTTGCTTGTTGGTGGGTTTGATGTGGACGGACGTGTGAAGTTGGCCATTGGACAGGTGGAGGTCAACATTAAGGAAAGTGGCATGGGATTTGGAGTAGGACCAGGTGAAACTGATGGAACCAAAGGAGTTGAGGTTGGAGAGGAAATTCTGGAGTTCTTCTTCACTGTGAGTCCAGATCATGAAGATGTCATCAATAAATCTGTACCAAACTTTGGGTTGGCAGACTTGGGTAACCAAGAAGGCTTCCTCTAAGCTACCCATGAATAGGTTGGCGTACGAGGGGGCCATCGTGGTACCCATGGCTGTTCCCTTTAATTGTTGGTATGTCTGGCCTTCAAAAGTGAAGAAGTTGTGGGTCAGGATGAAGCTGGCTAAGGTGATGAGGAAAGAGGTTTTAGGTAGGGTGGCAGGTGATCGGCGTGAAAGGAAATGCTCCATCGCAGTGAGGCCCTGGACGTGCGGAATATTTGTGTATAAGGACGTGGCATCAATGGTTACAAGGATGGTTTCCGGGGGTAACAGATTGGGTAAGGATTCCAGGCGTTCGGTCCGCAGCTCGTGGTCGAGCGGTAGCGTTCTCGCTTCCCACGCCCGGGTTCCCGGGTTCGATTCCCGGCGGGGGTCAGGGATTTTCTCTGCCTCGTGATGACTGGGTGTTGTGTGCTGTCCATAGGTTAGTTAGGTTTAAGTAGTTCTAAGTTCTAGGGGACTGATGACCATAGATGTTAAGTCCCATAGTGCTCAGAGCCATTTGACCATTTGATTTTTGATTCCAGGCGTTCAAGGAAGTGGTTGGTGTCCTTGATGAAGGATGGGAGACTGCATGTAATGGGTTGAAGGTGTTGATCTACGTAGGCAGAGATACGTTCTGTGGGGGCTTGGTAACCAGCTACAATGGGGCGGCCGGGATGATTGGGTTTGTGGATTTTAGGAAGAAGGTAGAAGGTAGGGGTGCGGGGTGTCGGTGGGGTCAGGAGGTTGATGGAGTCAGGTGAAAGGTTTTGCAGGGGGCCTAAGGTTCTGAGGATTCCTTGAAGCTCCGCCTGGACATCGGGAATGGGGTTACCTTGGCAAACTTTGTATGTGGTGTTGTCTGAAAGCTGACGCAGTCCCACGGCCACATACTCCCGACGATCAAGTACCACGGTCGTGGAACCCTTGTCCGCCGGAAGAATGACGATGGATCGGTCAGCCTTCAGATCACGGATAGCCTGGGCTTCAGCAGTGGTGATGTTGGGTGTAGGATTAAGGTTTTTTAAGAAGGATTGAGATGCAAGGCTGGAAGTCAGAAATTCCTGGAAGGTTTGGAGAGGGTGATTTTGAGGAAGAGGAGGTGGGTCCCGCTGTGACGGAGGACGGAACTGTTCCAGGCCGGGTTCAATTTGGATGGTGTCTTGAGGAGTCGGATCATTAGGAGTAGGATTAGGATCATTTTTCTTCGTGGCAAAGTGATACTTCCAGCAGAGAGTACGAGTGTAGGACAGTAAATCTTTGACGAGGGCTGTTTGGTTGAATCTGGGAGTGGGGCTGAAGGTGAGGCCTTTGGATAGGACAGAGGTTTCGGATTGGGAGAGAGGTTTGGAGGAAAGGTTAACTACTGAATTAGGGTGTTGTGGTTCCAGATTGTGTTGATCGGAATTTTGAGGTTTTGGAGGGAGTGGAGCTGGAAGTGGGAGATTGAGTAGATGGGAGAGACTGGGTTTGTGTGCAATGAGAGGAGGTTGAGGTTTGCTGGAAAGGTTGTGAAGGGTGAGTGAGTTGCCTTTCCGGAGGTGGGAAACCAGGAGATTGGATAGTTTTTTGAGGTGGAGGGTGGCATGCTGTTCTAATTTACGGTTGGCCTGTAGGAGGATGCTCTGGACAGCCGGTGTGGATGTGGGAGAGGAAAGATTAAGGACTTTTATTAAGGATAGGAGTTGACGGGTGTGTTCATTGGCTGAGTTGATGTGTAGGTGAAGGATTAGGTGGGTGAGGGCAATGGATTGTTCAGTTTGGAACTGGTATAGGGACTGATGGAAGGAAGGGTTGCAGCCAGAGATGGGAACTTTAAGTGTGAGGCCTTTGGGGGTGATGCCAAATGTCAGACAAGCCTGAGAAAATAGAATATGGGAGTGTAATCTGGCTAGGGCGAAGGCATGTTTGTGGAGGGAATGTAAATAAAACTTAATGGGGTCATTGTGGGGGTGTTGTGAGGGTGACATGGTATTAGAAGGTGGAAAGTGTAACATGAGGTGAAATGAAAATGAAAATAAAAATATATGGGGAGAGATAAAGGTGAACCGGAAAGAAACAGGAGATCTGGAATGAAAAAAGGCGAAAAGGTGTTGGTTACAGCTGGGCTATGTTGGACTTGGGTTGGTAGACAACGATGTGCATAAAGGTTAGGTGGTTGTGTTGCCGCCAAAACACGTTAAAGGACGCAGAAATTCGGGAAAATTTCGAAAAAACTGCGTGTAGTATATTAAAAGGAGTGGTATTGTAGTGGCAGATTATGAAAATAAGACTAACAATTGTCTGACGAAGAAATAATAGCGTTAAAACCTGTGGGAAGCGGCTAAAAATGATCAGTGGTGTGGGAAAAACGGAAATGGAAATAAAAATTTTTTTGCCACTTTCAGCACTACCGCCGCTATAATATCCACCGTTTCTAGTTCACAAACAGCTCCTTTCACCTTTTAAACAACCATTTCGGCCAGTTCTAATAACTTTCGCTTTATTTCCATTTCCGTTTTTCCCACACCACTGATCATTTTTAGCCGCTTCCCACAGGTTTTAACGCGATTATTTCTTCGTCAGACAATTGTTAGTCTCATTTTCATAATCTGCCACCACAATACCACTCCTTTTAATATACTACACGCAGTTTTTTCGAAATTTTCCCGAATTTCTGCGTCCTTTAACGTGTTTTGGCGGCAACACAACCACCTAACCTTTATGCACATCGTTGTCTACCAACCCAAGTCCAACATAGCCCAGCTGTAACCAACACCTTTTCGCCTTTTTTCATTCCAGATCTCCTGTTTCTTTCCGGTTCACCTTTATCTCTCCCCATATATTTTTATTTTCATTTTCATTTCACCTCATGTTACACTTTCCACCTTCTAATACCATGTCACCCTCACAACACCCCCACAATGACCCCATTAAGTTTTATTTACATTCCCTCCGCAAACATGCCTTCGCCCTAGCCAGATTACACTCCCATATTCTATTTTCTCAGGCTTGTCTGACATTTGGCATCACCCCCAAAGGCCTCACACTTAAAGTTCCCATCTCTGGCTGCAACCCTTCCTTCCATCAGTCCCTATACCAGTTCCAAACTGAACAATCCATTGCCCTCACCCACCTAATCCTTCACCTACACATCAACTCAGCCAATGAACACACCCGTCAACTCCTATCCTTAATAAAAGTCCTTAATCTTTCCTCTCCCACATCCACACCGGCTGTCCAGAGCATCCTCCTACAGGCCAACCGTAAATTAGAACAGCATGCCACCCTCCACCTCAAAAAACTATCCAATCTCCTGGTTTCCCACCTCCGGAAAGGCAACTCACTCACCCTTCACAACCTTTCCAGCAAACCTCAACCTCCTCTCATTGCACACAAACCCAGTCTCTCCCATCTACTCAATCTCCCACTTCCAGCTCCACTCCCTCCAAAACCTCAAAATTCCGATCAACACAATCTGGAACCACAACACCCTAATTCAGTAGTTAACCTTTCCTCCAAACCTCTCTCCCAATCCGAAACCTCTGTCCTATCCAAAGGCCTCACCTTCAGCCCCACTCCCAGATTCAACCAAACAGCCCTCATCAAAGATTTACTGTCCTACACTCGTACTCTCTGCTGGAAGTATCACTTTGCCACGAAGAAAAATGATCCTAATCCTACTCCTAATGATCCGACTCCTCAAGACACCATCCAAATTGAACCCTGCCTGGAACAGTTCCGTCCTCCGTCACAGCGGGACCCACCTCCTCTTCCTCAAAATCACCCTCTCCAAACCTTCCAGGAATTTCTGACTTCCAGCCTTGCATCTCAATCCTTCTTAAAAAACCTTAATCCTACACCCAACATCACCACTGCTGAAGCCCAGGCTATCCGTGATCTGAAGGCTGACCGATCCATCGTCATTCTTCCGGCGGACAAGGGTTCCACGACCGTGGTACTTGATCGTCGGGAGTATGTGGCTGAGGGACTGCGTCAGTTTTCAGACAACACCACATACAAAGTTTGCCAAGGTAACCCCATTCCCGATGTCCAGGCGGAGCTTCAAGGAATCCTCAGAACCTTAGGCCCCCTGCAAAACCTTTCACCTGACTCCATCAACCTCCTGACCCCACCGACATCCCGCACCCCTACCTTCTACCTTCTTCCTAAAATCCACAAACCCAATCATCCCTGCCGCCCCATTGTAGCTGGTTACCAAGCCCCCACAGAACGTATCTCTGCCTACGTAGATCAACACCTTCAACCCATTACATGCAGTCTCCCATCCTTCATCAAGGACACCAACCACTTCCTTGAACGCCTGGAATCCTTACCCAATCTGTTACCCCCGGAAACCATCCTTGTAACCATTGATGCCACGTCCTTATACACAAATATTCCGCACGTCCAGGGCCTCGCTGCGATGGAGCATTTCCTTTCACGCCGATCACCTGCCACCCTACCTAAAACCTCTTTCCTCATCACCTTAGCCAGCTTCATCCTGACCCACAACTTCTTCACTTTTGAAGGCCAGACATACCAACAATTAAAGGGAACAGCCATGGGTACCACGATGGCCCCCTCGTACGCCAACCTATTCATGGGTAGCTTAGAGGAAGCCTTCTTGGTTACCCAAGTCTGCCAACCCAAAGTTTGGTACAGATTTATTGATGACATCTTCATGATCCGGACTCACAGTGAAGAAGAACTCCAGAATTTCCTCTCCAACCTCAACTCCTTTGGTTCCATCAGTTTCACCTGGTCCTACTCCAAATCCCATGCCACTTTCCTTGACGTTGACCTCCACCTGTCCAATGGCCAACTTCACACGTCCGTCCACATCAAACCCACCAACAAGCAACAGTACCTCCATTATGACAGCTGCCACCCATTCCACATCAAATGGTCCCTTCCCTACAGCCTAGGTCTTCGTGGCAAACGAATCTGCTCCAGTCCGGAATCCCTGAATCATTACACCAACAACCTGAAAACAGCTTTCGCATCCCGCAGCTACCCTCCCGACCTGGTACAGAAGCAAATAACCAGAGCCACTTCCTCGTCCCCTCAAACCCAGAATCCCCCACAGAAGAACCACAAAAGTGCCCCACTTGTGACAGGATACTTTCCGGGACTGGACCAGACTCTGAATGTGGCTCTCCAGCAGGGATACGACTTCCTCACATCCTGCCCTGAAATGAGATCCATCCTTCATGAAATCCTCCCCACTCCGCCAAGAGTGTCTTTCCGCCGTCCACCTAACCTTCGTAACCTGTTAGTTCATCCCTATGAAATCCCCAAACCACCTTCCCTACCCTCTGGCTCCTATCCTTGTAACCGCCCCCGATGCAAAACCTGTCCCATGCACCCTCCCACCACCACCTACTCCAGTCCTGTAACCCAGAAGGTGTAAACGATCAAAGGCAGAGCCACGTGTGAAAGCACCCACGTGATTTACCAACTGACCTGCCTACACTGTGACGCATTCTATGTGGGAATGACCAGCAACAAACTGTCCATTCGCATGAATGGACACAGGCAGACAGTGTTTGTTGGTAATGAGGATCACCCTGTGGCTAAACATGCCTTGGTGCACGGCCAGCACATCTTGGCGCAGTGTTACACCGTCCGGGTTATCTGGATACTTCCCACCAACACCAACCTATCCGAACTCCGGAGATGGGAACTTGCCCTTCAGTATATCCTCTCTTCTCGTCATCCGCCAGGCCTCAATCTCCGCTAATTTCAAGTTGCCGCCACTCGTACCTCACCCGTCTTTCAACAACTTCTTTGCCTCTACACTTCTGCCTCGACTGACATGTCTGCCCAAACTCTTTGTCTTTAAATATGTCTGCTTGTGTCTGTATGTGTGGATGGATATGTGCGAGTGTATACCTGTCCTTTTTTCCCCCTAAGGTAAGTCTTTCCGCTCCCGGGATTGGAACGACCCCTTACCCTCTCCTTTAAAACCCACTTCCTTTCGTCTTCCCCTCTCCTTCCCTCTTTCCTGATGAGGCAACAGTTTGTTGCGAAAGCTTGAATTTTGTGTGTATGTTTGTGTTTGTTTGTGTGTCTATCGACCTGCCAGCGCTTTTGTTCGGTAAGTCACCTCATCTTTGTTTTTATATATAATTTTTCCCACGTGGAATGTTTCCTTCCATTTTTTATATATATATATATATATATATATATATATATATATATATATAAGAGAAAATATAGATTTGAATATAATAGAGGGAAACATTCCACGAGGGAAAAATATATCTAAAAACAAAGAAGATGTGACTTACCAAACAAAAGCGCTGGCAGGTTGATAGACACACAAACAAACATAAATTTACACACAAAATTCTAGCTTTCGCAACCAACGGCTGCTTCATCAGGAAAGAGGGAAAGACGAAAGGATGTGGGTTTTAAGGGAGAGGGTAAGGAGTCGTTTCAATCCCGGGAGCGGAAAGACTTACCTTAGGGGGAAAAAAGGACAGGTATACACTCGCATACACACACATATCCATCCGCACATACACAGACACAAGCAGACATTTGTAAAGGCAAAGAGTTTGGGCAGAGATGTCAGTCAAGGTGGAAGTACATAGGCAAAGATGTTGTTGAATGACAGGTGAGGTATGAGCTGTGGCATCTTGAAATTAGCGGAGGTTGAGGCCTGGTGGGTAACGAGAAGAGAGGATATACTGAAGGGCAAGTTCCCATCTCCGGAATTCTGAAGGGTTGGTGTTAGTGGGAAGTATCCAGATAACCCAGACGGTGTAACACTGTGCCAAGATATGCTGGCCGTGCACCAAGGCATGTTTAGTCACAGGGTGATCCACATTACCAACAAACACTGTCTGCCTGTGTCCATTCATGCGAATGGACTGTTTGTTGCTGGTCATTCCCACATAGAAAGCTTCACAGTGTAGGCAGGTCAGTTGGTAAATCACGTGGGTGCTTTCACACATGGATCTGCCTTTGATCGTGTACAACTTCCAGGTTACAGGACTGGAGTAGGTGGTGGTGGGAGGGTGCACGGGACAGGTTTTACACCGGGGGCGGTTACAAGGGTAGGAGCCAGAGGGTAGGGAAGGTGGTTTGGGGATTTCATAGGGATGAACTAAGAGGTTACGAAGGTTAGGTGGATGGCGGAAAGACACTCTTGGTGGAGTGGGGAGGATTTCAGGAAGGATGGATCTCATTTCAGGGCAGGATTTGAGGAAGTCGTATCCCTGCTGGAGAGCCACATTCAGAGTCTGATCCAGTCCCGGAAAGTATCTTGTCACAAGTGGGGCACTTTTGTAGTTCTTCTGTGGGGGATTCTGGGTTTGAGGGGATGAGGAAGTGGCTCTGGTTATTTGCTTCTGTACCAGGTCGGGAGGGTAGTTGCGGGATGCGAAAGTTGTTTTCAGGGTGTTGGTGTAATGTTTCAGGGCTTCCGGACTGGAGCAGATTCATTTGCCACGAAGACCTAGGCTGTAGGGAAGGGACTGTTTATGTGGAATGGGTAGCAGCTGTCATAATGGAGGTACTGTTGTTTGTTGGTGGGTTTTATGTGGACGGACGTGTGAAGCTGGCCGTTGGACAGGTGGAGGTCAACGTCAAGGAAAGTGGCATGGGATTTGGAGTGGGACCAGGTGAGTCTGATGGAACCAAAGGAGTTGAGGTTGGAGAGGAAATTCTGGAGTTCTTCTTCACTGTGGGTCCAGATCATGAAGATGTCATCAATAAATCTGTACCAAACTTTGGGTTGGCATGCTTGGGTAACCAAGAAGGCTTCCTCTAAGCGATCCATAAATAGGTTGGCGTATGAGGGGGCCATCCTGGTACCCATGGCTGTTCCCTTTAGTTGTTGGTATGTCTGGCCTTCAAAAGTGAAGAAGTTGTGGGTCAGGATGAAGCTGGCTAAGGTAATGAGGAAAGAGGTTTTAGGTAGGGTGGCAGGTGATCGGCGTGAAAGGACGTGCTCCATCGCAGCGAGGCCCTGGACGTGCGGAATATTTGTGTATAGGGAAGTGGCATCAATGGTTACAAGGATGGTTTCAGGTGTTTCAGGCGTTCGAGAAAGTGGTTGGTGTCTTTGATGAAGGATGGGAGACTGCATGTAATGGGTTGAAGGTGTTGATCTACATAGACAGAGATACGTTCTGTGGGGGCTTGGTAACCAGCTACAATGGGGCGGCCGGGATGATTGGGTTTGTGAATTTTAGGAAGAAGGTAGAAGGTAGGAGTGCGGGGTGTCGGTGGGGTCAGGAGGTTGATGGAGTCAGGTGAAAGGTTTTGTAGGGGACCTAAGGTTCTGAGGATTCCTTGAAGCTCCGCCTGGACATCAGGAATGGGATTACCTTGGCAAACTTTGTAAGTAGTGTTATCTGAAAGCTGACGCAGTCCCTCAGCCACATACTCCCAACGATCAAGTACCACGGTCGTGGAACCCTTGTCCGCCGGAAGAATGACGATGGATCGGTCAGCTTTCAGATCACAGATAGCCTGGGCTTCAGCAGTGGTGATGTTGGGAGTTCTTAAAAAACCGACCTCGCGGCACCTCTCTCTCACACACTCCACAGCGCTCTCTCTCGCACGCTCAAGGTCACGCACTACTGTGGTGCCATCTATTGAGCAGCCCAGGGACTTGCACAGAGAGCATCCCAGAGTGCCCCAGAGAGCTACAACACCAAGAAGAATCGCTTCTCGGCTTTTGGCAAGATCAATGTGTAGTATTGTGGCCCTTAAAAGGGCCTTTTTTTGAGAACTGCTTTCAATGGTTATACAGAGTACAGTCACCCACAATGCGACAATCTTCCAAAGAGGATGAACCATGGGCCTTAACCCATAAGTGAATATTACAATCAGAATTTATCTTAACACGTCTACGACAAGTCAAAGATAAACTCCCATGTGGCATTAGGTAGGAACCCTCACCAGAGATAATAATCTCAGACACAGGTATTGTACGATAAGATAAGATCTCCCTAGTTTCAAAGGATTCCAAACCAGCTCTCCCTGCACTATTACATGCAATGAAAGCAACAGTAATCCACCCATTACCTAAACCTGAAGAAGTAGAACTCTTCATTAAAGAAAAATTAAACCTCGCGCCACAAAACAAAGTAGGTCCATTAATAAGAACAAATTGAGCAGTTTTACCTGGGTTTTGTCTACAAAACCTTAATCCTACTCCCAACATCACCACTGCTGAAGCCCAAGCTATCCGTGATCTGAAAGCTGACCGATCCATCGTCATTCTTCCGGCAGACAAGGTTCCACGACCGTGGTACTTGATCGTCGTGAGTATGTGGCTGAGCGACTGCGTCAGCTTTCAGACAACACCACATACAAAGTTTGCCAAGGTAATCCCATTCCCGATGTCCAGGCGGAGCTTCAAGGAATCCTCAGAACCTTAGGTCCCCTACAAAACCTTTCACCTGACTCCATCAACCTCCTGACCCCACCGACTCCCCGCACCCCTACCTTCTACCTTCTCCATAAAATTCACAAACCCAATCATCCCGGCCGCCCCATTGTAGCTGGTTACCAAGCCCCCACAGAACGTATCTCTGCCTATGTAGATCAACACCTTCAACCCATTACATGCAGTCTCCCATCCTTCATCAAAGACACCAACCACTTCTCGAACGCCTGGAATCCTTACTCAATCTGTTACCCCAAGAAACCATCCTTGTAACCATTGATGCCACTTCCCTATACACAAATATTCCGCACGTCCAGGGCCTCGCTGCGATGGAGCACGTCCTTTCACGCCGATCAACTGCCACCCTACCTAAAACCTCTTTCCTCATTACCTTAGCCAGCTTCATCCTGACCCACAACTTCTTCACTTTTGAAGGCCAGACATACCAACAACTAAAGGGAACAGCCATGGGTACCAGGATGGCCCCCTCATACGCCAACCTATTTATGGATCGCTTAGAGGAAGCCTTCTTGGTTACCCAAGCATGCCAACCCAAAGTTTGGTACAGATTTATTGATGACATCTTCATGATCTGGACCCACAGTGAAGAAGAACTCCAGAATTTCCTCTCCAACCTCAACTCCTTTGGTTCCATCAGACTCACCTGGTCCCACTCCAAATCCCATGCCACTTTCCTTGACGTTGACCTCCACCTGTCCAATGGCCAGCTTCACACGTCCGTCCACATAAAACCCACCAACAAACAACAGTACCTCCATTATGACAGCTGCTACCCATTCCACATAAACAGTCCCTTCCCTACAGCCTAGGTCTTCGTGGCAAATGAATCTGCTCCAGTCCGGAAGCCCTGAAACATTACACCAACACCCTGAAAACAACTTTCGCATCCCGCAACTACCCTCCCGACCTGGTACAGAAGCAAATAACCAGAGCCACTTCCTCATCCCCTCAAACCCAGAACCTCCCACAGAAGAACCCCAAAAGTGCTCCACTTGTGACAGGATACTTTCCGGGACTGGATCAGACTCTGAATGTGGCTCTCCAGCAGGGATACGACTTCCTCAAATCCTGCCCTGAAATGAGATCCATCCTTCATGAAATCCTCCCCACTCCACCAAGAGTGTCTTTCCGCCATCCACCTAATCTTCGTAACCTCTTAGTTCACCCTATGAAATCCCCAAACCACCTTCCCTACCCTCTGGCTCCTACCCTTGTAACCGCCCCCAGTGTAAAACCTGTCCCGTGCACCCTCCCACCACCACCTACTCCAGTCCTGTAACCTGGAAGTTGTACACGATCAAAGGCAGATCCACGTGTGAAAGCACCCACATGATTTACCAACTGACCTGCCTACACTGTGAAGCTTTCTATGTGGGAATGACCAGCAACAAACTGTCCATTCGCATGAACGGACACAGGCAAACAGTGTTTGTTGGTAATGTGGATCACCCTGTGACTAAACATGCCTCGGTGCACGGCCAGCACATCTTGGCACAGTGTTACACCGTCCGGGTTATCTGGATACTTCCCACTAACACCAACCTGTCAGAACTCCGGAGATGGGAACTTGCCCTTCAGTATATCCTCTATTCTCGTTACCCACCAGGCCTCAACCTCCGCTAATTTCAAGATGCCACAGCTCATACCTCACCTGTCATTCAACAACATCTTTGCCTATGTACTTCCACCTTGACTGACATCTCTGCCCAAACTCTTTGCCTTTACAAATGTCTGCTTGTGTCTGTGTATGTGCGGATGGATATGTGTGTGTATGCGAGTGTAGACCTGTCCTTTTTCCCCCTAAGGTAAGTCTTTCCGCTCCCGGGATTGGAACGACTCCTTACCCTCTCCCTTAAAACCCACATCCTTTCATCTTTCCCTCTTTCCTGATGAAGCAGCCGTTGGTTGCGAAAGCTAGAATTTTGTGTGTATGTTTATGTTTGTTTGTGTGTCTATCAACCTGCCAGTGCTTTCGTTTGGTAAGTCACATCTTCTTTGTTTTTAGAAAATATAGATTATAAGAGTATAGCATCTGTTTGGAAACTTGGTTGTGAAAGAGACTTTGAAATCTCAGATGTTGAGTTAATGTCTGAAAAAACTATTATTTTATGTGTGTATAGATCTCCTCTTAGGAACATAAGTGTTTTTTTTTTTTTTAAATGGACCTTGCTTTAGGCAAACTTAAGACAACTGGGAAAACAGTGATACTGTGTGGTAATTTTAATACTGACTTTCTGAGCCATAACCCTCACAGAGAAACTTTTTTAAATATTACAAAAGCCTACAATCTTTGTCTGACTATTAGCTCCCCAACACATGTAACAAAAACAAGTGTCACTCTCCTTGATCAGGTATGTGTAAACATGGACAAGTGTGCTCCAGGAAACTTTGATACTGGCTATAGTGACCACCTTTCACAATTACTGACCATACCTGTAAATCACATTTCGACCAGTATAGAAAACATCATCCATAAAAGAATTTATAATAGGAAAAATATTGAATACTTCAAGTACCTAATCAGCGAACAATCTTGGAGAGAAGTATATGATACCTCTAGTACCAACGAAAAGATCAAAAATTTTTTGAACATTTTCAAGCATAACTTTGACATAGCCTTTCCACAAAGGAAAGTGATTTCCAAAAGCACAGATAGATTCAAAAACTGGATTACATCAGGTATTAGAGTATCTTTTAAAAGGAAGAGGGAACTTTTTCTGCAGTCAAAAACTCACAGCAATCCAGAATTTATTAATTATTTCAAAAAATACAAGTTAATTTTGAAACGGGTCTTAAAAGAGGCAAAAATTAAGGAAAATGACAAATATATTATGAAGTCATCCAATAAAACTAAGTCCATGTGGAAAGCTGTGCAGAATCTTATGGGGAAAAAGACAACTTACAAAAATATTGTGATATCACATGATGGCAAGAATGTCATTGACCCTAGGTCAGTTGCAAACAGTATTCTTATTATGCAACTGTTGCTGGAAAATTAGTGAAGGAAAAATTTGGAAATCCACCCAGTACAACATGTAAAGAACCTTCATCTATAGAAATAAATAATATATCCATGTTCCTCAGCCCAGTAAGCCAAACAGAGCTCCTTACTAACATTAATTCACTGAAGAGTAAGTATTCAACTGGTATTGATGATATTCCAGATTATATTATAAAAATAGCAGCGAGACAAATACTTTCATCTTTACTGGACATATGCAATTCATCCTTATCATGTGGTGTCTTCCCTCAGCAACTGAAAATGGCAAAAGTAATACCCCTATATAAAAAAGGTCATCATCAATGTATGGGTAACTCTAAGCCTGTGTCTCTATTGTCAGGGTTTTCGAAAATTATTGAAAAAGTGTTCCTTTCAAAACTAATTACATTCTTTGACAAGAATAATATTATTTCTGGATGTCAACGTGGCTTCAGACCACAGCGATCAATTGAAACAGCTACTTTCAGTCTGATAAACCATGTCTTAAATGCAGTGGACAGCCACAGAAATATTTCCAGTTTATTCTTGGGCCTAACAAAAACTTTTGATGTGATTGATCATTCTATACTCCTGAGGAAGTAAGCCAAATCTTAAATGGAGCACTCATATCACATCCCTAACTTCAAAACTAGCAAAAATGAGCTATGTAGTAGGAATTCTCTGCAACAATACTAGTGTAGAAACAGTTAGGGCTGTATACTTTGCTCGTGTACATTCAATACTGTTGCTCATGTACATTCAATACTGAAGTATGGTATCATTTTCTGGGGAAATGTACAGCAGGCCATAACAATTTTCAGGAAACAGAAGGCTATTATAAGAATAATGAAATGAGTGAGCAGCAGAAAACCATGCGAACCTTCTTTTTAACGATCTAAAGATCCTACCCCTTCCTTGCATTTATATACTGGAAGTAGTCATGCATGTCAAAACAAGCATACTAAGAAAAGAAATCCTTTTTCCTCAAAACAAAAGTGTCCGTGATTACAGTACCAGGTCAGACAGTGACATACATGTTAATCATTGTAACACAGCATTATGCCAAAAAGGTGTATATCATGCTGGAACAAAACTTTACAACAGATTACCAAGACATATAAAATCTCTTCCTGAACTACAAAGCTTTAAAAAGTATGTGACAGCCTACCTTCTGAAAAACTGCCACTATTCAATCTCACAGTATCTTATGCAAGAAAAAATGCAATTTGTATCTTTAATTGTAGAAATAAGTTATAAATATATAGTATTTCAGAAATTTGTAATTATTAACTGTGTTGTTGTTGTTGTGGTCTTCAGTCCTGAGACTGGTTTGATGCAGCTCTCCATGCTACTCTATCCTGTGCAAGATTTTTCATCTCCCAGTACCTACTGCAACCTACATCCTTCTGAATCTGCTTAGTGTATTCATCTCTTGGTCTCCCTCTACGATTTTTACCCTCCACGCTCCCCTCCAATACTAAATTGGTGATCCCTTGATGCCTCAGAACATGTCCTACCAACCGATCCCTTCTTCTGGTCAAGTTGTGCCACAAACTTCTCTTCTCCCCAATCCTATTCAATACTTCCTCATTAGTTATGTGATCTACCCATCTAATCTTCAGCATTCTTCTGTAGCACCACATTTCGAAAGCTTCTATTCTCTTCTTGTCCAAACTATTTATCGTCCATGTTTCACTTCCATACATGGCTACACTCCATACGAATACTTTCAGAAATGACTTCCTGACACTTAAATCAATACTGGATGTTAACAAATTTCTCTTCTTCAGAAACGCTTTCCTTGCCATTGCCAGCCTACATTTTATATCCTCTCTACTTCGACCATCATCAGTTATTTTGCTCCCCAAATAGCAAAACTCCTTTACTACTTTAAGTGCCTCATTTCCTAATCTAATTCCCTCAGCATCACCCGACTTAATTAGACTACATTCCATTATCCTTGTTTTGCTTTTGTTGATGTTCATCTTATATCCTCCTTTCAAGACACTGTCCATTCCATTCAACTGCTCTTCCAAGTCCTTTGCTGTCTCTGACAGAATTACAATGTCATCGGCGAACCTCAAAGTTTTTATTTCTGCTCCATGAATTTTAATACCTACTCCGAATTTTTCTTTTGTTTCCTTTACTGCTTGCTCAATATACAGATTGAACAACATCGGGGAGAGGCTACAACACTGTCTTACTCCCTTCCCAACCACTGCTTCCCTTTCATGTCCCTCGACTCTTATAACTGCCATTTGGTTTCTGTACAAATTGTAAATAGCCTTTCGCTCCCTGTATTTTACCCCTGCCACCTTTAGAATTTGAAAGAGAGTATTCCAGTCAACATTGTCAAAAGCTTTCTCTAAGTCTACAAATGCTAGAAGCGTAGGTTTGCCTTTCCTTAATCTTTCTTCTAAGATAAGTCGTAAGTTCAGTATTGCCTCACGTGTTCCAGTGTTTCTACGGAATCCAAACTGATCTTCCCCGAGGTTGGCTTCTACTAGTTTTTCCATTCGTCTGTAAAGAATTTGTGTTAGTATTTTGCAGCTGTGACTTATTAAGCTGATAGTTCGGTAATTTTCACATCTGTCAACACCTGCTTTCTTTGGGATTGGAATTATTATATTCTTCTTGAAGTCTGTGGGTATTTCGCCTGTTTCATACATCTTGCTCACCAGATGGTAGAGTTTTGTCAGGACTGGCTCTCCCACGGCCGTCAGTAGTTCCAATGGAATATTGTCTACTCCGGGGGCCTTGTTTCGACTCAGGTCTTCCAGTGCTCTGTCAAACTCTTCACGCAGTATCATATCTCCCATTTCATCTTCATCTACATCCTCTTCCATTTCCATAATATTATTAACTGTATAGATCCAATTTGTCATAAAAATTTAAATCATGTATGTTTAATGTTTGAAAAACCAATAGCTAAAAAAGGTATTCCATCCAATATATGTACTGAAAAAGATATTTATATGGATAAATAAATAAATAAAATAGATGCCTTAAAAAAAGAGATAACTGAAAAGAGTGCAGTGGGAATTGATCTATGGACCAGACGACTCTGTAGACCAGTTCTCGAGATATGTAGATAGGTTGGATAGAGCCTTTGAGAGAAATGGGAGGTTAAGTAATGGCAGATTTGGCAATCAACCATCTGGGGGGGTGGAATTAAAGCAGGAATCAAGGCAGGAGTAATAATGAAAATCAGAATAATATTAGTGGTTACAATAGAAGCGATAATAGATGGATGAATCATATTAATGGGAGTGGAAACAGAGGACATGACAACAGGGGAGACCTTGGGAGAATAGTACTCAGACAATTAGATAATCACCAATCAGGACGAAGCAATTTAAACTGACGGATGCCCCATTGGGAGCCTCTCAGTTATGGGCGAGAAATTTGTACCGGAATCGGGCTAAACACCACCGGCCTAGGGACATCGAAAATAAAAGACAGAGTAATCGAAGATATTGGAGTGGAAATGACAGAATTAATGTAAGAAGAGCACATCAGATTAGCAAATTACAGTTTGACAGTAACTTCTGCAAAAGTATGAATGAAAGTGTGGAAGATAGAAGTATTAACATCTGTAAGAATGTTGAAGAGGTTCCGTTAGAGGAAGAAACTATATCAAATCTATATAATCAGTGTGGTGAAGAAATTTGTGAAGAAAATGTTGGTTCTGATAATAATCTTGATGAGTTTGGATTAAGTAAATTAATGGAGGGAGAATCCAGCCCTGTTAAGCACTTAAGTGATTGTACCTGTACTAGTGTACTTGTCAACAAGTCTGATGATCATTGTAAAGATGTTGTGGAAGTGTCTAGTATTAGAGATGATAGCATGTGTGAAAGTGTCAGTAGTAATGATGAATGGGAGGAAGAATTAGATAGCATGGTGTACATGGAGGTTAAAGAAGATTTAATTAATGATGAAGAAAATGATGTCAGTAGTATTTGTGAAGAATATGAGAACCAGATTGTATGATCAGATAAGGAACATGTGGACAGACATAATGATTTAGATGTGATGCTAGAAACTTTATGGGATACTTACAAGGGTTATAGTGACAGTGACAGAGTAAAAAAGGTCATCAAGATTATTTGTGAAGAACTGCATTCCAACTGGGAAGGTAGAACCAATCAGCAGGCTTACAGTGAGATCAGTTCCGGGAAAAGTAGACAGTGTGTAAAAGAGGGACATGACATCAAGCAATCTTCTGATGTAGCTGTAAGTAAAACTCAGACAAGTAAGAGAAATTGTGCAGGCAAAAATGGTATAAATGACTTGGACTTTAGAGAGATTGAAGATGATTTGTTGCATGAAGAAGAGGAAAGCAGGAAGGAAAAAGTTTTAAATTGCTCGTATGTACGTATAAAAGTTGCAAATTATGAGGGAGTTTGCCTCTTAGACACAGGTAGCCCTGTTTGTGCCATTTCTGAAAAATTTAGAGACCAGATAAGACATAGTGCTGACTTTGAAGAATATCCTGTAATTGGAATCAAAATTAAGGGAGCAACTGGTAGGCATGGCACAGTTGTAAACAGGCAATCCACCATTAATGATGTACAATGTAACCGAGGATGTTTTGTAGTACTTGGCCTCGATGAAAATATTTTGTTCGGAATGAATTGGATACAAAGAGTAAATGCAGATTTTAACTGGAATAACAAAAAGTTAAGGCTTACCAACCCAAAGATAGATGTAACACATGTGACTGATCTAATCACCCAAAACTGTCTAGAAAACAATTTTCAAATTAGAAGAGTGATTTGTGCAAATGAAAAGATTGACGTTAACGAGGAAGACAGTGAAGAAGAATGCAGTGAAGACAATTATGCTGAATTAGTGGCTGGAAGTCTAGATGAAGAACAGACAGATCAATTAGGTAGTTTGTTGTGGGAATACAAAGATGTGTTTAGTGAGAAACCTGGGAAAGTGAAAAACTATGAATGTAGACCTAAACTAAAACCTCACAAACCATTTTTTGTCAAACCGTATGAAGTAAGTGTTAAACAGCAACAAAAAAAGAGATGATGAAAATGCTCTCAGGAGGACACATCTTTGTGTCAAGTGCGTGGTGAGCACCAGGTCTCCGAGCTATGTAGCATTCTATTTTCTTCTTTTCGGTTTCGGATGCTACATCTTTACTCGTCTATAAACCTGTAATTAAGCTATCTCTTACTGAAAATACTATCCATTCTCTGTAGTATAAGTTTTCCGTATGTAATATGACTATTGAGTGACATTATTTGAGGAATAATTTGAAAATTTAAACTGTGTACTAAATTTGAATTTCTCACAGCAATGATTGACTAATAACTTAAAAATGATTTTGTAATTCTTAAGATGTGTAAATAATGCTTCTTTAAGCATTTCAGACAATAATTAACTACTATAATACAAATATAAGTAAAAAGGACATTTCAAAAACTGATTCATGAGTAATGAGTTGTGTAAAAGATAATTTTCTATATCCATATGTGTGTGTATTTTACAGTGTGTAATAGTTATAAGCAAATTACTGTTGGCATTTTCATGACAGAATAGAAGCTAGAAGGATATAAGATAATGGAGATTATTGTAGTTATGGTCTGTAGAGCATGTATTTGATTTGTGGGTGGTTCTTTGAGAATTACAGACATGGTCATGATTTTTGACTTTGCTAATGAGATGAACAAATGGACAATGGTATAGATGTACATGTGTTACTATGTGGACAAGTTGCAATGTGACAAAAGACATTTTGTGAAAAATTTTGTTATTACAAGATGGTGTGATGATGAGCATTCTGTGAGTTTGTTTGATATGATAAAATGTTAAATGAGATCTGTGGGGGGTGGGGGGTCAAATATACTGTATAGTAGAATATACTGAAATATTAATGAAAAAGAAAGGATACATATAATTCATTTTATGTTCATTGACTTTAACCTGTATATAGGTTAGATGTATAATTTTGTGTGATTTTGTTTGCAAATATGCTAATAGTATAGGGTAAAATGTTAATGCTTTTGATATAGTCATACGTGATGTGACCTTAATTGTAAGCTACACAAGGACATTGAGTTCATCCCTGTTCCTACCTAGAGAGCTGCATCCAAGATCCTTACCTGACCTGGATATGAAAAACTGTAAAACTAATAGTGGACTGTGCTATTGCAGCATAGAGACTGCCAGAAAAATAGGGGTTGCAGACACAAGACGGACAACAAAAGAGGACTGATGATTGTGAGCTGCCAAGTCCTTAAGATGTGCAATGTGAACCAGTGGCTGGAGTGACAGCTAAGAAAAGAAAACATTTTTCATATTTTTTGTGTATATGTATTTAGCAGCCATTCATACAAATAATACTTGTAAGAGTGGCTGGGGGCGTGGTGTAACGATACAGCCTTCCCCAAAATTCATATTAAATGTCTGATACCACCCTCTTTTTATATGTATCCAGATAGTTATCAGACAATTCAGTGCTTCCTATGGCATTTTATGTGTGTCTTTATATATATCATTCTGTCCTATTTGATAAACTTGATATTCATTGTGAAGGTGTATGGAATGTTCTAGAAGATTGTGTGTTGTCATCATTATCAAGAGATTGTTGTCATTAACAAACTTACGTACAAATACTGGATTGAATATATAATAAAGAAATTGAAGGGATAAATATTTGGCAGAAAATATTAAAATGCTGTGGAAGTGTTGGCATATGTGTCTGGCACCTCTACTTACCATAATTACAATCGAGTAACGAGTTAACACAAAGAACATCATCACCTTGAGAAACAGCTCGAAAGTTATTAGCAAGCAATGTGTTTTCAATTGTTATTTATTTTTATGTCTTCCTTTGCAATTAATAGTCCTTGTAATTACATTTCTAGTTAACTCTCCAATTGTTTACATCCCACAGTTTTGCAATTTCAGAACTTGAGGCTTTATTTGTAACCTTCTCACATGCAGTCGCATAAAACACAAGATTTGTAATACTATTACATGTTAGTAACCAAATCCAAACTGTAATTAATTACATAACTAAAATAATATGAGAGACATTATTGTAATTAAAGTTCAGAATGATTTTTTATGAAAAACTAAAGATATTACTAGGAAAGATTGTTATTCAAAGATTGTATTTTATACTTTATTTGGCTGTAAATTTTAATTGTAACACTGAAATTATACAAAATTAATAATGGAATGTTTTGTGAGCAATTGTTAAAATTCTATACAAGGGAAAGCAGCGAGGCTGTGGGTCAGTCAGTCAGTTGTTTAGTTGTTGATGTCGAGTCTGCTCGAGAGTCTGTTTGTCAAAGAGATCAGCGATGTCTGTGAAGTGCTTTGTTTAAATGTGTTGAGAATGCAGTTCTGTCGTCAATAAATAATGATAAGTTCCAAATTTATGTTCTTTCATCAAAATGAACTCCAGGAAAAAGTTAAGTAATTTTAAGTAACGATCAAGAAGAATGTAGCACCATTACAACCTCTGCAGTCAAAGAATATACAGTTTCATATTTCTAAAAAAATGTAGAAGACTTTAGTTTTATGATTATCCTCATAGCAACCCGTATCTGGTAGTTTACTCTATGAAACTATGACACACTACCATTCATTTACAGCTACTGATTTTCATTTCCAAAGATGACATACACTGTACACCACTGAGAATGCGAATATGAAGTCACATCTCAAATGTGTTAATCCTTACGCTGTCTGATGAAACTGATTTATGTGCATTACCTTGTGTTACAACAAGCATGTTATCTAATATAACATTTGCATTGCCATATGAGGTATCTTCACGAAATGTTTTACAAAAGATGAAAAGTGAGACTACTTTCTCTGCTCCTCACTGCTTAGCTCCAGAGCTCAGCCATTAAACTAGCGTACTCTCTCATTTACTCTTGAAGGAACAAAACTCACGTTGGTGAACTTGCTGTAGGCCTTCCTGCACTCATCTTCTGAGATGCCGTAGCTGGTGTAGACACTGATGAACTCGTCCAGGTCGATGGTTCCGTCACCTGTCGAAAGGAAAAAGCGAATACCGCAAGCTGCGAAGGAGTACTTTTCACAGAGCAAAGCAGATACAGTGATGAGCTATATGCACAAAGAAACAATGGTGTGAGATTACTTATTCTTTAGGCAGAGAGGTAAAAGCAATAACTTTCACTGTATTGCAAATTTGTAAGAGGTAGAAGGTATCTTATTTCCATAAATTGAAACTTCCTGGCAGATTAAAACTGTGTGCCTGACCGAGACTCGAACTCGGGAGCTTTGCCTTTCGCGGGCACGTGCTCTACCATCTGAGCTACTGAAGCACGACTCATGCCCAGTACTCACAGCTTTACTTCTGCCAGTATCTCGTCTCCTACCTTCCAAACTTTACAGAAGCTCTCCTGCAAACCTTACAGAACTAGCACTCCTGAAAGAAAGGATATAGCGGAGACATGGCTTCGCCACAGCCTGGAGCTGTGAGTGAAAATGTCATTCTGGAAACATCCCCCCAGGCTGTGGCTAAGCCATGTCTCCGGTATATCCTTTCTTTCAGAAGTGCTAGTTCTGCAAGTTTCGCAGGAGAACTTCTGTAAAGTTTGGAGGGTAGGAGACGAGATACTGGCAGAAGTAAAGCTGTGAGTACCGGGCGCGAGTCGTGCTTCGGTAGCTCAGATGGTAAAGCACTTGCCCGCGAAAGGCAGAGGTCCCCAGTTCGAGTCTCGGTCGGGCACACAGTTTTAATCTGCCAGGAAGTTTCATATCAGCGCAAACTCCACTGCAGAGTGAAAATCTCATTCTGGAAACATCCCCCCAGGCTGTGGCTAAGCCATGTCTCTGCAATATCCTTTCTTTCAGGAGTGCTAGTTCTGCAAGTTTCGCAGGAGAGCTTCTGTAAATTTGGAAGGTAGGAGACGAGATACTGGCAGAAGTAAAGCTGTGAGTACCGGGCGTGAGTCGTGCTTCGGTAGCTCAGATGGTAGAGCACTTGCCCGCGAAAGGCAGAGGTCCCCAGTTCGAGTCTCGGTCGGGCACACAGTTTTAATCTGCCAGGAAGTTTCATATCAGCGCACACTCCGCTGCAGAGTGAAAATCTCATTCTGGAAATTTCCATAAATTGTTAGACCTGTACTTATATTAAGAAATTATGAAGAGGACTCCACTACTGTGTGTGGTTCCTTTTCCTTTTTGCCCCTCCTTTCCAATGTCCTGTCTTCAGCCAATGGTGAGACAAGACAGTTACACAGAGAACTGACCAAACTAGTTTATAGACTATTACTATGATGAGGTCACCACTCCCAAAAACAGTTTTTAAAGCTACTGCCAACTGCTCCAGGGAAGAATCGATGTACCTCATCTATTTGCATCTGGTGTAATCACACGGTCAAATTTGAAATCATTTTTCAGTGTGTCTGTGCATTGTGTATCTGAGGCAAGACACAGGAGCCTGCCGAGTATTTACCTTGGTGGATGTGGAAAAGTGCCTAAAAACCTCATCCGGGCTGGTCAGCATACCGTCTCCTATTGTTAATCCACAGGCAAATTCGATGTGGGGCTGGCCACTTCCCCGTGACTCAGAAGTGGCAATTTAATGTCGGGGTGGTTCAAAATGGCTCTGAGCACAATAGGACTTCACATCTGAGGTCATCAGTCCCCTAGAACTTAGAACTACTTAAACCTAACTAACCTAAGGACATCACACACATCCATGCCCGAGGCAGGATTCGAACCTGCGACCGTAGCAGTCACGCGGTTCCGAACTGAAGCGCCTATAACCGCTAGGCCACCATGGCCGGCTGTCTGGGTGGGTTTTCTTACTCGTCACACATTTTATTCGTGAATATAAAAAATGGTATGACAGACTCAAAACCGGAAAAGGAATAACACATGGCCTATTGCCTTTCACTAGGTCTGTCTACCGTACATATGAAAGACTTGATGGTGGAGATGACAGATGTAGAGAAGGAAAGAGTAAGTGTAGGAAACCGGGATGTCTACTGCATCAAATTTGCTGATGACATGATACTGCTTTGTATAAAACAATCTCTCTTCATAAAACACTATCCAGAGTAAATGAAAGAATGAAAGAGTACAGTAGGAGAAATGACACAAAGAAAACTATGGTGACAAAAGTAAATGCTAAAGAAGGTATTAAAGTGAGATCTACAGAAACTCAAATCAAACAAATTGCACAATACAGATGTTTGAGGAGCATGTTAGTTGATAACTGGGCAGTGAAAAGATACAAGATGGAGAAGTGCAGTGGCAAAGCAAGCTTCCCAGAAGGAAGAAGTGCTGGTTATGCAGCAACTTAGCATTGGGGTTAAGAAAAAGCTCGGTTGAATGCTTCGTGTGCAGTGAAAGCTGCAGAGCAAAGAAGGAAGAAAAAACTGAAGTGGCGGTAATTTTTAAGTGAATTAAAAGATGCCCTCTCTGATCACTAGATGGTGATAATATCTGTGATGACAATAAAAGACAGTGAGGCCAGAGACGAGGAGTCGAGCATGCACCGATTAGGCAGTAGCTGTTTGTCGGTGTTTGGATCTGAAAGAGACCAGATGCATATAACAATTTGTGTAACAAATGTACACACACCAAGTATTATTAATTATGTGAATGTATTATGCCTGGCCTGTGTGTGAAAATATACTCAGGACAGTTTTAAAAAGTTGTTTGAATATTTATTTATTAGTTCACAAAAGTACATCGTAGCATACATTTGGACGATCGTGAGCACCTGTGAGGACACCGGAAATAAAGGAGGGAAGCACCAGTGTGACACCGCAGTGTTGAAGAGATATAAGAAATCACTTGCAGAAGGAACATAAGAACATTTTCAATTTTTATGTCTATACATTCATAATGAAATATTATTGTTCAATTTTTTCTTCATTAGCTACAGTGACCGGATAGCCGAAACCCCCATTTTATCCGATAATATAGTCCAGAATAATGTTAATAAATCATTTAACCCTTTAAATAACATTTCCCTTATCATTTCCAAATCCTTCTCCTCTAATTTTGCACTAAAGCAGTCAAGATGTGGGTCTGGAGAAGAATGGAGAAAATAAAATCGGTGGATAAAAAGAACACTGAATTACTGCAAAGGGTAAAGGTACAAAAAAACTCTCTTAAACCTGGTTAAGAAAAGGGAAACAAACTGGGTGGGACATATATTGTAAGGAAAAGCAATTCTGACAACAGCTATTGAAGGCACAGAGGACGTGTGGACAAAAATAATAAGGAGAAGAAAAATTGCTGGATGAAGTGAAAAAATGGAAGTTGTCTGTAGTGATTTGCTAACTTCAGTATATTATATTTTATGTGTCTAATTGTTACGAGCAATCTTTGCCGTGACATTCATCCACTGAGCAGTTTCCTGTGTACTCACTACTGGATCTGCCATACCACAAGTAATTTATTCTGGCCGAGATGTTTGAGGCGAGTCTTTGAGGCGAGTGCAGCATCGTCCAGTGAGAACTGAGGGTGCTGAGATGCTACGTTGTTTTCAAGTTTTTTCTTCTCTGTTCCATTTGGGCTGTTCTGGAGTCGAGGTGTGGTTTTACTTCTGTGTGGTGTGGCATGCTTTCAAGCAAAACTGCATTGAATTATACTAAGAAAGATGGATAGCCATATCTAAAAGCAGCTATAGATTTTCATTCTTGAAATTCTACCCATTTTTTTGTTTTTTGTTTTTTTGTTTCTGTATTTTATGACACGGAGAGCCATATTGAAAATGTAGTATCTTATAATTACTCAAGTAGGATTAATAGCAGGGAGGCATTCACAATTACAATTAATGTGGGGCAGCTTCCATTCTGTTTATGTGCTGTATCAGTTCATAATCGAGCTTAGTAAGATGGTATTTCATTCACTAAAAAGGTTTTCTAAATTGTTTAATTCACAACTGAAGAATAAGTCTATATATGATTGTGTTGTGTGTTCCATGTGATTCATATAATGTTAATCTTACTGTGCCGCATAAGAACACTTGTATTCATTGGGAAATAATTATCACAGATTAACATAAAATCTTTATTTCTATTTAATTCCTTTCATCAGTTTCATCAGATGAAGTATAGTTTTTCAAGATGGCAGCATTGAGCAGCCATGAGACTTTGCCTCAAATAGTAATAACGTGAGAGATATTTTTTATGCCTTCAGCTCGTTCGTTGGTTTGATACCTTTTCTTCACAACATACAAACTGGACAGCCCTTGTAATGCTTTCTATTACCTTAATAATTTGTTTTCAGATTCCAGAAGGTAAGTTTGCCTCAAGAATTCAAGACCGGCAGTTGTTTGGCATATTTATGTGATGTTTGGTGGAAGCACTGTATTACCACTTACAAACAGTCCAGTATTAAGTAACGTAACTGAACCTACTACTTGCTACATGTATTGTTTAGTAGATATAATCTAGATCAGTGGTTCCCAATGTGGGGGTGATTACCCACTGAGGGATAAATTGAAATTTTCTTATGGTAAAAAGAAAAGCGTTCAACTGTGTTTCAACCACAGAGCTACACTGTTTTAAAAGATCAGTACTATCATCACTATTTCATAACACTGTAATCCTGATTACATAAGTTACCAATACCTACCTTTTTTTTTCCAAATTCTAGCATAAACACACGGCACAATGTTCTGGAGGTCACAGCTTGTGAAATGAGTGAATAACAACATCTTCTTCACATAGTCCACCCACTAAACTTACAGTTTGTACCTTACGTCACATATGCTTTAACATCCCTTGAAAATGACATCTGCATGTAGTAGTAGTAGTAGTAGTAGTAGTAGTAGTAGCAGCAGTAGTAGTAGTTTTATTTATCTGTATATTTCTTTTACAAAGATATTGGACATGACTTGAACTTACAATTTAAAAACAACAGAAATAATTCATATGTACAGATATTTCCATAGTTACAGATGTGTCTAGTATGGCAAGGATAGGACAGGCAGATGGCTGTGGGTTTATACTAGGAACCATCCCAGCATTTACCTGAAGTAATTTAGAGAAATCTTGGAAAACCTAATCAGCATTGATGATTACGGATTGGAGCTTCCATTGTCCCAAACACAAGGCCAGTCTGTTTAAAACAGTGCTACCTCGTTCAGTTTAACCTTAAAGTTAGTTCCTGCAATAGGCCAGATATTGCTCCAATAATCACTTCACAAGAATAAATTAATTAATTGACAGTCCAACCTGACAATAATTTTGTAATGACTATCCTCAATATGGATTGGTAGTCTTCCTTTCGCAGAAGGAGTTGTAGGTGAGGCAATGATGTACTGAGAATTACTTCATCGCTCTACGGAAAAGGATTGTCAGAAATATGCAGTACCAATACTCCCACTGTCTCATTATTTCACTGTTTAATGAAACACAAAAACAAATACCATTTGTCTCTTGTCATTTTACAAATAAAACTGTTCAAAGAAAACACTTTTTCATTCTCGAGCTTAGTTATGCACTGATATTGATGGTGGCGGGTAGAGGGATAATACCTGACTACACTCAGGGGAGATATTCAAAGAAAGGTTGGGAACCACTCATCTAGATGATGCTTATGGGATCTGAGGTTATGTTTAGTGTTGAGAAAGTTGCTAAGCTGGTAACAGTAAAACTTTCCAGATGTGGAAGAATGCCTGTTGCGCTAAGTGCGAAAGTCTGCATCGAATATTACCCGAAGGATAGTCAGATCGCATGACAACATTATGCTTTGGGCTTGATTCACTTAGCAAAAAATACTACAGGGTGGTGCACGAAATGTGTTACCAATTGTTTCTTTCACAACTTACGATGCACATTAAATATCCCGCTGGGATCTCTACAGCAGTACCAGCAGAGCTTGGAAAAACAAATGAGTTACGAAACGACGTGTAATTCACGATACTTCCACTAGGAAATTAGTAAGTAGCAATGGCTGACAATGGAAGACTGACGACACAGCAACGATTGGCAATTGTGTTACTTTTTCATGAAACGAAAAGCCTTGTTGTGACTCAGAGGTGTTTTTGACAACAGTTTAACACACGATGGGTCCCTTGCAAGAAGACCATCCACAGGTTGTATGATAAATTTGTACAGGAACGAAAAGTATTGGAAGCGAAGTGACCTCGGCCTAAGCCTGTTTGTTCGCCGGAGAATATTGAAGCGGTACGAGTTGCTGTACAGAGAAGTCCCGGGAAATCGTGTAGAAAGGCAGCAGTGTAACTGGGAATATCCAGACGCTCTGTTCAACGCATTCTTAAAAGTGGCCTCCATATGTACCCATACAAGATGACCTGTGCACAGAAGCTCACTGAAGAACACAGCAGCAGAGACTACTGTTTGCTCAGTGGGTGGAGGATAGCGAAGAAACTCTCAACAACGTTTGGTTTTCAGACGAGGCGCATTTTCATTTAGATGGTGTGGTTAACAAACAAAATGTACGCTTTTGGGTCACTGAAAACCCACAAGTGCTTCATGAACGACAACATTATGCTCCCAGGATTACAGTGTGGGCAGCAATTTCCAGTCACGGACATACTGGATCCTTTTTCTTTGAAGAAACTGTGAACAGTGAGTGTTATTTGAGCACTCTTCGCAATAGCTCCATTCCACAGCTTCTTGCTACTGCCTTGCCCTTCAACCCGCAGTGGTTCGTGCAAGATGGAGCAAGGCCACATACTGCAAACACTGTGTTGGAGTTGTTACGCGAGCATTTCGACATGTGGATCATTTCACTCAGGTTTCCAGGTTGCTTCAATGACGGGGGTACCTAAAGGAAAAATTTTTCCCAAAACGTCCACGTGATTTAATGGAGCTCAGAAGACTTATTCTTCAAGCTTGCAGTGAAATTTGGGAAGACATGTGCCGTAGGGTAATCACTAACTTCAGTGATCTTTAGAAGGAAGTTAGGAAACGAAATGGTGGACATATTGAGCATGTGCTGAGTTAGAACAAATCTCCACGGACAGCTCTTCATCGTAGTACATGTTCCTTTCAGATTGTATTGACAATAAAGTTTATATTCAAAAACAGAATGGTAACACATTTCGTGCGGCACCCTGTATTTTAATGAGGGCTATTGTATGTGGAACTTGTGACCACAGATACAAACAACACATGTTTGCGAACACCTTACATACGGTCGATGCTGCCGACAAAAGAACAGGGATTTTGTTTCTCTAGGTTGCTTAACAAATACAATTTCTTTATTTAAGGAATAACATTATCAATGTCCACTGAGCCTTTGATTTGTCTGGTATAAACTGCCTTAGTGAAAATAAAGTCATCCGCTAAGTTACAGTTTATTACCGAGTATTGCTAATTGTACTAATACCGCAGGATACTGTGCATTAAAAGACATTTATTTTATTGCAATTGCAGTAATCAATGATTGTGTGTGGATTGTGGGAATGAATGGAGTTTCTGTACATTACTCTAAAGTAAAACATTTTGGGGATGTAATTCGAATTATTTAGGTGCGCTTCAACGAATAATAGTAAACTAGAAGAGTAAACTGTGCGGGAAATTAGAGGAAAATGCACTGTCAGCCTTATTGTGAATAACTGTGGAATATAAGTGAGTCCTGGAGTGTTGCAATAGCAATAATCAATGATTGTATATGCTTTGTGGGAATGAATGGAGTTTCTGTACATTATTCTAAAGCAGAACATTTTAAGGATGTTTCAACGAATAATAGTAAACTAGAAGAATAAACTGTGTGGGACATTAAAGAAGAATGCATTGTCAGCTTTAATTACGAATAACTGTGGAATATAAGTGAATCTGGGAGCGTAATAGAATTTTTTTGGTTCTATATGTTAGTGGGTTTATTAGTTTTTTTTTTTTTTTGTAATTTTTTACAACATGCTCCATTACAATATTTGTAATACTACATGTATGTAATTGTGTGTGTGTGTGTGTGTGTGTGTGTGTGTGTGTGTGTGTGTGTGTGTGTGTGTAGCATAATGTTCAAATTGTATGATGATGATGATGATGATGATGATGATGAGAGAAAGGAGAGGGTGAAACCCGCTGCCAGCACACACCCTACCCCTCGCGAATAGCACCGAGGGGGCTGCTAGGCTTAATGTTCCCATCCAACAGAGATCACTGTCAACAGCACCACTTCATGAGAAACTGCAGAAAGGTTTTATATTTAAACCAGGACATTGGTGCAAAGTCTGGTGACCTGGAGCTTCACACTACCACCTCTCCTCCCTTACCAGCCAAATAATGGCAGTGAAAATTTTTTCCACCACCAGGATTCAAACTGTCTTAGCCCCAGGTCGAGCGCTACCACACAAGCGCGCCTCGGTGATCTTGACCACAGAGGTGGGTCTACTAGTTTTGGTTAATGCTGTGGAACAGTTTTCATTTGTAACTCATATCTTAAGCAGAGGCCAGTTTATAAACTACCATTTACTGGAAATGTTAGAAGTGAAATGGGAGAAGGTAGAACTTTCAGAAGAGTTTCTTGAATCCGTCGGAGAGTCAGCATTTTCTCATTTAAGCTCAGGTGCCTACTGACAAGTACTTTATTTGCAAATACATATTTAGGGGATGCAAGGATAGAAAGTAACTGGTGTGAGATTTTTATGGTGTGAATTAACATACTTTTCCTTACACACTATGTGATGAAAAGTATCGGGACACCTGGCTGCAAATGACTTACAAGTTCGTGGTTCCTTCCATCAGTAATGCTGGAATTCAGTATGGTGTTGGCAGACTCTTAGCCTCGATGTTTGTATTTCTTTTTGCCTGCTTCATTTACTGCATTTTTATATTTTCTCCTTTCATCAATTAAATTCAATATTTCTTCTGTTACCCAAGGATTTCTACTAGCCCTCATCTTTTTACCTACTTGATCCTCTGCTGTCTTTACTATTTCATCCCTCAAAGCTACCCATTCTTCTTCTACTGTATTTCTTTCCCCCATTCTTGTCAATTGTTCCCTAATGCTCTCCCTCAAACTCTCTACAACCTCTGGTTCTGTCAGTTTATCCAGATCCCATCTCCTCAAATTCCCACCCTTTTGCACTTTCTTCAGTTTTAATCTACAGTCCACATCTGCCCCTGGAAATGTCTTAAAATTTAAAACCTGGTTCCTAAATCTCTGTCTTACCATTATATAATCTATCCGAAACCTTCCAGTATCTCCAGGCCTCTTCCATGTATACAATGTTCTATCAGGATTCTTGAACTAAGTGTAAGCTATGATTAAGTTGTGCTCTGTGCAAAATTCTACCAGGTGGCTTCCTCTTTCTTTCCTCACCCCCATTCCATTTTCACCTGCTACGTTTCCTTCTCTTCCTTTTCCTACTGTCAAATTCAACTCACCGATGACTATTAAATTTTTGTCTTGCTTCACTATCTGGATAATTTATTTTATCTCATCAAACATTTCATCAATCTCTTTGGCATCTGCAGAGCTAGTTGGCATATAAACTTGTACTACTGTGATAGGCGTGGGCTTTGTACCTATTTTGGCCACAATAATGTGTTCACTATGCGTAGCTTACCTGCATTCCTAAGTTTTTATTCATTATTAAAACTACTCCTGCATTATCCCTATTTGATTTTGTATTTATAATCCTGTATTCATCTGACCAGAAGTCTTGTTCCTCCCGCCACCGAATTTCACTAATTTCCACTATATCTAACTGTAACCTATCCATTTCCCTTTTTAAATTTTGTAACCTACCTGCCAGATTAGGGGATTTGACCTTCCATGCTCCGACCAGTAGGACAATAGTTTTCTTTCTTCTGATAATGATGTCCTCCTGAGTGGTCCCCGCCCAGAGATCCGAATGGGGGACTATTTTACCTCCAGAATATTTTACCCAAGAGGACGCCATCATCGTTTAACCATGCAGTAAAGCTGCATGTCCTCGAGAAAAATTAAGCCTGCAGTTTCCCCTTGCTTTCAGCCGTTCGCAGTACCAGCACAACAAGGCCGCTTTGGTTAGTGTTACAAGGCCATATCTGTCAATCATCCAGACTGTTGCACCTGCAACTACTGTAAAGGTTGCTGACCCTCTTCAGGAACCACACGTTTTCTGGCCTGTCAACAGATATCCCTCCGTTGTGGTTGCACAGCTATCTGTATCGCTGAGACACGCAAGCCTCCCAAACAACGGCCAGATCCATGCTTCATGCGGGGAGGGGGGGGGGGGGACAGTGATATTTATTGCTCTGTGTAAGCGATGTGTATGTATGGTCTGACAATGGAGTCAAGGTCTGAAATTTTCTTTTTCTGAGTGAATAGTTGTTCAGCTGTTTAGACGAATTGATGTTTCTATTCCTGTGTATTTCTAAGCGAATTTTGGCTTTATAATTGAGTGTTTCTCGTGTGCCACGGGAATGTGATGCGAAGCATATTTTGCCCGACTCATCATTAACGGACTAATATGAAGATGACTGTGAATATGATGTGAAGGGAGACCAATGATTAATGAGAGTGATTTGGCCATAAAGGGGGTGAGATTGCTCGAATAATAAAGGAGAACTGGAATCACTTGGAATCATATGTAGATGAGTGTAAAATATTATTAGAGGGAGATCAGTGAAAACCACATTGCGATCTGAGCGAAGAAGGACGAGATATTTGAATTTCGCTTAACGGTCTGGATTCACAAAAGCCAGTGTGAGCTGTGGACAGCCATTGTCACAGTGAAGTGTGCAGGTGATCACAAAAATGGAAGTCGGTGTGATGGAAATCCAGGCTACAGCTTCTCAAGTTTGCAGGTTGGCGTCGGAATACTGACAGTGACAGAAATAAAAATACTGTGTACGTTGCAGGGGCACACATCCCTCAGCTACAGCCTGGTGGGAGGGTCAAAGGGAGCACAAAAGATAAGAGGAAAAATAGCGCACGAAAAAGTTACCGATTGTCGTAGTCATGAGGTAGGACAAATTCTATTGTGAATCATTCTGGGAGTATCTCTGCTGGAGCCACTGATTGAGATATTATAATATTGAAAGCATTTATAATCCTAAAGTAGATTATGTGATGTCACTGAAGTCCAGGAGAGAATGTGGCTGGAGTTGGGGGAGCACAGGCTACGTCCAATGTCAACTCTGCTTGTATGGCATAATAAGTTTTGTTTTTGCTCGTCCTGAGTTTATAGTCCTACCAACTGTACAGTTGTGCAGGAAGTCAATCTGATTGGTTTTGACAAAGTATAATTTGTATTTGTGACAGTCTAAACAGATTAATACAGTGGTGGGTAAAGAAAAAGCTTATGCAAGGTGAGACACCATCACTGGAACTGATGTCAGTACGCAGGATGGTTGTCCGTTCCCACGTTCCCTGTCTCGGTGTTGTAATTTTATTGTCACTGATGACCACTCGGTTGTAACCGTGGTTTAGATTATTTTTGTGACTTCGAGAATATCGGGTTATTAACTGTCAGCGTGTCCTAAATTACCCTGGCCCTGTGGTTTGAAGTCCCACAAGGGCAGGAAGCACAAATTGTACACCGCACACCGTAACAGAGCTGTGACAACTCTGAACGGTAAATTCGTACGCGAGTGACTTTTCCTTTAGTATCGGTAGTCTCTTGTTGAGAGAAAGAATTTGTAGCCACGTGAGCTACATGAATCCCAATAAAGGCACTCGTGACTTTGTACAATGGCTGTAACAACTGGCACTGAGCCTCGACACTACATTAAGATTTTACCAGATTTGTGTGTTATTCATTTACAGGTGTACCAACCTCTTCCAGACTGCTGTTATCTTAGAATAATTCACTATCAAAATTTGTTCAGTGAAGTTCAACATACTAGTAGCTGCACTGCAGGTAAGATCAGGCAAATGTAAGAGGCCAAGGATATGCTGGTGTACTTTGAAGATGTGGAATGAACAGGTAGGTCTGTTAGCCAGTTGAGTTATGCAGTGCTGTTAGGCTTCTGCTTCCTGATACAGACAGTTGTTTATGGTATGTTTTTGGTTAGAGTATAGACATCAGTTATTTTCTCTCAGTGGAAAACAATGAGTTTTGTTTCAATTGGCACCAAAAAGTACAAATCAAATTAATGTCAGATACGAGAGGCAGGAACGGACAATGTTTCGAGGGTACGGGTCAGGTGGTGAACTGTTAGAAATTGGGTCAGGGAGTAGATCGTGAATTAGGGTCTGTCCATTACAGGTCGATTATGTGTGACAACTGGAAATGTCTCCAGACTGTGGTGGTGAAAGAATAGTATCTGAGGTAAATGATGTGACTTTTTTGTTTGCGGTTTTGCCGAATATTGTAAATATGAGGTCACTCGAAGTTAATTTTTGTGTATTTATGAATTCCCTCTAAGGAGAGGTTTATGTGATGTCATAGTCTTTGCACTGATTTGGGGATTAAGAAGAATATTTGAGGTTTGTTAGTTTTCCACTAAATGGAGGTTGTCTCGTTCTGGATCTCAGTTGAAATTGGGCAGTGCTTTTATTTGCAGAACAACCACCACATGCCACTGTAATACAATGCAGTACTGTAATACTGTGCACCATGTTGGGTACTGTTCTCTGGAGTTAAACTGAGACGAAGCACTGGCCTGAGGAACATCATGCTGCAGCAGTACAGGAGTGTATATAGACACAGTCTGTCACAGTTGCACGACTAAACTTTTGAGGCAGGTTTGATTGACGTGATGCTCTTAGTCACAATATTCCACTGCTACAGGTATCTAAATGATGTTAAGATGGAACTCTGAAGGGCAATACAGCTGCAGGACTTCCTCATTTGGTATGTACACTGGAAATTTTAACCACGTAGTGGCTGCGATCTCATGTAGTTCTCAACCTTTGGCTCAATTGTGAGCTTTCGCACCCGGGTTGGCAGATATCAGCGTTCTCCATATTCTGCACCAAGTTCTCCACTACCACGTGTACGAGATCTGTGCTGTCAATAAACTCACTGAAAGTGACAGCATGATGACATTTCAGTTTTACAAAGAATTCCTGAGGCTTCTGCAAGTTGGAGAGAACACTGCGAAATTTCTGGATGAGTGCACAGACAGAACTGTCGGCAATGGGCTGCACGTACCCTACGCGAATTGCTCGAGTGTCCTGTGCCTAGTGCAAAAGTGACAGTTTGCTGTGCCGTTTCCTCCGAGTGATATATTGTTCTGTATTTTTTTGAGACAGAGGGCCATACTGTAAAAGTAAATTCTGAACACTTGACACCGGTATTGCAAACATTTCTGCATCGTGAAGTCAACCCCTATTGCCACATACAGTGCCAGCACGATGGAACAACAACCTGTACTCTCCGTTGGAATCCCAAATGAAATGTTTCCAGGCACAGCCATTTCTCGTTTTGTTCACTGGATTTGACAACATCAGTTTATTTTTTGTAGGGCTAACTTAAAAAGACAGTTTATGACCAATACCCAACCATTATCATGTTCTGGCATGCTATGTTATGTCTCCCGTATAGATTACTTGTATTATTCAGCACTGTGCAAACTTACCCGATGCAAGAAATAGTGAAACACACTAATGCTCCATAAAAAGATAATGTGCCTTTATCACAAAGTGAATATTTACAGTTTTCCCTGAATTATTGTTTTACTGTCAGGTGTTTGGGTAGCACCCTGTACTTAGGTCTGTTCTTGAGAGTATGAAGTATTTGCTGGTGTCAGGGGCACTGAGACCTAGTCACGGATTGAGGACAAATTTCGTTATTCCGGTACCCGAATACAACACGACCGAGCCGCAATCTGTTGAAGGATTTCACTGGTGTCTGGTGTGAGCCAGCCTAGTATTTATGTAAAAGGGGAGTCCAGTGAGATACTATTGATCATATTAGGATGAAATAAGCCTCTTTGATCATTCAAACTACAACTGCAAATAGCAAAGTACATTTTATAGTGTAATTCCCTCTAAATCACCTGATTTATTTTGGTTACATTCCACAACACTCATTTTACCTTTGTCGATGTTCGTCTTATAATCTTTCTTCAAGACATGTTTCATTCCATTCAACTGCTCTTCTAAGGTGTTTTGCCCTCTATGGCGGAAGTACAATGTTGTCTGCCTGCCCTTTAATTCTTTTCTAAATTTCTCCCGGGTTTCCTTCACACCCAATAGCATGTGGGATGGGCTATACTCCTGCCTCACTCCATTCTGAACCACTCCTTCTCTCTCATGTTCTTTGTCTCGTATAATTGCAGTCTGGCTGTTGTAGGTGACATTTTGCTTTCTGCAATAACGGATGTGAGGTACCATCATATACTTCCCACTAATAAGCAGAACTCACTTCGGGTAGAGGGACGGTTTTAACCTCGCATATTTCTGCGCACTTTCGGAACAGAAAGCAAAGTAATATAGCAATGTTGCATACGACAATATTAATGATGTCACTCGTTCTCTGATTGGTTCTTGCCATGGCAACTCTCCTGTAAACAAATTTCTGTCACTCACTTTGTTATGCTGATGTAGGTGTTATGCACAGAGTGAGCACGAACCTTTCCCTGTTCACAAAAATTTATTTCTAAGGAACTATGCTAGGTACAGATATGTCATTTCTTGAAAACGGTAGCTTAACTAGTGACATTATATGTATGTTATGCTCTGGACACGAGTAAATAAATAAATAAACTCGTGACAATTCTATGGATTCACTTCTACATTTTCTCTGACAGCGTATGACTTGTTTTTTTTCTCTCTCTCTCTCTCGCTACAGGCAGCCTAATTCAGGAGCACTGCTGTCCACGCAAGAGAAAGCGGAACGTGTTTTTCATTTTCACGAAACGCTCCTATTACAGTTCAGTGACAGTTTCCAAGTGCCTACGGTCCAGATCCTCTAGATGTGAAGATCATCAAAGAACGGTACAAAAAGTTTGAAGAGACTGGCAGGAGCAAGGAGCAGCAGACGTCGACACCGCGCGCACGGCTTTTCGACACACTCTCCACATATCAGTGCATCGTGTTTCCAAAGAAACAGACACGTGTAACTCGGAGCACTGTGGTGAAGATTTTACACAAAAGGCTGAGTTTGCTAGGAATGTGCTGGAACAATTTAATCTTGCCAATAACTACCTTAATAGAGATTGTTTGTCCAATGTAGTGACTTTCCACATTTCCAGGAAAGTAAGCAATCGTGATGCCTGGATTTGGAGATGGGAGAGCCCAAAAGTGAATGTCTACGTAGCGTGGCTTAATGCACAACACAATTACTGGTCCATTCTTTTTCATTGAACCTACTATTAAGGTAACAGTTTACCTGGATGTTCTGGAACTTTACACTGGACGTGAGTTAGAGGAATTTCGGCCACGACTGGTGTTTCAACAAGGTGGCTCGTTCACCAGTTCTCGAGACAGTCCACTCTGGTCACGTGGATCGGTAGAGATGGTCCGACAGCATAGCCGTGTTCACCACACATAACCCCTCGAGACTTTTTTGGTTGAGTTATTTTAAGGATAAAGCATCAGTTCATTAGTACCTACTCTTATGGCACAAATACGAGACGTTCGCAGAGGCAGTGACAGAACATAAGCAGGAAAAGGTGGAGAGAAACTGAGTCTCAGTGTAAGTACCGCAGGCAACTAACAGAGCAAATGCACAAGTGTTTCCATAAAAAAGCTTTGAGAGTTAAGCTAAAATTTGCAACAAACTCCATACTTCCTTAGATATTTTTGTCAGGGAAAGACTTTATGCTCATCCTGTATTACTAATTACTGGTACCACGATTACAAATGTAAACAAAAAGGCTATTCTGGAGGAAGCTTCTCTTTACAGGTACTGGTGCTTTAGACCACACCATTCTGAATGCTATGCCGGCACGGGTGCCTACGTACTGTACTGTACTGTACCTGAGGAATCGACGTGCTGGAACATGAAGTCCCGGTAGCGGCTCTGCCACTCCAGCACAGAGTCGCCGCTCTTGGCGAAGTCTTCCCACATCTGCACCCACTCCGTCTCGCTCACCTGTGTACACCGGAAAGTCGTTAGGTTACTTGTAAACAAAAAGGAAAAGATTAGGTTTTTTTTTTGCAGTTCATTAGAAAAGTTGGGTGCCACACATTTCTGTTTCCAGGAGGTAGAACTAGTCACATTTCCAGATGATACGAGCATTGTAAGGAAGTGCTGTACGAGATGTGCTGCACATTCGTGTTCACACACGCATCAGAGACCTGTAAAATGCCGAGAAGATATGAGAGTAGAATTAAAGCTACTGAAAGGAAATTCATAAGAAATGTATTAGGGAAAACAAGGTGAGACAGAGTGAAAAATGTAGATGTTACAAAGGTAATTTTAATAGAAGAGTTGAATGATAAGACTGAGGAGAGTACAATGGTTACAACAGGTTGTGTGTGTAAAGAGAATGGAAGATGAAGAAAAAAGTCCAAGTTTGAGGGCAAGCGAGCAAGAGGGAGACCAGTTTGAAACAAAGGGATCTGAACCAGAACAAAACAGTTACACTGAATGATAGAATTAAGAAGAGTAGGTTACAATGGTTTGGACACGTAAAAAGAACGGAAGACGGAAAGACGAAGGCGACAAGAATTGTTGTGAAGCTGAGCAAAGATACTTCTTCTTCTGTAGTGGTCAATCCAAGGATTGGTTTGCAGCAGCTACAATGGCAGCTTGTCTCCATTCTGTGCGTCTTTCAGCTTTTCTCTTCATTTCTTTATTGGTGTCACATCCCACAGCTTTCACGATTTGATCCATGTACCTCAGTCGTGGTCTTCCTCTCGGTCTTTTTCCCTCGAGTCCTTTGTGTCTTAATAGACTGCCTGTAAATTGCACTCACCTTTTAACAATGAAACTCCAGAAGCTTCTCTTCTCACCTGCTCTTTCCAGAACCACTTCGTTTGTGACCTTGTCGATACCTTTTACTTTGAGCATGCGTCTACAGCACCACATTTCAAAAGAATTTAGCTTCTGGTCTTCCTCTGTCCCGAGAGTCCATTTTTCACACCCATAGCATGTCACGCTCCACACATATGATTTCACAAATCTTTTCCCGATTTCAAGGCTGATGCTCTTAGATGTTAAGATGTTTTTCTTCTTGTTAAAAAAGCCTTTGCTTGAACAATTCTACTTCTCACTTCTGCCTTGCTCCTTCCATCCCTGGTAATATTACTGCCCAGATAAGTAAATTTATCAACTTGTTCGAGCAGTTTATTGCCCACGTGAACTTGGACTTTCACTCGATCTTTTTTGTTGCATGCCATTACTTTTGTTTTTGCTTTATTAATTCTCATATTTTATTCTTCCCCCATAACTTTATCCATTCTATTCAGTAGGACTGGAAGATCTTCTTCACTTTCAGCTAGGACAGCTATATCATCGGCGTATCTTATCGTATCTATTTGTAGGCCATGAGTTACTACACCTGTCTGTGAATTTTCCCTTACTTTTTTCAGTGCCTCTTCAATGTATAGGTTAAAGATAACAGGGGATAGTGCACAACCTTGTCGGAGACCTTTCCGTATCTGCACCTCTTCTCGTTTTGTCCGTCCACGGATAACTGCTGTCTCGTTTTTGTACAGGTTCCAAAGCAAAGATACATCAACAGGAAAAATAGTAAATAATGTCTTCGGGGAAAGTTACTGGCTGGTTTTGCTCGAGAGGCTTTAAACTTCTGACAGAAAGAGAGAGAGGGAGGGAAGGGCTCATCCAGTTTTGTACAGGCAAAAATATCCCCCTCCTATTCCAAAAATCATGTAGTAGACCTGCTAAAATGTTTAGGTTTTGCTACTTTTGCCAAAAGAATATTTGTTAAGTTTGGGGAGATGGAATCTAGTTAACATATTCTGCATATTTTCATTTACTGAAGTCTCATGGCATAATGTTCTGGGGTAACTTGTCACTTAGAAAAATACTGTTCGTTATAAAAAAGAAAGTAATTAGGATTACGTCTATACATACATATTGCAGGCATGTCTTTAAGTAACTGGAAATACTAACCACAGCTTCACAATAGATTTGAAATTTGTTACAAACATTCCATCTGATTCAAATAAATGTAAGGCCATTTTCATTGCGCCATACGGGTTTCACCACTACTTTTTACTTGTGGAGCATCTTCAGTGGCAATTTGTGAACTTACTAATGCACATATGCTGCACTGCAGTTGTACTTAGATAGTTTGTGCATCTAAGATGTCCGATTTTTGGGATTTTATGAACAGAGTTCAGCTTAATACCTCAGTTCCACTGTTCACTGCATTTTGGTTTCGTTTTTTTACTGCACGTTTACATCCCACGCAGTACGACTTCCTAGCTGTGACTCTCTGTCTAAGTATTAAATTTTGTTTCACTTCGCTCTGTCGACAAAGAACTTTACGATAGAATTTCTACGAGGTCCAGTCACACTAATGTGACGACCACCTTTGTTCGACGTCAGTGTGCAATAATGGCTCGCAGGTGGCAGTACCAGCTGTGTGCGGTACATGAAGTATGTCGGAGGGACACTGGAGTGATTTATCTCGTGTCCAGAAGGGCGTGATCATTGGCTTTCAGGCCACGGGTGGAAGCGTTTCTGAAATGGCTAGGTTTGTAAACTGTTTACAAAGGACTGTAGGCTCAGTTAAGAATTCCACGACGCACAGCAAAATTGCGCTATCCAAAACAGGCGCCCAGGGAACTGCGAAGCACCACGGGCCACAGATGAAGGGGCGAACGGAGGCTGTGGAGAAGTGTATGAGCGAACAGATGTGCAACTACTGAGCGGCTGACTGACCCGACGAACCGAGGGGCTACCGACAGTGTACCTCCGACGAGCGTTCGGCCGAAGTCGACGCGTACGGGCTCGCACAGCGGGTGCCGCGGTTCGTGCCGACTGCCGTCCGTCGGTGACCGAGGCTGGAATTTGCACTCAGGTACCGAAACTGGATGTGGCGACAGGTGACCTTTCTGAGTGAATCGCGTTTTACGCTCTGTCAGACGGATGACCTGTGGCGTGGACAGCACGGACGTCCGGAAGCGATCACCTCGAGACAATTGTCGTAACGGTCCAGCCCGGAGGGCTCTACCTGGGTGCTCTCGTCATTCTGGAAGACGCAGTGGCACCTGTCTTCTGTGATCGTGTATACCCCTGCATGTAGTTCGTTTTTCCGGATTAAAACCTGACTGAGAATCTGCGTGACCACGTCAGTAAGACTGTTGACGCCGCGGATCCTCGGGCGAGAAACCCGGCACGGCTCCACGCTGCTGCCGCTACCTCCCTCGACCTCGGTGACTCTCTCCCTGCAGGTCTCACAGTGGTGTGCGCTGCAAAACGTCGTTATTTGCGCTTTTAACAGGTGGTCACAGTAATGTGACACGACAGTGCAGTTATCCGGCGACCGTGAACCGCGACGAAATGTGAAGTGGAATGCTAGAGTTCCCATTTATATTAACAAGTACTACAAATATGAAGACGAATGAAATGACACAATTTCAGAGACTTTACTGGTCTCATACAGACACGATTTTTACGTGTACACACTGAAGCTGCGAGAGAAAATCTTTACCGAGGCCGGGAATCGAACCTGCGAACTGCCGTGCCGAGGTGCTGTGGTGGCTGGCGCACCTGCCTAGTAAGTGGGAGACCCGGGTTCAATTCCCGGTGTCGGTACAAATTTTCACTCACCAATCTGTATGCACAAAAATATGCAGACATTCACTCCCCGTAGGTTTTGCAATGCTTAGCATTTGAAAGCTTTGGCTGCAGAATTTGTGTGAAGTTGAAAGTAATAGTGCCTGTACACTGAACTCTACTAGGTGATTTTGCATTATTTATGAAATGATTGAACACATTATTAAGGTTTTCAGCTTAAATAGAGTGACATACCATAACATTAAGAGTATATGTTAATTTAAATATTCAGGGGAAAATTCTTCCACATCCATAATTGAGTACTGTGTCATTTCATTTAATGTAACTCTACTTCATAAAATTTACAACAGTTATGGAAGTCAGCATGACTGCTATAGACAATATTTCTATTGACACATTGAGATTGCAAAACTATTATGTAAATACTTGGAGTTAAACTACAACACTAATAACTGAAAGAAGAACTGGGGATTAATCAATGAAAAACGAACTGTATTAGCACACTGCAAAGATGTACACAACACAGTTGAAATCAGTGAAAAATACAATACAGGGTGTATCCGAAAGACTCATCCGATTTGGCATGTCTATGTTTCTGACACTCATAAACATATACAATGAATTTTGTTTTTTTAATAACAGGAAACTGAAATAGCTTTTTTTCCCGACATGTTCTCACAGGTGTTCAGTGTACCCCTCTCGAGATGTACAGCTTATGTCAATGCAGTATTCAAATTTTTTCCACACTGCAGCAAGTATGTCTCGAGTTACAGCTTCCACAACTGCTGTTACGCGATGTCCTAGTCCATTCATTGTTGATGGTAACAGAGGCAGAGTCTCTTATGAACTGTTAGCACACTGGACTCGCATTCGGGAGGACGACTGTTCAATCCCGTCTCCGGCCATCCTGATTTAGGTTTTCCGTGATTTCCCTAAATCGTTTCAGGCAAATGTCGGGATGGTTCCTTTGAAAGGGCACGGCCGATTTCCATCCCAATCCTTCCCTAACCCGAGCTTGCGCTCCGTCTCTAATGACCTCGTTGTCGACGGGACGTTAAACACTAATCACCACCACTCTTATGAACTCTCACAAGCAATAATCACATACAGCCAGGTCTGGTGACCTCAGAGGCTAGTAACGTAAGGCCGAATCATTTGATCCAGTAGAACCAATCCATCACTTTGCAATCCTCCGATTTAAAAATTCCCGCACTTCCAGATGTCAGTCTGGGAAAAGAAAGTTCTCGAGCATTTTGAGATATGTGCTTCCTGTAACAGTGAAGAATGGACCGTACACCTTCTCCCGTGAAACTGCACAAAACACATTAAATTTTGGAGAGTAGCTCTCATGTTGTACAACTTCATATAGTTGTCCCGTACCCATAGTGTAACATTATAACGGATCACCTTTCCAATTAAATGGAATGTTGCCTCATCACTAAACACTAAGTGTGGAAGAAAACTGGCATCCTCCATCTTGCCAAGAACGAAATCGCAGAACTCAAGTTGGCGCACACTGCTGCCGCCTAGCAGGCACCGTGCAAACCTCAAGAGTTTTTTCTCTCCAACAGTACGTTGTTCACGCACTATCTCAAACTACGTAATAGTTACGATTTTTTTAAAAATCAGATGATTCTTTTTGATGCACCCCGTACATTCCATAGAATAAACTAAAGTTCCCAGGAAAAGCGTTTCAAAACAAGTTCAATAATTATATTTAGTTTTTTTATTTGCTTTCTGCAAGTATTCATACAGATATGGAGGTAAACTACCACTGCTGCTAAAGAGAACAATTCATCTTTCGTAGCAGAACTTTTTGATGCAGCAATACCGGTCGGAATTGCTTCGGAAATCACTCACAAGTGATGGGGTCGAGGCGGGCGAGCAACTGCAGGTGACACAACGCTCGTGGCAGACGGATGCGATCTATCACCAGTGTGTGGTACCCTCGAGTTCTCCAAAAAGTGACGCCATTCACCGTAACGGGAGTACGTCACGACTCGAGGTGACGGACGGCATCGGACGCTCGAGCTGACCCGTCGCTTCGACCAGATGTGCTCTGTGTAGGCACGTTTGACTGAAAGCACCCGATGCAGATTCGTGTTGTACCAGAAGCATCCGGTCTGTACAAGAGCAGAGAGAGATCGACTATCTGAAATGCCTCAGTGACGTCTCTGAGAAGTCCAGAAACACAGGATTTGGCACGAGACACGTACACTGTGTCGAGTTTTTGCTGTAGCCAGCCTACGGTAGCAGCTACGACCTACATCCCCCAGCTTCCAGCTTCCAACTTTCAGTGTTCAGCATTCATCTACCAGTTTTCATGGTCCAGTTTTCAACTCCAGCTTCTGCCTCTGGCTTTCAGCCTTCATCCTTCAGCTCTCAGGCTTCAGCCATTGCCTCCAGCTTTCAGCCTTCATCCTTCAGCTTTGAAGCTTCAGCCTCCAGCTTTCAGCCTTCATCCTTCAGCTCTCAGGCTTCAGCCTTTGCCTCGAGCTTTCAGCCTTCATCCTTCAGCCTCCACCCTCCAGCTTCCAGCCTCCAGCTTTCAGCCTCCAGCACACCCCGTTACCTGTCCATCTTTGTTGGCATCGGCCCTCTGCGGGAGCCCCTCCGACACCTGCAGCAAGGTGTTGCGGCTCTTCTGCTGCCAGGCTTCAGCCTCCAACCTCCAGTTTTCAGCCCCCAGCCTTCAGCCTCCAGCACAACACCTTACCTGTCCATCTTTGTTGGCGTCAGCCCTCTGCTGGAGCCCCTCCCACACCTGCAGCAGGGTGTTGCGGGTCTTCTGCTGCCAGGCTTCAGCCTCCACCCTCCAGTTTTCAGCCTCCCGTCTTCAGCCTCCAGCACACCACCTTACCTGTCCATCTTTGTTGGCGTCGGCCCTCTGCTGGAGTCCCTCCCACACCTGCAGCAGGGTGTTGCGGGTCTTCTGCTGCCAGGCTTCAGCCTCCAACTTCCAGTTTTCAGCCCCCAGCCTTCAGCCTCCAGCACACCACCTTACCTGTCCATCTTTGTTGGCGTCGGCCCTCTGCTGGAGTCCCTCCCATACCTGCAGCAGGGTCTTCTGCTGCCAGGCTTCAGCCTCCAACTTCCAGTTTTCAGCCCCCAGCCTTCAGCCTCCAGCACACCACCTTACCTGTCTGTTTTTGTTGGCGTCGGCCCTCTGCTGGAGCCCCTCCCACACCTACAGCAAGGTGTTGCGGGTCTTCTGCTGCCACGCTTCAGCCTCCACCCTCCAGTTTTCAGCCCCCCGTCTTCAGCCTCCAGCACACCACCTTACCTGTCCATCTTTGTTGGCGTCGGCCCTCTGCTGGAGCCCCTCCCACACCTGCAGCAGGGTGTTGCGGGTCTTCTGCTGCTCGGCACTGCCCTCGGCCCAGCCACGGGTGCGGCAGATTTTCTGAAGCACGGAGGAGTGACGTAAATGAATAAAAATAAAAATAAAAATAAAATGTTATGTCAGTCACACCCACCTGTCAAATAAATCTAATCTTTAAATAATAATAAGTCTTCTTTTCCGTTTTGTATTCCAAACCAAAACAAGTACACTGTCCGATATCTGAAGGCACCTACGTAATATCGAAGTGACCCTCAAATGTGGTGCCAGGCAGACGAGCCAGTATAAAAGGAGGCACGTAGTAGCATGTTGTCAGTAGAGCGGAACATGTCGGTCAGGAGGGCTCGGTGGTTTTGAACGTGGACTAGTCATCGGATGTCACCGAGAAACAGACCCCTCTTAAAGTTGCACAAGTCGACTGTCGGTTACGTCACTCTGTGGTGGAAATGTAAAGAAACGACCACAGCTAAAGACAGACCTCACATACCACAGGGAACATTAGCTGCTGCGGAGCCTGGCTGTAAAAAGTTGCATAAAATCAGTGGAAGGAAACAGTGCTGAGTTCCAAAGTGTTAGCAGCAGGACATTGACTGTGCATAGGGGCTTAAAATTGGTAGAAGCAAACCACACGTTGCTAAGCAATGCTCGATACGGTGTGACAAGTGACGCCTCTGGACAGTAGGCGACTGGAAACGAGTGATTCACAGTGACGAACGACGCTACAGCGCATAGCAGTTAGATGGGAGGTTGTAGGTTTGGCAGACGTTTGGAGAACAATACCTGCCACCGCGTACGGTGCCGACAGTGGAGTACAGAGGCGGTGGAGTTGTGGAACGAGTGTACTTCTCACGGTTACTGTGCGGTCCCTTTTCCAGTTTGCCGAAACCTTCCCGCTGAGTTTCGGTATTGTTCGACCTTGTGCCTCTCTGGTGGAATTGCTGGTTGTGTAGAATGACTTTACCAGAGAGGCTCGCGATGCGATGAAGTCCGCGAGGCAGCATACCTCAGCGAGCTGACAAGCCTTCGAGTTAGCAGCAGCTGGGGGAAGGCAGCGACTGGGCCTACGTGCTGGGAGTTGGAGTGATAGCATGGCCCCGCTGTAGTTGTGAGATGTTGCTCGGACCGCTGTAATTTGGAAAGGATGATGACGACGTTTTGGTTGTGGGGCGCTCAACTGCTTATGAGGTGCAACAGGGATTAAAACTTTTAAGAAAACATTTCCTTACATTAAAAAATTATGAAAGTTGTATTGCACTTCTCGATTAGATATAAACCAATATTTGTTAGGGGATGAAAGTTGCTATGGAAATATCTCCACAAGAGTTCAGCTATCACAATTGCTGTTTGGTCAGAAGTACAAGGGCATTTCGAAAAGTAAAGATACAATGGCTCGCAGTCCTTAAATAGAACATTTACTTAGAAACCTCCGTTATCCAAACATTTGTTAAGTCGGTGCATAAGCTTTTGTATCCCACAGTCATAGAAGGTTGCCGCCTGTTGTCGGAATCACATTTCAACTACATCTTTGATCTCTTCATCGTAGTGGAATGATTTTCCACCAAGATGCGACTTCAGGTAACGGAAGCCATGGACGTCGGTGGGCACAACGTCCCATTTGAATTGTTTGAGTAGTGCTTTGGTTACGAGCTCTGTGTGAGGCCGAGCATTGTCATGAAGCAAGTGGACTCCACTTGTCAGCATTCCCCTGCGTTTGTTTTGAATTGCTCTTCGAAGACGTTTGAAAATCTGGCAATATGCAGCAGCATTAATTGTCGTTCCAGGAGGCATAAATTCCAACAGAAGAATGCGTTGTCTGTACCGAAAAAAAAAGCCATGATTTTCTTCGCTGAAGTCGACGTTTTGCATTTCTTGGCTTTTGGTGAATTCGAGTGGCGCCATTGCATCGATTGTTGCTCGGATTTAGGTGTATGGTGACAAACCCACGTCTCGTCACCTGTCACAGTGTGGTCAAGGAACTCATCGCCTGCTTCAGCATAGCGTGTGAGGAAGTCGAGTGCAAAACCCGTCCTTTTCTTTTTGTGTTCTTCCATTAACAGTTTTGGAACCCAGCGCGCACACAATTTCCTGTACTCTAACTTGACAGACACAACGTCATAAAGAGTGCCATTGACACGTCCGGTACGATCTGATGCAATTCTTTCAATGTGAGACGTCTATTCGCACGAATTGCTTCCTCAGTTCTCCAAACAAGGGCATCAGAGATCACAGATGGCCGACCTGTTCTTTGTTCGTCACGAACATCAGTCCTACCTTCAGAGAAATGACGACACCATTTCGTTACATTTTGTCAATTCATAATGTTCCCATAAACAGAAACAATTTCTCACCTTTTGCATGAAGAAAACGTATGACGGAGCGCACTTGGCATTTGGCGTGATTCTGAAGCGGCGCAGCCATTTTAAACACGACCTACTCCAACCAGAAGCAACGTTCAACTGCCGATCGACCGCGAGGAGAAAGCTAACGGTTAACACCAGTGTTGCCAACTTGCTCGCCAAAACTCTTCTGTTCCTCTGCCGTACAGTGTATCTTTACTTTCCGAAATACCTTCGTACATTCGGAAAACACCATACTTACAAGACCTTAAGAAGCGTGAAAAGCTTAGAAGGTGTCACAGTTTGTGAGCAACATCAAAATTCGATTAAATAAAACCAAAAAAATCCCTACAGGCTTATTGGATCCATTTGTTCCATGTTAACAGTCTCACGGGTACAATCCAGAAACACAGTTCCACTCGTCGGAATAGAAGCATAAGTCATGGCCGAGACTCAAAAAAGCTAGTCATTTGTGCAGCAATGTGAAAGTCGTGCTGACCGCCTTTTTTTACTACAACGGCGTGGTCCGTCACCAGAATGCCCCATTGCGGACAGTTGGCACCCACTCATCGTCCTGAATTAATTCAGTTTTCTGGTCAAACACAACACGGCCGTGTTTTGTCAGCCTTCCTATTCCCCTGACCTAGCACTCACTGAATCCTGGCTTTCCCCTAAACTGTAAAAGACTCTGAAAGGGACCAGATGTCAGATACCACACAGAATTCCGTGGAGCAGCTGCGAGAAACAGGCTTTCCAGCGATACCTCCAGCCATGGTAGGTGAAACTCTTGTATCTGTATAAATTCAGATACTTTAAGAATAGCCCTAGTAAATGCTCACACCTACCAGCTCATTTGTGCAGCTTTTCTGGGTCATTAGAGCATAACAGTTTTTACTCAGATTTGTGTTAACCTGTCCTCTCTCTCTCTCTCTCTCTTTGTGTGTGTGTGTGTGTGTGTGTGTGTGTGTTACTGTGGATCTCCAGGCGCAAGAATGTGGTATCCTTACTACTTACCACAGGCTGATTATAACAGTGACCCTTAGCCATTGCACACAAATAATTTCTGTTACTGTTTAATTGCTATTTATAATTAGCTGGTTCAATCGAAATTAGCAACTAATTTTTAAATATTCTGCGAATATACTCCTGAATGGAGTAAAAAGTTTTTAATTCAGTCTCAAGCTCATATAAATAAAATATAATTACCTCAATAGCGATTTCAAAATCCTTCTTTTCAATAGTACCACTCCTGTTGACATCTGAAAAAAAAAAAATAAAAACAAGCAGAATGAGATGATACATTCTCTATTTCTTGATAGGTGCATGAAAATTTATTCAGTACAAAGGCAAACTTTCACTTAGCCATGGTTTCTCTTTCTTTATGCCGGCCGGAGTGGCCGAGCGGTTCTAGGCCCTACAGTCTGGAACCGCGCGACCGCTACGGTCGCAGGTTCGAATCCTGCCTCAGGCATGGATGTGTGTGATGTCCTTAGGTTAGTTCGGTTTAAGTAGTTCTAAGTTCTAGGGGACTGATGACCTCAGAAGTTAAGTCCCATAGTGCTGAGAGCCATTTGAACCATTTCTTTCTTCATTTTCCCCCTTCGTGACACAATATGGAAATGTATATTTTAGAGCAGTTCTTTTTATTGTGCAAATGTCCATATTGCGACTGAATAGTAAAACAAAATCTTTTAAGCGTTGTACATTATTTTAAATTAGGAAAAAACAATACAGAATACTGAACAATCAACTAAGAAGATTAACTAATCAGGCTGGAGAGGAATGAATGAAAATCATCGTGAGGAGACTGAAAAGCAAAGTAAATTAGAAGCAATGTACAGAACAGTTAAGTACCTACGAAACAAAGATGGTAGAAACGACGGCAAGTGGGGCATACTCTTTAAAATGAAAGACAGAAGACAACAAGCAACTGTGTCAGTAGTATGTCGAACTAAAATATCGATATTGGAATGTGTCAAAGTGGGTCATGGACCAAAGACGTTGAGATACGAGTTGGAGAAAGTCATTCACGATCTCAGGAAGAGCGTGCAGTCAAACTTGTAAAAGATAATATAGAAAAAATTTAATTCCAATTTTGGCGACCAGGTCAAATTCTGGAGCTGTGAATGCAAAAGATAAATGTTTCCATTCGTAATGGGTTAAGAACGGGATGTGGGCAGGAAAGTTCAAAGAAGTGAGAAAGGCATTTGTTCACTTTATTACTAACTGCTGCTTAAACAATTTGTTCGACGTGAGCACCGGAGATGTACACGAGATGCTGTACAGCGCCAGACTTGCACCTGGCGCCCAAAATCGTAACTAATTTTTTTCGAACGCGCAAATCGATTCCACATTAACGTATTTTCTATCAAGTTTCTCTGCCATATCATAATTACAGTCCAGTAGCCGACTTCAATTTTAGTTACCCAATTGTTATATTGAACAAGAAGGAATTATTCTAGGTTGAGGAGTGTCACGCTACAGATCTGTTTTTGTAGGCTTATCGTTACCCAAATTAAAATCAGCGTGCCCAAAATATGTAGTATATTTAGTCAAGAAAACGACGTAGTCAGTGACCCTCTAATATAATTTTGTGATTGTATAATTTTGTGGTTCGATCAGTTCTTTTATATACCTGTCTTCCTGTCATGCCAGAGGGAAACCTAAACTGAGGCAGTACTATTCTCGTTTCTACAATAATCGATGTTCAGCACACTAGGTACAATCACGTGTTACTGACATTGGTATAACCGCTGGACTGAATGAATGTCGGTGAAATTATACTACAGAACGAAAAGAAATTATGCACCACGAAGGAACTACGTAAATTGATATTGTAAGGCGTCGACAGTAAATACAAAATTGCAAGCTTTGGCTGCGGATGGATCAGTTTGTGAGGCTGCAGCGCAATTTCACTGTACAATTGGCAGGGATAGTGAACAGGGCACATGTGGGTAGGTACCAGGCCGTACAGCCTTTGCGGAGTTCATTCTGTGCACTCGACGATAACTGCGCCCCACAGGCAGGCGCGCGAACAGTACAAGCAGGCGTCAGCATTCGAGAGATTTCATGTTCCGTAGATATCGTATTGTGAGCACGTCACATGAGATGAACGAGTCAAACATACAAAACAACAAACATACAAAAAGATACAAAACAGTCTTCATTAAATATATAAAAAATGTTCTACATAACTGCATATAGTTAATAAAAAGTTTAGAGGAAAAACAGATATTTTACATATAACAGCAGATTTCTTTTATTGTTAATACAGAATTTCATGTTTTAATTTGGAGAAAAATTGCAAGCACATTTCTTTGTTAACAACAGGGATAATTCTATCTAAATGCTGTTTCCCTTTTTGCTTCATAAAACTCTTCTAATGTATAAACAGACATATTTAACAAATATTCCTTTAGTTTTGCTTTAAAAAGAGATTCATTTTCTCTTAAACATTTTATCTGGTCAGGGAGATGGTTAAAAATTATTGTTCCTGACCATTTGACACCTCTCTGAACAAGTGTCACGTTCTTAAGTTCACAATGAGGATTTTCTTTCCCTCTTGTATTATATTTGTGATAGTTCTTATTTGATGGAAATTGTGCAGGGTTCTTAATTACAAAACACATCAGCGAATATATGTACTGGGATACAGTGGTCATTATTTGCAGCTTTTTGAAAAGGTTACAGCATGATGTCCTAGGGGGTACTCTGCACATAATTCTAATAGCCCTTTTCTGGGGCACAAAAAATTTTTTTTTCCAAAGCTAAATTTCCACAGAAGATAATTCTGTGACACATAACGGAGCGAAAATACCCATAGTATGCGGAGTTCAAAGTGGTTAAATCTCCAATGGAAGACATCATTGGGTCAGGGATTTTCTCTGCCTCGTGATGACTGGGTGTTGTGTGATGTCCTTAGGTTAGTTAGGTTTAATTAGTTCTAAGTTCTAGGGGACTGATTACCACAGCTGTTGAGACCCATAGTGCTCAGAGCCATTTGAACCATTTTTTTGAAGACATCATTCTGATAGCATACATAGCCGAGCTCAATTTTTTTTAGGGTCTGTTGTATATGGAAGGACCGGTTCATTTTGCTATCAATATGTACTCCAAGAAATTTAGACACATCCATTCTTTCTATTGGTTGATTTCCACATGTTACATTTATTTCTCTCACTTTTTTTGTTTTTGTATGGAACTGGATAAAATTCGTCTTACTTGAGTTTAGAGAGAGACCATTAACACTGAACCAGTTAATCACTTCAGAGAGTATGTTGTTAACTGACTCCTCGAAATTAACATCTGATTTTCCACTCATGAAGATGGTGGTATCGTCAGCAAAAAGAGTAAATTTGCAAGGCAGGCTTGCACACAATGGTAAATCATTTATAAACATAAAAAACAACAGTGGCCCCAGAATTGAGCCTTGAGGCACACCACAACTAATAGAAGTCCATTCAGACTGAGCGGAGGTATCCCTTGACTCATCTGAGCTGTTTAAAATTACTTTCTGTTTTTTTTTTTTTTCTGAAGATAAGATTGCAGCCAGTTACCTGCGACACCCATTATTCCAAGCAGTTTGGATTTCTGCATGAGAATGTGGTGATCTACACAGTAAAATACCTTTGATAAGTCGCAGAAAACGCCAGTTCCTATCATTTTTAGATTTAGACATTCAAGTACTTCATTTGTAAGTGCGTACACTGCATCCTCAGTTGAACAGCTCCTTTGAAAGCCAAACTGGCTCTTGTTGATAAGTCTGTTCATTATGAGGTGTTCAGTAATTTTATTGTGCATTAATTTTTCTAGAATTTTAGAGAAGGCTGTTAACAGTGGAATAGGGCGGTAGTTAGTGAGCTCGGCAGGAATGGGTGAACACAGTGTCAAGAAGGGAGCGGTCGATCTGGAGAGGCGACAGGACAGCCCCATTCGTGGCCACGAGCGATCCCACGTGCAACTGGTGCTCCAGTGAGCACAGGGTCCGGCAGGGCTCACGGCGCCCGTTCAGAGTGGTGTCGGCCACATTTGGCGTGGAGCGTCAGTGGTGAGTCCCGCCTCAAACTCAGCCCTGACGAATGTTCGATCTACACATCGAAGACACTGCGACGAAAATAACAGAAACGTTCGAGAGTGGAATTAAAATTTAAGTGTCAGGATATCAGTGATAAAGATTCGCTGATAACATTGCTATCCTCTGTGGATCCTTCTGTCGCTCATCAGATTCATCTCCTGCTGTAACCGAAAACTTGAGAGCAAACCTCAGTTCACTTGTACGTAAGTTCCTCAATAATATTGCGATGATTGGTGGAGACTTTCATCATCCAACAATTTATTGGGAAAATTGCAGTTTTGTTAGTGGTGGGCGTGGTAAGACATGTGAGACATTACTAAATGCCGGTTGGCATTGAGAAGGCCATTCTGTTTGAGATACCTCGTCATATTTGAGCTCAGACTGTATTCTAAGATTCTATGACACATCGATGTCGAGGATACTGGACAGTAGTTTTGTGTATCCATTCTGTAAAGAGGCGTGACCTATGCCTTCTTCCAAGAACTGGGCGCGGTTTTTTGTTCGAGGTTATAGTTAGAAGAGGGGCTAACTCAGCCGCAGGTTCAGTATAGAATCTGACAAGGATTCCATCGGGGTCTGGAGCCTCGATCAGTTATAACGATTTCAGCTGCTGCACAACACCACTGACACTAATACCTATAATTTCATTCGTCTATTCAGAGGTACGAGAATTAAATTGTTGCAATTCTCCTGGATTTTCCTTTGTAAAAGAACATTTGGAAACATTTGGCTTTGCTACCCTCACTTTCAGTTCCTCTCTTATTCGCTAGGGTCTGGACACCAACACTCGTGAAATGTTCGTACGGGAAAATCCCCCCTTCATCGCTACCTCGGAGATGCTGTGACCCATCGCTCGTGCGCCGACTGTAACACGACGTTCAGAGTCACTTAAATCTTGATAACCTGCCATTGTAGCAGCAGTAACCGATCTGACAACTGCGCCAGACGCTTGCCTTATATAGGCGTTGTCGATCGCAGCGCCGTATTCTGTGTGTTTATATACCTCCATATTTGAATACGGATGACTATGCCAGTTTCTTTGGCGCTACAGTGTTTGAAGAACACATCAGAGCACTCAAATATGGTACAAACCATTCAACATTTGCAAATCATTTAAAACAGGAATATTGAATCATAAGACAGACACCTCCTCAATTTCGAAGAAAATTTCCATATACACAAAGCATTAACAGAAAATAAACAGTTGCTGAACACCCAAATAAATATTGGTAACGAAGCACTCGATAAACTAATTAAAGAAATCACGAAAACAGAGAAAATCCTTTTCCATCCTTCACGCTCTCTTACTCAATCCTGCCCCCCCCCCCCGTCCTCCCCCCCCCCCAATTTTGTTTCACCTCTTGCCCCTCACTTTTTCTTCCAACTCACTCGTATTACTATGGACTAATATGTCCACTCATCTTTACTTCTCGCTCTTCCACCTGCTCACCACACACACAGAAAAAGGGAAAAACTCCATCACTGTTCCTTCATTACACTTACACGGTATACAAATACACAGCAGCATACTTAAATAGAATAACACACATCCGTATGTATATTTTTTCACACAAGACTACAAAACGCTAAAAGCGCCCGATAACCAGAAGTGACGGTATGGTCTGGCGTGCCATTTCCTTCTTAACAGGACTCCTTTGTTTGTCACCACCACCATCCTGCAAATTGAGACGCGTATAGCGCGTGCGGCGCGACGCAGCGCAGCGCGTGTTTTTGTGACATCACAGGTTCAAATGGGACCACCGCGCAAATTGCGACGCGACGCGACTGGGACGCGACGCGCGCCTGCGCCAGGTCGCGCGGCGTTGCGGTTGAGGCACAGTTTCTCGCGCCGCGCGTCGCTAGCACCGTGGGAAATTTGAGGCGGGGAGTGGAAAAGTAGCCCGGCCATATGTTCACATCGGAACGGCACATATGAGCAGTGGTGGTATTACCCATACGAGAAATTTTGCCTTACTGTGTACTGAATTTTATTCCCTTTCGTTTTTTTGCCATTCAAACGTTCCAGCTTTCTTCGTCAGTACATTGTACTTTTATCTTCTTTACATCGGTATAATTTGGTTTAGTTTTGTTTTGTTTTTCTTCTGTCAAGAAAAATGCATACTTCAGTTACTGGCGAGCGATTGGCTGCTGGACTTTTATCATATGCCTCCGCTATATTTTCAGATCGCAAGAAGGGACAGAGAGTAGAGAATAAGGAAGCAAGGAATATTACAAAATCATGTGATTAAGAAGCAATGCAGGAAAGTAAAACAAGGTTAGCTTCCCGCTGCCTAGTATGCTGGCGTATCTGCCCAGATCACGTATACGTGATCTGGGGTATCTGTACGATCTGTTACAAAAATTTGGAAAGGGATAATCTCCACACGTGTGATCCCTTTGCGCTCCTGGTTAAAAGCGTCCAAGATCTGAAGTATAGAAGTCTCACTGTGAATACTCTGATATGAATGTAATAATGTAATGCGACACACATTTCCACTGCAAGCTAGAAACAGTCGAAAATCAGTCACAAATAACAATGTTTTAAAACTTCCTGGCAGATTAAAACTGTGTGCCCGACCGAGACTCGAACTCGGGACCTTTGCCTTTCGCGGGCAAGTGCTCTACCATCTGAGCTACCGAAGCACGACTCACGCCCGGTACTCACAGCTTTACTTCTGCCAGTACCTCGTCTCCTACCTTCCAAACTTTACAGAAGCTCTCCTGCGAACCTTGCAGAACTAGCACTCCTGAAAGAAAGGATATTGCGGAGACATGGCTTAGCCACAGCCTGGGGGATGTTTCCAGAATGAGATTTTCACTCTGCAGCGGAGTGTGCGCTGATATGAAACTTCCTTGCACTTGCCCGCGAAAGGCAAAGGTTCCGAGTTCGAGTCTCGGTCGGGCACACAGTTTTAATCTTCCAGGAAGTTTCATATCAGCGCACACTCCGCAGCAGAGTGAAAATCTCATTCAGGAAACATCCCCAAGGCTGTGGCTAAGCCATGTCTCCGCAATATCCTTTCTTGCTAGTTCCGCAAGGTTCCCAGGAGAGCTTCTGTAAAGTTTGGAAGGTAGGAGACGAGATACTGGCAGAAGTAAAGCTGTGAGTACCGGGCGTGAGTCGTGCTTCGGTAGCTCAGATGGTAGAGCACTTGCCCGCGAAAGGCAAAGGTCCCGAGTTCGAGTCTCGGTCGGGCACACAGTTTTAATCTGCCAGGAAGTTTCATATCAGCGCACACTCCGCTGCAGAGTGAAAATCTCATTTTGGGAACAATGTTTTAATTGGTTCGCCGTGATGAGAAAAAGCATTTCAATTGTTGCATGCGCATTATCAGCATTAATAAAGTAATTATACAACAGGCTACATAAATGAAGAAAATGGTTGGTATTATTACGAAAGTTGGAATATCCTAAACGAGTGTTATGATTAGATATATTTGATTTGTTGAAATGTGCTGCTGACAAAGGCAGATCTACTTTCATGACAATGTCTTCGAACTCCAATCCACATGGCTAGCTTGTGCATTCCTGTCGCGCGAATTATCCTCCGATGCTCACAATACTCTGGCTATTGTGTTGTGCGACAGATCAATTGTTTATTTTTCTCGATGACAACTATTTTATTCACGATCACACATTGTTAGTTTGGCAAGCCCTAGGTGAGTAAACAGTATCTGGCATGTGCCTATCATTCCGCCTGAAGGAACGCTCGTCGTTATTTTAATACTGCTCAGATCAAGAGAAAGAATAAAATCCTTTGGTAAGTTTCCTTTCCAGTAGCTCAGTGTTAAAAATACGATGGGTTACGGGGATTCCACCAAAATTCCAACAGAACTGGCTATCTATTTTTGTCTGAGTTGTTAACCTTTTCTCATTCGAAGAAGCATCACCGTTTGTGAGTAACGGCCACATTTCTCTTGGTGACTGGTTTAATTGTACTTCCTTTGTCACAGTGTAATTTGCCAAACTTATCTGACGGCAGCTATTGAGACAGAATTCCGAAACGGAGAGCCTCATTAAACAAGTAATTGGCAATCACAGAGCTCAATAGCTTACGAAAAACCTCGTAGTGTTGGTTTGCAGTAACATAAAAGAAGAAATTTCTTGAATATTTTCATACTAGGAAGCTCTTGTTTCGCTAGCTGTCGATGACTCTTAAAAAATTGCAGTCACTGGAGTGAAATAAATAAAAAGGGAATTATAAGTACTGATATATCGCCATAGATAAGAAAGTTCGGTGTGTTTAAGAATTGACAAAACACTCTCCTCCTTGTGTGCTATCATTCGCCAAACTTTTGTTTCGATGTCTCGAGCGGTTTAGGAGATATGAGAGATGTTGCGAGCATTCATTCTCGCGGGCGTGAGATCGGAAGTGAGCGCGCTACATAGGATCCATTTTCTCGAGATCGGCGGCACATAGAGACCTCCTCCCAAGTCTAAACAAAAATTCAACATGACAGCTAAATTTCATACACAGCAACATATGGTGTAATGCGCACCAAACGCAAAATCACAGCGACCCCTAATTTTCGTTGCAAACTTTTTGAGTTTTGCGTAGTGTATTACTAAAATGTGTACACCACAATAAGAATGGTCATTAGCGAGATATGGGCACTTCGCCACGAAGCTGACATACAACGCTACAATTAAGGCAAAAATCAAATTTTTTCAGTGAATAGTTTGTGTAAAGTCGTTTGAGAAAGATAACAGGTTGCGTGCGCTTCGGTTCAGTCAGCGCAGAGCGTCGCCAGTCGGCGCGTGCGAAGTACGGTGTACGCGTCGCAATATGCGCTGCACCCGCGCGACCCGTGCGGCACGTGCGTGTCGCGCTGTAGTCTAGTGTCACGGCCGGCCGCGGTGGTCTCGTGGTTCTAGGCGCGCAGTCCGGAACCGCGGGACTGCTACGGTCGCAGGTTCGAATCCTGCCTCGGGCATGGATGTGTGTGATGTCCTTAGGTTAGTTAGGTTTAAGTAGTTCTAAGTTCTAGGGGACTGATGACCACAGAAGTTAAGTCCCATAGTGCTCAGAGCCATTTTTCTAGTGTCACGTCACACGTGCGCCTATCCTTTACAGCACGGCGATACGTCGCCGATATTCTACGCCCCGTTTTCTTGCCCCTCATGGTACGTGATCCTGGACTTACACTTCAGCAAAATAATGCCCGCCCGCACACGGTGAGAGTTTCTACGGCTTGTCTTCGTGCTTGCCAAACCCTGCGTTGTCCAGCAAGGTCGCCGAACCCCTCCCAAATTCAGAATGTTTGGAGCATTCAACTCTGGCGCCCTAACGCGCCAATTGGACAGAATTTGGCGCGATATCTCTCAGGAGCCAAACAACTGCTTGCTTAAGAGCCAGAAGTGGACCAACGCGTTATTGACTTGCTGAATTTGTGAAGCCCTTTCTCCTGAATAAATCACCCAGTTTTTATGGAAGTTTAATCATTCGTTTATTTGTACATTGAAAGTTGGACGTTAATTTCTATTTTTTCTTTTTTGGAAATTTGGCCTCTGATTCATCGGCTGTGTGCACACACAAACTCTTGAGCCTGAGATATTATTATCGCGAGTGGTGGTGAGCAATCAGTTGTTGAGAGGAATCGCATGGGACAACAGACGTCGCAGCCTGCCCTGAGCGTGCTAGTATTATTATTATTATTTTGTAATTTGCCTTTCTTCTGTGCGCAGTTGTTGCTTCCTTGCGCATGGAAGGATTTGTCAGATTTGTGTGTGCATAAATTGGAAGCCTGCCAGGGTGGCCGAGCGGTTCTAGGCGCTACAGTCTGGAACCGCGCGACCGCTACGGTCGCAGGTTCGAATCCTGTGTGTGATGTTCTTAGGTTAGTTAGGTTTAAGTAGTTCTAAGTTCTAGGGGACTGATGACCTTAGAAGTTAAGTCCCATAGTGCTCACAGCCATTTGAATCACAAATTGAAAGTAATATTCGTATCTTTGTTGTGACCACATACGCAATTATTGATTATAGAAGTTGTGGAATAATTAAAGTTTATGGTAATCAAAGTCTCCGAGGAAAAGAAAGGTCTGAGTCAAGTTTGTCACCGTGCGAAATGTCAGTTTTCACAATACAGTAAATCCAAAGTTTTTATCGATTCCTTTCATTTTTTTACGCCGCTTAAGGCTTGTTGGCTAACCCTCCTGACCACTTAATTTCTATAAAAAATAATAATAAAAGGGCGAGTAGTTGCATCAGTAGTTGCGACCACGCATTGCACTCCCCGGGGATCGCAGTATTTCTTTTGAGTTATTTTAGCATGTTGCTGGATGCAAAACGGTCAAGCAGTTGCAGCGTCAAGACGAGGTAAGTTACCACTTGCGTGCAGGAGCATTACAGTGTTAATTGTTAGGAGACGAACTGATTTGTCATGATTTATAGGAAGAGTAATTAATTTCTGGCTTCTGTTCTCAATCAGAACACTGACACGTACGATAGTAGGAAGTTCCAGAAACTGTTTGAATGCTGCCATGTCGGCATAAGGGTTTTGAACCATCGGCGAAAGATACATAGAAAAGGCAAGCAAAGAAGTGTATGCTGTCTTCATAGACCTCGAAAAAGCCGTGCAGTGGGGTAAGCTGTTAGATACCTTGAAAAAGAAGGGAGCAAAGTGGAAAGAGAGAAGATTGATCGCAATCTTACCTACGTCTACATTCATACTCCGCAAGCCACCTGACGGTGTGTGGCGGAGGATACCTTGAGTACCTCTATCGGTTCTCCCTTCTATTCCAGTCTCGTATTGTTCGTGGAAAGAAGGATTGTCGGTATGTCTCTGTGTGGGCTCTAATCTCTCTGATTTTATCCTCATTGTCTCTTCGCGAGATATATGTAGGAGGGAGCAATGTACTGCTTGACTCCTCGGTGAAGGTATGTTCTCGAAAGTTCAACGAAAGTCCGTACCGAGCTACTGGGCGTGTCTCCTGCAGAGTCTTCCACTTTCGCGATTACTAAATGATCCTGTAACGTAGCGCGCTGCTCTCCGTTGGATCTTCTGTATCTCTTCTATCAACCCTATCTGGTACGGATCCCACACTGCTGAGCAGTATTCGAGCAGTGGGCGAACAAGCGTAGTGTAACCTACTTCCTTTGTTTTCGGAATGCATTTCCTTAGGATTCTTCCAATGATTCTCAGTCTGACATCTGCTTTACAGACGATCAACTTTATATGATCATTCAATTTTAAATAACTTCTAATGCGTACTCCCAGATAATTTATGGAATTAAATGCTTCCAGTTGCTGACCTGTTATATTGTAGCTAAATGATATGGGATCTTTCTTTCTATGTATTCGCAGCACATTGAGATTCACATGACGAGTTCTCAGTGAAAAGTGCCCCTAAGTATATGAATTCTTGCACTCTCTTGTAGGACTGGTTTATTATGCTGAATGTGGTCATTGTTTGGTAGCTGGTTTCTTAGGTCGCTGGCTGCGTCAGCGAAGACAGGGCAGAGAGATGCCGGGTACGGTCCATAACCTGTGAGGAAGTGCGGCAGTCCCTTACTCGGTTGGAAATGCGAGAGTTGGAGACGTTCTTTGATGTTTGGGAGAGTTGGCAAGTCCTTCTGCCTGTTTGTCCCAGAGTTCTTGACATAGCTCTTCTCCTCTTCTTTTAATTGCAAATTTATCCCCCCTCCGCACCCCCAAAATGCTCTTTTTCTATATCTCCCCTATACCAGGCCGCCTGTTCCCGGATTTTGATGTCCAGGGGACACACCCCCACGAGTGTTAGTAGTGCCCCTCCCGGAGATGCTGTGTATGCTCCAAGGGAGCGTAGAAGCATGTTGCGCTGCACCGTCCTCATGGCCACAGCAGGCACGACCCTCGTGAGCCAGTGCGCCCGGACTCCGGATCCGTAACCAACGATGGAGGCGAGAATGGCGCGGCGGCAGGGCTTCACGAGTTCTGGTGGGAGGTACGGACCTTGGGTACACCTGCCCGCCGCCTGCGCTGCCAGCCGGCGGCAGCGGCCGGCCTGTTACAGCTGCCGCCCACCGAACGGCGCGGCCCGCCATCCAAACAGGCCCCGGTGCCTGGAGGCTGCCACCCCCAGCCGCCTCGCCAGCGGCGCTGTTTGCCTTATGAGCCCCCGGGCGCGTCGGCGCGGGCGGGCGTAAATCATCGGGCCGGCTTTCAGGAGGAGGTCGCCACCTGCCGGCGTTTACCGCGCGGTAAACACGGCACCTGCTGCGAGAGCCGCACACACGCGGCCCACCGTGCCGGGTCGCCGACGTCCATCGCGTGTGAACTCCTACGTGCCCGGAGGAGGACTCGAACCTCCGGCGGGAGGGACCGCGCAGCCGTGACACGGTGCCTCTGACCGCGCGGCTGCCCACCACATCTCACGTGTTGCACACACTAGCACTGTTCGTGTTCTTCAAAATACCGGTAATCCGACACATCGATGTTCAATTTAACCACTCTCGCCACTCGATCAGTAGAGAAAGTATCGATACATCCACAAATCGGAGTAGAAAATATCGACGGACTGGCATATAAATATATTGGCTCCACAATGTAAATATACTGCCGGTTTCAGCTTTCTTGTTTAAGTACTGATTTATTAATATATATACTGACCCTACGACTTATCTTAAAAGCTAGATTAAGGAAACGCAAACCTACGTTTCTACCATTTGTAGACTTAGAGAAAGCCTTTCACAATGTTGACTGGAATACTCTCTTTCAAATTCTGAAGGTGGCAGGAGTAAAATACAGGGAGCGAAAGGCTATTTACAATTTGTACAGAAACCAGATGGCAGTTATGAATCGACGGACATGAAAGGGAAGCAGTGGTTGGGAAGGGAGTGAGACAGGGTTGTAGCCGCTCCCCGATGTTATTCAATCTGTATATTGAGCAAGCAGTAAAGTAAACAAAATAAAAATTCGGAGTGGGTACTAACGTCCACGGAGAAGATCTAAAAACTTTGAGGTTCGCCGATGACATTGTAATTCTGTCAGAGACAGCAAAGGACTTGGAATAGCAGTTGAAGGGAATAGATAGTGTTTTGAAAGGACGGTATAAGATGAACATCAACGAAAGCGAAACGAGGATAATGGAAAATAGTCGAATGAAGTCGGATGATGCTGAGGGAATCAGATTAGGAAATGAGCGCTTAAAATAGTAAAGGAGTTTTGCTATTTGGGGAGCAAAATAACTGATGATGGTCGAAGTAGAGAAGATATAAAATGTAGACTGGCAATGGGAAGGAAAGTGTTTCTGAAGAAGAGAAATTTGTTAACATCGAGAATAGATTTAAGTGTGAGGAAGTCGTTTCTGAAAGTATTTGTATGGAGTGTAACCATGTATGGAAGTGAAATATGGACGATAAATAGTTTGGGCACGAAGAGAATAGAAGCTTACGAAATGTGGTGCTACAGAAGAATGCTGAAGATTAGATGGGTAGATCACATAACTAATGAGGAGGTATTAAATAGAAATGGGGAGAACAGGAATTTGTGGCACAACTTGACAAGAAGAAAGGGTGGGTTGGTAGGACATGTTCTGAGGCATCAAGGGATCACAAATTTAGCATTGGAGGGCACCGTGGAGGGTTAAAATTGTAGAGGGAGACCAAGAGATGAATACACTAAGCAGATTCAGAAGGATGTAGGTTGCAGTAGGTACTGGGAGATGAAGAGGCTTGCACAGGATAGAGTAGCATGGAGAGCTGCATCAAACCAGTCTCAGGACTGAAGACCACAACAACAACAACAACAATTCTGTTTTAGCTGTCTTCTCTTCCGTCGATTGGGCTTGACGTGTACAGATGGGCGTGTAAGACGAGAAAAGGTCTCTGTAACACCCCCAGTTATGCAACACCCTAAGGGCAGTCCTCCCATTCCACCGTCGTTGGAAATTTTGAAAATGTACCTTTACAGGGACAAACTGTCTGTAGTGCTAGACGTCTGCAGGTAGGCATCTGCAGTCAAGAGTGGTGTCGAGAGGCTGCCTGCTTGCCTCCAAAGGCTTACTGCCTGTACACTGAAGCACCACAGAAATTGGCACAGGTATGCGTATTCAAATAAAGAGGCAGAATATGGCGCTGCGGTCGGCAACGCCTATATAGGACAACAAGTGTCTGGTGCAGTTGTTAGATCGGTTACTGCTGCTACAACGGGACTTTATCAAGATTTCAGTGAGTTTGAACGTGGTGTTACAGTCTGTGCAGGAGCGATGGGACACAGCATCTTCCAGGTAGCGTACCGTGAGTATTAGGAATCCCATAAAATATCAAATCTCCGACATCGCTGCGGTCGGAAAGGAGATCGTCCAAGAATGGGACTCAAGAGAATCGTTCAACGAGATAGGAGTGCAGCCCTTCAGCAAATTGCAGCAGATTTCAATGCTGGGTCACCATTAAGTGACAGCGTCCGAACCATTCGACCAAACGTCACGGACATGGCCTTTCGGAGCCGAAGGCCCATTCGTGTACCCTCGATGACTGCACGACACGAAGTTTTACGCCGCGCCTGGGCCCGTCAGCACCGACGCTGGGCTGCCGATGACTGGAAACACGTTGCCCGGTCCGACGTGTCTCGTTCCAGTTTGTATCGAGCGGATGGCCGTGTACGGGTATGGAGACAACCTCACGAGTCCCTGGACCCTGCATGTCGGCAGGGCACTGTTCAAGCTGACGGAGTGATGTGGGGCGTGTGCAGTTGGACTGGTATGCGACTCCTGGTACGTCTAGGAACGACTCTCACAGCTGACACGTATATCCTGTGTCATCAACTGCATCCATTTATGCCCATTGTGCATTCCCACGGGCAATCCCAGCAGTACAATGTGACACCCCACACGTCCAGAATTGCTACAGAGTGGCTCCGGAACACTCTTCTAAGTTTAAACACTACCGCTGCCCACCAAGCTGCCCAGACATGAACATTAGTGAGCAGATCTGGAATGCCTCGCAACGTGGTGTTCAGAAGAGATCCATCGTACGGATTTACGGACAGGGCTGCAGGATCCATGGTGTCAGTTCCCTCCAGCACTACTTCAGACATTAGTCGATTCCGTTCCCACATCGTGTTGCGGCACTTCTGCGTGCGTGCGGGGGCCCTAAACGATATTAGGCAGGTGTACCACTTTCTCTGGCTGCTTCACAGTTTGTCACTGTACAGGTACATTTTTAAAATTTCCATCAACGGTGGGCGGGTTGCACCGAGGGTGTTGCTTAACTGGGGGTTCTCAGAGGGACCTTTTGCCATCTCACACACGCATGTGTCACGCGTCGCTCGCCCTCCCCCCTTCTGTGATCGCGCTACAGGAGGGCGCAAAACACGAGAGCAGAAAAAGCATTAGAATTCTTTTCTGCTTTGGATCACGTACAAATTTTGTCGAATTGTTTTGAACGGTCCCTGGTGGTTCCACGCTGTACACAACGTATACACGAGAGCAAAATTGCGGTTACGCTGCACTACACCTAAATAGGAATGCAGCCCAACAATAACCTTAGAGAAGGGTCGAATCGTCTGGGGGGGGGGGGGGGGAGGGGGTGCCAGCCAGCACAGTCAAAGGTTCTCATCACACTGCCAAAATTGTTTTTGATCGCGTAATGGCTGAGAGTCAACGTCCCAAGGAAAGGGGTGGGTGGTTCGATTGGCTCAGTTAACGCCCCCTCTGACTTCTTTTCGGGGCGATTGTGAGCGGCAGTGTGTGCTCGTCCATCCCTGAGAAAACTGCGCTGTTTCGACGCTTGGCGTCGCGGCTCTGACCTCCATCCCAGATGCGTCAAAAGAAGGCGTGAAATGTGGGTAAGAGGGGCTCTGACGACCTTTCCGTCGGGTGCCCCATCCATCGTGGCGTTAGGCGGAACTGAGGTGAAATCTGGTGCCACTGTGGCGTCATTAACGTCATTAACCCACCTTACACCTTCTCGCACGTGTAGACAGACAGACCTGGCTGTTTGAAACGTCACCGTGCCCCAGGATGACGTCACAGGGCACCGCGCTGTTGCACCATCGCACAGGACTGTGGAAATGGTGTCTGTTGTTTTGGACACGTCCGAAAGAACACATACCATCTTGATATAGTAGATAACGCTTACTGTCCAATGATCTTCTTCAGTGCTGATGCACTCACATTGCTCAAACTCTTACGGGAAGACTGCCGCGAGTGTTGAATATAGTGGGCAGGGGCACTACAAATGTAGTGTGTGGACAGTAAGTTGAAAATATGGGTCTCATGGGCAGCGTGCGACAGATGCGTCCCTGTAGTCGCACTGTCCTTTGTTTCCTCGATGGGTCAGTCGGTTAGAGCGTCTGCTATGTAATCAGAAGATCCGGGTTCGAGTCCCGCTTGGGGCACACGTTTACAACTGTCCCCATTCATATTTATCAACGCATGTAAGCATCTAAAGGTCTCGATTTCATGGTAATTCATTGCAGATGAATGCTGTAGGCACCTCTGAACTAAATTTCAAAGTCCTGCGTATGGTACGCAGTTACGAGGTTTCATAAAAGTGATACTTTGATTGTGCTGTACAACGGTCATTCGTCACGCAGTAATGCTGTTCAAAACGTATCCTGAGATTACATCGTGCAAGATAAATATTACGCACTTCTGTAGATACCAGTAAAGAGTGAAGCAGGTACAAGGTTGCCCTATATTTCTGAGAATATTGCATAAAAAGTTGAAGATGTGATTGTGCCGTGGTAAAAATTGCTGTTTTGAAGAAAAAAAAGAGCTCAGCAGTTGGTCAGTCGGAGTGAGTCAGGGTCAGTCACTCGTCACCGGTTGCTGGACTGTCTCTCGTTCGCATTTGTGCGGCAGTCAGTATCTGTCGTTCGGAGTTCCAGTATGTGTTAGACCACCAGTCTGCTCGAGTGTGCTCAGGCGATGATCAATGGCGGTTGGATCGATCGGTTGGTCGGTCGCGCACTGAGACACGAGATGACTTGTCCGCCTTGAGCGTCGGCGCATGTGAGGTCGCCACGTGAGTCCAGTGGGCCGCGCCGTATAGCGAGGGGTAGTGGCTTCGCGGCCGACACGAGAGCAGCAGGAGTGAAACCACGATGTCGGTCTGGCCGGTGCGAGCTGCGACGCCGTGAGACGGGAGATCGGCGCGCCTTCCTGCGTCCGTTGAAGCGGCTGGCAGCGGACGGTTCGGGAGAGCGATTTGGGGGTGCTGAGCCAGGTCTTCTCCAGAAATCGCTGTTTATTTGAAGTTAAGTGATTGGTGATATGTTGTTTCATTTACTTGTTACATTCTACTTGTTTTCTTTGTCAGTCTCTCGTCCCCAGCTTGCTCGTCTGTCTCCCGTCGGCATTTGTTAGGCAGTTAGTGTCTGTCTGTCTGTCTCCCGTATGTTAATAGCTGCCTCTGTCATGTTTGTCGGATTCGGTGTTAACGAATTTATTCCTTGAAGTGTAACGGCCTAATTCCTGAAATATGTTTTTATCTTGCCTATCATCTTGAGAGGCGGTATATGTGTAATGTAGAGCATGTTTTTATATTTTATGTAAGACTGCAGTTCATGGGTTTTTATTCAAATGGTCATTTTAGTATATAAAGTTGCCATCCTTCCGCCGTAAGAGTTTTTTTTTTTTTTTTTAATCAAGTTGCACCTTCGGTGGCAAGTTAATTTATTTAATGTTAGTGCTTTGTACGATTTCCATCCCTCCTACGGCGTGCGTGGTTTATGTGCTTGTGTGAGTTGTTAAAATTTTTAGTTTAAAGTAATCTGGTGTATTGCAGATTTGCACCAGTGTAGTCTTTCAGAGGTTGTTGTGAGCGGTCGTAACTACGGCCGTGTCAAAAGGGAGCGGCAAGGTTCTCAGCTCGAAAGCTCATACTGTCAAAATTGGTTCTTTCTGCCTCTGAATGAATTGTAACTTGATATTTAGAGGGTGCTTTCGGATTATAATTTTAAATCTGTTAAAAAAAAAGAGCTTTTAGGAATAAAATTTCCATTTGTTGACAGAAATTTAATTTGTTTTCATCAGTTACCCACTGGCAACTACTTCCACGCTCACAGTGTGATTAAATGTGTTAATGTTCTTGATGAATCGCTAGTAAATAAAGTAAATTCTTAAGAAAAGGTTTTGAAAGTAAATTCACGGTTCAGTGATTTGATTTCAATTTTTAGGAAAACTGGAGCAGGCGAATTGTTGCTATGGCTGGAATAGGAATTAAATACTGTATTTCGCTACAAAACCCACAAGAAAAAGTACAACAAGGAAGAGAAATATAGGTCGCATTCAATAGTGGATGAAGACAAAGTGATTAACGCAATGAAAATTCCAAAATCAGAGTCAGTAAAACTCGCTGTATGTGTGGAATCAGATTTAATTAACAACAGAGATATACTTTCAGAGTTTCAACAAATACGAGCGCAACAGATGGGCCATTGAGGCAGAGTTGGTAATTATATTACGCACAACTATTGATAGTGTCTGTTCAGAATGTGGAGGCATAGCCGGTCTACAAATGGAATACGTGATATGACGAAGGAGAAAAATTAGGTGTAGAAATCGGAAAATTTGTCGTTTTGTAACTTTCAGTTATATCTACAATGGCGTAACTACGCAAACTGTAGTTTCATTTTTATGTGTAAAAGCCAGTTTAGACCAGCTGACTCACCAAAGAATACGCTGAAGACGTACATCAGCTTCTTCTTCCTGAAGTCTGCCATCTTGGTGCTTTCGCTGTTGTGTTAACTTCCTGCAACAAGAAAAAAGTGCTGCTAAAAACTATGACGTAGTTTATTAATTTAGGTAAGGAAAGATTGTAGACAAGACAGTTTACTTGATGATGAGCAATCTGTTTTCATCAGAATAGCTTTTGAACTAAAAATAGCAGCAAAATTAAAAAAAAATTGATTGAAATCGCTAAAACTGAACAAAGCACTACGCTCCAATGGCATTTCTATCAGATTCTATGCAGAATTTCTGTCGAGCTAGCCTCTTTTTAACCATAGTATACTACCGGAGGAAAAATACTCAGTTCGGAGCACAAATAAGGCGAATACTCTCTTGTTTAAAAGACGTTGACTGAAAAGTGGGGTACCAGCTGCCTCATTCTAACCTGCCTCAGCACCTTTCCAAATTTTCCCAAAAACATTGGCATGCGAACACGTTCGTGCTCTTTTTAACACGGAACTCACCTCCTACCTCGCTGGCACACACTACTCCATCGCCCACACCCGTCTCCTGCCAGTTGCCCTTCATCACTCACTCATTGTCATTATCTCTTTGTGTTCCTGTGTCCTTCATTCTCTCCTGCTGCTACTCTCTCCCCTCTCTTCCTCGTCGTCACTGTCACAGACTCTACCACTGGCCGTCACCTACTTCAACTTTTCCTTCTCTTTATTCCTCTTCCACTAGCGCCGTCTCCTCCACTCTTTTCCTAGCCCTGTTGTGTCACTGCCATTGTGTCGCTCTTTCTCTCTCTCTCTCTCTCTCTCTCTCTCTGTTCCGCCATAACATCAAGCGCCGGGACGTAGGCACGGAACGTAACCACAGGGACGGCTGTGAGACGACGTACGCTGTCTCGGATCGCACCACGACAGGAGCGGTCTCTAGCGGAAGAGAGTATAAGCGCCGCTCCAGCCAGCACAAGAAGTCGTGACTGTTCAGCTCAGACTTGTGGTCTAGATCAATTGCTTGCACGGAAATTGTATATATCGAAGGACATTGATTATTTGCATGTCGCCAATTTCTCGCGACACCTCATCATGAAGAAGGCAAAGTTAAGTATTATCAATTCAATTACTGTAATGAACTCCATTAATATTATTTGCTTGTATGTTGTCTAGCTATCCGAGAAAACAGCTTCCTAGGCACCCTATATTACACGAGTGGGCAGGATGCTGCTGTCTCCTTTGCCTTTTCTATCGCACAACCACTGCCTACTACCTTCCAGTATTCATTACTTTACCGTCTCTTTGCACTGCCACTGGCTCTCGTATCTCGGCACAGGAAAGAGCGAATATGTTTGTATGCCAAAAAATTTTGGAAAATTTAGAAAGGTGCTGAGGACGATAGAATGCGGTCTCTGGTACCCTGGTTTTCAGTCATAGTCTCTTCAATTGCTGCCTGTTCGCCTTTTTTGTGTTCCAATAGGAGCACTTTTCCGGTGGGTGCCTTTTTTTCCCTATCGCAGCAGGGCATGCCACATATACAAAGAAAATTTATGGCTTAGTAAAATTTTGATAGTTTAGTTACGCTAAAGTGAAATAGCACGACACTAATTTTGCACTTGAGAGTGCATGTGCTCCAGTACTACAACACGGAGTTTCCAGAGCCCTCCTGGTGGTTACCAGGAGCCCCCTGACAGTAACGGAGACCCTCAACAGCACACTCCTCCTTGTTACATCACTTTATGAGCCATGTTTTCGCCTCATACGGGATTTCACGTTCGTACTTCACGTGTACAACTGGTGCAAATTTGTATCTCTGTATCGCCCGGATAAACATGACAAGAAAATTGTCAGTGTTGTTCGTGATCGACATCTTACGAATATATCACAAAAATGTCAGTCATTTCCCGCGCATACCCGTCTTGGAGCCCGCAGATAGGTTTTGTTGCGAAAAAATGGTCGAACAAAAGCTTTTTGGGGGATCTTGAAGAAACCGTCCTCGAGTTAATAACGTTGAACCTCTGTACTCGGAAACGAGTAAATAAATCGAGAAAATTTTCTAGGTTTTCCGAGAGCGAGAGCTTAGGAATATATCGTAAAACTTCCAGTCACTTGCCGTGCACAGCCTACTTGGAATCCGCGCTCGGATTTGGTACGAAAAAACGGTGCTTTCTAAGGAACCGTCCATGAACTAGTGGTGGCTGTGTAAGCCCCCCCATCATATCTATGGGCGCTATCTCAGCAGAAGAGATGGGTTTCACACCAGCCAAGCTGAGTAAGCGCTCATGCACTTTACTGGCAACATTCACTGGCCAGTTTTTTTCTTCTTTTGTTCCGTACTAATACCTCGCAAAACGTGGAAAGCAAAGAGCTTGCACTAGAAGAAGTCTACTGTCAGAGCTAACAGAACAATTTCCGTGGTTTCCTGCCCTCTCACCTCAAACTGAGACGAGGGTCATTGGGCCGTGTATCGACTCGTGCTACACCTTGTATTTAGATTGCATTGGTTTTCCTTTTCTTCCCCTGACATGTTTGTTTGATGTGTTGTCTGTCATTAAGTGGCTGCTCGGTTGTCTTTTCCCTCTGCTATCGATATCTGCGTTTCTGCTTCCGGGAAACTGCTATGGAGGAAGTGAGATCGTTGATCGGTGGTAACTCCGTGTGGTGGCGCGGAAGTAGAGTTGTGCGCAGAGAGAGTGTGGTGGACACGGGAGAGCAGTGTGGCTCTCCAGCGCGGACCAGGCGTGGTCGGTTGTACCGAGTCGCCACGTGATGTGTGTCGGCTGTGTGTAACGAGCGGGTCGAGTTGACGGAAGAGCTCCCCGCGGGTTGGTTGTATATAGAAACGCCCCACGAGTAGTTGCTGTTCATTTCGCCCCGGTGGGACGTTAACAAGCTTCTGTAAGTCCTCCGTTTCAGCACTGGAGTTTAAAAGGGGGACACCTAACACGAAGGAGCGGTCACTACCCGTCAACGTTGCAGAGAAGACGTGGACTCCGGTGACAGAGCGTGTTGTCGCGTGGCCGTGGCGTGCCGGGTACGCTGGCGACGCGTGCGCGGTCGGATGTGTGGATCCTGCCCATCGGAGGTCGTGAACTGCCTGTCCGAGCATAATTGCAAGTTAAGTTAGTGGAAGGTTTAATCATTAAGTAATAAGTTTGCTCGTCGTGTTCATTACACGAGATGTATGTGGGAGTAAGAAATGAATTGTCCGATTCTCCCTGGAAAGTTATTGCAGTCACAAACTGTGTATACCTCTTGAGTCAGGATAACGTACGGTGTGCAAATTTGCACCGCAAATATTACGAAATTGATGTGCTGTTTTTACAGAATGAATTGGTAGTCGGGGTTTCGTATTGTTAGGCAATAAACCGATTGTAATAATACTTAGAAAGTGTCTTTTTGCTTTCTGTTCTGTGTCCTTGGTCAGTTCCCTCAGAGCGGTAAAGAGATAGAAGAAAATTACCACATACAAAAGGCTATAGTCGAAGGGAAAAATGCAATAAATGAAAAAACAACACTCTGCAACAACACATTCTTTACCGTTCTGAGAGAACTGACTGAAGGACACAGAACAGAAAGCACACACACGCAAAAGAACCACTTCCCCATCACACACGGAGACACAAATAATGAACAGAAGTCGTCGTAATTCGCGCTACAGTTTTTCATAGCCTTTCTCGCCACTTGCGATACGCCTCTCGCGACACACGCGAACAGCAAGATGACGTAATATTCTGGATCAGAAACAAATTGCAAAAGTTTTGTTTTTCTGTGTAAAAAGCAGCCACACACCATATAACGAACGTGAGTACACAAATAGCTAAGCAACAGCTAAATACACACCAAAATAACTGGTTTCCACAAACACTATCACAATCCCAAGTGTATACTGCTGACATACGAAGTTCACCTTTGAGTATTTGTTTACTAACAGCCGCTCACATGGTTGCAGATGACGTGATGTTCGCTAAGGAAAAAGACGGCAACAGAAAAAAGAGCACAGGAAATATGTCACAAACAGCGCCAATAATAGCTCAAAACATGCTGTAGCATACAATAAATAAGGTAGTATAAAAGTATCAACATAAAACTATATTTCAAAAGACCATTTGTAAAAATATAATAATGTTTTACTGTGTTTGTACAACCACAGCATTTTCTGCATGTTTTAGATTTAAAAAAACCCACAGGTGATGGTGATATTTGTCGCCGAAACTAGTTTGGGATAATAAAGAAATAAACAAATAACACGGTGTTTTGCATCAAGGCGGACCCAACTTGTGATATTACTGTCGTACCTGTGTTACCTGTCTGTTAGGTGTGTACCGTATGTAGCAGGCGTTATCTCGTAACGATAGCTTTATCCACGTATGCAGTCAGAGTCTTACTAGATTCCCCCAGAAACCGGTACAGCGAACCATCTAGAAATTGAATTAGGATATACAAAGGCCCGTGAAACCTACAGAACATTTTTGTTATTCAATGTGACCCTTCTGTCTGTTATTTAAACACAAACACTATTTATAGCAAAATTAAAATTGTCAATGTCTAATCCCAGTTTTATTCGGAAACTGTTCATTTGTAACACGAAACAGAGGGACGTTGTAGTAAAGGCAAAGGAAATAATCAAAATTTATCATATAGCGCTAGAAAATGCAATTTCCTTAAAGAGAAGTAAAATAAAAAAACCCAAAAGATAAATATTACAAAAATTGCTTCAATGCTTCATTGCACCTATCTAAAACATCTTCCCGTTAGTCTGTTCAGAAACAACTTCCGCACTAATCAATAACAACAGAATCTCTTGCCTTTGGTAATGATGAAGAACGATCTGTTGAGTACACAAAAGAGACAATAAGTATTTTATTTCAAACAATAGAAAATCCAGGATGGAATGTAACAACAATACGAAAGGGGAAGTTGCTACTTGCCATATAGCGCAGATGCTGAGTCGCAGAGGGCACAAGAAAAAGACTGTCACAAAGCTTTCGGCCAGTAAGGCCTTCGTCAACACACACACACACACACACACACACACACAACTGAAACCGCTGAGACTGCACTCGTGTCTGTGAATTGAGTTTGCATGCGTTTGTGTGTGTCGTCAATTGTTGACGAAGGCCTTACTGCCCGAAAGCCTTATTTGTGACTCTTTTTGTGAGCTGAGTGGTCAGCGCGGTGGAAAGGGACCCAGGTTCGATTCCCGGCTGGGGTAGGAGCTTTTTCTCCGGAAGTTGTGTTGTCCTCATCGTCATTTCATCCCTATCTCCGGCGCGCAAGTCGCGCTACGTGGCGTCGAATACAATAATTACTTTTCCTCGGCGGCCGAACTTCCCCGAATGGGGGACTCCCGGCCCACAATGCCGTACGCTCATTTCCATTGTGACGCCTATCCGTGTCTCAGCATCTGCGATATATGGTGAGTAGCAACCTTCCTTTTCATAATATAAATACTTTATTTTATGTTTGTGCATGTAAACTGAACTTGCATCAAAAGTAATTTCTTTGGTTAGATAAAATCGCAAAAGTTAAGCAATCAACCAATTTTTATTACTTATAAAACGCAATTTATTTTCTGCAAGGGTATAAAATACACAGTGCACTCTCACTGAAGGATGTGCGAGTCTAATTATGTACAAAATGAACAAACAGAAAACAAGCTCCAAGTTTCTGTATTACACGTTCATTTATGTTTCTTTCCTTACCATTATTAGTGCTAATTCTACCATTTACTACGTCATTTATGCACTGTAGCAAAACTACTGAACTGTAGTATTGGTAGAACGCTATACTGGTGTTTCCGTATTTTTATCCATCCCTGTCTGTTTTACTGCAATATTTCGTGAAACATAACAACACTTTCGTTCTGTGGGAGTCTCAGGGACTTGGCATAAGGCCGGTATTACACTATCAAATTTCTTCGTCAAAGATTTGATCAAAGATGTGATCAAATATTCCGTCAAATATATTTGATAAGTTGTTTGACGTAGCGCTAGAAGGGGTATTACACTGTCATATTTTTCGTCACAGTTCAAGATGGCTGACAACAACTTGTTATTAACCGCAGCAGTTGCATGTACCACAATTGCACTGTGTGCACATGTGGATGAGAAGCCGGGGGAAAAAAAGGAAACGTACCTGGGTGAAGCCGTGGGTTTTACGACGACACGATAAAAGCATTCAACAAAATGTGTTTTGTGAGCTTGAGTGGAGGACGTCAAGTCGTACATAAATTACTTAAGAATGGATGAGCATACATTTCTGTATGTGCTCAGTGAAGTGTATCCTCATATCACAAAGCACAATATTCACTTAAGAACTGCTACATCTTCAGGAGACAGGCTCACTGTAACACTCCGATTCCTTGCTACAGGAGAGGGTTAGGTTAAGTTAGGTTATGTTAGGTCAGGTCTCCAATCTTCTTAATCTATTTTTGTATTCAGTGTGCCTCACATTGTAAAGCGCCTCATCAGCTTCATACACCTCTATTAATTTGTAGTTGTCGGCACACACCCATTGTATTTACCGGCAATGTTTATAAAAACACTACAGACGACAGAACGCTGCAGCAATGCTAGCGCTCCATGTGGTAACATGTCACACTGCAGTGAACAGAAGACAAGCGACTTCTTTGATCAAATCTACAGCGAGGCTCTAGATCTGATCAAATATTGGACGACATTTGACAAAGTTCCCTATTGCACCATCAAATATCTTTGACAAAGGTTTTTGACAAAGAAATTTGAGAGTGTAATACCGGCCTAACAGTCTGAGTGTGGGTGAAAAGCCCAATCCTTGATGTAATACTAAGAATCTTTGAAGACGATAAAAGGTAAGGCGCCGACGGAGAGGGAGATGGAGAGGGGGGAGGTGGGGGAGGGGGGAGAGGATAGTATGGCCACAGCATATTTTATTGTCTGCCAACTTTGAGAGACCTAGACACGTACAGGGAGGAGAACTGCCGAACTGTAGAAACACTTTCTGTCACGTTGAGGAACGATGAAGTACTATTGCTGCTGGGCCGCTGTTATTTCGCGTATGGAGCAGTTAAGAGCCAGAAGATCAAGCCACTGCAGTTTTTTAGCTATGTTCGTCAAACTGGAAAAAGCGTTAGGCAGCGTAAAATGGTGCAAGATGTTCCAAATTCTAAGATAAATACGGGTAAGGTACAAGGAAAGGCGAGTAACATACAGTATGTGCAAGAACCATGTGTAAACAATAACAGTGGGAGACGAAAAACGAATTGCTCGAATTAAAAAGGATGTAAGACAGAGATGTAGTCTTTCGCCCCTACTGCTCAATCTGTACATCGAAGAACCAGTGACGGAAATAAAAAAAAAGGTTAAAGAGTGTAACTAACATTCAAGGTGAACGGATATCAGTGATAAGATTCGCTGCTATCCTGAGTGAAAGTGAAGAAGAATTACACGACCTGCTGAATGGAATGAACAGTGTAATGAGCACACGGAATATGGACTGAGAGTAAATCGAAGAAAGACGAAAGTGGTGAGAAATAGCAGAAATGAGGACGGCAAGAAACATAACATAGAGGTTGGTGACCACGAAGTAGTTAGAAGTTAAGGAATTCTGCTACCTGGACGGCAAAATAACCAATGACGGTCGGAAAATGGACGACATAAAAAGAAGACTGGCTCTGGAAAAACAGCATACCTGGTCAAGAGAAGTCTACTAGTATCAAACATAGGCCTTAGTTTGAGGAAAAAATTTCTGAGAACGTACGTTTGGAGCACAGCATTGTATGATAGTGTGACGTTGACTGTGGGTAAACCGGAAGAGAATCGAAGCATTTGATATGTGGTGCTACAGACGAATGTTGAAAATTAGGTGGACTGATCAGGTAAGGAATGAGGAGGTTCTGCGCAGAATTGGAGAAGAAAGGAGTATGTGGAAAACACTGGCAAGGAGAAGGGACAGGGTGGCAGGACATCTGTTAAGAAATAACTTCCATGGTACTAGAGGGAGCTGTAGAGGGTACAAAAATTGTAGAAGAAGACGGAGACTGGAATTCATCCAGAAAATAACTGAGGACGTAGGTTGCGACTACTACATCTACATACATACTCCGCAGTCCACCATACTGTGCGTGGCGGAGCGTACCTCGTACCACAACTAGCATTTTCTCTCCCTCTTCCACTCCCAAACAGAACGAGGGAAAAATGACTGCCTATATGCCTCTGTACGAGCCCTAATCTCTCTTATCTTATCTTTGCCTCAAATGCTGGTTCTCTAAATTTCCTCAGAAGGGATTCACGAAAAGAACGCTTCCTTTCTTCTAGAGACTCACCACCCGAGTTCCTGAAGCATTTCCGTAACACTCGCGTGATGATCAAACCTACCAGTAACAAATCTAGCAGCCCGCCTCTGAATTGCTTCTATGTCCTCCCTCAATCCGACCTGATACGGATCCCAAACGCTCGAGCAGTACTCAAGAATAGGTCGTATTAGTGTTTTATAAGGGGTCTCCTTTACAGATTAACCACATCTTCCCAAAATTCTACCAATGAACCGAAGACGACTATCAGCCTTCCCCACAACTGCCATTACATGCTTGTCCACTTCATATCGCTCTGCTATGTTACGCCCAAATATTTAATCGACGTGACTGTGTCAAGCGCTACACTACTAATGGAGTATTCAAACATTACAGGATTCTTTTTCCTATTCATCTTCATTAATGTACATTTATCTATATTTAGAGTTAGCTGCCATTCTTTACACCAACCACAAATCCTGTCCAAGTCATCTCGTATCCTCCTACAGTCACTCAACGACGACACCTTCCCGTACACCACAGCATCATCAGCAAACAGCCGCACATTGCTACCCGCCCTATCCAAAAGATCATTTATTTCCCTGGGGCACTCCAGATGATACCCTCACCTCCGATGAACACTACTCTGAGATGAAGAGGTTGGCACGTGAGAGGAATTCGTGGCTGGCAGCATCAGACCAGACAGAAAACTCGTGACTAAAAAAGGGCGTAGCCCCGATTTTGGAACCGGTATTCGTGATTTCTTTCAATAAAATAAGGAAGAAATCACAAATCTTAGTCAAGACTGTAATTGTACACCTGCACCCACGTTTTGCTTCGTATAAAAACAAGCGATACGGCAAGTGAAGCAGACGTGAGACGAGCCCGTGCTTTGTGACTGTTTACGATTTTGTAAGTAAAAGAGTTGCACCCGGAGGGCGCTGCACGACATGGACGAAGAGGCTGTGCCGAGTGGGACGGGCGTGGGCGTGGGCGTGGGCGGGAGATCTCGACAGCACAGCTAGCTGCCGCCTCGCAACAACATTTCGAAAACTGCTTGAAACTGACGATATTGTCTGTCCGTGGTACGTGGGAATACTTTAAAAAAGGGGCTTTAACAAAATGGCGGCACTCTGAAATAAAAGTGAATGTTTCGCCAAAGAAGTCATTATAAAGACGATATTAATATATATAGCAAAAATCCTACATACTACGGTAGAAGAAAAGCTGACTCACAACTTACAAAAAAGGTACATTGTAATTGTATGTTTATTTCATGATAGCTCCCGCCAACTTAAGGAATGTTCTTTTGAAAAAAATAAAAATAAAAAAAAACAATCGTTTAAAAGTTTCATCTTGCGTTTTTTAAGATTGGAATTGAACATTTAATCGACAATGCCAGCACCTTAAGGTTGGCTTTTTTTTTCGCCGATGCCGAAGCACTCTCATTTTGACGAAATTATATCGATTAACTGGTTTCCGCTTACCACTCGAAGCATTTTCTTGCACGACTGGGTTCCTTTTCGGACCCTTTCTATGCCTATAAATACGTCCGCTTGTCATTTTCAAGCTCTCATAGTTTGCGTCGCACAAAAAACGGCGAAGTGACAACTTTAGCAATAGCGGATCAACGACGTGCTTTCATACTGTTTACGACAAACTAATCATGTTATGAAGAGAGATCTTGTTGAAAATAGCATTTTAGCTGATATTAATACCCGAAACTGAAGGGACCCTTATTCCGTCAGTAACTACACTGAAACGCCAAAAAAACTGAATCAGGCATGCGTGTTCAAATACAGAGATATGGAAACAGGCAGAATATGGCGCTGCGGTCGGTAACGCCTATACAGGGTGAAAAGTATTTAAACCGACGAACTCTGGGAGGTTGTAGGGGACATCAAAACAAATATTTTTCCCTAATGTCATTTTCTCCTATGAGGAATATTTAAACCGGTAGAGGAAGATTTTTCTGGCGGCAAATTAATTAAACCAACAAACACTTTTCCATTCTTTTATGACCAAGAGACAACAGAGTAACACAACCCAATTTCAATTACAGTAGATTTTCAAAAATACCTCCACTGACACGTAAACAAAGGCTACACCGTCGCATCATGTTCTGTCTGACACGGGCAAAAAACCCAGGAGTATCCTGAATTGCTTCTGCTACTGCTACTGTCCGGGCAACCAGGTCCTCTTCTAATGCAACAGGAGTTGCGTAAACAAGGTTGCGCATCTCTCCCCACACAAAGAAGTCCAGAGGGGACATATCTGGGGATCGAACAGGCCGCGGTACAGGACCACCTCTGCCAATCCACGTCTCTGGGAACCGTCGGTCCACGAATCGACGCACACGACGGCTGAAATGTGCCGGCGCCCCGTCACGTTGGGACCACATGCGTTATCTTGTAGGGAGCGGGACGTCTTCCAACAATTCTGGCAATGCCCTGGCGAGAATATTGTGATAGTGCCTGCCATTTAATGGCCGAGATAGCAGATACGGCCCAATTAAACAGTCCCCAACAACACCGACCCACACATTAACGAAGAACCACACTAGTAACTGTGACATGTGGGTTATCCTCACTCCAAACATGCGAATTGTGCATGTTGAAGACTCCATCACGCCCGAACGTTGCTTCATCGGTAAACAACACAGAGGATGGAAATGTAGGATGCATTTCACACTGTTCCAGGTACCACTGTGAAAACTGTGCTCTGGGTGGATAATCAACTGGTTCCAGGTTGTGGACACGCTGTAAGGGAAATAGACGTAAGAATTTGCTTTCGAAGGAATGTTCTTACATTCGTCTGATTCGTCCCCATGTTACTTGCAAATTCACGAGTGCTGATTGAAGGATCCCTCTCCACATGCTGCAAGACAGCTTCCTCAAATTGCAGCGTTCCCACCGTGCGACGGCGTCCCTGTCCAGATAATCTGCTAAATGACCCGGTCTCACGCAGAGTTGGTACACAGCAGCAAAGGCCGTATGATGCGGGATACGGCGATTAGGATATTGTTGTTGATAAATCCGCTGTGCAGGTCGTCCGTTGTGGTGCGCTACGTAGTACGCACCAACCATATCAGTGTTCTCACTCCAGGTGTATCGCTGCATTAGTAAACAGAGGCAATGCACTGCTACACTGGTGGACAGCAGTTGCCTACAACTGAAGAGCGTAATACGCCCTCTAACAAGTGAAGAGCGTAATACGGCCTCCACCGGTTCAAATAATCCTCATAGGAAAAAATGACATTAGAGGAAAATATTTGTTTTTATGTCCCCCTACAACCTCCCAGAGTTTGTCGGTTTAAATACTTTTCACCCTGTATGAGACAAGAAGTGTGTGGCGCAGTTGTTAGATCGGTTACTGCTCCTACAATGGCAGGTTATCAAGACTGAAGTGAGTCTGAATAGTCGGGGCACGAGTGATGGGACACAGCATCTCCGAGGCAGCGATGAAGTCGGGATTTTTCCGTACGACCAAATCACGAGTGTACCGCGAGTATCAGGAATCCGGAAAACATCAAATCTGCGACATCGCTGCGGCTGGAAAAATACCCTGCCAGAACTGGTCCGACGATGACTGAAGAGAATCGTTCAACGTGACAGAGGTGCAACCCTTCCGCAGTTTGCTGCAGATTTCAATGATGGGCCGTCAACAAGTGTCAGCGTGCGAACCATTCACCAAAAAATCATCGATATGAGCTTTCGTGTACCCTCGATGACTGCACGACACAAAGCTTCACGCCTTGTCTAGGCCCGTCAACATCGACATCGGTCTGTTGATGACTGGAAACATGTTGCCTGGTCGGACGGCTCTCGTTTCAGAGTGTATCGAGCGGATGGACGTGTACAAGTACGGAGACAACATCATGAATCCATGGACTCTGCATGTCAGCAGTGGACTGTTCAAGCTGGTGGAGGCTCTGTAATGCAGTGGGGCGTGTGCAGTTGGAGTCATGTGGAACCCCTGATAGATCTACATACGACTCTGACAGGTGACTCGCACGTAAGCATCGTCTCTGATCACCTGCATTCCGACGCTTTGGGCAGTTGCAGCAGGACAATGCGACACCCCACACGTCCAGAATTGCTACAGAGTGGCTCCAGGAACACTCTCCTGGGATTAAACACTTCCGCTGGCCACCAAACTCCCCAGACACGAACATTATTGAGCATGTCTGGGATGCCTTACAACTTGCTGTTCTGAAGAGATTACCACCCACTCGTACTCTCACGGATTTATGGACAGCCGTGCAGGATTCATGGTGTCACTTCCCTCCAGCACTACGTCAGACACTAGTCGAGTCCACGCCACGTCGTGTTGCGGCTCTTCTGCTTGCTCGCGGGGGCCCTACACGATATGAGCCAGGTGTACCAGTTTCTTCCGTTTTTCACAGTCAAGTGCTCGGATGCGCCAGACCCCCACGCAGTAAATCGCGGTCTCAACACATTTTAACATTTATGGCACTCTTTATATGAATGACTCTTGAAAATAGACTCTCTAATGAACATTTTACACCAATAAAAAATTTCTACCCCCCTTACAGGCTTGCCAGTGATTTGAGTAATATGGACCCACAAATGTTAGCAGTAAGGGCTGGAGGACAAATGGCACGCTGTAGGGGCACGGATAGCGAGGAGAAAGAGAGATGCCGCCCATCGGAAAATTAAAGACACCTTTTCAGAAACGAGAAGCAGCTGTAATAAGATCAAGAGCTCATATCGAAAGTCAGTACTAAGTACGTAAGGGAAATCTGAAGAGTGCAAGGAATATTTACAACAGCTATCCAAGGCAAATGAATTTGAACGCAATATGATAGGAGGAAGCAGAAAGTAAATGAAGATGAGATGGGAGGTCCGATACTAAGAGAAGAATATGGCAGACCCCTGAAGTTTGAGGCGAAACAATACTTCTGGAGTAGAAGACATTCTGTCGCAGTTATTGCGATGGGTGGTCCACTTGGTGTACAGCATAGCGGGTGTTGGGGGTACATAAGTACATATGATTTTATTGGCGACTGAGGACAGTGTACTAAGAATATTACTGCAGTGTTTACTTCATATGCAGACTAATAATTATTGCTATTAGGGATAGTTCGTTTTTAGGTTGGTTAGGTCCTCCAAGTACTTGTGACAGGAGCAAGCCATTAATGCGGGCGCAAAACGGTTAGTCTGTACTGACAGGCGTAACCGACCTAGCGGCTCAGTTACGACCGTGCACAAAACATCAGATCGTAAAGTTTGTGAGGTACTTGTGGGAAGACAGATGGACGCAGAGAAAAAACAGCGAACACACTGAAGTGAGTACCTATTAAGGCACCGTATATAAAAATACCTGCACTTTTGTCCCAACCAGCCTGTATGTGAGACACATCAAGAAGAAAGTCACAATTTCAGTTCCAAAGAAGGTCGGTGCTGACTGTGACGGTACCAGCGACTGGTTTTGACGAGCGATTGGCCATTCGATTTTTTTTTTTTTTCGTTCGGTCTTATTTCTCAGTCGAACGAAACAACTGAATGAAACTAGTGAACGTCGCCATGTCAGATTTATGAATGTTTTCGCTCACTCTGTGGGTCTGAGTGGTTTCACTTAAAGTGAGACAAAAAATGGTTCAAATGGCTCTGAGCACTATGGGACTTAACATCTGTGGTCATGAGTCCCCTAGAACTTAGAACTACTTAAACCTAACTAACCGAAGCACATCACACACATCCATGTCGGAGGCAGGATTCGAACCGGCGACCGTAGCAGTCCCGCGGTTCCGGACTGAGCGCCTAGAACCGCTAGACCACCGCGGCCGGCAATGTGAGACAACAGATTGACACAATTCTCAATTAAGGCAGTTATGTCAAAGTTTGCACTCAGTCTTCAGGTTCGAGTGACTTCATTTACACAGTTGTTCAGTCTTTTCAGTTGTAACATGAACCAAGACTAGAGTTGCCAACGTTTTAGAGACAAATAACGAATCTTATTTCTAGGAGTCGCGAATAAAAAGTATATTTCTAAAAATAAGTATTTTCAAAATTTATTTATTTAAGTACTAATTTATGATACTTCTAGCATTAAATACCGATTTTGGGTTGGTTTTAAATGGTTAAAAACTGGCGTTACATTATAAATTTATGTCAAATAAATGAATAATTACTTTTTTACTTAAATTAATTGAGGCTGTGTCTCTCTCTTTCGACTTTCTTACACCAATCGCAGCAAATCTGTTTCGCCGGCCGGGGTGGCCGACCGGTTCTAGGCGCTACAGTCTGGAACCGCGCGACCGCTGCGGTCGCAGGTTCGAATCCTGCCTCGGGCATGGATGTGTGTGATGTCCTTAGGTTACTCAGGTTTAATTAGGTCTAAGTTCTAGGCGACTGATGACCTCAGAAGTTAAGTCGCTTAGTGCTCAGAGCCATTTGAACCATGTTTTTAAATCTGTTTCGTTAAATGCTGAGGTGAAGTGAACAGAAACCACATAAGAAATTTTTATATTTGCTTGATGACTTCAACATTTGCTTCTTAAGAATGTGCCGCAACTTGTTGGAAATATTTTTTGCGATAAATACAGGGGGTGTCGAGAAGAATCATCCGATTTGGGTCATCTATATTTCTGAAACTAATAAACGTATTCAATGAATTTAGTTTTTTGATGAAGGTGAAACTCAAAAAGTTTTTTTCATACTTTTTCATAGGTGTTCAATATGGCCCCCTCGAGATGCACGGCATGTGTCAGTGCGGTATTCAAAGTGTCCCCACATTGCAGCGAGCGTGTGTTGAGTTACAGCTTCCACAGCTGCTGTTGTGCGATGTCTCAGTTCACTCATTGTTGTTGGTAATGGAGCCACATAGTCTTTTATAAACCCCCAAAGAAATATATACAGTCAGCTCTGGTGACCTTGGAGACCAGTAATGTAAGGCTGAATCAGTCGGTCCAGTGCGACCGATCCATCTTTCCCAATCTTTCGATTTAAAAATTCCCCCACTTCCAGATGCCAGTGTGGTAAATGAAGTCGTTCGAATCAGTCTACAACTGTGGCAAAAAGAAAGTTCACAAGTGTATCTAGATATGTGCTTCCTGTAAGAGTGTTATCGCCAGAGAGAAATGGACCGTACACCTTTTCCCGTGAAATTGTTCAAAATTATAGTGAGTCCCTCTCATGTTGTACAACATAATGTGGTTGTTCCATACACAATATGCTCACATTATGACGGTCTACCTTTCCATTGAAGTGGAATGTTGCTTCATCACTTAACACTAAGCGTGGAAGAAAAGTGTTCAAATGGTCCAAATGGCTCTGAGCACTATGGGACTTAACACCTGAGGTTATCAGTCCCCTAGACCTGGAACTACTTAAACCTAACTAACCTAAGGACATCACACGCATCCGTGCCCGAGGCAGGATTCGAACCTGACACCGTAGCGGTCACGCGGTTGCAGACTGAAGCGCCTAGAACCGTTCGGCCACCACGGCCGGCAAGAAAAGTGTAATGCTGCATCTCGCCAAGAACGAAATTAGAGAACTTCAGACGATGTTGTTTGTCACCTTCATCAAGAGCCTGCAGTAACTGAATTTTGTACGGTTTCATGTGTAAACGTCGACGCAACACACGCCAGACGGACATGGGGGGCATGCTGAGCTGTCGAGTTGCACGGCGAACGGATTTCTGCGGTGTTCTTGTGAAACTGTGGTGGACGCGTTCGACGCCTGTGTCAGACACTCGCAGACGGCCCGGCGATTTGCCTCTGCACAAACAACGTGTTTCTCGGAACTGTTCATTCTACCGTCTAATGCTCTGCGCTGCAGAAGGACCCACACCATACCTAATACGAAAGTCACGCTGAACAGTTATTATTGATCCGCACGGCGCAAAATGCAGAACACAAAACGCTTTCTGTTGTCCCGACATAGTTTTTATTAGAACTGAATTGGGCGCACACTGCTGCTACCTAGCGGGAACCGTGTAAAACTCGAGAGTTTGCTCTCTCCAACAGTACGTTGTTCACGCACATACCTGAAATAACATAATAGTTACGATTTTTTAAAAATCAGATGATTGTTTTTGATACACCCTGTATTTAGCGTTCGTTAAGTTTTTTTAGCTTCTTTTACTAATATATTTTTTATAGTACGTATCATCCTCGCAGATACTGTGTATCGCACTGGATGCTATTGAGTGTCACTTCCTATCCAGCCTTCTACCCGCACACCGTTGAGCTTATCGGCATTTTGATCGAGACACAAAGTTCACGACTAAGGAAACGCGGATTCATAAACATGAACGGAAAAGTATACTAGATGCTCTTTGTTGGCACTCATGAAGAAGCAAGTACCGCAGTGGCAGTAACGGCAACGGCGCGCTATTACAGCGTGCAGTCGACAATATTAACTCAACGGTTGCAGCACGATCGAACTCGGAAGCGGCCGACTGCGTCGATTGTTTCCAGTCACTTGCTCCCACGGCATGGTCTCACTCAGAAGAGTGAATGAGTAATTCTTCTGATGCGTAAAACTACAACCGACTCAATCAATTCGGTTGTTCCAACCACTGATTGACATGCGTAAATACGATAAAGCAGTACTTCCAGCAGTTCAGCCAAAAGGCCCAGGAGTGATGTCGGACGGAATCGCCCTGTCGCACCATAATGCCCGACCCGACACTGAAAAGGAGACAAAGGCTACACTTCTGTGATTTTCTTGGGAAACACCGCAACGGCCTTCCGTACAGCGTGGATCTTTGTGCGTGTGTACAGGTTCACAACCTTGATGACGTGCTTGCACGTCGGTTTCAGTCGGACGGGGAAGTGCCGTTGTGGATCCGTCAGCGGCCAACCGCGTTCTAAGAAACAAGAATTGATCTCTCGTACAATGAATGTGTCCGCAAATTGCGAATACGGATAATCATCAGCTATGTAATGGAATGACGTTGACGAAAATTTGTGACGGACCGGTACTCGAAACCGGATTTCGCGCTTTCGGCGCCCGCTCACCTCAGCATCTGTATATCCGAGCGCGACCGAGGCCACACCGAAACTTCCATCCGTCGCCAACCGCGTGTCTACAGCCTGTACTCCGGGGAAGCGACTGAAGCAAAATGTCTCCCCTGTGCAGGAATGTAGGAGGGTCCTTTAAGAAACAATGCCCCACATTTTTCTCAGAAAATATTTATTGTTAAGAGTCAGAATTTGGTGACAATATACATCAACATGTCTTGTCTGTGCCCTGTTTCTCTACCTAGTCTTCATCACGTTCTATGGCCGTACGCCAGCGTTCTGGAAGAGCATCTACCAAGCTATCAGGCATCATCCAAAGGGAACTAATTATATGTGGGGTCCCACAAGGTTCCATTTTAGGGCCATTACTTTTTCTTGTGTACATCAATGACCTTTCATCAGTAACATTACCAGGTGCCAGGTTCGTTTTGTTTGCCGATAATACAAACATTGCAATAAATAGCAGATCAAGTGTAGTCTCAGAAAGATCAGGTAATGAAATATTTTTGGACAATAATCACTGGTTCCTAGCCAACTGCTTGTCACTGAACTTTGAAAGAAACACACTACATGCAGTTCAGAACTTGTAAGGGGTGTCCCACGAGTATATGCCTAACATATGATGACAAGCACATAGAATAAGTGGACAGTGTTAAATTCTTGGGATTACAACTTGATAATAAATTCAACTGGGAAAAGCACACCACAGAACTGCTGAAGCGTCTTAACAAATCTCTATTTGCAATGCGAATTGTGAGAGACATAGGGGATACAAAAATGAAAAAGCTGGCATACTATGCTTACTTTCATTCCATAATGTCATATGGGATTATTTTTTGGGGTAATTCATCAAGCCAAGCTAGTTTTCTGGACACAAAAACGTGCAGTAAGAGTTATATATATATACAATATAACTTCTACACAATTTCAGTGCAGTAATGTGTTCATTGTAACTAAGTGTGTGTGTGTGTGTGTGTGTGTGTGTGTGTGTCCGTAAGTACACTCTAACTTCTGCACCATTTCAGTGCAGTAATGTGTTCATTGTAAATAAGTATTATAGTAGTTGTATTACACGCTTATTACCTTATAAACAAATAAATAAATAAACTTTTTTATTTTAAATTCAGTGCATTAGTATTTTTTCAGAATGGTTCAAATGACTCTGAGCACTATGGGACTTAACTCCTGAGGTCATCAATCCCCTAGAACTTAGAACTACTTAAACCTAACTAACCTAAGGACATCACACACATCCATGCCCGGAGCAGGATTCGAATCTGCAACCGTAGCGGTCACGCGGTTTCAGACTGAAGCGCCTAGAACCACACGGCCACACCAGCCGGCCATTAGTATTTGTAAAATGATTTTTTCATATAGTGATCATAAAAAAATCATGCCACTTGGGACCTGTGGAATGGTGCATTAGCTTATTTGTTTGAGTTGTAAATATTTGTCATGTATTGTTGTTTTTCTGACATGTTCCACGTCGTGGAGGACCTCCTCACTACGGATCAATTGGAATGAAAGTAAATCCAATTTAATCTAAGCATGTATTCCCCGCTGGCAAAAGCTCTTGTCTTGTAGACGCGGCCATGTTTTCACTGCACGACTGACAAACACTCTCCGTCACCTTCGAAGTGCGTTCCCCGCAGAGAATCTTTGAGTGGTCCAAAGAGATGGAAGTCCGAGGCTGCCAGGTCTGGACTGTAGCGTGGATGAGGCAATGATGTGACAGGACGTCCCGAGCGTGGCTGATCGTGGGGCTCCGGTTCTGGATTTCCTGAGGCCGCAACTTTCTTTACCCATCGCATCGCCCACTGTACTACTATCAACTGCAGCATCGCCGTACACTGCACACAAACGTTTACGGGTGTTCGCCACGGTTTCTTTTCCTGCACACAAGAATTCAATAACAGCACGCTGCTTGTAACGTGAGTCGTATGTAGACGCCATTTTGACGCTGTACTACAGCTCTGCCATCTACCAGAACGGTTGGAAACTTTTCTCCGGCGCACAGAACAAACATCAGATGTGAAGCACCAACAAAGACGTTTGTCTACGTACATTAATGGGTTTAAAAAAAAATGTGGCGCATTACTTAATGGGCGACCCTCCTGTATGATGACGACATGGGGAAGTCTGGGGCTCGCCGCAAGTCGTGGGCTCGAGCAGCCTAGCGACGCGGCCGGCGCGGCAGCTACGCGTGTTCTGTCAGCTGCTCCCCTCTGTAGTGAAAAACACCGAGCTAAGGGGGGCGGGACGTCAAACGGGCCGACTTGGAGCAAGAGAGGCACCACAGAACATCTCAATTTCCACTGTCTATACTTTTACGAATATATTCATAAAACTTTGTCAGCGTGACCAGGAAGGATTCAGGATTCACACTCGTAGCAGCCCAAGTTCAAAAACATAACAAAATAAATTTTTTTTAGATACGAAATTTCATCATTTTTTCACTTACTCTTGGCTGCATTTGTTGCTATAGGTACATTTTTCCTCACAAGTAAGAGAGATTCTTTGATGAATTTTGCACAGCATACAAACCATACTTACAGGTCTATGAAACTCTAGAATTTTCTAAATCTATTAAAAACTGTTAGAAAAATTGAGATAATTAACTACAAAATTTGATTTTCTTCTAAACAAAAAGTTTGAAACGTAACAGCTCATTCATTTTTTCATAAATTAAATAGATTCTAGAGTTTCAGACACCTGTAAGTATGGTTTGTACGCTGCGCAAAATTCATTGAACAGTCTCTCTTACTTATGAAGAAAAGTGTACCTATAGCAACAAATGCAGCCAATAGAAAGAGAAAAATTATGAAATTTCACACGTAAAAAAAATTATTTTGTTATGTTTTTGAACTTCGGCTGCTACGAGTGTAAATCCTGAATCCTTCCTGGTCATGCTGACAAAGTTTTATGAATTTACTTGTAAAAGTATAGACTGTGGAAATTAAAATATCCTGTGGTGCCTCTCCTGTGCCAAGTCGGCTCGTTTGACGTCCTACCCCCCCCCCCCCCCCTTAACCGATCAACGGTGAACTTCAACGGGTATGGTGGGACATTCGCCCGGAACAAACGCAACGAACAATACCGAAAAATAAAAAGGTGAGGCGGCTGCCCGCGATAAGCGGGAAATGCAGGTTTGAGAGTCAAGGTCCGGCACAAATTTCATTGTCGTCATTTCATTCTACAGCTGATTGTTGTCCATAATCCCAAATGCGAATAAAGGTAATATCTTTCATGAATGACGAATGAATGTCGTGTGACGAGGGCCTCCCGTCGGGTGGACCGCTCGCCTGATGCAAGTCTTTCGATTTGACGCCACTTCGGCGACTTGCGCGTCGATGGGGCTGAAATGATGACAACACAACACCTAGTCCCTGAGCGGAGAAAATCTCCGACCCAGCCGGGAATCGGACCCGGGCCTTTAGGATTGACATTCTGTTGCGCTCACCACTCAGCTACCGGCGGCGGACACCGTCTTTCATAACGGCTACAGTCGCCGCAGCGCCTGTAACTTCTGAGTTCTGACACGCGTGCACGTCCGAAAGAAATTTGCATCGTTATTCGGAACAACACAGTATCGTATCGTATGATCGCGTCGTCTTCCAGTGGGGTAAACGTCTCGAAGCGAGTGTCGACTACGTTTGGACGAAGCCAATCCAGGGTCCCAGGGTGGTGGGCGTTCGGTTTCCACTTGGCTGTCTCTTGAACACTGCGGCTGCCGCTGAACAGTGGCCCGCCGAATGCCGGACATTTGCCACGCCGGACATTTGCCACAGTTGCTCCTTCGCCAGGTAGCGATCCTTCAGGTAAGGGACGCCCTTCCTCGTACTACTTCTGTCCGCTTTCAAACCGCCGTCTCGACATCTTACTCAATACAACCAGTACGTAAGGGACCTTCTTCTTCGACAACTTGGCCAAATACAGAGCTTCTTTTCCGAAATCGAAATATTTATAACTTTTGGGAAACGAAAGCAATACCGACTATTATGTCAGTATGTAATTAGTTCTGCCAAGTATAAATATAGATCCCTCTGTCTGTACGGTAGCTTCCTTTCACGCTTACTGATTGCGATAGAAACAGTCCATCGGCATGGGAGAAACAAGATCACTGCATTTGTGCCTACTTTAATTACTACAACTGCATAACCAAAAGACAATAGGGAAAGAATAAATGGGTTTGTGAATGTTTGAAAAGAAGAACGACATACTCCATATTAATTTACTCTCTAAAAACATTAGTTAATAAACTGTAGAGGGACAGTGTTCAAAACATAGCTGAAAACACATTCACTAAATAGAAATAAGTGCATCTATGACTGACATGTCATCTAAAGTCGACTTACAATTTTAAAATGTTAGAAATAAGGAAATGAAGTAATACAGAATGCTACGCTTTTAACGTACGTTGTTGTTCTACATTGTTTAGCTCTGGTATTTACAGGGTCACAGAGAAAGCATCCTAGGTTCTGGAAGGAAAAGCCGTACTTGTAATGATCTGCACTACAACAAAAAGAAGAAGCACAACTTAAGGAAAAATAATGTAAGCTCACAATCGACTTTGAAGCAGATAGTTCCTGTGACTTAGTATGGGCAGAGGTTATATTCGGCAACCGGAATAAATTAATAACTGGCTCCTTTTACCGCCCCACTGTCTCAGATGAAACAGTTGCTGAACAGTTCAAAGAAAAGAAAACTTGAGTCTCATCACAAATAGGTACCCTACTCATACAATTATAGTTGGCAGTGACTTCAATCTACCTTCCGCATGTTGATAAAAATACATTTTCATATCCTATTGTAAATAGAAAACAACTTCTGTAATTGTTCTAAATGCTTTTTTTAAAAATTATTTTTAACAATTAGTTCACGAGGCCATTCAAATTGTAAACGGTTGCGAAAACACACTTGACCTCTTAGCCACAAATAATCCTGAGCATCACGAGGGATACAGGGATTAGTGAACACACAGTCGTAGCGAGGCTCTATTCCGTAACAAAGAAATTCACCAAAACTAAACGCGAAATATATCTATTTATAAAAGCAGCTAATAGTTTCCAATCGTTCCAAACTATGTAAATGAAGACCATATGTGGCTTAAGTTCAAAGAAATAGTATCAACAGCACTCGAGATATTCATACCAAATAAATTAATAAGAGACGAAACTGATCCCCCATGGTACACAAAACACGACAGAAAGCTGTTGCAGGAGCACCGCAAAAGGCACGTATAATTTAGACGAACGCAAAATCTCCTAGATTGGTGAAGTTTTACTGAGGCTCGAAATTAGGTGCGGATTTCAATACGACATGCATTTAATAGTTTCCACAACGAAACTCGCTCTAGAAATGTGGCGGACAATCCAAAGAGATACTGGTCCCATGTTAAGTAAACCAGCAGAAAGCCTCAGTAAGTACCTTTACTGCGTGACAGCGACGGTAATGTTACTGATGACAGTGCCACTAAAGTGGAGTTGGTAAATGCATTTTCCGAAATTCCTTCACCAAAGAAGACGAACTAAATATTCCACAGTTCGAAATGAGAAGAGCTGCAAACATAATATAGAAGTAGATATCCCTGGTGTTGCAAAGCAACTGAAATTACATTGTCAGTGACAGAGGAAATGATCAAATATCTTTTCAAAAAGTCTCTAATGTATAAGGATTGGATTGTTTGGGGGAAGAGACCAAACAGCGAGGTCATCAGTCTCATCGGATTAGGGAACGACGGGGAAGGAAGTCGGCCGTGCCCTTTCAAAGGAACCATCCCGGCATTTGCCTGGAGTGATTTAGGGAAATCACGGAAAACCTAATTCAGGATGGCCGGACGCGGGATTGAACCGTCGTCCTCCCGAATGCGAGTCCAGTGTGCTAACCACTGCGCCACCTCGCTCGGTTCTAATGTATAAGAAAAGTAGGTCTAATACATTTGTTTCTGATGTCCTTTAATAACAATTAATTTTCAGTAGTAAGCTCCTTGCTTTTACTGACTTGTTCAAAGATAATCAACAATTTAGTAAGAAATTATAATTTTCAAAGGACTTAAGTAGATTTACATGTACTATAAATGTTTGCAGCTTAACTTAAATAAAAAATATTTGAGGTGCCAAAATTGTCAACCTTAGGATCAGATCAGTTTTGGGATGTCAGTTTTAGGTGCAATTCAAAGGTTCAGTTCCCATTTTCTTTTACGAAAGCGTATACCATCAGTTTAACAAACCTTGATATATTAGGTGATAGTTGCGATTCTGAAGCTTCAGAAAATTATTTTAGAACTCACAATTATTTAATAGTATGGCCATAATATTGGAAGCTAGAAAAAAGTTATCTTAACGTGACAACAATAGGGATACTTTTGTGAGGCTTGAAACACTTTTTAATTTTTACATTAAAGGCTCATTCGCATCATACTTTGCACAGGTTTTGGACCGTAAAAATGATAAATGACCATCTACTATTCTGGCGTGTGTAAAATCAGCCTAAACACGCTGAACTAATGTACACTCTATTTACAGTTACAACTTAATATTAGCTCCTATAATGCTGCTTCAGTGTTTTAATAATTTTATGTCAGTAACCTGCGAGGACTCTGTGGTATTCATAGTTTTTAATACATTATTTTTAACGTATTTTAGTCCAGTTTATGAATATGGGCAATGGCTTTCAAGCAAGGCCTAATGTTGCCAGTCTCTTCATAATTCTTTACGATTCTCTCTATCCTGTCGCCCAGCTTCAAGTACTTCTTCTTCCTCTTCTTACCTTCAAGATTCACTTCCAATTTCATGTACATGCAGTTTGTGAGCTCTGCTTCCTTTTTCAAGCACTCCACCAAATAGTTGATTCTAGGGTGAGGTTTTCCAATAATACTATCTATTTTGTTGTGCCACCCTTCAACAGCATTAGTCGTTCGATGCCTTTCTCCGTAACAGTCCCACATTTCTATTGCGATATCCTCATTCTCTAGCCAGTTATCCACAAAGTAGTCAAAAAATTGAGAGGACCTTCCGTTATCAGGAGCTTCTGTATGAATCTCAATTCATCCATTGCTTACGTCCTCCGGTTTTACAACTGCCAGCGCTGCACACATGCTGACGTGAAGTCTTAAATCCTCGTTGTAGCGGTACTCCTCAGTTAGACCGAGAATTCGAATTCTTCTCCATAAACTCTTCTTCATATGGAAATAGAATCCATTTATTTCAATTCTGGGAAAAACTTGACGAATGGCCGATATCGCAGTTGCCTCAAAGTCCTCCTTTACTTGTTTAGGACACCACTCATAGACTGCCTGTTTTATCAGACAAAACAGACGAACGTATGTGTCTTTCTTCTTATTAGGGAGCAGTGCAAATACAGTAGGAAGAATGTTTGTTTCTTTAATCGGGCCTCCTAAGTCTACGTGAATGGTGTAGATCTGTGCAAACTGCTTACTGCATCTCTTAAATGTTCCATCCATTAAAAAATGGGAACAGGTTTTTAAACTTCCTTTTCCTTTGCTTCCACTAAAAGTCATTATTCCCACCTCTAATCTATCGTCTTCCAGAAGAAAACTTCTGTCGTCTCCCATTTTTAATAGATCTTCATGAAGATCAATTTCATAAGTGTTCTTAGGCTCTTGTTGGTTCCCCCGCTCTTGACTCCGTCGACGGCGCACGGTTCTCTTCATAGATTCTGAATTAGGCATCACTGTAACAAAGTCATAAAGTTTATTATGTACATCTCCCATTTCATCCGCGTATATCTCCGATAACCGTGTAGTTTCTTCTCGAGACCTTCTCTTCGCTCTTTCCACTTGCTTTCTCACTTTCAGAGCTGCAGCTACGGTCGCAGGTTAGAATCCTGCCTCGGGCATGGGTGTGTGTGATGTCCTTAGGTTAGTTAGGTTTAAGTAGTTCTAAGTCCTAGGGGACTTATGACCTAAGATGTTGAGTCCCATAGTGCTCAGAGCCATTTGAACCATTTTGAATCAGAGCTGCATCGTCAGGTGGTCCACAGAGATGTTCTAATACGCTCAACACTTCTCCGTTCCTCGAAAGCAGATTTCCCTTGCAATGATCGGCTTTTCTGCGTAAGCACATCCATGTAACAACACCTTCTTTAGATTCCCTCTGTTTAAGATACGCGTAACCTTTCTAATTAGGAGGAGGCCTGCCCTTGTTCGTTGTAATAACTTCCACACTGATGGTCGCGTTAGGAACTTGGAAAGCAAACTGGGTGGGCGGGAGAGGAGTAGGAGGAGTAGGAGGAGGAGGAGGCAAGGGACCGAACCCTCGGAGCAGGTAAAGCCGTGGCGAATGCCCGCACACCGGCCCGCCTGGCTGTGCAACACGAGGCCGGCGGGCGGCCGGGCGGCTCCCTTTGTCCCCAGGCCCGCCCCCCGCCCCCCGCCCCCCGCCCCCCGCCCCCCGCCCCCCGCCACCGGTCTGCGGCCGCTCTATTCTCGGCTGGAGGCGACCTGTCAGAAGAGCCCATACAGTTTACGCCGGGCCGCTCGTCGGCTCGCGAATGTTTGCAGGAAGGCGCGATCCGCATTCTCATTAAAATCTGTTTGTTTGGCGCTGACATACCCGGCGAAGGCGCCACACGTTCCGTGCCCCGCCCACGTTTAGCCGTCAACCTCGGCGAATTAATCTGAAACCGGGACGCGTCAAACCGAGGCACTCCATTTCTTCTTTTCTTTTCTAGTTGTTACACCTTATTTTCGGCGTTTCGCACCTCAGTCGATAAACACGGAACTTTCACAAAATCACTGCATCGACCATCCATCTGTCCGATTTTAAGGCCCCTCTCTCCCAGGGACTGATGCGCCAAAGAAACTGGTATAGGCATGCTTATTCAGGTACACAGATATTTAAACAGACGGAATACGGCAACGCCTATACAAGACAACAAGTGTCTCGCGCAGTTCTTAGATAGGTTGCTGCTGCTGCAATGGCAGGTTATGAAGATGTGGGTGAGTTTGAACGTGGTGTTATAGTCGGCGCACAACCGATGGCACAGCATCTCAAATGTTCAAATGTGTGTGAAATCTTATGGGACTTAACTGCTAAGGTCACCAGTCCCTAAGCTTACACACTACTTAACATAAATTTTCATAAGAACAAACACACACTCATGCCTGAGGGCCCGCAGCTCGTGGTCGTGTGGTAGCGTTCTCGCTTCCCACGCCCGGGTTCCCGGGTTCGATTCCCGGCGGGGTCAGGGATTTTCTCTGCCTCTTGATGGCTGGGTGTTGTGTGATGTCCTTAGGTTAGTTAGGTTTAAATAGTTCTAGGGGACTGATGACCATAGATGTTAAGTCCCATAGTGCCCAGAGCCATTTGAACCATGCCTGAGGGAGGACTCGAACCTCCTCCGGGACCAGCCGCACAGTCCATGACTGTAGCGCCCCAGACCGCTCGGCTAATCCCGCGCGGCAGACAGGATCTCCGACGTAGCGATGAAGTGGGCACTTTCCCAGTGAGAACAGTACACGAGTGTACCGTGCATATCATGAATCTGGTAAAACATCAAACCTCCGACATCGCTGCGGCCAGAAAAACATCCTGCAAGAACTGGTCCGACGACAACTGAGGAGAATCGTTCAACGTGAAGAAGTGCGACCCTTCCGCAAATTGCTCCAGATTTCAGTGCTCGGCCATCAACAAGTGCCAGCGTGCGAACCATTCAACGAAACATCACCGATATGGGCTTTCGGAGCCGAAGGCCCTCTCGTCTACCCTCGACGACTTCATCACTCAAAGCTTTACGCCTCGCCTCGGCCCATGAGCACCGACATTGGACTGTTGATGAGTCTCTTTTGAAATTCCATCGAGCGGATGTACGTGCCCCACTGCAACTCCTTACTAAGGTAGGAGCGTATGCGATTGGTTCCCAAATATGTGAGTGGCTCGAAGACTTCTTAAGTAATAGAACCCAGTACGTTGTCCTCGATGGTGAGTGTTCATCGGAGGTGAGGGTATCATCTGTAGTGCCCCAGGGAAGTGTGGTAGGTCCGCTGTTGTTTTCTGATGTGTCGACAGAAGTGCCGACACAGTGTTAGTTTGAGGGGGCCGATATGCACGCTATAAGCTCCCGCAGAATCTTGAAGTCTGAAACAGGACGCTCAATGAATGCTATAAAGAAAAGTACTTTGCTTTGGGAATACTTAACTTTAATCCATCCTTGTTGTATACATCGTTCTTGTTGAGACATGCTTTAGACGATAATTATCAATTGCTATGTATGGCTAATGGCGCCTTGCTAGGTCGTAGCCATGGACTTAGCTGAAGGCTATTCTAACTATCTGCTCAGCTAATGAGCGAAGCTTCGTCCGTGTAGTCGCTAGCAAAGTCGTCCGTGCAACTGGGGCGAGTGCTATTCCGTATCTCGAGACCTGCCTTGTGGTGGCGCTCAGTCTGCGATCACACAGTGGCGACACGCGGGTCCGACATGTACTAAGGGACCGCGGCCGATTTAACGCTACCACCTAGCAAGTGTGGTGTCTGGCGGTGACACCACATTTTCTATCTACATAAATGATCTTTTGCATGAGGTGGATAGCAATGTGCGGCTGTTTGCTGATGATGCTGTGGTGTACGGGAAGGTGTCATCGTTGAGTGACTGTAGGACGATACGAGATGACTTGGACAGGATATGTGATTGGTGTACAGAGTGGCAGCTAACTCTAAATATAGATAAATGTAAATTAATGCGGATGAATAGGAAAAAGAATCTCGTAATGCTTGTATACTCTATTAGTAGTGTAGCGCTTGACACAGTCACGTCGATTAAATATTTGGGGGCAACACTGCAGAGCGATATGAAGTGGGGCAAGCATGTAAGGGCAGTTGCGGGGAAGGCGGATAGTCGTCTTCGGTTCATTGGTAGAATTTTGGGAAGATGTCGTTCATCTGTAGAAGAGACCGCTTATAAAACACTAATACGACCTATTCTTGAGTACTGTTCGAGCGTTTGGGATCCCTATAAGGTCGGATTGAGGGAAGACATAGAAGCAATTCAGAGGCGGGCTGCTAGATTTGTTACTGGTAGTTTTGGTCATCACTCGAGTGTTACGGAAATGCTTCAGGAACTCGGGTGGGGAGTCTCTGGAGGAAAGGAGGCGTTCTTTTCGTGAATCGCTACTGAGGAAATTTGGAGAACCAGCATTTGAGGCTGACTGCAGTACAATTTTACTGCCGCCAACTTATATTTCGCGGAAAGACCACAAAGATAAGAGAGATTGGGGCTCGTACAGAGGCATATAGGCAGTCGTTTTTCCCTCGTTCTGTTTGGGATTGGAACAGGGAGAGAAGATGCTAGTTGAGGTACGAGGTACCCTCCGCCACGCACCGTATGGTGAATTGAGGAGTATGTATGTAGATTTAGATGTACGTGCGCGGGTATGGAGACAACCTTATGAATCCATGAAGTAGTGGAAGCTCTATAATGGTGTGAGGCGTGAGCAGATGGAGTGATATGAGACGCCTGATGCGTCCAGATGCGACCCTGGCGGGTGACACGTCCGTAAGCATCCTGTCTGACCACCTGCATCCACTCATGTCGATTGTGCATTCCGACGGACTTGGGCAATTTCAGCAGGACAATGCGACACGCCAAACAACAAGAATTGCTACAAAGTGGCTTCAGGAATTCTCTTCTGAGTTTAAACAATTCCGCTGGCCACCATATCTAGTGCCCAACCTGATTTGGCCACGATCTTTTCTGGAACTGCACAATTTTTCGAGTGTTCGAGGAGTGCTGTGGTGAGTGTATTCAACACGTAGCGAAACCGAGGTGAAACTACGTCCACACGTCGTGAGGTATCGCGGCCACCACACCATTACAGATGTAGAAGATCGTAGTCTAGGCAGACAGGTAAAACAGTGCAGACGGCGAACTGTGGCGGAACTAACATTAGACTGTAATGCTGGGCAGAGTACAAGGGTGCCTGAACACACAGTGCACCGAACACTAATAACGACGGGTCTCCACAACCGACGAGCTGTGCACGTGCCGATGTTAACAACAAGACATCGGCAACAACGGCTGGACGTTGCACGGGCTGGTCAGTCCCGACACCTTATTAAGCGTACCGATGGGAGCTCCTTGACATCTGTGCTGTGTGACGGAGACAAAATGGCGGCGGCTCCGTTATGCTCTGGAGAACATTCACGTCGGCATCCAACGGTCCAATGAAGCTAGCGCAAGGCACCGTGACGGCCTTCGCATGACGATCCTGTTTCCCGACGGTATTGGGATTTTTCAACAAGATATTGCACCGTGTCAAAGGCCAGAAATTTGGTGCAGTGGTTCAAGGAAGAGGTGAGGTCCAACTGATTGTACTGGCCACCTAGCTCTCCAGATCTGACCCCGATCGAACACATCTGGGACGTGACTGAATGTGACGTCATAGCAAGGTGGCAACTCCCTCTAGTGATATCACGTCATACTGCTCTGAATCATCAGTGTATGGGCAGTGAGAAACTGATAACTTTACTCCAAGACAGAGTAAACTTGTGGCATCATGAAGATGAAAAGTATCATAAACTGAATATAGCTCGAAATCTATGGGGTTAAATTGCTGGTTTATTAGAAAAAAAAACAAGGAGACAAAATTTTTATTGGAAATTTTAGGCGTCAATTATAAGCTTAAAAAATAATTTGTTCAAGTTAGAAGGGTGGTATATCTTCCGCTTATAGTTACTGTACTGGATCTTTTTTGCGTTGTGATAGGCAGTTGTGAAGCAGCCTAAAAATTATTATTACTGCTTGCTGGAGTTTTTTGCCAGTGGGGTGGTTTGTAAATGAGGTATACGTGTTTCCACTTCTCAGCGCTTTAGGTGTTCACAGCATCATATCCTAAACTTTATACTGTATTTCGCACGTATGCTGAACTACAGTCATTGAAGATTAATTGACGTATGCCTGAAGAATTTCAAATTAATATAACAAAACAAGTTTGTTTGTAATCTTAACTTTTATGGGTCACCATGACTCATATTGTGAGTGTAACAGAACGTTTCTCCTGTCACCTCACATAACTTGTCTGGTTATTCCGATAACTGACGGCAGAGTGTACAGTAATCGTCACGATGTTTTCGAGAGAGATACAACTCTTTCACACGCATTCGGCGTCTTTTTAATAGCAAACGCTGCATTACTGTACTCGTCTCCAAGCACAGAGACTTCGTGGTATCCATCCCACGTTGGAGATTAAAAATCAAACCTACTTCGTACATAACGGTGGATTACAACCTAACCTAACCTCCTCGCCAAAAATTGACGGAAGAGGTCGGGCGCAGTGTGAGCAAGCTGTCGGCCGATATCAGGCTACCTCTGGCGACGGCGTCTGACGACCGTTGTCGGTGCCATTGTGAACGCAGACTAACTGCTCGCCGAGAGACAATTGCGTAAATTAGCTCATATCCTCGCGAGACTGCCTTTTTCACTGTGGCTTCGCTCAAACAGCTAATGGTCAAGACATAACCACACAGTACATCGATCATCGTGCGGGCATTTGCGGTAGTCTATATCCACGAATTGTCTTCTCTACGCACAGAAAGCGTCTCATTCAACACAACATTGCGAAAACCTAGTCGAAAGTAGAGTTGTGGCGATTCGTGAAAGAGTCGTCCATTTGAACGACTCTAAATAAAGAATCGTAAGAATCGAATCGTGATACGGACGAATCGTCGTTCAAAATAATCGTAAGAACGATTGGGTGTTTCCGAGTCGTGACGATTCCAAGTTCCAACGATTCATCGATTCTTAGTACGCTATGCTTCGAAAGCAACTTCCGAATCATGCCGAGTCGTGCCGGATGATTACGACTGCCAGATGGCAGTCAAGTGTAGGATGCTTGGGAACAAAGGAAGCTTGGAACGAACAAACGAAGTTCGTGGGCCGTCATATTACTCGTAAACACCAAGCTGGCACTTGGCTGACGGGAACGGGCGTAAAGGCATTTCCCATTTACTATCGCTACCATCAGCCACCGCGCCGACGTCAGCTTAGTTTGCGCGAATAATACACGAACTAGTGATGACAGAAACGATATACAGCGAGTACACAGCTTCCCATCATTAAAATCAAGAAAGCCAAGTATGATGAATAAATACGTACCTCTTATTTGTTGCAGATGCAATGCAAAACACACGCACCTTCTTTACACACGAGCAATAGCACTTGAATTATGTATTATATTTAGCGTATCTCGAAAACGGCCCCAACGATTTGGATGAAACTTTGTATTTAGACTGGTTTTTGCTTTTTGAGTTCACCTACATAGTTTTAGTTGTTACAATAAAACAGACGTCTGTAGTTAGATACGTTCAAGCCACACAACCAACCTGGCAGACCACGTAATTTTGCACCACCTTTGCACAAATCGACTCCTCTTTCCTGGCATACTGAAATAAAACAATACATGCAATCAAATCAAACGTGACCTTTCTTCAATTAAGGCATTACACGTATAAATCGAGAATCACACTTGTAACGTCATATACATGTTTACTCATAAATAAACTATTTCTGGTATATCTTATCATCACACAGTTCGATTCTAACCCCATTGACAATTTCAGACATGTCCTGCCATCTGTGAGTAAGATGTAGAACTTTTTGCATTCCGTAAGAATCGTGCCATCGCAGACTAGAATGAATCGTAGGAATCGATTCGCAATGTGAGATTGAATCGTAGGAATCGAATCGGGAATAATAATTGTGTTGACCAACTCTAGTCGAAAGGCATAACGTGTGGTTAATAATGTGTTGCATTATATTTATAAAACAAATTCTAGTCTTCTTTCGGTGTGGACACTTTATATGGCGTATATTACAGAAAGAATCTGGTAAGTATGAAACATTCTTTTTACGATAGATTAAGACTACCGTTTGCTTATGGCAATTCTGATATGAAACTAGAATTAAATGGCTCATCTCGCTTTGGCAGTGTCGCTATTCTCATGTTTCTTCGCGGAACTAGGTAATGCGAAACAATAAACAACTTTTTACTGCTGCTGCTGTCTAGCCGCGAGCACCGCAACTAATATCCTGTCGCTTGTGGATACCGATAGGTGGCAGCACGGTAGGCTGCCGTCGCAGGTATCGGCCGCTGCTTTCCGCGAGCTGAGCTTCGCTCCAACGGCTGGTGGGCTTGAGATAACCACGCGGTCATCTTGCGAGTATCTGCGGTAGTCGTTGTCCGTGATTTTTCGCCCCTGTGCACAGCAGCCGCCTGCTGTGGTGTCGACCGACGCGAGGGTGCGATCGGCGAGCATAAAAAGGCAATCTCCACTTCCCATTAAAACAACAGCGGCGGCCCCATCTTGCGGAATTTTACGCCCCAGCCTGTAGCGAACGGGACGCAATGACGCCGCGGGACAAGCCTTTTATCTCAGCCGATACTGACGGTGGCGTGTTTTTTTAATAGTGTCATCAGTCTTCTGGCTTGTTCGATGCGACCGCCAACCAATTCGTTCCCTGTACCGAGCTCTTTATTTCAGATAAGTACTTGCACACATCGTCGATTATTTGTTGGATGTATACCAATCTATGGCTTCCTCTACAGTTTTTATCCCCTACATCTCCCTCGAGTACTATGCAAGTTGCCGGCCGCTGTGGCCGAGCGGTTCTACGAGCTTCAGTCCGGAACCGCGCTGCTGCTACGGTCGCAGGTTCGAATCCTGCCTCGGGCACGGATGTGCGTGATGTCCTTAGGTTATTTAGGTTTAAGTAGTTCTAAGTCTAGGGGACTGATGACCTCAGATGTTAAGTCCTCTAGTGCTTAGCGCCATTTTAACTATGCAAGTTATTCCCTGATGACTTAACACATGGACTGGACTCGCATTCGGGAGGACGACGGTTCAATCCCGCGTCCGGCCATCCTGATTTAACTTTTCCGTGATTTCCCTAAATCGTTCTAGGCAAATGCCAGGATGGTTCCTTTGAAAGGGCACGGCCGACTTCCTTCCCCATCCTTCCCAAATCCGATGAGACCGATGACCTCGCTGTCTGGTGTCCTTCCCCAACGCAACCCCAGCAACTTAACGCATGTCTTATCATCCTGTCCCTTCTTCTTGCCTGTTTTCCACGCCTTCCTGCTTTCGTCGATTCTGTGCAGAACCTCCTCATTCCTTACGTCATCAGACTACCTAATTTTCAAATCCTTCTAGGCCACCACATCTCAACGCTTCGATTCTCTTTTGTTCCGGTTTTACCACAGTCCCTGATCCACTACCATACAGTGCTGTGGTCCAAATGCACACTCTCAGAAATAAATTCCTGTAACTGAGACGTGCATTTGATAGCAGGAATCTTCTCTTGGCCAGGAATACCCTCTTTGCACGTGCTAGTCTGCTTTATATATCCTTCCTGTAATCATCTTGTGGTGCAGTTCTTCTTCTTGTCTCCGTGCTTGCTAAGAAAATGGGATGAGAAGTTCCGCCTTAAGCAAGACACCTTTTTTCTTTTGTTCCACCCACACATGTTTCAGCACTTTTGTGCTATCGTCACTGGGTTCTATTTTATTTTTAACTGTAAATTTGTTGTTGACATATTAAAATTTGCGTCGTTTACAACATTATGTAAAAATTGTATTTATAACTTAATTGGCGAAAAGTAACATGCCTTACATTATGTTATTGTCCTCTTGTTTTGGTAGTTGTTATGCTACACAATATACAACTTGTCATCTGCAAACAGCAAAACGTAATTTATTTTCTGTTTGTTACGCATTTACGAACGGAACTAAGACTGTATCACTATTTACTTCGCTAACAACACAGGACAACGTACCACAACTTCAAAACTGTAAGTTACAGAAAGAAAACGTGATACAGTCTTAAAAAAATGGTTCAAATGGCTCTGAGCACTATGGGACTCAACTGCTGATGTCATTAGTCCCCTAGAACTTAGAACTAGTTAAACCTAACTAACCTAAGGACATCACAAACATCCATGCCTGAGGCAGGATTCGAACCTGCGACCGTAGCGGTCTTGCGGTTCCAGACTGCAGCGCTTTTAACCGCACGGCCACTTCGGCCGGCGATACAGTCTTAGTTCCGTTCGTAAATGCATAACAAACAGAAAATAAATTACATTTTGCTGTTTGCAGATGACAAGTTGTATATTGTGTAGCGTAACAGCTACCAAAACAAGAGGACAATAACATAATGTAAGGCATGTTACTTTGCGCCAATTAAGTTATAAATGCAACTTTTACATAATGTTGTAAACGACGCAAATGTTAATATGTCAACAACAAATTTACAGTTAAAAATAAAAAAAATAGAACCCAGTGACGATAGCACAAAAGTGCTGAAACATGTATGGGTGAAACAAAAGAAAAAAAGGTGTCTTGCTTAAGGCAGAACTTCTCATCCCATATCCTTCCTGCTTCGTCCATCTTGGATTATTTTGCTTCTACGGTATAACAGTTCCTTAACTTCGTCTACTTCACGATAGCCTATTTTTATGTTAAGTGTGTATTTTAACTTCCATTACGTCCATTTACTGTTTCTATATCCCCCTTTTGTCCGCCCTTCTGACGTATAAGTTTCCACTGTTTATTTTTTGTAATGCCACTCGGCTGAAGAACGGCCAGCCCTCCCCTCCCCCATAGGCCCGTCAACACCGACACTGGACTGTCGGTGACTGGAAACGTGTCACCCGGTCGGACGAGTCTCGTTTCAAATTCTATCGACTGGATGGACGTGAATGGGTACGCAGACACCCTCGTGAATCCAGGGCACTGTTCAAGCTGGTGGAGGCTCTGTAATGGTGTGGGGCATGTGCAGTTGGAGTGGTACGGAACACCTGATACGTCTAGAGACGACTCTGACAGGTGACACGTACGTAAGCAGGCTGTACGATTACTTGCATCTATTTGTGTCCATTGTGCATTCTGATGGGCTTGGGCAATTCCAGCAGGACAGTGCGACACCCCACACGTCCAGAATTGCTACAGAGTGGCTCGAGGAACACTCTTCTCGGTATAAACACTTCCGGTGGCCACCAAATTCCCCAGACGTGAATATTATTGAGTATATCCGGGATGTCTGGCAACGTGCTGTGCAGAAGGGATGTCCACCCCTCGTACTCTTACGGATTTATGGTCAGTCCTGCAGGATTCTCGGTTTCAGTTCCCTCCAGCACTATGTCAGACATTAGTCCAGTCCACGCCACGTCGAGTTGCAGAACTTACGTGACCTCGTGGGAGGGGCCTACACGATATAAGGCAAGTGTACCAGTTTCTTTGGCTCTTCAGTGAATTTCTGCTTAATGCCATATTTTCTGCAGTTTACTGCCAATTTCTTGTTAATAAACGAAAACGACATTACTGAGTAAATATCTGTATATTAAAAGAGAATCGGAAATAAACTGCCATGTAATGTACCATTTCATACCTCTCATCATACTTAGGAGAGTAAAAGAAGACAAATGTGGTGTCATTTTTTAGTTGTTGCCTATTTTTATAGCACCACATACACTTCCTATTGTAAAAAAAATGTTGCAAATCAACATAAATGTTAGTATCGGCACTCATCCGGTTTAGAACTGTTGCTTGCCAGCCGCTTGGGACGCTGCTGTCGCTGTGGGTCACCTAAAGAAGACTGAGTGGCGCGACTGTTTTGTTAGACTGTGGATGCCGTGTTGATGAGGATCTCACGCATTACCGCACTATTTCACCAATCATAGGGTAACTGGTTGCTGCTCTTTTAAAAAGAGCAAAAAAAATTAAATTTTGCACATGTCTGAAACAGCACCTGTAGGATGAAACCTTCTTGTAGACCTGTCCAGGTCTCAAACGCTATTTCTACATACGAGGGTTGGAACTTAAATACTGGCAACTACTTATTCACAACGGATACAAAAGAGTTACACTCTTGCACCGTTTACTGTCCTTCAAAGTAGTCACCAGCGTCGTGTAGAACCCGTTGCCAGCGATGTGAATGGCGTAGTGTACCGTTAGCACAGCCTGTTCTGTTGAAGGTGGGAATGTAGCGGTCTACTGCATGTCGAATCTCTGGGACAGTTTTGAAGCGAATGCCACGAAGTCTTCGGAATCAAATCACAGCCACAGAGGACTTAAGTCCGGGGAGTAGGGTGCGTGGTTCAGTACTTCCCAGTCCCATCGACTGAACAGAGCAGCCACATCTCGCATTGTATGCGCCCGCGCATTGTCGTGCAAAATGATGGCTGGGTTGCGCAGAAAGTGTCGCCGCTCGTTTCGCAGAGCTGGCCGCAGGTGATGCTCCAAAAATGAACAGCAATACTGTGCACTGACAGTCTGCCGTGGAGGAACGTAATGCGTTAGGACAACACCATCACAGTCGTACACGAGAACCACCGTAACTTTAGACCGCACCATCATCAGAAGAGGCCCTGCTAACGGTATACTACGCCTTCCACATCGATGGCAACGAGTTCCACACAACGCTGGTGACTACCTTGAAGGACAGTAACAGGTGCAAAGATGTAACTCTTATGTATCGGTTGTGAATAAATAGTTGCCAGTATTTAAGTTCCAACCCTCGTACATGGACAGTTCGTTAAAAAATGATCAGAACAGCTTGTCAATTTTTCCTTCTGAAAAGGACGTTCTTTTATGCGTTGAAACTGTGATAAAGGGGTTTTAATGCAGATTAATTTTGCGATTGACCGGCTGCTTAGAATTTCTACGGAAAGTAAAAAAAAATTATTGTATTTAAATTCGGACTATTCGTTTATCAATTTGTCCGGCTGCTTTGTCTTCCGCTTACATAGTTCTCATTCCTGAAGTGTGCCTTTCATTGCTTTAATTGGCACGTGCAAAATTGTCATAGTATTCTCTATACTACCCGCTGTATGTTTTGTACTTCGCAAATGATAGCCAAAAGCAAAAAAATCATCTTTGATACAAATCGCTGTGAGCATTATGGCACTTAACATCTCAGGTCATCAGTCCCCTAGAACTTAGAACTACTTAAACCTAACTAACCTAAGGACATCACGCACATCTACGCCCGAGGCAGGATTCGAACCTGCGACCGTAGCGGTCGCGCGATTCCAGACTGAAGCGCCTAGAACCGCTCGGCCACACCGGCCGGCGCCAAAAGCAGACTTTTAGTTTAGGCTTACATGTTCCTTATATCTAGTAAAACTCCGAGCAGTTTGGCCTATATAAACACGATCACACCAGATGCATAATTTTTTTTTTTTGTTTATTACAAAAAAAATGGCTCTGAGCACTATGGGACTCAACTGCTGAGGTCATTAGTCCCCTAGAACTTAGAACTAGTTAAACCTAACTAACCTAAGGACATCACAAACATCCATGCCCGAGGCAGGATTCGAACCTGCGACCGTAGCGGTCTTGCGGTTCCGGACTGCAGCGCCTTTAACCGCACGGCCACTTCGGCCGGCTGTTTATTACAGTTTTATGTCTTAGTTTAAACCTTAATTGGCCTGCTGTTCGAAATGCTACCTTGTAGTGTTTAGGGGAAGCGTGGACTGGCTTTTCCGTGACACACTTATAATATTTCAATGTTTTTTATTTATTCTTTACTGAGAGTTTTGCTTTTGTCTTTTTTGAGAACCTGCGTAAATAGGTTTCTCTTAAAACCGTTGAATACAGCTACTTGTTTGAAGATGCACAATTGTCGTCGTATTTCCATTTCATGTAGTGGGAGATTACATACGCGAGCTACCACAGCAGATTATGGTGGCAGATTGGAGTCATCTCTTATTACCGCTTCTGGGTGTGCTCGTTTATGACAGATGGAAAATATCAACTTATTTTCTGCCCTCGTTACTGTTAAGTCTAAGAAACTAATTTTTCTTTCGGACTGTTTTCTCTAGTGTGTATTTAATATTGTGATACTGCTGGTTAAAGGTGACGTGTAGGGCATGCAGACCGTCCTCCGCTTCCTTTCTTACTACAACTGTATTGTCTGTACAGAAGGACTTTGCAACTTTAAAAACTGATATAAGTTTATTAAAAGAGGATATGAAGCTGGGTTTAGTATTACTTTGTAGGGAAACACATCAAGTTTTTTTTTTACCTTAAACTACAGATGTTGTATGAGGTTTCCGTTAGTTGTCCTGCACACATCCCATCGGAAGTGAATTTCTTCCCGAACTCGCTGTAACAATGCAGGTGTAACATGCTCAGGGGCGGCCTAAGTTCTTGCTCTGAGTTTAGGTGGAGTAGCCGGCACAGGAAGTGCAAAGACGACATCGTCGATGAATCCCCATTTTAAAGAAAAGCGAGTGGTGTCAGGTCCGGGGAACGTGGGGGCCACGCAGTTGGTCCGTCACGGCCAGTCCATTGCCCTGGAAGCGGCCACTGGGAGAATCCCGGACGTCAGACAGGTAGTGGGGTGGTGCACAATCTTGCATGAAGTAAACATTTCGCTCTCGGTCATCCTCATCGATCTGTGGTGTCAAAAACTGTTGTAACATATCCAGGTACACTATCCCGTTGATCGTTCTGTCACGGAAAAAAAGGGGTTGAACAGTTTGATCTTGCACAATTCACAAAAAGAAAAGATCAGTTTAGGGGTAGCGAACTACGCGAGACAAAACTTGATGTGTTTTCCTACAAATTGACACTACAGTCAGTCCCATGAATTAATTTATTTTAATTTTCAAAGTTGTGAAGTCCTTTTTGAAACACCCGTATAGCGTTTGTACATAACTATCTTCGTCGTGAACTGTGGGTTATTCTGAAACGCCGTCTTCTCTATATTATTGATAAATATGTCAGCTAATAAACCAGAGAGGCAATTGCCGATCGCCAAATCATTCTTCTGCTGGTACACTTTCTCACAAAATTAAAATCAATCAACACTCAGGCTACATTCCGATAGTTCAAGAAATTCTATTAGTTCGCCCTTTCCCATCGTACCAGTGTGTATCACATTTCTTATTATTATTTTCAAAGTTTCATCTATTGGTACATTATTAGACAGGTCTGCGGTTGAGAATGAACGAAAATGTTCGAAGATAGTCACCAATAGAAGTAATATTTCCAACCCCTGACGGAAGCCTTAATTAATAAATTACACACATATTGAGTAGCTGATCCTGATAGCAACACAGTGTTGTGGTTACGTAAATACCGTTTCTCTTTCGTTCGAATGTTCGCACGCATACATTCAGTCATACCACGTATTGTAGTTTCTTGCTGCGTAGGGCAACGCAATAGTGGACAAGCGAGAGAACTATGAATTTTATAAATGCCATTCACCTACGACCAAACCTATGGGACGTCATAATTTATATATAAAATGATCGCAATCTGAAGAAGCAATTAGCAAGCTGTTGCCGATCAGTTCGGAATCACGTTGGGTGCACGTACAAAAAATTCCCAAGTCTTCGAACCTGTGCATAGGCGGAGTGGAATATCGATGTCTGTTCGTGCAATGGTTTGCATTTGCTCCCGTGAGTGTCGTACTATCTCGAGACGTAGATCAAGCAGGAACTTGAAATGTAAACGCCGGCCGGTGTGGCCGTGCGGTTCTAAGCGCTTCAGTTTGGAACCGCGTGACCGCTACGGTCGCAGGTTCGAATCCTGCCTCGGGCATGGATGTGTGTGATGTCCTTAGGTTAGTTAGGTTTAAGTAGTTCTAAGTTCTAGGGGACTGATGACCACAGATGTTAAGTCCCATAGTGCTCAGATCCATTTGAACCATTTGAACCGGAAGTGTGTTGCCGCAAACCTTGCCGGGCAACAGTGGCTGCTAGTGGTGTTGGACATGTGACGGCAATTCGTGTGGCCGCAATGTTGCCGGACAACATTATCGGGATATTTTGTTGGCAATTTGCAGTTTTTGTGCGGCTTGCGGTGCCCCACGCTGGGAAGTCGCCGTATGTGTCAACGGTTGCAGACCCGACACAGGCCCGTGAACTAACCGAGTCATCTCCCACGTACCGATAGTCACGAAATATTATATAGCCACTGGCGGCTCGTGAGTATACATTCTGTTGTTCTCAAATGTTTAGATTCAAATAAATCTGAGAGTGCATTTGCTGTATAACAGTTATCACTGTCGACAAGTTTATACAACTACAGCCACTGCCAACAATAATAATAATAATAGTCGTAATAATTATAATAATTATAAAAATAATAAGATGCATAACTTACCAGACAAATGAAAGAATTGTTCAAATGTGTGTGAAATCTTATGGGACTTAACTGCAAAGGTCATCAGTCCCTAAGCTTACACACTACTTAACGTAAATTATCCTAAGGACAAACACACACACCCATGCCCGAGGGAGGACTCGAACCTCCGCCGGGACCAGCCGCACAGTGAAAGAATTGTTTTTCTGGATTTTTGTTGTTTTGTACGTCATTAAGTACAGCTTAGGGCAATAACGAAATAATGTCTCGACTTTCGCAACTCTCCTTTCGCATTTTTGTGTATGTCGGAGTTTTCGTGCTTTTTCAGTTTTTCGGACAGATGTCCACGATCCCTAAGAGATGTATTAGTTCACGAATTTACTTCCGGGCTGAAAATCAGGTACTCTTATGTTACGCTGCATCCACGCAACAACTTATGTTACCTGTTAAATGTTCGCTCCTAGTCACACTTACTTGATTTCGTCACTCTCTCAATCAAAGGATCTGCCCTCGGAGGCTCAAGTTCCTTCGCGACGAACTTTTCCCGGTAATTTACTTTTCTGTCCCCGGAATGGGATTTTTCACTCTGCAGCGGAGTGTGCGCTCATATGAGACTTTCTGACAGATTAAAGCTGTGTGCTGGACCGAGACCCGAACTCGGGACCTTTGCCTTTCGCGGGCAGGTGCTCTGCCGACTGAGTTGCCCAACCACGACTCACGACCCGTCCTCACAGCTTCACTTTTCTGTCAGTATTTAAAATAGATTCGACACAGTTCACGTTTACACTGCACACAAAAGCCTACTACCACATAGTAAACAACCAACACCTCACACTAAACAACCAACTCCAAACACGAACTGCCGTTTGTGCAAATGATTAAATTCAAGCAGTAATGTCAACTAACATGATCACTTGACTGGAATACAAATGAGGCAATGAAAGGCCATAAAGTACACTGCCGTCGATCCCACATTTAAGTGAACACCAGAGAAACCAGTGATACAATTTTTCGTGAATTTTCAACTATAGAATATGGGCCTACAGCACAGATAAACCTGACTCGCAGTAAGATCAATAGATCGCAGAAGCAGGAATAAATGCTACAATCTCACAATAGACGATAATGCGCTTGAGGCCCTTATGATTGTCAGCGCCTCAAATGGATTACTGTATGATAAAATTCATAACTTATATACTGACTCATTCAGAAACCCAACAAGTAGATTTACTGTCAGAACAACTTTAACATATACCGACGTCCGATCTAATTTTACTTTATAGTAACTGATTTAGCATATATGAGGCGTGTGCTGTCATCTAGCAGGATTTATGCCGAGCGAACGGGGAAATGGCTCTGAGCACTATGGGACTTAACATCTGAGGTCATCAGTCCCCTACAACTTAGAACTACTTAAACCTAACTAACCTAAGGACATCACACACAGCCATGCCCGAGGCAGGATTCGAACCTGCCACCGTAGCGGTCGTACGGTTCCACACTGTAGCGCCTAGAACTGCTCGGCCACCCCGGCCGGCGAACGGGGATAAGAGCCTGCCGCAGTGTGCTACCATCTGGTGGCAATCATGTAAACTTGTAGCTGAGTGGCCGAGGCTGCACATCGTGAGCGCTGCACGTTGTTTATCAAATCCGTATGTGTTTGGCCCACAGAGCAACTACGTCACACGAGTTGCGCGTGCGCATCACCATCAGTGTTCTGCCTAAAGGCAGGTTTCCACACGGTCGTTCTCCAGGATGTCCGGTCTTCTGCCATCCTCTTCAGGTCTGCATAATTTCCTCTTCCCTTTATGTCGTCTATCGTCTTGTATCTCCTTCTTCCTCTCAGTCTTCTCCCACAAACCAATCCTTCCAAAGCATCTGCTAGCAAGCACTCCCTTCTCAATGAATGTCCCAACCAGTTCTTTTTCCTTTCTCTTACAACCTTCAGCAGACATCTTCTCTCACCAACCCTTTCCAATACTCTTTCATTACTCACCCTTTCCATCCAGCTTATTCTCCCCATTCTCCTCCACATCCACATCTCAAATGCTTCTAACCTTTTTTCATCCTCTCGTCTCAGCGTCCACGTTTCTGCCCCATATAGTGCCACACTCCAGACAAAACATTTGCCAAGCCTTTTCCTTAGTCCTTTATCTAATTTGCCACATAAGAGTCTCCTCTTTCTGTTGAATGCCTCCTTCGCTATGGCAGTTCGAGTTTTCACCTCCTGGTGACATCTCAAGTCTTCAGTTATTGTGCTTCCCAGATATTTAAATGCACTTACTTGGCTAGTGGTAGATTGTCCTATTTTAATGTTGGACAGTCTGCGTCCTGTACTGATGACCATACTCTTTGTTTTTACTGTGTTTATTTGCATGCCATATTCCACACAAGCTTCATTCAGATTTTTGAGCATATTATTCATTGTCCGCTCACTTTCTGCCACTAATGCGTCATCAGCAAATCTTATACATTCTATTCTCTTTCCACCCATACTTATTCCTCTTTTCCCATCCTAGCTTTTCGCAACAGTCTCTTCAAGGTATACGTTAAACAACAGTGGGGAAAGGCAACAACCTTGTCTAACACCTGTCCAATGCTGCTTCCTTCTGACATTTCATTTCCAATCCTTATCCTTGCTTTCTGGTGTAAATATAGAGTCTGTGGTGTCACCGCCAGACACCACACTTGCTAGGTGGTAGCCTTTAAATCGGCCGCGGTCCGTTAGTATACGTCGGTTCCGCGTGTCGCCACTATCTGTGATTGCAGACCGAGCGCCGCCACACGGCAGGTCTAGAGAGACTTCCTAGCACTCGCCCCAGTTGTACAGCCGACTTTGCTGGCGATGGTTCACTGACTACATATTCTCTCATTTGCAGAGACGATAGTTTAGCATAGCCTTCAGATACGTCATTTGCTACGACCTAGCAAGGCGCAATATTCAGTTACAAGAATGTATTTTGAACATTTAATGTTGTGAATCATGTACCGTCAAGAGCGACGTTCATCATTAATGGATTAAAGTTAAATATCAAACTAACTATGTCCGCTTTCTGAATTCTAATTCCTTGTCATGTTCCAGACCTCACGTCAGTATAGTTCTTCCCTCCTCACGCCAGCCTGCGTGAGCTAAAACGCGTGCATTTCGGCCTCCAATAGTAACACGGTGTTGGCTCTTCTGCCAGCACGATAGATTCTGTATCAGTCGTCTCTCTTTCCAATCTACTCCTTTCCTCTTCAAGAAATCCATCAGCTTGTTCCACTGAACTCTGTCGAAAGCCTTTTCTAAATCTATAAAAACCGCAAAGATTTCTCTACCCTTTTCCATATATATTGTCCCTATAGTTCTTAGCAGGCCAATAGCATCTCTTGTTCCTTTTCCTCTTCTAAATCCGAACTGCTCCTCTGCAATCCCTCAATCCAGCTTGCCATATAACCTATTCAGCACTCTCAGAAAGACTTTAGCTGCACGAGAAATTAGACTAATGGTCCGGTGCTCTTGAGATTTTTTAGATTTTCTCTTTTTCTCTATTGGTATCATAACTGTTGCACCGAAGTCCTCAGGCCATTCCCCTTTGTCATATATCTCGTTACAGAGGTAGACTATTTCTTTTCTTGCCTTGTTTCCCAGACTCTTCAACAGTTCTGCTGGCAAATCATCTATTCCACATGCCTTCCTATTCTTCATCTCCTTCAGCGCCTTTTCTACTTCTGCTTCCAAGATGATAAATCCCTTTCCATCTTCCGGCACATATTGCTCCTCTTTAACCTTAATTTCGCTTTACATTTCATCCCCCTTATACAGACATTCAATATATTCTTTTGGTGCTTCTGCTAGAGTACCATCCGCTCTTTCTATTTCCATGTTATTCCTCTTTCTTTTACGTTCAAAAACTATCTCAGTAGCCAGTCTGCACATAATTTCATACTTTCCCTCTCTATCCACGCGGAAAAGCTCCTTAAAACGTGCACGACTGAAGGTGTGCTCGCAGACCCTGATGCCAAGTTTCACAGATTCTGGAGGAGCAGTAGCGCGGTTGATTACGTGCCGTATGTGTCAGATTGCAGCAGCGGTGTTACGTTTACCAGCATTCAGAGAAAAATAACCAACAAATCCGCAAGGTGTCGAAAGTTACGGTGTTCACCTGCTCTTACACAGCAGCCACCACCGTATGTAGCCTTCAAGACGAACAATAGTTACCTGATGTGCGAATTTCAGTTCCCTACTTGAAATGATTTTGGATATATTCAAAATGATCTAAAACCTAAATTTTATAATTTTCCATTAAAAGCGACATCCTGACACGATAAAATGTTTGCGTCAAAGCATCAACTGATAGCTTAAAACAACATCTTTGTCGTCAAATGATTAATTATCACAGTATTTTGTTCACAGCAATAAAATAAACACAATGGTTCAGATTTCAAACAGTGATAATTATTTTCAGTGTCTGAGAGGATTATTTTCATCTGTTATGCTGTTATAACAATGAGAGTGGTAACGTACATAATTCGCTTGTATTTATAGACTGAGAAAGGCTGGGTGCATAACCGATTCCTCGAATTTGTACCACCAAACAGTTACAACTAGTATTTATTATTATTGTTATGTGATGAGGAATGGGGACAACTCAAGTTCCAATGGCTCTGAGCACTATGGGACTTAACATCTGAGGTCGTCAGTCCCCTAGAACTTAGAACTACTTAAACCTAACTAACCTAAGGACATCACACACATCCATGCCCGAGGCAGGATTGGAACCTGCGACCGTAGCAGTCGCGCGGTTCCAGACTGAAGCGCCTAGAACCGCTCGGCCACCCCAATCAGTAATATGTGCATTCTATTCTTATGTATTCGTGACTCATTCCTGTAGTTTATTTTCTATATTCTTGAGTTATCGCACTTATAGCAGTCTTTGATTAAATTAGTGTGAAAATACGATAGTTCTGTTCGTACAAGTGAAGGAAGAGGGAAATTAAGGTACGGGGAGATGTTTTAGGTCTAAATTTTTAATACATAGTAAACGCTAAAGATACAAGTTTTCTAGTAATTTATTATAGATATTTTTCTTCTTAACCTCCACACTGACCAATACGGATGGCAGACATCTTCGATTCCTCAAATTTCTTTATTGTTCTTTAAACACTGAAATAATCAGGAATTAGCTATTCGATGTAGATAGGTATGGCTTTATGGTTAAAATTCAATTCCCTTACCTAAATTAAATACAGAAAAATAGTAAATAGACAAAAACTCATACAATCGATATTACAAAATTAACTAGATTATTTAAAATTCTGTTAAATTAACGACCCTCTAATATGTCATGACCTGCCGCTGGTGTACGTTATACGCGTTAAGGAGGTCAGTGACCTCACATGAAATGATTATGAATGAAAATTCTGTATCTACACAGAAGGAACGAGTAATAATTTTGAAATAATAATTTTGGAAAGTCATAAATGAATTCAGCCATTCGTGGATGCGCTGCCACTTGTAGCAAGATATAAAAATAGGTGTTTTGTTTCTAAGAAACTTCAGTCTCAGACATTTTATTGCGACCGGCGCACCTGTGCTGGTAATTTTTAATTTAGTGGCTAAGGGAAATTAGCACGCAGCTGCGAACGTACTAAATTATTTTCCGCGCGCTGCGGCTGTGTCGCGGGTGGGACGAGTTTTCATTCTCGTATTACGCAGTTGGTTACGTAGTCCCGGCGTAAACGTGGACCCGAAACAGAAGCCGGGGCGGCTTTGTGACGTCACGCTGATGGAAATGACTACGGGTTTGTCCCCACGTAAAGAAAGAGCGCGCGGCGCACAAAAAGTGTGTCGAGAGAGGCGAGCCGCACAACGCGGAATTACAAAAGCCCTCTGGCCTCCAGCTGCGTATATCTCTGGCACTGCACTCTCTAACATCTCTGGATGAGCTCAACGTCAAACAATCACCCTGTTCATAGGGGGCTCCCAAAACCGGATCGTGAATCGATTTCCCGATACCGCTTCTGGGTGGTCATGTACATACTTCAAAATCGATTCCGGAAATCCGCTTCTAGGTGCCGGTTTTCCAATTCCGCAATCGATATTCTCTCATAGGTAAACACAATCGGTTTTGAAACGTGTTGGGCTATCGGGTTTCGTCCCATTTTTAAAAATCTTCGGCTATTATGGACGGAGTGGCTTTTTGTACATTGATGGATAAGAAGAAATATTACACTGCAGCTGTTTACACCTCGCTTAATCCAAGAGAAATAGTGGCTGTACTGATTGAATCCGAAACTGTAAGAGCTGTTTTCCAGGCGCCAAATTTAGCTGGGCTAGCAAATCTGCTTCCGACCTTCACATGTACATACGGCAGCGAAAAGTGGTTTTCGAAATTCGGTTTTCGGCTTTCGGAAGATGAGTCGCATGTAAACGTAGCGAATGATCTGCTGCACCACGAGAGCTCAACAGAACGAAAACCCAATTTCGAAATACGTTTTTCATTGCCATGTTTACATGATAGGCCTCAACTGGATTCGCTGGTCGAAGTCAGAATAGATTTCCCGAGCGTATGCTGTCTGTAAATCAGCTTCAAGTTCCACAGACTACTTGTACGATTACACACGAGTGGAGGGCATATACTGAGTGAGGGGTGTGCGGGGGGGGGGGGGGGGGGGGCAGCTGTGTGAATGGAATAACGAGGTGTCCGATAGGAGAAAACAGCACACCAGTACACCAGTTGCATTGTTGTTGTTGTGGTCTTCAGTCCCGAGACTGGTTTGATGCAGCTCTCCATGCTACTCTATCCCGTGCAAGCTTCTTCAACTCCCAGTACCTACTGCAACCTACATCCTTCTGAATCTGCTTAGTGTATTCATCTCTTGGTCTCCCTCTACGATTTTTACCCTCCACGCTGCCCTCCAATACTAAATTGGTGATTCCTTGATGCCTCAGAACATGTCCTACCAACCGATCCCTTCTTCTGGTCAAGTTGTGCCACAAACTTCCCCCCCAATCCTGTTCAATACTTCCTCATTAGTTATGTGATCTACCCATCTGATCTTCAGCATTCTTCTGCAGCACCATATTTCGAAAGCTTCTATTCTCTTCTTGTCCAAACTATTTATCGTCCATATTTCACTTCCATACATGGCTACACTCCATACAAATACTTTCAGAAATGACTTCCTGACACTTAAATCTATACTCGATGTTAATAAATTTCTCTTCTTCAGAAACGCTTACATTGCCATTGCCAGTCTACATTTTATATCCTCTCTACTTCGACCATCATCAGTTATTTTGCTCCCCAAATAGCAAAACTCCTTTACTACTTTTAGTGTCTTATTTCCTAATCTAATTCCCTCAGCATCAACCGACTTAATTCGACTACATTCCATTATCCTCGTTTTGCTTTTGTTGATGTTCATCTTATATCCTCCTTTCAAGACACTGTCCATTCCATTCAACTGCTCTTCCATGTCCTTTGCTGTCTCTGACAGAATTACAATGTCATCGGCGAACCTCAAAGTTTTTATTTCTTCTCCATGGATTTTAATACCTACTCCGAATTTTTCTTTTGTTTCCTTTACTGCTTGCTCAATATACAGATTGAATAACATCGGGGAGAGGCTACAACCCTGTCTTACTCCCTTCCCAACCACTGCTTCCCTTTCATGTCCCTCGACTCTTATAACTGCCATCTGGTTTCTGTGCAAATTGTAAATAGCCTTTCGCTCCCTGTATTTTACCCCTGCCACCTTTAGAATTTGAAAGAGAGTATTCCAGTCAACATTGTCAAAAGCTTTCTCTAAGTCTACAAATGCTAGAAACGTAGGTTTGCCTTTCCTTAATCTTTCCTCTAAGATAAATCGTAAGGTCAGTATTGCCTCACGTGTTCCAGTGTTTCTACGGCATCCAAGCTGATCTTCCCCGAGGTCGGCTTCTACTAGTTTTTCCATTCGTCTGTAAAGAATTCGTGTTAGTATTTTGCAGCTGTGGCTTATTAAACTGACTCTTCGGTAATTTTCACATCTGTCAACACCTGCTTTCTTTGGGATTGGAATAATTATATTCTTCTTGAAGTCTGAGGGTATTTCGCCTGTTTCATACATCTTGCTCACCAGATGGTAGAGTTTTGACAGGACTGGCTCTCCCAAGGCCGTCAGTAGTTCCAATGGAATGTTGTCTACTCCGGGGGCCTTGTTCCGACTCAGGTCCTTCAGTGCTGTGTCAGACTCTTCACGCTGTATCATATCTCACATTTCATCCTCATCTACATCCTCTCCCATTTCCATAATATTGTCCTCAAGTACATCGCCCTTGTATAAACCCTCTATATACTCCTTCCACCTTTCTGCTTTCCTTTCTTTGCTTCGAAGTGGATTTCCATCTGAGCTCTTGATGTTCATACAAGTGGTTCTCTTATCTCCAAAGGTCTCTTTAATGTTCCTATAGGCAGTATCTATCTTACTCCTAGTGAGATAAGCCTCTACATCTTTACATTTGTCCTCTAGCCATCCCTGCTTAGCCATTTTGCACTTCCTGTCAATCTCATTTTTGAGACGTTTGTATTCCTTTTTGCCTGCTTCATTTACTGCATTTTTATATTTTCTCCTTTCATGAATTAAATTCAATATTTTTTCTGTTACCCAAGGATTTCTACTAGCCCTCGTCTTTTTACCTACTTGATCCTCTGCTGCCTTCACTACTTCATCCCTCAAAGCTACCCATTCTTCTTCTACTGTATTTATTTCCCCCATTCCTGTCAATTGTTCCCCTATGCTCTCCCTGAAACTCTGTACAACCTCTGGTTCTTTCAATTTATCCAGGTCCCATCTCCTTAAATTCCCACCTTTTTGCAGTTTCTTCAGTTTTAATCTACAGGTCATAACCAATAGATTGTGGTCAGAGTCGACATCTGCCCCTGGAAATGTCTTACAATTTAAAACCTGGTTCCTAAATCTCTGTCTTACCATTATATAATCTATCTGATACCTTTTAGTATCTCCAGGGTTCTTCCATGTATACAACCTTCTTTCATGATTCTTAAACCAAGTGTTAGCTATGATTATGTTGTGCTCTGTGCAAAATTCTACCAGGCGGCTTCCTCTTTTCATTTCGTAGCCCCAATCCATATTCACCTACTACGTTTCCTTCTCTCCCTTTTCCCACACTCGATTTCCAGTCACCCATGACTATTAAATTTTCGTCTCCCTTCACTATCTGAATAATTTCTTTTATTTCATCATACATGTCTTCAATTTCTTCGTCATCTGCAGAGCTAGTTGGCATATAAAGTTGTACTACTGTAGTAGGTGTGGACTTCGTATCTATCTTGGCCACAACAATGCGTTCGCTGTGCTGTTTGTAGTAGCTTACCCGCATTCCTATTTTCCTATTCATTATTAAACCTACTCCTGCATTACCCCTATTTGACTTTGTGTTTATAACCCTGTAGTCACTTGACCAGAAGTCTTGTTCCTCCTGCCACAGAGCTTCACTAATTCCCACCATATCTAACTTAAAAAACAAAAATCTATATGACTAGACTGGTCTTTAAGGTGGGCTCGGACGTGTAAGGGGAAATGCTGACGTAATAATAGGCGCTCGGCGATACCAGCAGGAACTGCAACGGACAACTCCACCACGAAACTTCCATGCTACAACTGCTAGGCCGCTAGTGTTGGCACAAATAAAAGACGGAAGTCGACACGAAGTGTTCCGGACAAATCCGATATGTGACGAAACCGAACGACCCGTCCGATACCTTTTATTGTGCCACTTACATGCAGGTACTATTGTTAGCAAAGCGGTGAACGTGCATCGTTCTCCTTTCAATTCTTGCTCTAAGGGGGATAAGCAGGCAGCTAGCTTTTTAAAGTACATAATATCTGATAAGAAATCGATACTTAAATACACAGCTCTTAGACCGGCAGTATATTTACAATGTGAAGCCGATATTTTTATAGTCTGGTGTGTCGATATTTTCTTCGTCGATATTTCGTAACCTGCCCTCGGTACGTAGAGAGCGTGTAATGACTGATTTTAAATAGCGATATATAGGATTCCGGTTATTTTTAAAAACATCAACAGACCTAACATGAAGTACTAGAGCTTTTCATTCGGTCTGCGGCAATTCAAGCGCAGTAAGACTTCGCCCGGGCCAAAAGCGGACAGTAACTCAGACAAATTTTCCAGTCGACTATTCATTCAAACGTAACGATTTATCTGTGCAAGCACTGTCTGTATACACGAGTCGGTGCGAATAGCTGCGCGTGTAAAGGGCGCTCCAGTAGTAACGAGGCCCCTGAATTGGCGATATTCCATCAGAATTACTGATATCCTTAGAAGAGCCAGCCATGACAAAACTATTCCACCTGCTTTGCAAGATGTATGTGACCTGTGAAATAACCTGAGACATCAAGAAGAATGTAATAGGCACAATTCGAAAGAGCTCAGATGCCATTGGGTGTGAATACTACGGAACTATCAGTTTAACAAGCCACGGCTGCAAAATACAGACACAAGTTATTTACAAAAGAATGGATAAACAGATAGAATCAGACGTTGGGGAAGATCTGTTTGGGTTCCGGAGAAATGAAAGGGGCACGGAGGTCGGTACTGACCCTACGGCTCATCTTACAAGAGAGATTCAAGAAAGGGAAACCTACGCTTCTACTATTCGTAGATGTAAGAGAAGCGTTTGGCATTGGTGGCTGCAAAACTCTTTTCGAAATTCTGAAGGCGGTAGTGATAAGATGCAAGGAGCGGCTGATTACCCACAACTTATACAGGAACGAGGCAGCCATTATGAGGGCCGACGGTTGAGAAGGGAGTGAGAGAGAGTACTTCGGAAAAGCCGCTATTCGCTGGACTGCGGACTAAAGGCGTAGACCGCGTTGCAGATTCTAAACGAAGTTGGCAGAACTGTTTTTTCATAGATTCGCGATTGTTTTCTATTCGTTCTACTCTTGCGTAATATTTAACCGTTTGGTTCAGTTTGTCAAAGTTGCTAAACACGCTGTGTAACGTTCCGATGTTCAACTGTTTTTAATTTGGCACGCTTTCAATTGAGGAGCGTATTTTTCTTATTGATCATCTGTTTCGACGAGACGAGAAACACACAGATTTAATATAGGAGGCACATACCGAAAAGTTCTCGGAGACAGTTGTACATCATCGTAATGCGGTTCATCGACTGCAAAATTTCTAGATAGAGGCTCAGCAAACGATGCCGAACGAACTAGGAAAAGCCTCCTTGTCTAAACGAACACAAGTCGCTCGGTGTTTCTGACTTAATTCAGAAGAGCCTAACAATATAACTGCGCAAGTTGTATCGGGCTTGAAATATACCGGTATTTCGAAATTTGTGGTAAGGTTCTATGGGACCAAACTGTTGAGGTCATCGACCCCTAAGCTTACACACTACTTAATTCAACTTAAAGTAACTTACACTAAGGACAACACACACACACACACACATGCCCGAGGGAGGAGTCGAGCGAAACAAGACAAGGCGCTTCAGACCGCGCGGTTAACCCGCGTGGCTACAAAATATAAATTGTTCCCGTATAAAGCAGCGCAAGATGTGGATTATGAAAAGCGAATGCGTTACAGCAAATGGCATATATCTTTTCCTGAAAGGAACACCAGTGATATATTGTGAGCCACCGCCCATGCAGATGAGGCCTCGATACACTGTTCTGGTCACGGTTAGTGGAGAATCCCCGTATTGTGCTTCACACGCCATTGTACGGCCAGAAAATTGCAATGTGGGTAGCAATTAAGATTGTTTGATAAAATATCGACAAATGTCGGGGATACATTTTCCCACGATATATCGCAGGAGCGAAAGGCTATTTACAATTTGTACAGAAACCAGATGGCTGTTATAAGAGTCGAGGGGCATGACAGGGAAGCAGGGGTTGGGAAGGGAGTAAGACAGGATTGTAGCCTCTCCCCGATATTATTCAATCTGTGTATTGAGCAAGCAGTGAAGGAAACAAAAGAAAAATTCAGAGTAGGTATTAACATCCATGGAGAAGAAATAAAAACAATGAGGTTCGCCGACGACATTGTAATCCTGTCAGAGACAGCAAAGGACTTGGAAGAGCAGTTGAACGGAATGGAGAGTGTCGGAACATCAACAAAAGAAAAAAAGAGGATAATGGAATGTAGTCGAATTAAGTCGGGTGATGCTGAGGGAATTAGATTAGAAAATGAGACGCTTAAAGTAGTAAATGAGTTTTGCTATTTGGGGAGCAGAATAACTAATGATAGTCGAAGTAGAGAGGATATAAAAGTAGACTGACAATGACAATGTAAGCGTTTCTGAAGCAGAGAAATTTGTTAACATCGAGTATAGATTTGTCAGGAAGTCGTTTCTGAAAGTATTTGTATGGGTTGTAGCCATGTATGGAAATGAAACGTGGACGATAAATAGTTTAGACAAGAAGAGAATAGAAGCTTTCGAAATGTGGTGCTACAGAAGAATGCTGAAGATTAGATGGGTAGATCACATAACTAATGAGGAGGTATTGAATAGAACTGGGGAGAAGAGGAGTTTGTGGCACAACTTGATAAGAAGAAGGGATCGGTTGGTAGGACATGTTCTGAGATCAAAGGATTACCAATTTAGTATTGAAGGGCAGCGTGGAGGGTAAAAATTGTAGAGGGAGACAAGAAATGAATACACTAAGCAGATTCGGAAGGATGTAGGCTGCAGTAGGTACTGGGAGATGAAGGAGCTTGCACAGGATAGAGTAGCATGGAGAGCTGCATCAAACCAGTCTCAGGACTGAAGACCACGACAACAACGGCTATTTGTGTTTGGCTGTTAAGTCTAATGCATTGTGCCGTCGGTCGTGTTACATTTCCTTCCGACGGCGGACCTTCAATTCACGTTGCATACTGTCGAGCGCATTCATATAGCTTCGTCACTTTCATACTTTCTCACAGCTGCCCGACGAAGGATACATTACGGTATGTTAACTGCAGTATCAGTTGAAAATGACTACAATGCGGAAATCGCAATAGAGTCCCGCAAAAAGGAAGTAAAGTAAAGTGTGAGATGGCGGAAGCGTGATTATTTAGACAGTTCTGAGCGGCTGTCCCCGGACGTCTGGGACAATCCCCCACCCACTGAGAGTCCTCGCGACAAAAAACTGTGGCGAGTATTTATACGCGATGGCGGCGCCACCGAACAATAGCCCGGGCTGGCGGGCGGCGTAAACAAGAGAGACGCGCCGCCAAGGCGCTCGCGCTCCACTCACATTAATATTCCTCCCTCGTCTCTCTCTCGTCTCTCTCTCTCTCTCTCTCTCCCTGACTCTTCTGCCTGGGACAGGTTCCGTGCTGGCGGCGGGGGTTTCCCGTGCTATGTCGTGAGGGGGGGGATTGCGCTGGCGCTCTAAAAGGTACCTCGCCTACACGTGCTGTAAGATTGGTGTATTGCCGACAATATAGCCCGGCATTGTTGTCCGGCAACTCTGCAGCACACGCATATTACAGCCATAGGTGCGGCAACGCTGGCGGCCGCTATTCCTCTCCAATGTTCGCGGCAGTAAATTTCCGAGCCAGAATTGTTCACAAGAGCCAGCAAACGGCCACCAAATGGGCGAAAGGAAGCCACACGGAGTACACAAAAACGTCGAAACACCACAAAAACAACACACGACAATCCCTGCTTTTCTGAGTCATCAGTCTTTTGGCTGGTCTGATGCGGCCCGCCACGAATTCCTTTTCTGTGCTAACCTCTTCATCTCAGAGCAGCACTTGCAACCTACAACTACATTCTCAATTATTTTCTGGATGTATTCCAGTCTCTCTCTTCCTCTACAGTTTTTGCCCTCTACAGCTCCCTCTAGCACCATGGAAGTCATTCCCTGATGCCTTAACAGATGTCCTACCATTCTGTCCCTTCTCCTTGTCAGTGTTTTCCACATTTTCCTTCACTCCGATTCTGCACAAAACCTACTCATTCCTTAAACCTTAAAAATGGTTCTATGGCTCTGAGCAGTATGGAACTTAACATCTGAGGTCATCAGACCCCTAGAACTCAGAACTACTTAAACCCAACTAACCTAAGGACATCACACACATCCATGCCAGAGGCAGGATTCGAACCTGCGACCGCAGCGGTCGCGCAGTTCCAGACTGAAGCGCCTAGAACCGCTCGGCCACACCGGCCGGCTCATCCCTCACCTTACCAAATTTTCAACATTCGTCTGCGGCACCACATCTCAAGCGCTTACATTCTCTTCTTTTCCGGTTTTTCCACAGTCCTTGTTTCACAACCATACAACGCTGTACTCCAGACGTATACAGGGTGTTACAAAAAGGTACGGCCAAACTTTCAGGAAACATTCCTCACACACAAATAAAGAAAAGATGTTATGTGGACATGTGTCCGGAAACGCTTAATTTCCATGTTAGAGCTCATTTTAGTTTCGTCACCTACGCTTCCACCTACGCTGAATGGAGCACTTTATCATGATTTCATACGGGATACTCTACCTGTGCTGCTAGAACATGTGCCTTTACAAGTACGACACAACATGTGGTTCGTGCACGATGGAGCTCCTGCACATTTCAGTCCAAGCTTCTCAACAACAGATTCGGTGACCGATGGATTGGTAGAGGCGGACCAATTCCGTGGCCTCCACGCTCTCCTGACCTCAACCCTCTTGACTTCCATTTATGGGGGCATTTGAAAGTTCTTGTCTACGCAACCCCGGTACCAAATGTAGAGACTCTTCGTGCTCGTATTGTGGACGGCTGTGATACAATACACCATTCTCCAGGGCTGCATCAGCGCATCAGGGATTCCGTGCGACGGAGGGTGGATGCATGTATGCTCGCTAACGGTGGACATTTTGAACATTTCCTGTAACAAAGTGTTTGAAGTCACGCTGGTACGTTCTGTTGCTGTGTGTTTCCATTCCATGATTATGTGATTTGAAGAGAAGTAATAAAATGAGCTCTAACATGGAAAGTAAGCATTTCCGGACACATGTCCACATAACATATTTTCTTTCTTTGTGTGTGAGGAATGTTTCCTGAAAGTTTGGCCGTACCTTTTTGAAACACCCTGTATACTCAGAAATTTCTTGCTCAAATTAAGTCCTATGTTTCGTACTATTACACTTCTCTTGGCCAGGAGTGCCCTTTTTGCCAGAACTAGTCTGCTTTTGATGTCCTTGTTACTCCATCCGTCATTGGTTATTTCGCTCCCTAGGTAGCAGAATTCTTCACCCACTTCGTGACCACCAATTTCCATCATTGCTTCTTCGATGTATACACTCAAGAGTAGGGGAGAAAGACTATATTTCTGTCTTATATCCTTTTCAATCCAAGCACATCGTTCTTGGTCGCCAAACGTTTAAATCCACCACGCAATTTGACGCTATAGCTGCTACGTCGCTGGCGTTTTCAGAAATCAAAAAATGGGGAAGTCGACATGAAGTGCTCCGGACAAATGTGATATATGGCGAAACCGAACGACGGACCCATCGGACACCTTTTATTGTGCCACTTGCATGCAGCTACCATTGTCAGCAAAGTGCTTATCGCTAAGCGTGACCTCTCACTTGCTCCTCTATGGGGAATAACCCGTGGCCTACGGATAGCGTCTTTCATTAGAAATCAAAACATTTTCGGTCCTGGGATCGAAACCTTCCAGCGCTTAAATATGGATTAGTTGTCAGCACTGGCGGCCGAAGACTTCCGCCGTAAGAAGTCGCCCCTCATTCTGCCAACGGCCTTGTCACAGAGGGCGGAGCAGCGGAAACAGGTTCAGGGCACTCTCTTGCTCTTGTCCTAGTGGTGGGAAGCTGCGGAAGAATCAGCAATGATCAACGGCACGAGGGTGCAGAAGGCAATGGAAACCAATGCACTGAAGACACGTGGCGTGTATCCACAGGACATGTGGCCTGTAATTGAAAAAATGTTTGAGGATCTCTCCACTGGGAAAAGGTTCCGGAATAGTCCCCCATTCGGATCTTCGGGGGCGGATTGCCAAGGGGAAGTGACCATGAGAAAAAGATTCAACAACCAACGAAAGGATATCGTTCTCAGAGTGCGGGCATGGAATGTCAGAAGCTTGAACGTTGCAGCGAAGCTAGAGAATCTGAAAAGGTAAATTCATAGGCTCAATCTAGATATAACAGAGGTCAGTGAAGTGAAATGGAAAGAAGACAAGGATTTCTATTCAGATGAGTGTAGGGTAATATCAACAGCAGCAGAAAACGATATAACGGGAGTACGACACGTTATAGGAAGGGAGGGCAGAGAGTGTGTTACTGTGAGCAGTTCATCAGAATCAATAGCAAACCAATACCGACAACGACAGTTCAGGTACATATGCCGACGTTGCAAACTGAAGATGAAGAGATAGAGAAGGTATATGTGGATATTAAAAGGGCAATACAGTAGGTAAAGGGAGATGAAAACCTAGTAGTCATGGGAGACTGTAATGCACTTGAAGGGGAAGGTGTAGAAGATAAGGTTACAGGAGAATATGGGCTTGGGCCAAGGAATGAGAGAGGAGAAACACAAACTGAGTTCTGTAATACGTTACAGAAACACAAACTGAGTTCTGTAATACATTACAGCTAGTAACAGCGAATACTCTGTTCAAGAATCACAAGACGAAGCGGTATACTTGGAAAAGGCCGGGTGATACGGATTTCGAAATCAGATACTGGATTGTAAGACGTACCCAGGAGCACACTCAGATCTCTATATAGTAGTGATGAAGAGTAGGCTGAAGACATTAGTCAGGACAGGAAGAATCAATACGCAAAGAAGTGGGATACGGAGGCACTAAGGAATGACGAGATGCGGTTGAAGTTCTCTAAGGCTATAGGTACAGCAATAGGAAATAGCTCAGTAGGCAGTATAGTTGAAGAGGAATGGACATCTCTAAAAAGGGTCATTACAGAAGGTGAGAAGGAAAACGTAGGTGCAAAGAAGGTAGCTGCGAAGAAACCCTGGCTAACAGAAGAAATACTTCAGTTGATCGACGAAAGAAAGAAGTACAAAAATAATCAGGGAAATTCAGCAATGCGGACAGGTCACTGAGAAATTAAATAAATAGGGAGTGCAGGTAAGCTAAAACACAGTGGTTGTATGAAAAATGTGAAGAAATCTAAAAAGAAACGATTGTCGGAACGACTGACTCTGCGTATAGGAAAGTGAAAAGAATCTTCAGTGAAGTTAAAGGCAATGGTTATTATTATTTATTTTATGGCCTTCATTGGACCACTGTAGTCAAAAATACAAAGTTATAAACAAGTTGTTACACAGAGATACAATTTGGCTCAACAATAACTTAATATGATATTTAATTAATATAATTATTAGCGTTTATTCTTATATGAAAGGTGTTTTCATCTTCTGTCTGCCCAATATTTCTTCATTCTTTCAGATATTTTCTTTCTTTCTTCATTTGAGGCCACTCTTCCTGTACTCCTTTTATTGATTTTCATTTGTAGTCTGGTTTGTGGGTCTTGCAGTATTCTGGTTTTCTCTGTCTTGTTTTTTAGGTCATCTACTGTAATTTGGAGTTTTTATATCTTCCTTAATTTCTGTGATCCATTTAATGTCGCTCTTGCTATTCCACAATTTTTGTATTATTTTTTTACTAATTCTGTTTTCTGGAGTTCTCATCAGATGTCCAAAGAATGAGATGCGTTTCTTCCTGATCGTGCTCATGACTGGTTCTATTTTCTTATATACTGTTTCATTTGATGCTATTCTCCAATGTCCATTTATTTTTTACTGTTTATTTATACGTGTCCTAATTATTCTTCTTTCTATTTTTAGTATTCTGTCAATTTCTGCTGTATTAGTTGTTTTGAAGATAGTTTCAGCTGCATACGTTATTTCTGGTTGTGTAACTGTTCTATAGTGTTTTAATTTTGCATCTATAGATAGGCTTTTTTTGTTGTATGTAGTTTTGGTAATGTAATTTGCGTAGTTCAGTTTTTTTTATTCTATTCTGCCATGATGGCTTCTCATTTAGATTGTATGGTATTATTTCGCCTAAATATTTAAATTTATCAACAATTTTGATTTCCTGTTCTCCTACTGTAATTTTGTTTGCAAGTGGTGGATCAGTTATCATAACCTCCGTTTTTTCAAGTGATATTTTAAGGCCTACTTTCTCTGCTACTTCTTGTAGTGATTTCACTTGTTGCCTGGCTTCTTGAACGGTGTTGACTAGGAGAGCAAGATCATCAGCGAATCCCAAGCAGTTTAAGCTAATATCATCTTTTGCACTTCCAATTCTTATCCTCTTTGGATTGTCCTTGTACCATTCTCTCATTATGTATTGCAGTGCACAGTTGAAAAGTAATGGTGATAGGCAGTCACCTTGTCTTAAGCCTGTTTTTATGAGGAATGGTTCCGAAATTTCTCCTCTAAACTTCACTTTTGATTTGGTGTTGGTTAGAGTGAGTTGTATTATTTTAATTAGTTTTGGATGGAGTTCTAAATTTCTTAAAATTTTTAATACTGAAGGTCTGTGGAGACAGTCATATGCCTTCTTAAATGGTGGTAACATTAAGAGTGCAACGGGAGCTCCACTGCTCAATGCAGGGGAGGGAGCGGATAGGTGGAAAGAGCACAATGAAGGCGCGTATGATGGGGGAGATTCGGATAATGTTATAGAAGAAGAAACAAGAGTCGGTTTAGAAGAGATAGGAAATACTGTATAAGCACCAGAATTTAAGAGAGCTTTGGAGGACTTAACATCGAATAAAGCGGAAGGGATAGACAACATCCCATCAGAATTTCTAAAATCATTGGGAGAAGTGGCAACAAAACGAATATTCACGTTGGTGTGGAGAATGTATGAGTCTGACGTCATACAATCTGACTTTCGGAAAATATCATCCACACAATTCCCAAGATTGCAAGCGCTGACAAATGCGAGAATTACCGCACAATCAGCTTAACAGCTCATACATCCAAGTTGCTTCGGGAATTGAATAGTGGACAAGAAAATTAAGTATGTGTTAGATGACGATCAGTTTGGCTTTTGGAAAGGTAAAAGCACGGTAGAGGCAATCCTGACATTGCGACTGATAACAGAAACAAGACTAAAGAAAAATCAAGACATGTTAATAGGATTGCTCGACCTGAAAACTCGTTCGACAATGAGGAATCGACTAAGATATTCGACATTCTGAGAAAAATAAATGTCAGCTATAGAGAGCTGCAACATGTATAAGAGCCAAGAGTGAATAATAAGAGTGGACGACCAACAACGAAGTGCTCGGATTAAAAAATGCGTAAGACAGGGAAGTAATCTTTCGCACCTACTGTTCAATCTGTAGGTCGACGAAGCAAATAATAGAAATGAAAGAAAAGTTTAGGAGTAGTGTTAAAAATCAAGGTGAAAGAATATCAATAATACGATTCGCTGATGAAACTGCTATCCTGACCGAAAGTGGAGAAGAATTGCACGATCTACTGAAGGGATTGAACGGTCTAATGAGTACAGAGTGTTGACAGAGTAAATCGAAGAAAGACGAAAGTAATGCGAAGTAGCAGAAATGAGAATTGCGGGAAACTTAACATCAGGATCGATGGTCACGAAGTACATCTGAGTTACTTACTGGTAGCTGGGAGCTCCAACGTCAGGCGCGTAGTGGGGCCCCTTAGGGATATGGCAGCAAGAGGGGGGAAGAAAACCAATGTGCACTCCGTGTGCATACCGGGGGGAGTCATTCCAGATGTGGAAAGGGTCCTTCCGGATGCCATGAAGGGTACAGGGTGCACCCATCTGCAGGTGGTCGCTCATGTCGGCACCAAAGATGTGTGTCGCTGTGGATCGGAGGAAATCCTCTCTGGCTTCCGGCGGCTATCTGATTTGGTGAAGACTGCCAGTCTCGCTAGCGGGATGAAAGCAGAGCTCACCATCTGCAGCATCGTCGACAGGACTGACTGCGGACCTTTGGTACAGAGCCGAGTGGAGGGTCTGAATCAGAGGCTGAGACGGTTCTGCGACCGTGTGGGCTGCAGATTCCTCGACTTGCGCCATAGGGTGGTGGGGTTTCGGGTTCCGTTGGATAGGTCAGGAGTCCACTACACACAGCAGGCGGCTACACGGGAAGGAGGGGTTGTGTGGCGTGGATTGGGCGGTTTTTTAGGTTAGATGGCCTCGGGCAAGTACAGAAAGGGCAACAGCCTCAAAGGGTGCGGGGCAAAGTCAGGACATGTGGGGACCAAGCAGCAATTGGTATTGTAATTGTAAACTGTCGAAGCTGCGCTGGTAAAGTACCGGAACTTCAAGCGCCGATAGAAAGCACCGAGATGAAATCGTTATAGGTACGGAAAGCTGGCAGAAGCCCGAGATAAATTCTGCCGAAATTTTTACGAAGGCACAGACGGTGTTTAGAAAGGATAGATTCCATGCAACCGGTGGTGGCGTGTTTGTCGCTGTTAGTAGTAGTTTATCCTGTAGTGAAATAGAAGTGGATAGTTCCTGTGAATTATTATGGGTGGAGGTTACACTCAACAACCGAGCTAGGCTAATAATTGGCTTCTTTTACCGACCTCCCCACTCAGCAGCATTAGTGGCAGAACAACTGAGAGAAAATCTGGAATACATTTCACATAAATTTTCTCAGCATGTTATAGTCTTAGGTGGAGATTTCAATTTACCAGATATAGACTGGGACACTTAGATGTCTAGAGCAGGTGGTAGGGACAGAGCATCGAGTGACATTATACTGAGTGCACTATCCGAAAATTACCTCGAGCAATTACACAGAGAACCAACTCGTGGAGACATCATCTTGGACCTCCTGACAACAAAGAGACCCGAAATTTTCGACTCTGTAAGCGCAGAACAGGGAATCAGTGATCATAAGGCCGTTGCAGCATCCCTGAATATGGAAGTTAATAGGATTATAAAAAAAGGGAGGAAGGTTTATCTGTTTAGCAAGAGTAATAGAAGGCAGATATCAGACTACCTAACAGATCAAATCGAAAATTTCTGCCTGACACTGACAGTGTTGAGTGTTTATGGAAAAAGTTCAAGGCAATCGTAAAATGCGTTTTACACAGGTACGTGCCGAGTAAAACTGTGAGAGACGGGAAAAACCCACCGTGGTTCAACAACAAAGTTAGGAAACTACTGCGAAAGCAAAGAGAGCTTCACTGTAAGTTTAAACGCAGCCAAAACCTCTCAGACAAACAGAAGCTAAACGATGTCAAAGTTAGCGCAAGGAGCGCTATGCGTGAAGTGTTCAGTGAATTCGAAAGTAAAATCCTATGTACCGACTTGACAGAAAATCCTAGGAAAATCTGGTCTTACGTTAAATCAGTAAGTCGATCGAAACAGCATATTCAGACATTCGGGGATGATGATGGCATTGAAACAGAGGATGACACGCGTAAAGCTGAAATACTAAACACCTTTTTCCAAAGCTGTTTCACAGAGGAAGACCGCACTGCAGTTCTTTCTCTAAATCACCGCACGAACGAATAAATGGCTGACATCGAAATAACTGTCCAAGGAATAGAAAAGCAATTGAAATCACTCAACAGAGGAAAGTCCACTGAACCTGACGAGATACCAATTCGATTCTACACAGAGTACGCGAAAGAACTTGCCTCCCTTCTAACAGCCGTGTACCACAAGTCTCTAGAGGAACGGAAGGTTCCAAATGATTGGAAAAGAGCATAGGTAGTCCCAGTTTTACAGAAGGGTCGTCGAGAAGATGCGCAAAGCTATAGGCCTATATCTCCGACATCGATCTGTTGTAGAAGTTTAGAACATGTTTTTTGCTCGCGTATCACGTCATTTCTGGAAACCCAGAATCTACTCTGTAGGAATCAACATGGTTTCCGGAAACAGCGATAGTCTCAGACCCAACTCGCTTTATTTGTTCATGAGACCCAGAAAATGTTAGATACAGGCTCCCAGGTAGATGCTATTTTCCTTGACTTCGAGAAGGCGTTCGATACAGTTCCGCACTGTCGCCTGATAAACAAAGTGCCTACGGAATATCAGACCAGCTGTGTGGCTGGATGGAAGAGTTTTTAGCAAACAGACCACAGCATGTTGTTCTCAATGGAGAGACGTCTACAGACGTTTAAGTAACCTCTGGCGTGCCATAGGGGAGTGTTATGGGACCATAGCTTTTCACAATATATCGTGGTGATCGTTCCGCCCTATGTAGGTCGGTGTCAATAAAATATTTTCGCATTCGGAGGAGAAAGTTGGTGACTGGAATTTCATGAGAAGATACCGTCGCAACGAAAAACGCCTTTCTTTTAATGATTTCCAGCCCAAATCCTGTATCATTTCTCTGACACTCTCTCCCATATTTCGCGATAATACAAAACGTGCTGCCTTTCTCTGAACTTTTTCGATGTACTCCGTCAGTCCTACCTGGTAAGGATCCCACATCACGCAGCAGTATTCTAAAAGAGGACGGACAAGCGTATTGTAGGCAGTCTCCTTAGTTGTCAGTTACATTTTGTAAGTGTCCTGCCAATAAAACGCAGTCTTTGGTTAGCCTCCCCCCACAACATTTGCTATGTGTTCTTTCCAATTTAAATTGTTCGTAACTGTAATGCGTAGGTATTTAATTGAATTTACGAATTTTAGATTAGACTGATTTGCTGTGTAACCGAAGTTTGAGTTCCTTTTAGCACTCATGTGGATGACCTCACACTTTTCGTTATTTAGGGTCAACTGCCACTTTTCGCACAATTCAGATATTTTTTCTAAATCGTTTTGCAGTTTGTTTTGATCTTCTGATGACTTTATTACTCGATAAACGACAGCGTTATCTGCAAACAACCCAAGATGGCTGTCCAGATTGTCTCCCAAGTCGTTTATATAGATAAGGAGCAGCAAAGGGCCTATAACTCTACCTTGGGAAACGCCTGAAATCGTTTCGGTTTTACTCGATGACTATGTCAGTTACTACGAACTGTGACCTCTCTGACACGAAATCGCAAATCCAGTCACATAACTGAGACGATATTCCGTAAGCACGCAATTTCACTACGAGCCGCTTGTGTGGTACAGTGTCAAAAGCCTTCCGCAAATCCAGGAATACGGAATCGATCTGAAATCCCTTGTCAATAGCACTCAGCACTTCATGTGAATAAAGAGCTAGTTGTGTTTCACAGGATAGATGTTTTCTAAACCCATCTTGACTGTGTGTCAATAGACCGTTTCTTCAAGGTAATTCATCATGTTCGAACACAATATATGTTCTAAAATCTTGCGACGTTAACGATATGGGCCTGTAATTTAGTGGATTACTCCTACTACCTTTCTTGAGTATTGGTGTGACCTGTGGAACTTTCCAGTCTTTGGGTACGGATCTTTCGTCGAGCGAACGGTTGTATATGATTATTAAGTATGGAGCTAATGCATCAGCATACTCCGAAAGGAAGCTAATTGGTATACAATCTGGACCAAAAGACTTGCTTTTATTAAGTGATTTGAGTTGCCTCATTACTCCGAGGATATTTACTTCTACGTTACTCATGTTGGCAGCTGTTCTCCATTCAAATTATGGAATATTTACTGCATCTTTTGTGAAGGCGTTTCGGAAGGCTGTGTTTAGTAACCCTGCTTTGGCAGCACTGTATTCGATAGTATCTCCATTGTTATCGCGCAGGGAAGGCATTGATTGATTGTTCTTGCCGCTAACACACTTCACATAGACCAGAATCTCTTTGGATTTTCTGTCAGGTTTCGAGACAAAGTTTCGTTGTGGAAACTGTTATAGGCGTGTCGCATTGAACTCCGCGCTAAGTTTCGAGCTTCTGTAAAGGATCGCCAATCTTGGGGATTTTGCGTCCGTTTAAATTTGGCCTGTTTGTTTCGTTGTTTCTGCAACAGTGTTCTAACCCGTTTTGTGTTCCACGCAGGATCAGCTCCGTCGTTTGGTAATTTGGTATAAACCTCTCAACTGCTGCCGATACTATTTCTTTGAATTTAAGCCACATCTGGTCTACACTTACATTCTTAATTTGGAATGAGTGGAGATTGTCTCTCAGGAAGGCGTCAAGAGAATTTTTATCTGCTTTTTTGAATAGGTATATTTTTCGCTTATTTTTGGAGGATTTGGGGATTACAATATTCAGTGTCGCTACGACAACCCTGTGTTCACTAATCCCTGAATCGGTTTTGATGCCCGTTACTAACTCAGGATTATTTGTTGCTAAGAGGTCAAGTGTGTTTTCACAACCGTTTACTATTCGCGTGGGCTCATGAACTAACTGCTCGAAATAATTTTCAGAGAATGCGTCTTGTATTAGAAAGTCCGTCAGACATGCGTGCAGACACGAGATGGGAAATGCCTCGCGTGCTTTGTGAGCCCTGTTAGAAAACAGCATCTGAAGGACCAGACACTGTTTTGATGACTACAACTGCTGCAAATATTACGAATTTTCGTGCGCTGCAAAGTAAAAGAAAAAAAAATGGATATTTCCGCTATAAAGTAAGTTCATACAGAATCCCTTTCTTCGGCGAAAAATATTCCTACATCATATAATCCCATTTATTATTATCTTTTTGCACATTGTGTTCCTTAAATTGTACCTAACCAATGTTCCTTATCCATACTGTATTAATTCTCATAAATTACAATTTTACATTTTGTATTTTTCTAATACAATAGTTTAAACTTGTTTTTCATTTTTTACTTTAAAATGTACTAATTTTGCGTGATGGTGGTTCGAATGTCGTATTACACTGCAGTAATTAATATATATATATATATATATTGAATTACAAATAAGTATTTTTGCCAGTAATTCCATTACAATCGATAAAACAGTAATACGGACATGTAGTTCTGCTCTCGTCGAATGTGAGATGTTATCAGGTAATTCTTAATTCTTTGAGTTGTGTTCCATCTATTCATTTTCTAAAAATTATTTGGTTTAGTTTGACCCCTTATGTAAGACTTTTTCCACCACGAGAATAAAAATTGTATATATATATATATATATATATATATATATATATATATATATCACTGCAAGTACTATGACAGTTAGGTGGGAGGTGAGAAAACTTGGATTTCGTGGTCGAGCGGCTGTTCATAATCCGCACATCACGCCGGTAAGTGTCAAACGATGCCTCGCTTGGTGTAAGGAGTGTAAAGATTGGACGATTGAACAGTGGACAAACGTTGCGTGGAGTGACCAATCACAGTACACAATGTGGCGATGCGATGGCAGGCTGTGGGTATGGCGAATGCCGGGTGAACGTCATCTGCTAGCGTGTGTAGTGACAGCACTGAAGTACGGAGACGGTGGTGTTATCGTCTGCTCGTGTTTTTCATGGAGGGGGCTTGGACCCTTTGTTGTTTTGCGTGGCACTGTCACAGCACAGGACTACATTGATGTTTTAAGCACCTTCTTGCTTCCCACTGTTGAAGAGGAATTCGGGGATGGCGAGTGCATCTTTCAACACGATCGAGCACTTGTTCGTAATGGACAGCCTGTGTTGGTGGTTGCACGACAATAACATCGCTGTAATGGACTGGCCTGCACAGAGTCATGACCTGAATGTTACAGAACACCTTTGGGATGTGCCGACTTCGTGCCAGGCCTCACCGACCGACATCGGTACCTCTCCTCAGTGCAGCACTCCGTGAAGAATGGGCTGCCATTCCCCAAGAAACCTTCCAGCACCTGACTGAACGTATGCCTGCGAGAGTGGAAGCTGTCATCAAGGGTAAGGGTGGGCCAACACCATATTGAATTCCATCAATACGGATGGAGGGTGCCACAAACTTGTAATTTTCAGCCAGGTGTCCGTATAGTTTTGATGACATAGTGTATTTAGGCGATTAAAATTGGAAGATCACAGGTTAATGTAAACGCGATATAAGGCACTGCAATTGCGAAATGCTGGTCCTTATCAGCTATAGAGTGCAGCAATGAGTCGTCCTTTTTTTAGATTTTATTGAGCAAATCCAAATTTAGGCGGATAGCTAGCCATTCTCAATTCACTGTTTTCCATTCTCAGTGCATGTAAGTCGGTCGCTGAGTGCACCCAGTTTCCGAATGGAAGGTAACCTGATGAAAATTCTGGTCCATTAACAACCGGCGCAGTTGCCAGACTGCTGAACTGAAGCACGCAGGCGTGCGCGCTAGTGTCGTATTGGTGCCGGACGTCGCTTTGTGGGACGGAGTCGCACGTCTGTTGCACTCGGTCGGTCAGCACAGGGACGGTCAGCGCTGGAGTTGTCGTCCGGTGGTGTCCCGTGTGTCCTCCACTGGAGACAAGTCTGGTGATCTGGCAGTGCAAGCCAACATGTGGACTCTCTGGAGCACGTTGGCTTACAATAGCGGGCGAGTGTTATCGTGTTGGAAAACAGCCCCTGGAATCCTGTTCCAGAATGGCCGCAGTCCAGGTCAGATCACCAGATCGACGTACAGGTTTGCACTCAAGGTGCGTGGGACAATTACAGGAGTGATGCTGCTGCCATACGAAATCGCACCCCAGACCGTAACTCCGTGTGTAAGTGCAGTGCGTCTAGCGCGCAGACAGGTTGGTTGCATCCTTTCAACTGGCCTCTTCCTGAGTAACATACGGCCATCACTGTCATCGAGGCAGAACCAGCTTTCACCACCAAACAGAACAGACGTCCACCCTGCCCTCTAGTGAGCTCTCGCTTGATACTACTGAAGTCGGAACTGGCCGTGGAACGCACGCTACAGGGCGTCTGGCTCGGAGCTGTGCTCGAAGTAACCGAGTCGGAACAGTCCGCTGTGTCGCTGCGGTGCCGACTGCTGCTGCAGACGCAGAGCCGCACGCCGAACAAGCTGTGTTGTGCCCTTGCTGTACTGCCGCGTGGCCCGGCCCGGTCTTGTTGCGGCCGTACCTTCTCGCTACCAGCAACCGTGCACTCCGGGCTCTTGCCGAGTCAGTACTGCAGAAGGAACGTCCGGCATGTCGTAGCCCAATTACACGACCGCTCACTCAGACTCACAAGGGGAGGCCGCGACGTTTGGAACGCGGATCTACTGCAAACTTCGTACACTCGTAGCACTCCACGAGGACAAAGCAACAGGACAGATTTCAGCTTGTCGAGTGTGTTGAATTAGGGATCGCGAGATGTAGATGCGATCCAGTCGGCTAGAGGAGTGCGCAGTGTAGTACGTAAAGCCCAAAAGATCACCGTGAACATGTCTCCACGTGTCGACAAATTGTAGCCGCGTGACTACTGTTTCCAGAGCTGCGCATGGTGAGTGACGCGGCAATTGATCCTGCAGTTGAAGTCTCCACCCATGACTCAGTCATCGTGTGGTCCCATAAAAAGGGGTGTAACTTCATTCGCGAAGAAGGCATTGCGTTCACGACGGTAGCTGCAGCCCGACGGCGCATAAATGTTGACGATGCGTACACCAAAGAGAGTAAGGGCCATACCTCTGCCGTTGGGGAGGTATAGGACATCTTCGGCAGGAAGACCTTCGCGTAAGATGATGGCAACACCACTACCGGTGTCCGAAGCACGAGAAAGATGCACCGTGAAGCCATGTGGTGGTGAAAAATCGGCGACATGCACTTCCTGAAAAAGCGCAATATCTATGTCCGCATCATAAATCATATCGCGGAGCAGCGCTAGTTTGTGGGGCGCACGAATGGTCGCGAGGTTAATCGTTGCGACACGATAATGCTGGTGTTGGAGTCCCACAGGCACAGGTGGGGCTCCTTCTTCAGGAGCGAGATGTCGTGTCACTTCGATCTGCATGTCGTCTGCCCAGGAGACTGATACTGCAGTAGGGCATCGGCATCGGCTGTGCACATCATCATCATCATCATCATCATCATCCACGTGGAGAGCAGACGTCTCATCGGATAGGCTCTCTTCAACGTCGACCTGTGGGGGCGTCGGCGCCAGTAAGGAGGGGTGTTCGTTGCCAGTGGTCGCCTGTGGCGGGTCTTTCGCATCAGACTTTTGGTCATCAAAGAGTGGTTTGTCGTCCATCTACGGGTCTGCATCCCTGGTATCCATCCGTAGAATGGATTCATCAGGGGGCGTACGGCTACGTTTCTTTCTCTTTCGTGTCGACCCTTGTTTTCGAACAGGTCGTTCAGAGTCCGATTGCGGGTGGCTTTCGTCTGACTGCGGACCAGTCTGAAGGAAAGCAGAAGTAGGTACCACTCCCGGATCAACGTCCATCTCAGTAGCATTTTCAGTCACAGTGCCGCGGTGATGCGGCAGGTCAGGATCTGGCGTCTGTGGCACCTCAGAAGGAATCCCAGGAGCGGTTGCATCTACCTTATCAGACGACGTCAACGGAGCAGGAAGACCCTGTGTAGAGGTGCTACCTCCCTGGACAACCTTGGCATATGTGACAGGGATCTGAGTGATCAGCGCTGGGGACGCTTCCTCGCCGACCGGCGTCTGGGTCAGGCGGCGTCGCATGCAGGCGGATCTGACGTGGCCTTCTTGTCCACAACCCACACATGTTCGGGGTTGGCCGTCGTACATGACAATGGCTCGCACCCCGCCAATTGTCAGGTATGATGGTATATGTTTTTTCAGTTCAATTTTGACCTGACGCACACCATTAAGGACGTGGTAGGTCGTCAAGGTTTGCCATTTTTCCTATACGTAGCCGATGACGTTACCGTATGGTTGTAACGCAGAGACAACTGCGTCCTTCGGCACTTCAAAAGGTAGTTCAAACACCCTAATCGTGCGTTGACCGTACTCTGCGAGTTCAAGTGTTACAGCTCCGACGAGACCATCAGAGTATTTGAACTTAAGTCCATTGGCATGGCGGCGAATAACATCTTCACACACCTCGGTGTTTGTCATTTTAATATGAACGACACTACTCGTGATCGAAAAATGGATTCCGATAACGTGGTTAGGATCTAAACGAACTTCTTCACGTATGAACGTTTCAACTTCATGTGCACGAGGTCGCGCATGTTCAGCTGGGAAGGAAACGGCGGTAAGCGCTCGACATGTTGTTCACGGTCGACGGACACAAGCCTTAAAGCTGCGACGCGGAAGTAAACAACGCCTGCAGCGGAGCACGGGGCCGGCGCGCGGGGCCGTCCGCACGCCGCCACGGCTGAGAGCCGACTGACACCATTCGGCTGTCGCCGCTTCGTGGTTAAAATGGCCACGCACAGATATACATTATTCGACAACCGAAATTATGTTGCGATTTTCTCGATAACGCTTGAGAAGTACGCGCTACTGCTTACACATTTTGTAGTCGTCGTGGAGTGCTACGAGTGTAGGAAGTCTGAAGTTCCAAACGTCGTGGCCTCCCCTTCTGTGAGTGACGTGTTGATAACTGTGGCTTTTTCAGCTCAAAGACGTGCTCCACGGACATCATCTCAGCGCGTCCCAACCGACGCCCGCGGCCGCTGACAGCGCGTATTCAAAGCAAACCTCATCTGATCTGATCTGCGTCCTCGCAGTGCCGCACTGGCGCCAAATTTGAACGGACATCATCTTTCAGATGCAGAAACACGCCTATAAACTTTCGTTTAGGTCGCACAACTCGTTTTTCGTGCTGAGATTTTTTCCTTCCGTCACTGTAGTTACACCTAATCAATCGTAAATTATCTTCAGTTTCAACATTTGCAGTGTTCTAATACGTCCAAAACGGACAAGAATTATTTACCAATATTTAATACGAGCAAGAACAGGAAAACAGTATACGGCGATGAAAGAGACAACCCCCGTCGGCAAACAGTCAGGAGTAATTTTGCTGCTTTTGGTCTGAGGCAGGTAATTCGAGTGTTTGAAATTTACTGTGGTAATATCTACGAACGACTGTTAGCCAGTACACGGTGGCGCACGAAATGTTACCATTTTGTTTTTGAATATAAACTTTATTGTCAATACAATCTGAACGGACATATACTACAATGAAGAGCCGTCCGTGGAGGTTTGTTCTAACTCAGCACATGCTCAATCTGTCCACCATTTCGTTTCCTAACTTCCTTCACAGGAACACTGAAGTTAGTGATTACCCTACGGCACATGTCTTCCGTAATTTCACTGCAAGCTTGAAGAATAAGTCTTCTGAGGTCCATTGAATCACATGGACGTTTCGGGAAAATTTTTTCCTTTAGTTACCTCCAAAGAAAAAAAGTCACATGGATTGCACTACTGAGGAGCCAATTTGGTCCGTCGTTGAAGCGACCTGGAAACCTGAGTGAAATGATCCGCATGTCGAAATGCTCGCGTAAAAACTCCAACACAGTGTTGCAGTATGTGGCCTTGCTCCATCTTGCACGAACCACTGCGGGTTGAAGGGCAAGGCAGCAGCAAGAAGCTGTGGAATGGAGCTATTACGAAGCGTGCTCAAATAACGCTCGCTGTTCACAGTTTCTTCAGAGAAAAAGGGTCCAATAAGTCCGTGACTGGAAATTACTGCCCAAGCTGTAATCCTCTGAGCATAATGTTGTCGATCGTGAAGCACCTGCGGGTTTTCAGTGGCCCAAAAGCTTACATTTTGTTTGTTAACCACACCGTCTAAATGAAAATGCGCCTCGTCTGAAAACCAAACGTTGTTGACAATTTCTTCCCTATCCTCCGCCGACTGAGCCAACAGCAGTTCAAAAATGGTTCAAATGGCTCTGAGCACTATGGGACTTAACTTCTGAGGTCATCAGTCCCATAGACCTTAGAACTACTTAAACCTAACTAAACTAAGGACAACACACACATCCATGCCCGAGGCAGGATTCGAACCTGCGACCGTAGCAGTCGCGCGGGTCCAGACTCAAGCGCCTAGAACCTCTCGGCCACCCAGGCCGGCACAAACAGTAATCTGTGCTGCTTGTGTTCTTCAGTGAGCTTCTGTGCACAGGTCATGTTGTATGGGTACATATGGAGGTCACTTCTGGACATTCCCAGTTGGACTGCTGCCTTTCTACACGATTTCCCGGGACTTGTCTGTACAGCAACTCGTACCACTTCAATATTCTCCGGCGAACAAACAGTCTTAGGCCGAGGTCGCTTCGCTTCCAATACTGATCCTTCCTGTACAAATTTATCGTACAACCTGTGGATGGTCTTCTTACAAGGGACCCATCGTGTGTTAAACAGTTGTCGAAAACGTCTCTGAGTCACAACAAGGCTTTTCGTTTCATGAAAAAATAACAGAATTGCCCATCGTTGCTGAGTCGTCAGTCTTCCATTGTCAGCCATTGCTGCTTACTAGTCTCCTAGCGGCAGTATCGTGAATTACACGTCATTTCGTAACTCATTTGTTTTTCCAAGCTCTGCTGGTACTGCTGTAGAGATCCCATCGGGATATCTAATGTGCGTCGTAAATTGTGAAAGAAACAATTGCTAACACATTTCGTGCGCCACCCGGTATTTCTTAATTATTTGTCCGGAAATGCGTGCTGAGGCGCAAATCCACGGCGCGCTGAACGTCGGCAGGAAACGAGGCCCCGCCACGAATGTCCTCCGCGGACAGCAGAACAACGCGCCGCGTTGTGACAGACACACACACACACACACACACACACACACACACAGCCCGTGCCGGGGGTTCCCACTTCCCAGTCCTACGTCACACCCGCTGACGTCGCGCTGCCTCTGCCTCTGACAGCCTCTTCCCGTGACGTCACTAGGGAACGCAACAGGTGCCGCGCCTTCACAGACAGACGGCGTCGTCGTTGTCGCAATACTGCTGCCAAAATCAACATGGCCTCTCACTGACCGAAGCGCGTTTCCAGATAATTTTACACACCAGTATCCTTAACAACGGTTTGTTGCAGGATCCTCGAACATATTCTCAGTTCGAATATAATGAATTTCCTTGAGACACAAAAGTTGCTGCCCATGCATCAGCACGGCTTTCGAAAGCATCGCTCCTGCGAAACGCAACTCGCCCTCTTTTCACATGATATCTTGCGAACCGTGGATGAAGGGTATCAGACGGAAAGCGTTTGACTCGGTACCCCACTGCAGACTCCTAAATAAGGTACGAGCATATGGGATTGGTTCCCAAGTATGTGAGTGGCTCGAAGACTTCTTAAGTAATAGAACCCAGTACGTTGTCCTCGATGGTGAGTGTTCATCGGAGGTGAGGGTATCATCTGGAGTGCCCCAGGGAAGTGTGGTAGGTCCGCTGTTGTTTTCTATCTACATAAATGATCTTTTCGATAGGGTGGATAGCAAGTTGCGGCTTTTTGCTGATGATGCTGTGGTGTAAGGGAAGGTGTCGTCGTCGTGTGACTGTAGGAGGATACAAGATGACTTGGACAGGATTTGTGATTGGTGTAAAGAGTGGCAGCTAACTCTAAATATAAATAAATGAAAATTAATGCAGATGAATAGGAACAAGAATTCCGTAATGTTTGAATACTCCATTAGTAGTGTATCGCTTGACACAGTCACGTCGATTAAATATTTGGGCGTAACATTGCAGAGCGATGTGAAGTGGGACAAGCATGTAATGGCAGTTGTGGGGAAGGCGGATAGTCGTCTTCGGTTCATTGGTAGAATTTTGGGAAGATGTGGTTCGTCTGTAAAGGAGACCGCTTATAAAACACTAATACGACCTATTCTTGAGTACTGCTCGAGCGTTTGGGATCCCTATCAGGTCGGATTGAGGGAGGACATAGAAGCAATTCAGAGGCGGGCTGCTAGATTTGTTACTGGTAGGTTTGATCATCACGCGGGTGTTACGGAAATGCTTCAGGAACTCGGGTGGGAGTCTGTAGAGGAAAGGAGGCGCTCTTTTCGTGAATCGCTACTGAGTAAATTTAGAGAACCAGCATTTGAGGCTGACTGCAGTACAATTTTACTGCCGCCAACTTACATTTCGCGGAAAGACCACAAAGATAAGAGAGATTAGGGCTCGTACAGAGGCATATAGGCAGTCATTTTTCCCTCGTTCTGTTTGGGTGTGGAACAGGGAGAGAAGATGCTAGTTGTGGTACGAGGTACCCTCCGCCACGCATCGTATGTTGGATTGCGGGGTATGTATGTAGATGTAGATAATATCGAGGATATATGGTCTCCCAAGAACGCACATAGAAGGGATGCGACCCATAGTCAGCAACATAGGGGCACGGACGTATGTTTTGGCGCAGCACTTGGCGGGCATGCTGAGACCTTATGTGGGGAGACGTGCGCACCATATCCGGAACTCGACGGACTTCATTGGCCGCCTGAAGGAGATGACAGTCAGAATCCGACATCATGGTCAGCCTCGATGACGTCTCATTATTCACACGTGTCCCGCTGGAAGATTATCTCCACTTAATCAGTGAGAAATTGGGGCCTGAACTGACACACCTGTTCAGGCACGTGTTAACATCTACGTACTTTGTCTTCAACGGTCAATACTACGAGCAGCCATGGGGAGCCCGCTTTCCCCAGTGGTGGCCAACCTGTTCCTGGAGAGTTTCGAAGAGGAAGCACTGGGAGCCGCCGAACTGAAACCTGTTTGCTTCTTTCTCTACGTGGACGACACGTTCGTCATCTGGTCACATGGACAGCAACAGCTACAGATTTAAAACTTTAAATATAGCTGCTAAGGTTCAGCGAACGTGTCAGAATTATATTAGAACAAATAAGCCCTCGGTCACAAATATTAAGTCAAAATTGACCAGGTTTCGACGCTACTATGAGCGTCGTCTTCAGAATTAAACTAACTGTTCTAAAACATATTAGTTATATAATACATTAAAAAAATTGAAGTTTAATGATGAGATTAATTTACTTAAAACCATAGCAGTCAATAATGAATATACGCCTAACATAGTGGACGATATCCTAAGTGCAAGAACTACTACGCTCAACACCTCACGCACTGAAGTTAACCCAAAAAGAGGTTTTTCTATTCCTTTCACAGGACCCATTTCCTATCACATCCAGCGCATGCTTCTCAACAAATACAACTGCAATGTAGCCTTCTCTACTAATAACAATCCGTTTGCTCCCCTACAGAAAGTTCTGGCGTTTATAAGATCATCTGCGATACCTGCTCCTCCTATTACATAGGGCAAACCGGACGTGCTTTCACCATCAGATACAAAGAAAATCTTTTGAGAAAGAACGGCACCAGTCCCCTAAGTTCATCCTTTGCCGATCATCTCTTAATTACTGGACACGAGCCTAAAGCCATTGGCGATAACAATATTCTGCATACCGAAAAGAAGGGGCGTAGGTTAGATGTTTTACAGGAATTGGAGATTTTCAAACATCTCTCTCGTCATGATGGCCTCATTCTAAACGAACAGCTGCAGCTACGAAATAAAAACTTTTTCGACTGTATAAAGCCATTGCTCGATCTTTGATTCAGATTTCCTCATGCAGTTTGCCGAAATGTTGTTTTCCTGTTACATCTTTGCTGTTTTCTTGTATGTCATAACTGACGTTTTTTTACGTTACAAAATGTATCTCTGTTTAAAGCAAATAAATATGTAACTTCATCTTATTATTATTAGTGCTTACGTTATGCCTGACTCAGCTGCATCACAATTTCATGTGTCTAATTTTGAATGTACAGTAGCCTCGTTGTTCCTGTGGCTACTAGATGGCGCTCGTAGCAACACCTTGTTTACTTGCCCACACTTTCTAGAGTGGGCACCTCAGTCTTGTTGCAGCCCTTGTTCACTCAAGTACGAGCAGCCCTTAGCGGCTCGCCATCTTATTTACAACTATTCATGACGTCGTCTTTGCGGCTTAGATTTTTTAAAATGTGACTTATAAGTACTGCATCTCTTTCCAGTCACTACAAACTTTAATTTTGTTAATGTATTATATACCTAATATGTTTTAGAACAGTTAGTTTAATTCTGAAGACGACGCTCATAGTAGCGTCGAAACCTGGTCAATTTTGAGTTAATATTTGTGACCGAGGGCTTATTTGTTCTGATACAAGCTTTAGATTTTTCTACATCTAAATTCGGTGCACAGTAACATTCGGTTCACCATGGAGACTGAGAAAGATGGAAAACTACCCTTTCTTGATGTCCTAGTGGAACGTAGGTCTGATGGCTCACTGGGTCACAGTGTGTACCGCAAACCCACACACACTGCCCTGTACCTACACGCCTCCAGCTGCCACCATCCGGTGCAGCTTAAAGGAATGCCCAACACCTCGGTACATAGAGCACACTCGATCTCTGATGAACAGAACTTGCCAACGGAACTGAAACACCTGGAGACCGTGTTCCGCCAAATCCAAAGGGCCTTCCGACAACAGAAGTGCAGCAAGAACCGAGATGAAGAACAACCAGAAGAAGAGAAGCAAGCTCTGGGCTTTCTGCCGTTTGCTGGCAAAGTGTCGTCAAAAATAAGGTGACTGTTAAGGCGACACAAGATTGACACAGTCTTCCGACCACCGGCAAAGATGCGTGACCTACTAGGAACGGCGAAAGACGACGTAGGCCTTAAGAAAGCGGGCGTATACAAAATCCAGTGCGGCTGTGGCAAACCCTACATCGGCCAAACAGTTCGCACGGTCGAGGTCCGATGCGAGGAACACGAACGTCACACCCGCTTACGCCAACCCAGCCATTCGGCCCTAGCAGAACACTGCATTGCTGCATTGAAACCGGACACACAGCGAATTTCGAAGAGACAAAAATCCTGACGGCCACAAGTGCCTACTGGGACAGTATCTACAAGGAGGCCACAGAAATTCGCGTAGCAGATAACCTCATCAACAGGCACACCGGGTTTCAACTTAGCAAGGCCTGGAAATCATTACTAAACACCATCAAAGAGCAACGGCGCGTGCGGACGCGGGATGGACTGCACCCACCACCGGGCGTGGCTGCAGCTGCCCCCACCCCACCCACCACGCGGCGCCCCGCCGGCCGTCCGCGCCGAGGTACGACTCGGGACCCCGCGGACGCAAATACCACGGACACAGGGCAGACAGACCATTCCGTCAGCACCACCTGATGATGGCGGAACGGTTATTCGACGAAATATCGTGCAACTTGGACGATCGGATCCGGCTGGACACCCGAGAACCTCGGATACAGCACAATCGCCGGGAAAGCCTCGGATCACATAATATCGTTTTAACTTTCACAGACAGCCCGTGATAAAAAACCACTGCCCGAATAAAACGTAAAACTAAGCCTCCCATGGCAGTGTCTTCTGTTAAAAGAGCAGGGAGCGTATCACGCAGCGCAAATGTCTCCATGAGCACAGCTTAAAAGCGGACAGGCCAACAAAATGTGGACCTCCGTCAAGGGCGCCCCGCAGCGCAGCGACAGAGAGGCAGGTTCTCACGGCTCAGTAAATATCTGTGCGTCAGCCGGGTCTGGCCAATGCGGAGCCGACAGAGTCCCCGCGAATGGCTCGCACGGATAGCCACCACACAGTCGTCGTCGTCTCCTTGACAGCACGGAGTTTATTAGGTGTGGGCAGATCGCGCCATTCAGCGTCCCAAAGCGCGAAAACTTTGCGGCGTAACACAGCTCGCAAATCAGTCTACTGGAGGCCAATGGCCACAGATGGTTTACTGGTGGCTCGTAAACCGCTCAGGGAGTCACTACGGATAACGAAGGACTCACCTGAGCAGGAGCGGATATACGAAAGATGGCGACCAGCTCAGCAGTGAAAACGCTCCAGGCAGCCGGCAATGAGTGTTGTTCGTAATGGGCCCCTAGAGTCAGAGCATACCCGACACGACCAGCAACCATCGAACCGTCAGTGTAAACAACGCCAGAGCCCTGATACGTGGCAAAGGTGGAAAGGAAGCGGCGGTGGAAGGCGGCCTGCCGAGGCCTCACTGCTTCCACGCCACGCCACGCCACGACGCCAAAGGTGGACACACCGTCTACTAGGTCATAGTGTTCTGGCATATCCGTGTCTCTCTGTGTCAGAGCTCCAAGAAGAGAAAACGTGAGCAAAAACTTGTAGGTTTATACTGTGACACGATTTAACTGTACCAAAAGCGAGTTTGTCTGGTACAGAATGCCTATAACAACATGGCGCAGTCATAAATTTTAATATTATCGACTGTAACCGTTACACAGTGTTTGTCGCAATTAAACAGTAACAGACTCATCTAGATAAGCACGTGCGTCAATAATGCTTTGTCCTTATCCCACTTGCAGCACCGCATACACAAAATGGCGTCTCCTGATCGAAAAGCGTTTTGTGTTCTGCAGTTTGCAAAGAGTCTATCTGCACTTTCAGTTTCGTTTAAGTTCGACTGTGGTCCCCCACGCGGCAAAAACAACCGCCGACGGTATGGTCATTTCATCATGAATAGGTATGTGTGTAAAGAGGAAAGTGCTTTATTATTCCAGTCACTGATCACAATATGAATTCTTTAGACACGTGGACGATGTGGCCTATTCTACACCATATCTTAAATCTATGTCAGGATGCTATGCTGATTGTATTTATATGGTTTGACGATGCCATTATGGCCGTATTACTTTAGGACATGGTGTAAACAAGATCTGAGGATGGTCATACTGTGATCAGTGACTGGAATAAAAAAGCATTTTACAGTATTGGATCACTGTTTGTATACGCGAAAATGTCGCAGTTGCTGTAAAGAGGAAAGCACATGACAACCAAAAGTGGCCGAAGGAGGTGCTGCTACGGCATAGTGTCTTATCTCGGTAGTTCGAGGAAGTCTGCTCTGAAAGCAAGCATACGGCTTCAGTTGGCAAACACAAGACTATAGAATGCTTTAAGAAAATATTTACATAGTTAGTACATACTTTAAAACCAGATGATTATCGAGTACGTCATAACTTTGAATGTGACCTGTTGCAGCGAGAAGATGACGTTCTTGACAGTGGGGTGTTCAGTGATGAGGCAACTTTCCATCTAAACCGAAAGGTAAATAACGACAAATCAAACAACCTCATGAATCTGTGCAATATCAATGACATGTCCCAAAATTAAAAGTGTTCTGCGCTGTGTTCCGAACTCAAGCGTACGGACGATCCACCGTAACAGGATGTCCCGTTACCCAAATCGAAGGTGAGCCTGAATACTTAGTCAGGCAGATGGAGGCTCTCCCCACTGACACCTCTTTGTATGAGAACGGTTAAGGTTTCAACAGTCAGACCCTTGTATCAGTAATAACTGTGAATACCCGCAGTCCTCCACGTTCATCTCATCTCATCTCACGCCATGTGATTTCTTCAAAAAAATGGTTCAAATGGCTCTGAGCACTATGCGACTTAACTTCTGAGGTCATCAGTCGCCTAGAACATACAACTAATTAAACGTCACTAACCTAAGGACATCACACACATCCATGCCCGAGGCAGGATTCGAGCCTGCGACCGTGGCGGTCGCTCGGCTCCAGACTGTAGTGCCTAGAACCGCACGGCCACTCCGGCCGGCTGATTTCTTCACTTTGTGGCTTTATAAAAGAACCTGTCTAGGTTCCACTAGTACCTAATGATTTGTGGAAGTTGAGACACAGAGTCGAAAAGAGTGTTCCTTCCATTACTCCGGACTTGTTAATCAAAGTATGGGAATAAATGAATTCTAGGTTATATGTGTGCCGTATCACTTAAGGTGTACATCCTTTACACTTTTAAGGACAACTCCGTTAGTTCGCCTTTAATATCATGTACGATTTTTTGTATGTGGCCTAAATTACACACTCACCGAAAAAAATTGCATCATCATCATTTAAGACTGATTATGCCTTTCAGCGTTCAGTCTGGAGCATAGTCCCCCTTATAAAATTCCTCCATGATCCCCTATTCAGTGCTAACATTGGTGCCTCTTCTGATCTTAAACCTATTACTTCAAAATCGTTCTTAACCGAATCGAGGTACCTTCTCCTTGGTCTACCCCGACTCCTCCTACCCTCTACTGCTGAACCCACGAGTCTCTTGGGGAACCTTGCTTCTCCCATGCGTGTAACATGACCCCACCATCTAAGCCTGTTCGCCCTGACTGCTACATCTATAGAGTTCATTCCCAATTTTTCTTTGATTTCCTCATTGTGGACACCCTCGTGCCACTGTTCCCATCTACTAGTACCTGCAATCATCCTAGCTCCTTTCATATCCGTAACCTCAACCTTATTGATAAGGTAACCTGAATCCACCCAGCTTTCGCTTCCATACAACAGAAGTGATCGAAAGATTGAACGGTGCACAGATAACTTAATCTCGGTACTGACTTCCTTCTTGCAGAAGAGACTAGATCGTAGCTGAGCGCTCACTGCATTAACTTTGCTACACCTCGCTTCCAGTTCTTTCACACCAGAAAATAAATAATGTAGAGTAATGAAATTTTGGAAATATATTTGGTAGGTAAGATACCAGTATTTAAGTGATTAACATTGCAAAGATCACAGGTTAACGTGAGCACGAGATCAGCAACTGGAAATATGAAATGCTGGTACTTCAACAACCGGTGCAATCACCACACTGTTGAATGCCAAGTATGCAGAGGTGCGTGTCGGGTGTCAGTTTGTGGGACGGAGTCTGACGGCCTGTTGCACTCGGTCGGTCAGCACAGGGACGGTCAGTGCTGCAGTTGTCGTCTGGTGGTGTCCCGTGTGTGCTCGATCGAAGACAGATGTGGTGATCGGGCAGTCCGAGCCAACATGTCGACACTCGTGGAGCGCGCCGGGTTACAACAGCGGCATGTGGGCGAGCGTTATCCTGTTGAAAAACACTCCCTGGAATGCTGTTCCATAATTGGCAGTAAAGCCCGTCGAATCACCAGACTGACGGACGGATTTGCAGTGAGGGTGTGTGGGAGAACCACGGGAGTTCTGCTGGTGTGAGACGAAGTCGCTCGCCAGACCGTAACTGCAGGTGTAGATGCGGCGCGTCCGGCACGCAGACAGGTCGGCCTCTTCCGAGCTGAAGCACGGCCTTCGCTGGCACCGAGGCAGAAGCAGCTTCCGTCCTGAAAGGCCACAGACCTCCACCCTCACCTCCACTCAGCTCGAGTCGCAAATGGAGGTGGTCTGGGGTCCGTGGAACTCGGAGCTGTCTTCGAAGTAAACGATTTGCAACAGCTGGCTGTGTGACTGCGGTGCCGACTGCCGCTCAAATTGCTACTGCAGGTGCACTACTGTAGTGTCACGGGATAATAAGAGTTGGAAACGTGGAATATTGTCAAAGTTTCGTTGCCTATGACGAGAGCGAGAGGCAGTAGGTTAGCCAAGATGTAAGAGGATTGCACATGTATCAGAATGTTTCGTCATGCAGGGGCAATGGCCTGGTTACACACAACAGGCGAGAGAGAATTGCTTAGCACGCGGGTTTGTGTTAGACGGAGACTTTCGTAGAGTATAAGACAGAAGTGTAGCGTCAGCTGTACTGCATTTCACAACTTCGCCTGAGTCTGCAGTAACAACACGTAACTCTGTCGCAAGAACACGTAAGGGGGCGAGTACGACAGATGAATCAGCAGTATAAGTGGAACGAATGCGGTCATTACAAACGAGCATGACGCCAGGACGTCGGTGGTGCTTCCTTTAAATACGCCAGCTTTGACAGCAACAAGGCACTCGCACTCGCAGTTAGACTTGCAGTTAGATGTGTACTGGGACGCTGCGTAGCGCTCAGCTCGGTGATCGACATGTTAATCTTTATTGAGGAGATGCTGCAGTAAGGGCGGCCCATCCAGCAGCAGACGTGAGGGGACAGTGCCGGCTCTGGTCCCCTCTGCTGCCGCTGTCAGTCAGCGACCCAGGATTAGCGGACATCGCGGCAGACTCGCTCGCCGCCAATGCCGACCACATCGGTGAGCCGTCGTCGAGACCGTGCGGGGGCTAGGCCCCGTGCATCCGCCGTCACAACCGGGTGAGCCGACGACGCCGGGGGGCTGCAGCCCGTTCCGCCAGTCCACTGCGGACGAGCCACCAGGAGGAGCGGGGAAGAAGGCGGGGTGGGGCAGAGTGCACCCCGCACTGCGAGGACGCCTCTGGCGCCGACAGCGCTCGGACTCCAACCCGGAGCCTCCTAAGCGCAGCGGCCTGCTGTCCGCTGCCGAGCCGGCCGGCCAGCCGGGCGCCGGCAGCCACGCGCGGCCTAAGTAAAGGGCATTCCACGTCTACGTCACAGCACGCGGCGCTGCGCTAGCAAGACTGACTGGTGTGGCCCGGAGCTGGTGTCATCGCTACGAGTCAGCGAAGACTCGGGGAAGGTCGTTGATATCACCAAGCCACATTGTACTCGACAGGAATAAAGGTGTCATGAATTAATAATGTTTCTTTGGCGTTTCTGACGCGCCCACAGTCATTTCCTAGCATCCTGACAACTGGAGAGGTCACCGCTCGGCCTCCAGTCCACCGTAGGCGACCCGGACCACCGTGCCTTCTCGTGACAGCCACTGCCAGCAGTCGTGTACACTGGCTACATTCCTGCCAAGGGTTTCTGCACGAGGAACGTCCAGCTCCTCGTAGCCCTATTACACGGCCTCGTTCAAACTCTGTGCGCACTGATAATGGCTTCTGACTCGCCTTAGAGGCATTCTCGGGTGACATCGAGTCACCGCGTCCAGTCTCAAAAGCAACTTACGTCCCCGAACGTCACAGCGTGTACTGCAAGCGAGCCTGATCTGAACCCTGACAGTGGCGCAGCTAGCGCCAGAATTAGGCCACTGGCGCCAAATCTGAACACGCGCCATCTTGCAGGTGCAGAAACACGCTTGCCAACTTTCGTTTACGTCGCACAACTCCCTGTCGGTGCTGCGATTTTCCTTCCGTCAGCATAATATACCGCTGGAAATGGGACATTCTTTTGTGGAGACCCCGCACGTTGCCGACAAGTCAGCCGCTGACTCACGGGCACCAGTACGACGCACATCGACGCGTGGCTGGTGCTCGACGCTGGGCGATTTGCTTTTTCTTTCGCCAGTTTTTCTCGACGCATTTACGCCCCAGTATTCGTTATGGATTCAGAGCCGGGTTCACGCGGTTTGCGTCGCCGTAAACAGCGGACTGGCTGTAAAGATTGTTCACTCGCGATACGACGGGCACCATTACAGTTTAACGGGCCTCGCTTTACGAGCGAATTATGAATACACGAACGCGCTTCCTCAGCCAGCAGGTGGCGCAGAGCAGGCAGGTGGCTGCCGCTCCAGCGCTCCAGCGAGCGGTCGGGAGCTCTGCTGGAGCGCCACTGCCGTGCTGCCTGCTCACTTGTGCGCGGAGGGTACTTTCTGCACCACCCTCACTCGCCCCTATGCCTGTTCTCACCACTCGTTACGTACCGGGAGGTCATAATTTACGAACACGGAAACTAATTACCGTACAAGGACCAAACTTGGCAGCATTAATGTCAAGGATATGGGGAAGAGAAATAATGCAGGATCGGTTCAACTGAAACGCTTTTAATGCGCCGCTGCGGTGCGTCATACCACTACATACGCCGGCCGCTGTGGCCGAGCGGTTCTAGGCGCTTCGGTCTGGAACCGCGTGACCGCTACGGTCGCAGGTTCGAATCCTGTCTCGGGCATGGATGTGTGTGTTGTCCTTACGTAAGTTAGGTTTAAGTACTTCTAAGTTCTATTGGACTGATGACCTCAGATGTTAAGTCCCATAGTGCTCAGAGCCATTTTTTGAACCACTACATACCGGTACCATTACTGTTACAAAAGGGGCTCGACAAGGCGCCCATTAGTGTCCAGAAGAGCCTGGAAGCGCAGGATTGCATTCTGCACAGCAGAAAAATGGTTCAAATGGCTCTGAGCACTATGGGACTCAACTGCTGAGGTCATGAGTCCCCTAGAACTTAGAACTACTTAAACCTAACTACCCTAAGGACATCACACACATCCATGCCCGAGGCAGGATTCGAACCTGTGACCGTACCAGTCGCACGGTTCCGGACTGCGCGCCAGAACCGCGAGACCACCGCGGCCGGCTGCACGGCAGAAAGAAGCACGTCCACAGGCGTGCTGGCTACCTGCCTTGTTACGCTGCGCGTCAGATCAGCACGTGTGCGGATGTTGGCCTGGTGAACGCCGCCCTTGAGGCAGCCCCACAGCCAGGAATCACAGGGGGTGAGGTCGGCTGATCGTGCAGGCCAACCATTTCGAAACGCTCAGCTTATACATTCGGCCGTTTACAAATGTGTTTCGGGGATCTTGGAGCGACGTGCGGTGGGGCCCCATCTTGAATGAAAACTGCCGAGTTCAAAGCGTCCCTCCCTGTTGGGCGGGTATGACATTTCGGACGAAGCATACCGCAGTAACGCTGGCCGGTCACACTGCACGCGTTTAGTCCTTCAGCGCCAGCCACTTCAAAAAGGAATGGGGTAATGATGAAGGTAGCCGTGGAGCCACACCACACGGCGACTCGATCACCGTACAGAGCAACTTCGTGCACATCCACCCTACCACAACAAAGGTCAAAATTTAATTATGATTGTAGTGTTCTCACGCTGCAAAATGTTGCATTTTCGGGCAACAACAAGGTTATTATGTGGCAGGTGTCATTAGAGCACAGTCAATAAAGTCATTTCATGAAATAATGGATAAACTAGGCACTCATCTTTTCGTGTTTCCCACGCTGGTCTCGTTGTGAACTCGTGGCTGAGTCGTCGAAAATCTAGGTAGTGACGATTCCAAGCTCGGATGCAAAGAGGCCTGGGTGTTATTCTGCGATATTCAAAAGTTTCATCGATGTGTTTCATAAACCATTCTTGAAGATTAAACTTTTGCAAGTTAGGTCAATGGTGATGTAAAAAAAGTAATCAGCACTCCGAATTTAAGTTACACTTCTCTTTTTATTACTTTTGTTGCAATATCACTAACTGGTTCCAAAACATCACTTCACAATATAAAACATACTTGAAAATATCTTCCTCACTGTTAAAGTTCACATTTCATAAACTGACTACAATTTGCGTCTTTTTAACATGACGACCAAAGCTTGACTCTCTAATAACCGCGCGTCCAAAAATCGGAGTTCAAGTACGTCAAAGATCATAGTGACAAAAGAAAGAATACACATAAGAATCATATCATTGCAATATATACATATCGATGTATCGAAGTACCTCTACATTAATGAAATCAAATCTGAATGTTCCACAGAAATATGTTAACTATTTTACAGAAACATAGTAGAATACTGCTGGTATCGAGACGTTGGGGTGAGGTGCCGTAATGGTTACGTAATTCAAGTACCATTACAACTGGAATGTGAAGATCCTCACGCTCGGTAATTTCCTGTGTTGCCCTCAATCGCCAGAGAAAAATGAGCTTCGCCTGTCCACAGGACGGTCCAGGACCAGCCCTCGACAACGTCAATCCTTGAGAGAAAGTGGAGAGCGAAGTCAACAGGTCGCTGTGCGCCCTGTGGTGCAGGCCGCTGTACGATACGGGTCTTGCACGGATACGATCTCAGAACGGTTCGAAGCACCTCCCGTACAGCGGACCGCGGTATGTCCGACTGTCGCGACACAGCACGCGCTCTGCCTGACGTTGGGGAACTGTCCAGCGGTCTCGACTACCACCTGTGGAGCAGCCGGTCGCCTCCCTCTCCCCGGACAGACGTCCAGTTGTCCAGTCGAGTCCAACTACTCCGTCGTGCTCCGCACAGCAGGTGGAAAAGGGGAGCCTTCCGTAATCCTTTCAGTCGGCGATATCCTCCAAGTGCAGCTGAAGCCTTACTGTCGTTTTGATAACAAGAGCTTCAGCAACAACGCTCTGCTCCTCTTCTCCAGGCTCGTGTCGACACGTCGACAAGGGCACTGCGACCGGTCAGGTGTGACAGACTGTGAACCACGGTGACTGACCACGGCACCTGGCGGCCGGAGTCGGAACTGGACGGTGGAGCTGCGACGCACGGGAATCGTGCACCCCATACTGTGGACATTGGTGCTATGAAGTTTGGTACTCGTACGGTAATTAGTTTTAAACAGGAAACGTTTAATTATAATTTTTATGGGGCAGTCAGTGTCTGATTGTCGTCGGAGTGCTAGTATGTCTGTCGTTTGGATCAAACTTTAAGTCAGAAAATGAGTGCCTTGCCACTCCGCCAGTTACAGAACTCAACTAGTGGTCGCCCGGTCGGGGCTGAGTTCCTGCATCTGAGTCTGCGCGTTAGGCCGCCAGTCTGCTCGAGTTGCTCGGGCAACGGTCATTGGCGGTTGGATCGATCGGTTGGTCGGTCGCGCACTGAGACACGAGATGACTTGTCCGCCTTGAGCGTCGGCGCATGTGAGGTCGCCACGTGAGTACAGTGGGCCGCGCCGTATAGCGAGGGGTAGTGGCTTCGCGGCCGACACGAGAGCAACAGGAGTCAACCCACGACGTCGCTCTGGCCGGTGCGAGCTGCGACGCCGTGAGACGGGAGATCGGCGCGCCTTCCTGCGTCCGTTGAAGAAACTGACAGCAGAAGGTTCGGGAGAGCGATTTGGGGGTGCTGCGCCAGGTCTTCTCCAGAATCGCAGTTTATTAGAAGTTAAGTGGTTGGAGATATGTTGTTTCATTTACTTGTTAAATTCTACTTGTTTTCTTGATGAGGTCAGCAGCCGCTTTGTTTTGGGGTCGTCCCACCATTGTTCTCCGTTTGCCCATCCGCGGGACGGTGGTTATTTATTAATTGGGTGGTCCGTTTTGCCCTTAGTGAGGGGACTGCACGTGAACAGGCAACCTTTCCCCCTTCATACCAGAGGGAGACACCAAAGAGCTGCGATTGCCACAGCGGCGACACCGCCAGAAACGGAGGGTGACTGCTTTACACTACGGCTCAAAGTCTTTCGAGGTCACAGGTTTCACGTAAGGCAGCACCGTGTTTTGTCTGTTTGAAATTATTCCCTTTAGTATTAATGTGGAGACACCATTATTGTTATTAATGTTATTGTCCAGAGATAATCCAATACGCAGTTCACTTCTCGTGATAATCTGTTCGAAATCGTAGGACACTATAGTTTTTGCTTACCTCGGTTTTTACCAACTCAGTTTCCTTGATATGATTCTAAAACTAAAGCTAAACTCCGCCATGAAGGCCGAACGGTTCCGACCAGCCGCCACGTCATCCTCAGCCCGCAGGCGTCACTGGACGCGGATACGGAGCGTGACGTGGTCAGCACACCCCTCAGTTTACGAGACCGGAGCCGCTACTCCCCAGTAGGGGCGGGTTAGAGCAACCTGCGGTTCGGGTTGTTCGCTAATCTCCCTATCAATCTGCCGTACGTTAGTAGCTGCCTCTGTCGCGTTTGTCGGGTTCGGTGTGTTAACGAACTTATTGCTTGGAGTGTAACGGCCTAATACCTAAATATGTTTTTATCTTGCCTATCATCTTGAGAGGCGGTATATGTGTACTATAGAGCATGTTAACTCGTTAAATTTTATATAAGATTGCATTTCATGGGATTTTATTTAAATGGTCACTTTAGTATATAAAGTTGCCACCCTTCCACCGTAAGGCTTTTCTTAGAATTTAAAAATCAAGTTGCACCTTCGGTGGCAAGTAAATTTTTTAGTTTTAGTGTTTTGTACCATTTCCATCCCTCCTATGGGGTGCTTGTGTGAATTGTTAAAACTTTAAGGTAATCTGGTGTGTTGCAGATTTGCACCAGTGTAGTCTTTCAGAGGTTGTTGTGAGCGGTCGTGACTACGGCCGTGTCAAAATGGAGCGGCAAGGTTCTCAGCCCGAAAGATCATACAGCCAAAAATTTGTTTCTTTCTGCCTCTGAATAAATTGTAACTTGATAATTAGAGGGTACTACCTGCTTTATTACCTCTACAGTGTTTTCACGAGACATACATCGCAGGAACGTACGCTCTCGTGATTTAAGAGTGCGCCAGTACCGTGGCACAGAACGCCTCTCTTGGAGCGTGTGCCACCGAACACGGATATTTACAAAAATATCATTATTCCATGACGGTCCGAAATGAGTTATTGATATATCGATGCCGGCCAAAAAGTATCGGCTGCACATTGTAAATACACAGCCGGTTTTACAGCTGCATTTTTAAGTACTCAGAACAAGAAGTGAAAGGAAAACGATGCACGTTCACGCTTGGCGATAACCACTTTCCTAACAACGGTAAATGCAGGCACGTGGCACATTAAAAGGTGTCCGGCGGGCCCGTCGTTCGGTTTCGTGACATACCGGATTTGTACAGAACACTTCACTTCACGTCGAGTTGCCTGTTTATTTCATTTCTGCCAACGCCAACGACCCAGCTGCTGCAGTGTCAGAACTGCGTGCTGAGGCTAAACGCCGCAGTTTGTGTTGGTAGCGCCGAGCGCCGATTACGTCAGCATTTCCCCTCCCCTCACACGTGTTTCAGCAACTGTTCCTGAGCTTTTTAAAGCAACTGGTGTGCTGCTTCTTCACTTCGGAAATCTCGTTACTTCATGCACACCGCCAACTCCCAATGCAATCAGAGTTCTTGTTTGTGCCACCTATACTTGCTTCACACAGTCAAAGAGAAAGACAGGACGTGATGAAAGCTCAAAAAGTAGTAAGACTCACTCCTTCACATAGTTGATACGTGTTACAAACCGGACACAATAGGAAGGACGAGGCCCGTTTGCTTTTTTCTTTTATCACTCGTTTATTACATCAGAGAAATACACATTTTAAGACAAAATTTAACTACAGGAAATATTGCTCCCAGTAAAGGTTAACATACGCAGTGACAAAACTTAGTTCTCTTAAGGGTTTCTGTGGCAAGAAATTTTGAGAAGGCAATGTAAGGTTTATATCCATTCAGCTCAAACACGTAGCTAGTGATTGAATCACGACACAGACACTTTAACAATTTCGGCAACAAACAAATAGCGTGAATTTGTATTCACAGTAACCAACCAACCCACTGCCTTGCCATTGAATAAGTAGTAGGCCATTTGGAACGAATTAGCAACACCCCGCAACCAGGGGAGTTAATACCAACAGTCTTTCAATGTCTTGCTCCCCATTAAATAAACAAACTTACAGTAATTAAATGAATAACAAATCAAACACACTACGCTCCACTCGAACTATTCAGTGGAAGCCAAGCCAAAATGAAGATTCCATTAACTGACTGGCGCTGAAGTCACAGTAAAGCTCATCTCTGTGTTCCCAGACACACATGGGGCAAACTTATACAAGACAAGATTTTGAAGGGAGCACATCAGTAAAACCGGTAGTGGAGCTAACTCGTGCCACTGAAAATTAAGGTAGCAGACCAGGGCACAAGGTGGTATACAATGAGGTTGTCTTAGTGCTGTACTGCGCTCCAAAATATTAATTCTAATGGCCTATTCAAAATTAAGTACACATAAACCAGCATTAATTAACTAGGAGTGACACCAGGTCACTCGAAGGGAAGACAAATGCCGGAAGCGGCAGTAACATCAAACACCTTCTGCGAGTTTTAACCAGGAGTCACTTCCCGCTATACAAGTAAACATTTAACCGAGCACAAGGAAGGAACCTCAAAGAGAAAATTCAGATAAAACCCCCAAAAAGATTATAAAGTACAGGGAACCCTGATTATTTAAATTTAAAAGAATTAGTTTTCCCCAAAGGCAGTGTAAACGCGAAGGCCACACTTACGAGGCCACCAAAATTGGTTGCAGAAGGTCTTATACATTTGTTCCTTTTCTTTAAAGAAACACAAGGCTGCTTAACTTCTGGTGCACGTCCAGTATGGCTCGTGTGGGATACACCAGGCAGCAACCCAAGCTAAGGCGGTCGCAAGGCACGGCGAACAAAATCAGGAGAGCAGACAGGCAGGCAGCCAACACGTATCCTCCATCCTGAACCGGCAGACCGCGTACAACCAACTCCACACATACGTGGTTGCTTCCCGCCTCGTACCCCGCGGCGCCTCAGCAGGCAGCCCGAGCAAACGTCAACTGCCACTCGCCCCGCGAATGCGGAAAACAACAAGGCAAGCAAAGATAAGAAACACCGAAGGATGGATAATGGACATCCAAGAGACTGGCGCGCCAGTAACGAGCGCCACGGCTCAATAGTAAAAGTCAAATTACGTTCTACAACATTAACACAACACTTTCAAACATTTACCGAAAACTGCGAAAAAAATATAATACAACATATGTAAGACGTCGTGGTCTCCTGACCTTCATTGCTTACATATTCCGCCCTCACAATCATATTCCGCACATCAACACGCTTCATTCGAACCCAAACTCGATAAGATAAAGTCAATGTTGTATGAGTTCATGTAAACGATATGCACATAACTAATAAATCGTAAGTGCGCACCGTGGTTGAAATACTCGAGGCTGGCGCACACACACACATTCCAGACACGACGGTCACAGGGACTTTCAGTTCGGGAGAGGCAACCGCACGCCACGAGGCCGGTCCCAACCCACCTACGCGGTCGGTGGCCACCCGTGGAGCGAACAGCGTTCGCCCGAGGGAAAGGACGAACGACCCCCTGTTCGGCTTAAAAGCGAATTCCGCTACAATGTGTGGGAGCGGCCAGCCTACGCATTCTTTACACATAGCACGCAGTTTCAGAGATTTTCACAGGGAGACAGCAAACGCCAAACGCCGATACAACAGATTTCCGGATTGGTCGCCTGAAACGAAACGTCATTCTCCCGTTTTAGAAGAGCAGTGCTGATTGGCAGACGATATTTCTGACGCCTTGAGCTGAAGGAATAATGGAAGAGACCGAAAGATATACCCCTTCACTTCTGGCATGGAGAGGCGCCGTTCTGTTGTCGCTCTTAGGGCGAGGAACAAGTCTCTCCTCAATACTTCACTGGGAGGGCACCTCTGTCGAGAGCGAATCAAAGTGCGACTCTATATTGAGTCCTCGCGATTAAGCGTTGTTCACTGTGTTGGCCGCCACACTTATTGTGCGGTGTGAACGGACAGAGTTACACGACTACGAGCGAATTTTTGACTGGCATCGCTGTGGACTGGTTATCTGACCGGTGTACCACCCCAGTAGTTAGACTAGGGGCGAATAGGAGTCCTCGACTTCATCGAGGCGTAGGGAGAGTTTGATTGGCGAAGGTCAATCCAGATAGAACGAGAGTTGTCTTATTTGTCAGCAGCGAGCAGCGCAGACAGCAGTCATCGCAGCTTACGGTATTGTGCGCTACAGCTCTCGGGAGCCCCATAATGCCTCCACAGCAGTACTCTTGACTGCATTTCACACGCGACAGCCTCGACCGTATCTAGCAACATCCTAAACTAAAGGACAATTATTCAAGTTGAGTAGGCACGCCTCTCAGCCATTCTGCCAAGTCAATAACAATCTTAAACTTTGTATAGAAATTTCATTAGCGAATCCTATCCTTGAGAGGTAACTTCACATTCAGAAAAGAACCAGGATATAACCTATTCAATTCATAACTAAAAGTGCCACTGTGATTTCTCAGAATTTTTGCAAAATAAATAATAATTTTTGCTAGTTTCATATTTTTCTCACACTAACTAGCACTACTCCAGTACCGAAGTATCCCACTAGTTAACGTAAGAAATTTTGTGAATTTTTGTGTCATTTCCTTACAGTGGACGACTCCAGAAGATATTTATTGCTGAAAGTTTTTCAGGCATTTCTCTTTAGAACGTTAGGAGCGTCTCTCTGACTTCTGTAGTGGTGTGGGGGTGGAAATTGCATCTTGCAGGAGCCACAGGGTAAAGGGTACATCTCAGATTAATCCGTTGTGCAGAATAACTGAATCTCAGATCAACCCCACGCCCACACATAGAGTAACGGCACTGGACATTACAATTTCGATATCGATACATCGACACGTCTCTGAAAAATTGTCGCATTTACGTACCGATACTTTTTGAAAGAAATGTCAATATAGGGATATTTAACAACAGCCCCAGTCGACACACATGTGCCGGTGTAGCCTCTGAGAGGTGCGGCAACGCACCGCCCTGCTGTGCTCTGAGTTCCGGCACCTCGGTGCACACGTCACGTGACCGCAGCACTAGGAGGTTTGGTTGTCAGTGTGTGGACGCGGGAGCAGCGGCAGCCGCCGCGTGCGCGCCTCCCAGGACAGAAGGCCGCCCCCTGGCCTGGCCTCGCGCTGCCTCCTTCCTGTCCCCACACCACGTCGCTGGTCAGCGACGGCGCACTGCCTGTCACCAGCCCAGCCAGCGCTCACCTCCTCAGCGGCTCCGGTCACACTTCCTGCCGTCGCTCTGCAGCTGCGTTAATTCACAGTCCTTACCTGCAACACACACAACATAACAAATTACTACCCGAGTACTGAAGCAGACGTCACCAATTCCTATACACAGGGTGGTCCACTGAACGTGACCGGGCCAAGTATCTCACGAAATAAGCGTCAAACGAAAAAACTACAAACAACGAAACTTGTCTAGCTTGAAGGGGAAAACCAGATGGCGCTATGGTTGGCCTGCTAGATGGCGCTGCCATAGATAAAGCGATATCAACTGCGTTTTTTAAAATAGGAACCCCCATTTTTTATTACATATTCCTGCACTACGTAAATAAATATGAATGTTTTAGTTGGACCACTTCTTTCGCTTTGTGACGGATGGCGCTGTAATAGTCACAAACATGTGGCTCACAATTTTAGACGAACAATTAGTAACAGGTAGATTGATAATTTTTACTTATGACCGTCTGACAGCAACTGAATAAAACACAATTTTAGTGCCATACGCGTTTCGCCTTTATTTTCTGCAGTGGCAGGTTGCGTGGACAGTTTCTTACATATTACGCTCCTGTTGCATTTTTGGTGTTGTTCTTCTTCTTATGAACGCCAATAGCGGTTTTTTCCACATTCCACAGCACTATGCACTGAACGCTTGTTTTAATGCAATGTTTTGGTTTCTGTTGCCGACTCAGTTGCTGTCAGACGGTTCATAAGTAAAAATTATCAATATACCGCAATATTACACGCAACTGAGGAAGACAGGACTACAAAAGTTGAAGTAACAGGTAGATTTCTTAAATTAAAATGCAGAACGTAAGTACGTTTATTTCGGTTGTTCCAATTTGATACATGTACCTTTCTGAACTTATAATTTCTGAGAACGCATGCTGTTAGAGCGTGATTACCTGTAAATACCACATTATGCAATAAATGCTCACAATGATGTCCGTCAACCTCAATGCATTTGCCAATACGTGTAACGACATTCCTCTCAACAGCGAGTACTTCGCCTTCTGCAATGTTCGCAGATGCATTGACAATGCGCTGACGCATGTTGTCAGGCGTTGTCGGTGGATCACGATAGCAAATACCCTTCAACTTTCCCCACAGAAAGAAATCCGGGGACGACAGATCCGGTGAACGTGCGGACACGGTATGGTGCTTCGACGACCAATCCACCTGTCATGAAATATGCTATTCAATACCGCTTCAACTGCACGCGAGCTATGTGCCGGACATTCATCATGTTGGAAGTACATTGCCATTCTGTCATGTAGTGAAACATCTTGTAGTAACATCGGTAGAACATTACGCAGGCAATCAGCATACATTGCACCATTTAGATCACCATCGATAAAATCCTTCCTCCCATAATGCCGCACCATACGTTAACCCGCCAAGGTCGCTGATGTTCCACTTGTCGCAGCCATCGTCGATTTTCCGTTGCCCAATAGAATAGTGCATATTATGCCGGTTTGCGTTACCGCTGTTGGTGAATGACGCTTCGTCGCTAAACAGAACGCGTGCAAAACATCTGCCATCGTCCCGTAATTTTTCTTGTGACGAATGGCAGAACTGTACACGGCGTTCGAAGACGCCGCCATGCAATTCTTGGTCCATAGAAATATGGTACGGGTGCAATCGATGTTGATGTAGCATTCTCAACACGGACGTTTATGAAATTCCCGATTCTCGCGCAATTTGTCTGCTACTGATGTGCGGATTACCCGCGACAGCAGCTAAAACACCTACTTGGGCATCCTCATTTGTTTCAGGTCGTGGCTGACGTTTCACATGCGGCTGAACTGAACACTCCCTGTTTCCTTAAATAACGCAACTATCCAGCGAACTGTCCGGACACTCGGATGATGTCGTCCAGGATACCGAGCAGCATACATAGCACATGCCCGTTGGGCATTTTGATCACAATAGCCATACATCAACACGACATCGACCTTTTCCGCAAATGGTAAACGGTCCATTTTAACGCGGGTAATGCATCACAAAGCAAATACCGTCCGCACTGGCGGAATGTTACGTGATACCACGTACTTATACGTTCGTGACTATTAACGGCGCCATCTATCACGAAGCGAAAAAAAAATGGTCTAACTAAGACATTCATATTTCTTTACATACTACACGAATATGTAATAAAAATGGGGGTTCCTATTTTAAAAAAACGGAGCTGATATCCGTTTGACCTATGGCAGCGCCCTCTAACGGGCCAACCACAGCGCCATCTAGTTTCCTCCTTCAATTTAGACAAGTTTCGTTCTTTGTAGTTTTTCCGTTTGATACTTATTTCGTGAGATATTTGGCCCAGTCACTATCAATGGACGACCCAGTATAATAAAATGGTTCAAATGGCTCTGAGCACTATGGGACTTAACTGCTGAGGTCATCAGTCCCCTAGAACTAAGAACTACACTAATGGCCATTAAAACTACTACACCACGAAGATGACGTGCTACAGACGCGAAATTTAACCGACATGAATAAGATGCCGTTATATGCAAATGATTAGCTTTTCAGAGCATTCACACAAGGTTGGCGCCGGTGGCGACACCTACGACGTGCTGACATGAGGAAAGTTTCCAACCGATTTGTCATACACAAACAGCAGTTGACCGGCGTTGCCTGGTGAAACGTTCTTGTGATGTCTCGTGTAAGGAGGAAAAAAGCGTACCATCACGCTTCGACTTTGATAAAGGTCGGATTGTAACCTGTCTCGATTGCGGTTTATCGTATCGCGACATTGCTGCTGGCTTTCGTCGAGATCCAAAGACTGTTAGCAGAATATGGAATCGGTGAGTTCAGGAGGGTAATACGGAACGCCGTGCTGGATCCCAACGTCCTCGTATCACTAGCAGTCGAGATGACAGGCATCTTATCCACACGGCTGTAACGGATCGTGCAGCCACGGCTCGATCCCTGAGTCAACAGATGGGGACGTTTGCAAGACGACAACCATCTGCATGAACAGTTCGACGACGTTCGCAGCAGCATGGACTATCAGCTCGGTGACAATGGCTGCGGTTACTCTTGACGCTGCATCACAGACAGGAGCGCCTGCGACGGTGTACTCAACGACGAACCTGGGTGCACTAATGGCAAAACGTCATTTTTCTGGATGAATCCAGGTTCTCTTTACAGCATCATGATGGTCGCATCCGTGTTTGGCGACATCGCGGTGAACGCACATTGGAAGCGTGTATTCGTTATGGCCATACTGGCGTATCACGCGGCGTGATGGTATGGGGTGCCATTGGTTACACGTCTCGGTCACCTGTTGTTCGCATTGACGGCTCTTTGAACAGTAGACATTTCAGATGTGTTACGACCTGCGGATCTACCATTCATTCGATCCCTGCGAAACCCTACATTTCAACAGGATAATGCACGACCGCATGTTGCAGGTCCTGTACGGGCCGGTCCGGAAACAGAAAATGTTCGACTTCTGCCCTGGCCAGCACATTCTCCAGATCTTTCACCAATTGAAAACGTCTGGTCAATGGTGGCCGAGCGACTGGCTCGTCACAATACGCCAGTCACTACTCTTGATGAACTGTGGTATCGTGTTGAAGTTGATTGTACACGCCATCCAAGCTCTGTTTGACTCAATGCCCAGACGTATCAAGGCCTTTATTACGGCCAGAGGTGGTCGTTCTGTGTACTGATTTCTCAGGATGTATGCACCGAAATTGCGTGGAAATGTAATCACATGTCAGTTCTAGTATAATATATTTGTCCAATGAATACCCGTTTATCATCTGCATTTCTTGTTGGTGTAGCAATTTTAATGGCGAGTAGTGCACTTAAAGGTAACTAACCTAAGGACATCACACACATCCATGCCCGAGGCAGGATTCGAACCTGCGACCGTAACGGTCCCGCGGTTCCAGACTTTAGCGCCGAGAGCCGCTCTGCCACTCCGGCCGGCACCCTGTATAAAAGGCAATGTCCTGACTCACTGACTGACTGACTCTATTGGCTAGGGCATAAACACGTATGACAAGCTAACATACATCCATAAGCGATGACACTGGCAAGCCGCTGTATAGCAGCAACGTTGACTGGATGTGCCAGCTGCTATTAAAGCCGACCAACAGGCAACAGCAGGGAAACCGGCGAGCTGCCAGACTGACGCACAGGCAACCCTCCGACACTACCCTACACTGTGAATCTGATATGTGAGCCGTGGGACACTAAACGACGACGAAGCTGTCACTGACGCTGACCGAGAAACCAACGCCGGCGCCGAGCCGCAGAGGCGCGGGCCCGCCTGCGTGCTGCCCGCTGCTCACAGGGCCGGCCTGCAACGTTTCTCTCGCGTTCTCCTCAGCACGGTGCCAGAGCGTTTCAGTTCTGCCACCGTAGAGACGGAAGACCCGCGATTCGGAATGTCAGAACTGTGCAGCAAGTAGCGGCAGCAACACCGCCACAAAATCACGCAGCTCTAACACTCCAAACCGTAGACTCTCGGAGAGAGATTTTAACCGTGTTCAACCCAATGGTAAAGTATCGAACTATTTTTCTCCGAATCGTACAGTTTGGGGGAAAAGCAGTGAGAATAATTACTTTTGGAAACCGTTTATCAGACAAAGCCTGTTATAACAATAAAATGGTTCGCTTAATAAAACGGCCGCCAGCCCAATCGGGCACAATGTCTACACAAAAAGATGAAGTCAGTTTTCGACACTGAATAAATAACTACTTTCACTTACTACGGTCACTTGGCAGTAAGTACTATTAATCCCACTTTTTGCTACTTACGGAATTTAATACCATACTTCAGTAATTATTTAAAGAAGACACACGTATGTTTCAACAAGGATACAAAAAAATATTAAACTTATAGCTATCATTCGTATGACCAAAACTATTATCTAACATGACTAAATTTCGTTTCTTTAGGACTGTTATTTGTTAACGTTTCACTAATACCAATATTTGTCTGGCTTTCTCTGACATGGAGAAGCAACACGAACAAGTACTGTCAAGATTGTTGCAGTTAAACAATTATGTTACTTTACTTTCAGAAATACTATTAAAAACTTATCCTCATGGCCACGCAAAGCGGTGGCCCTTTAAACTGATACGTGCATACTTCCGTATTTAATAATGATTTTCAGAATTTACTACCAAAACAGTACTTTTGCCAGTAATTTACTATTATTCGAGCTTCAATAAACAACACGATACTCGAAATAAATTCGTTTAGCTAAGGACCCTACGGAGGTAAATGACAGAGGAAAATCACTGTTAAACACATAGGTACATTTAACACTTTTATTCCACTGATTGAAGATGGACGGTTCATACTGTGATACACTTCTAAATAAAGTACTTTGCCCGTTACTGATGTCGAAGGTGGCGTGAGGCGGTGCTGCGTAGTAACACTGCGCAGGGGGAGGTACGACTCTTGATGTACACAGCTCTCTCTTCCTCTTGGTGGCGACGATAAAATAGCAAATTTCTGAGCTATTAATTTATTGCAGTACTGCGCCAATCGTGTAGAGCACGCCCGATGCCAAAAACTTCGCTTGCAGGTAAATTCGGGGCCTCTAGTGCTTGACCAACGGAAAGCGTGTTCACCACTCGCAGGGCAGCTACCGACTGTCTGAGCCACTTGCGCGCCGATTCTCACTCGCGCGCCCCACCACCTTCTCCATTCCACCACAGAACGGAGTTCCGTTCCACCTATGACCCCTACACCTTTTCAATTTACACTTCTGCTTACAAAAAACCTAAGTATGAACCATCTACAATTCCATGACAGCATATACGTACAAAATTGACATAATTAATTTCAGTTGTACTTGAAATATTACGTAATTATTTACAAAATGGGTTTTAATACATTTATTCCACCTACGTCAAAGAGGTTATTTTAAACAGATAAACTACACTTAACAAAACCTTAATCTCATTATCGTATTTTCTTAATTTTTCAAAATTATTATGGGAGAAAAAATTTAAAAATATACAGATTAATGGCAGTATTATATATAGCATTACAAGTCCAGCCTTGCCTGACCTGTCGTAGGCGACAACAAAACCGCTACTGCTCTTACTACCTCACCCAACTATTACATAGGTTTACTTCCCTTGACTCTTGCCTTCGCACTTTTCCCCCCTCTGGCCTTCAAACCGCTACCCTTCGTTCAACTTCCGACCTAATCTATCTCCAGACGAGCGCGTTTTAATGGTTAATCATAACCAGATGTACGCAAACATCGCAGTACCCACATCCTGCGATACCTCACGTGGGTGAAAACTAACCAGTATGCAGAGACAGCAGGAGACCTTTTGTGTCGGCCATCCTGCCGGCGTGGGTTCGAGGGAGGGGGGGGGGGTGCTACACCTCTGTTAAAAGACTAGCTGACTGATAAACTCATCATCGCCTAGCCCAAACCGCTATGGATGGAAATTTGAAAGTTGGAGAAGGTGTCGATCTTATACTGTGCGAGTCGTTTATGAAGGGATTTTTCCAAGTCCGACCCTTCGGAGATGAAGGGTTTTTAATCTTAATTTCGCTATAAGGGCAATTTTGTACCTAGACCTACGAAAATTGATAGCTGGTGTCTCAGTCAGAAAATGAAAAATACGCATGTCACCATTTTTGGAAATACAACCACTAAGGGGGTAAAATAGTGAATGAAAGCTTCCTTAAAAAGGAATAATTACCAAAGAACTACTGCCGGACTTTTACGGCTACATCTCCGACAACAGGTATTTCACCTCTCGCTTACAAATAAAAAATACTTATTTCTGGGTTTCTGGAAATTTAACCATTATGGTAGTGCAATAGCGGATGGAAAATTTCTAAGAAAATTTTAAAAATTTAAAGCTTAATAAATGTATAAAAATTGGTATTTCAGTTCTCGGTTAGATGTAAAGAAATATTTCTTAGCCGGTGAAAGTTGCAATTGAGATGTCTCTACAAGAACGCAAAAGATGTGATTAACAAAAACTTCGGATTCCAGATAGCAAATATCTCTCTCTCTTTCTTTTTTTTACTGAACATACCGCCATTTGAATGTATTGTTATTTATTTAATTACGATCCATGTTTCGCACTTTTATGGCATTTTCAAGTGATTTCGTTTATGTCAGTAACATATATCGCAGGACATGAAGCTCAAAAATGGCAAATGAAGAAAACTTTGGTCCGCATGAAATGCCAGCTGTAAAAACCACCATATGGCGTTTCGTGGGGAGCCAACATTTTTGTTTACGACCAATTTTGAGCTTCACGCTCTGCAGTATATGTTAATGACAGAAACTCAGTCACTTGAAAATGCATAAAACACCGAAACCTGGATCCTAACTAAAGAAACAACAATACAGCCAAATGGCGGTGTGTTCATTAAAAAGTTGCTGTATCACTGTTGCTCAGCAAACATCAAAAACGTTTTATCTACCGAATCGCTTTTTTGTCAGATGTACATTCGGAAAGGACCATCCTCAATTAGTGTGAGAAGCTTACAAGGTGTTGCAGTTTATGAACAACACAATACTTCTATTAAATAAAAACAAAACAAAAAATCTCTTCAGGCCATACAGGCTACGCGAACGAAGCAGCGGGCACTAACCTGGACCGGCCAGGGTGGCCGAGCGGTTCTAGGCGCTGCAGTCTGGAACCGCGCGACCGCTACGGTCGCAGGTCCGAATTCTGCCTCGAGCATGGATGTGTGTGACGTCCTTAGGTTACTTAGGTTTAGGTAGTTCTAAGTTGCAGGGGACTAATGACCTCAGATGTTAAGTCCCATAGTGCTCAGAGCCATTTCAACCACTTTTATTATTGTCATTCTATATTAATAAAAGACAATAATGTTAACCCACAGTAACAATGTACATTGATTAAACTACTAATTTCAGTGTTAAATATTCAAAGTACACTACTAGGCACTAAAATTGCTACACCAAGAAGACATGCAGATGAAAAACGGGTATTCATTGGACGAATATATGATACTAGAACTGACGTGTAATTACAGTTTCACGAAATTTCGGTGCATACATCCTGAGAAATCAGTACCCAGAACGACCACCTCTGGCCGTAATAACGGCCTTTATACGCCTGAGCATTAAGTCAAACAGAGCTTGATGGCGTGTACAGGTACAGCTTCAACACGATACCACAGTTCATCAAGACGTATTGTGACGAGCCAGTTACTCGGCCACCATTGACCAGACGTTTTCAATTGGTGAGAGATCTGGAGAATGTGCCGGCCAGGGCAGCAGTCGTACATTATCTGTTTCCGGAAAGGCCGGTACAGGACCTGCAACATGCGGTCGTGCATTATCCTGCTGAAATGTCGGGTTTCTCAGGGATCGAATGAATGGTAGAGCCGCGGGTCGTAACACATCTGAAATGTCCACTGTACAAAGTGCCGTCAATGCGAACAACAGGTGACCGAGACGTGTAACCAATGGCACCCCATACCATCACGCCGGGTGATACGCCAGTATGGCGATAACGAATACACGCTTCCAATGTGCGTTCACCGCGATGTCGCCAAACACGGATGCGACCATCATGATGCTGTAAACAGAACCTGGATTCATCCGAAAATATGTTCTTCCATTCGTGCGCACAGGTTCGTCGTTGAGTACACCATCGCAGGCGCTCCTGTCTGTGATACAGTGTAAAGGGTAACCGCAGCCACGGTGTCCGAGCTGATAGTCCGTGCTGCTGCAAACGTCGTCGAACTGTTCGTGCAGATGGTTGTCGTCTTGCAAACGTCCCCATGTGTTGACTCAGGGACCGAATGGTTCAAATGGCTCTGAGCACTATGGGACTTAACATCTGAGGTCATCAGCCCCTAGAACTTAGAACTACTTAAATCCAACTAACCTAAGGACATCACACACATCCATGCCCGAAGCAGGATTCGAACCTGCAACCGTTGCAGTCGCGCGGTTCCGGACTGAAGCGCCTAGAACTACTCGGCCACCACGGCCGGCCTCAGGGATCGAGACGTGGCTGCACGATCCGTTACAGCCGTGTGGATAAGATGCCTGTCACCTCGACTGCTAGTGATACGAGGCCGTTGGGATCGAGCACGGCGTTCCGTATTACCCTCCCGAACCCACGGATTCCATATTCTGCAAACAGTCATTGGATCTCGACCAACGCGAGCAGCAATGTCGTGATACGATAAACCGCAATCGCTATAGGCTACAATCCGACCTTCATCAGAGTCGGAAACGTGATGGTACGCATTTCTCCTCCTTACACGGGGCATCACAACAACGTTTCACCAGGCAACGCCGGTCAACTGCTGTTTGTGTATGAGAAATCGGTTGGAAACGTTCCTCATGTCAGCACGTTGTAGGTGTCGCCACAGGCGCCAACGTTGTGTGAATGCTCTGAAAAGCTAATCGTTTGCATACCGCAGCATCTTCTTCCTGTCGGTTAAATTTCGCGTCTGTAGCACGTCATGTTCGTGGTGTAGCGATTTCAATGGCCAGTCGTGTATGTAAAAACACTAGACTGGGTTTACTGCACCCCACACAGCAGACTCGCCACTGCCGGTTAAGTGTGTAGAGGGGGCAGGGCAGGTGTCGTGTCGCGTCGCGTCGACGACCCGACAAGGTCGCCGGCTGGCCCCACGTGGGCTGGAGTTGAGCCGTACTCCCCCGCTGCCAACTCGCAGCGCCGCTGACCCCGCCCCACAGTACAGGTGCCCACACACACACACACCCGCCCCCCGGCTAATGAGCCCTTCCTCGGCGGGCCCTCGGCCGGCCCTTTGGACTCGCTCGCCGCGTTATTGATCATCCCAGAGCCCGGCACGCGGGGGCGAGTCACGCATCACGCACGCACTACGCACCCCGCACGCTCCTGCCACGCCCTCTGCCGGCCCAGTGTAGAGCATATTATACACGTTCGGTGTCCAGACGTATCCACACCCAGGGACACTATATCGAACCCAAACCGTCGATGCGTTACTGATAGGCAGAATCGTTAACTACAGTTGTAACACTACCGCACGCTACATCTACATCTACATTTATACTCCGCAAGCCCTCCCAACGGTGTGTGGCGCAGGGCACTTTACGTGCCACTGTCATTACCTCCCTTTCCTGTTCCAGTCGCGTATGGTTCGCGGGAAGAACGACTGCCGGAAAGCCACCGTGCGCGCTCGAATCTCTCTAATTTTACATTCGTGATCTCCTGGGGAGGTATAAGTAGGGGGAAGCAATATATTCGATACCTCATCCAGAAACGCACCCTCTCGAAACCTGGACAGCAAGCTACACCGCGATGCAGAGCGCCTCTCTTGCAGAGTCTGCCACTCGAGTTTGCTAAATATCTCCGTAACGCTATCACGGTTACCAAATAACCCTGTGACGAAACGCTCCGCGCTTCTTTGGATCTTCTCTATCTCGTCAACCGACCTGGTACGGATCCCACACCGATGAGCAATACTCAAGTATAGGTCAAACGAGTGTTTTGTAAGCCACCTCCTTTGTTGATGGACTACATTTTCTAAGGACTTCAAATGGCTCTGAGCACTATGGGACTTAACTTCTAAGGTCATGAGTCCCCTAGAACTTAGAACTACGTAAACCTAACTAACCTAAGGACATCACACACATCCATGCCCGAGGCAGGATTCGAACCTGCGACCGTAGCGGTCGCGCGGTTCCAGACTGTAGCGCATAGAACCGCTCGGCCACCCCGGCCGGTTTCTAAGGACTCTCCCAATGAATCTCAACCTGGCATCCTCCTTACCAACAATTAATTTTATATGGTCATTGCACTTCAATTCGTATCGTACGCGTACTCCCAGATATTTTACAGAAGTAACTGCTACCAGTGTTTGTCGGTATCATATAATCATACAATAAAGGATCCTTCTTTCTATGAATTCGCAATACACTACATTTGTCTATGTTAAGGGTCAGTTGCCATTCCCTGCACCAAGTGCCTATCCGTTGCAGATCTTCCTGCACTTCGCTGCAATTTTCTAATGCTGCAACTTCCCTATATACTACAGCATCATCTGCGAAAAGCCGCATGGAACTTCAGACACTATCTACTAGGTCATTTATATATATTGTGAAAAGCAATGGTCCCATAACACTCCCGTGTGGCACGCCAGAGCTTACTTTAACGTCTGTAGACGTCTCTTCATTGAGAACAACATGCTGTGTTCTCTTTGCTAAAAACTCTTCAATCCAGCTACACAGCTGGTCTGATATTCCGTAGGCTCTTACTTTGTTTATCAGGCGACAGTGCGGAACTGTATCGAACGCCTTCCGGAAGTCAAGGAAAATGCCATCTACGTGGGAGCCGTACATATCCTAGCTTAATCAGTTACAGTCGTACCCACGTTACTCGTATGTTAGATGTGTTGCGTACCTATCGGACGTTACCGCATAACGATCGCTTTCACTGTCTTACTAGATTTCCCTAAAACCGGAAGCAGTGGACCGCCTAAAAACTGAGTGAGGATATATAAATGGCCGCATAACCTATGGGACTTTTTTTTCTACATAGGTATGATTCCGTCTGTTACACTGTCAATGTACCAGATTTTACTCGAAAATTGGTAAATTGTAACGTCAAACAAGGGGATACTGCAGTAAAAATGAAGAAAATAATACAGATTCATCATTTAGGTCTAGAAAACGCAATTTCCTTAACAAAGAGGTAAAATTAAGAAAAAAAAGAAACGCAAAACAAAAATATATTAAACATTATTCAAATACCTCGGCGAACTTGCATAAAACGTGTTTCTGTTAATCATGAACAACTTTCGCATTTATCAGTAATGACAGGAAACATTTGCCTTTGACAATGACGACGTTCTGTTGAGTACAAAATAACAACAATAATTATGTATTTTTTATGTTTGTGCATGGAAACTGTACTCGGATATAAATTAATTGCTTTGGTCGCCGAAAAACGCAGAGATTACACGATCGTCTAATTTTTATTACTTATAAAATGTAATTTATATTCTGTAAGGATATAAAACTCGGAACGTATTAACACTGAACGACGCGCACTTCTGATTATGTGCAAAACAAACAGAATATTTCGGCTGCGAGTTTCTCTTCATTTATGTTTCTCTCCCTACCAATGCTATCAATACTATCGGTGGCCCTACCATTTACTACGTCACTGATGTAGCGCACCAAGACAAGTTTCGGTAGCGCGGAACTCTAATCGTAAGAAAAGGGTCGTACTGATAAAATTACCGAAAAAAAGTATCGATGAAACTTTTATTGAGTGCGAATGTAGAACACTGCCCCTGCCATGAATAAAGGTCGCCAGAAATGACAGGAGGCAGTCGCCTTGTGTGTTGACACAAGTTTGTTTTATTGCCTTTCAGCACCAGAGCCACGCCAGCCTTCCTTTCTCAACTCGGAGCTCACGAGAAAAGAAAACAGATTAAGAGCAGCTCACAGGAGGACTGATAAACCGAAACATTACTTCAGAGTATTTCTCCTTCCAAGATGTGATTCCTTCTCGTTGACAAGGACTTTGTACATATACTAACAGAATGTAATAAATACAGCCAACCGAGAACAATTGAACTGTACAATATTTTAAAAATTAAGGACTATTTTTCCCTTAGAGCTGGTGTTATTCCCATTCCATAACATGTCCGTCGAAACTGTATGTGCTATTTCAGCTGCCTTTGTATAAGGACACTACAAAATCTGAGCAACTTTTCATGTATTTCATAAGGTGTAACTAAATTCTCTTGAAAGACTCTGAGTACACGTTTCTTACAACAAAACAAGAAAAAAATCTAGCAAATATGGGCTCTAACTTGAATACCTGAGGAGCTATGGGCATTTGCTCATCTTCGACACTGCGAAACACTTCGCTTCTACCGCAAACTCTTCCGCTTTTCATATTTTCGGACAAGTGAAAATGGACGAAAATATGAAGAAAATATCTAGTCAACATTTGCTCTAAAACGCGCACCTTAAGGTGTGTGAGGACTTGCTCATCTTCGATATTGAGAATCAGATCTCTTCTATTAAAGCCGGCCGGGGTGGTCGAGCGGTTCTAGGAGCTACAGTTTGGAACCGCGCGACGCTACGGTCGCAGGTTCGAATCCTGCCTTGGGCATGGATGTGTGTGATGCCCTTAGGTTAGTTAGGTTTAAGTAGTTGTAGGTTCTAGGGGATTGATGACCTCAGGAGTTAAGTCCCATAGTGCTCAGAGCCATTTGAACCATTTCTTCTATTAAAAAAGTACTCACAGCTATTAAGGAACGCACTTTAGAGTCCATACTTAGTACACATTTTTGTTTTTCTATAAGTAACCTGTCCTAAAAGATTGTGTAAGGAGTTTAGTTTCACCGTATTACAGACAATGAAGAGCCAAATAGACTGACAGACCTGCCTAATACCGTGTAGAACCCGCGCGAGTACTCAGAAGTGCCGCAACACGACGTGGCGTGGACTCGAGTAATGTCTGAAGTGGTGCTGGAGGGGACTGTCCATAAATCCGCAAGACTACGAGAGGGTGGAGACCTCTCCTGAACAGCACGTTGCAAAGCAGCCCACATGTGCTCCACATGTACATCTCTGGGGAGTTTGGTGGCCAGCGGAAGTGCTTAAACTCGGAAGAGTATTCCCGAGGCCACGCTGTACGAGGTGCATTCAAGTTCTAAGGCCTCCGATTTTTTTTCTAATTAACTACTCGCCCGAAATCGATGAATCTGGCGTTACTTCTCGACGTAATCGCCCTGCAGACGTACACATTTTTCACAACGCTGACGCCATGATTCCATGGCAGCGGCGAAGGCTTCTTTAGGAGTCTGTTTTGACCACTGGAAAATCGCCTAGGCAATAGCAGCACGGCTGGTGAATGTGCGGCCACGGAGAGTGTCTTTCGTTGTTGGAAAAAGCCAAAAGTCACTAGGAGACAGGTCAGGTGAGTAGGGTGTGGTGTCACCGCCAGACACCACACTTGCTAGGTGGTAGCCTTTAAATCGGCCGCGGCCCGTTAGTATACGTCGGACCCGCGTGTCGCCACTATCAGTGATTGCAGACCGAGCGCCGCCACACGGCAGGTCTAGAGAGACGTCCTAGCACTCGCCCCAGTTGTACAGCCGACTTTGCTAGCGACGGTTCACTGACAAAGTACGCTCTCATTTGACGAGACGATAGTTAGCATAGCCTTCAGCTACGTCATTTGCTATGACCTAGCAAGGCGCCATTATCATTTGCTGTTTATCTTGTGATGCATGTACCGTCAGACCGATGTTCACCAATTATGGATTAAAGTTAAGTATTCCAGAAGCTACGTACTTTTTTTACTAGACCTAACTCCTTTAACTGTTCCAGACCTCACGCCAGCCTTCGTGAGCTTAAACGCGTGCCTTTCGGCTATCTCATAGTGGCTTGGCTGTCTTGCCAAGTCACAACATAGGGAGCATGAGGAATCACTACAAAGTTGTTATCACGAAGAAACTGTTGTGTAACGTTAGCTCGATGTGCGGGTGCGTTGTCTCGGTGAAACAGCACACGCGCAGCCCTTCCCGGACGTTTTTGTTGCAGTGCAGGAAGGAATTTGTTCTTCAAAACATTTTCGTAGGATGCACCTGTTACCGTAGTGCCCTTTGGAACGCAATGGGTAAGGATTACGCCCTTGCTGTCCCAGAACATGGACACCATCATTTTTTCACCACTGGCGATTACCCGAATTTTTTTTGGTGGAGGTGAATCTGTGTGCTTCCATTGAGCTACTGCCGCTTTGTTTCTGGATTGAAAATTGGCATCCACGTCTCATCCATTGTTACAACCGACGAAAAGAAAGTCCCATTCATGCTGTCGTTGCGTGTCAACATTGCTCGGCAACATGCCACACGGGCAGCCGTGTGGTCGTCCGTCAGCATTCGTGGCACCCACCTGGATGACACTTTTCGCATTTTCAGGTCGTCATGCAGGACTGTGTGCACAGAACCCACAGAAATGCCAACTCTGGAGGCGATCTGTTCAACAGTCATTCGGCGATCCCCCAAAAGAATTCTCTCCACTTTCTCGGTCGTGTCGTCAGATCGGCTTGTGCGAGCCCAAGGTTGTTTCGGTTTGTTGTCACATGATGTTCTGCCTTCATTAAACTGTCGTACCCACGAACGCACTTTCGACACATCCATAACTCCATCACCACATGTCTCCTTCAAATGTCGATGAATTCAAGTGGTTTCACACCACGCAAATTCAGAAAACGAATGATTGCACGCTGTTCAAGTAAGAAAAACGTCGCCATTTTAAGTATTTAAAACAGTTCTCATTCTCGCCGCTGGCGGTAAAATTCCATCTGCCGTACGGTGCTGCCATCTCTGGGACGTATTGACAATGAACGCGGCCTCATTTTAAAACAATGCGCACGTTTCTATCTCTTTCCAGTCCGGAGAAAAAAAATCGGAGGCCTTAGAAGTTGAATGCACCTCGTAGAACCTGTGGACGTGTGGGGCGTCGCATTGTCCTGCTGGAATTGCCCAAGTCCTTCGCAACACACAACGGACGTGAATGGATGCAGCTGGTCAGACAGGATTCTTACGTACGTGTCACCTGTCAGGGTCGTATCTAGACGGGTCAGGAGTCCCATATCACTCCAAGAGCTACACGCGCCACACCACTGCAGAGCCTGCACCGGCTTGAACAGTGTCCTGCCGACAAGCTGGGTCCGTCGACTCAAGAGGTTCACTCGCACGCGTCCATCCGGTCGATACAATTAGAAACGAGACTCATCGGACCAGGCAACACGTTTCCAGTCATCGACAGTCCAGTGTCGGTGTTGAAGGGTCCAGGCGAGCCATAATGCTTTCTGTCGCGCAGTCATCGAGGCTACACGAGCGGACTTTCGGCTCCGAAAGCCCATATCGATAATGTTTCCCGGAATGGTCCGCACGCTGACACAGCAATCTGCGATAGGGTTGCACTTCTGTCACGTTGAACAATTATCTTCAGTCGACGTTGGTCCCCTTCTTGGGAGGATCGTTTCCGGCCACAACGATGTCGGTGATCTGATGTTTTACCGGACTCCTGATATTCACGGTACGTTCGTGAAATGGTCGTAAGGGGAAGTCCCTACTTCATCGTTACATCGGAGATGCTGTGTCCCATCGCTCGTGCGCCGACTACAACACGACCTAGACACTCACTTAAGTCTTGTTAACCTGCCACTGTAGCAGCAGTAACCGATCTGACAACGTCGCCAGACACTCGCCGTCTTATACAGGGTGGTCCACTGACAGTGACCGGGCCAAATATCTCACGAAATAAGCGTCAAACGAAAAAACTACAGACAACCAAACTCGTCTAGCTTGGAGGGGGAAACCAGATGGCGCTATGTTTGGCCCGCTAGATAGCGCTGCCATCGATCAAACAGATATCAACTGCGTTTTTTTTTAAACATAGGAGTCCCAATTTTTTATTACATATTCGTGTAGTATGTAAAGAAATATGAATGTTTTACTCGGCCCGTTGGACACTATAGACCGGCAGCATACTCGTGGATATTTTGATTATCAAATACGCCGGGAGAAACTCAAGAATCACATGAATGTTTTAGTTGGTCCACTTTTTTCGATTTGTGATAGATGGCGCTGTAGGTTTTTTAAGTTAAAACAGAGAACGTAGGTAAGTTTGATGATATCATTTCGGTTGTTCGAATGTGACACATGTACCTTTGTGAACTTATCATTTCTGAGATCGCATGCTGTTAGAGCGTGATTACCTGTAAATACCACATTAATGCAATAAATGCTCAAAATGATGTCCGTCAACCTCAATGGATTTGCCAATACGTGTAACGACATTCCTCTCAACAGCCAGTAGTTCGCCTTCTGCAATGTTCGCAGATGCATTGACAATGCGCTGACGCATGTTGTCAGGCGTTGTCGGTGGATCACGATAGCAAATACCCTTCAACTTTCCCCACAGAAAGAAATCCGGGGACGACAGATCCGGTGAACGTGCGGGCCACGGTATGGTGCTTCGACGACCAATCCACCTGTCATGAAATATGCTATTCAATACCGCTTCAACTGCACGCGAGCTATGTGCCGGACATCCATCACGTTGGAAGTACATCGCCATTCTGTCATGCTGTGAAACATCTTGTAGTAACATCGGTAGAACATTACGCAGGCAATCAGCATACATTGCACCATTTACATTGCCATCGATAAAATGGGGGCCAATTATCCTTCCTCCCATAATGCCGCACCATACGTTAACCCGCCAAGGTCGCTGATGTTGCACTTGTCGCAGCCATCGTGCATTTTCCGTTGCCCAATAGAATAGTGCATATTATGCCGGTTTAAGATACCGCTGTTGGTGAATGACGCTTCGTCGCTAAATAGAACGCGTGCAAAACATCTGCCATCGTTCCGTAATTTCTCTTGTGACGAGTGGCAGAACTGTACACGGCGTTCAAAGTCTTCACCGTGCAATTCCTGGTCCATAGAAATATGGTACGGGTGCAATGCATATTGATGTAGCATTCTCAACACCGACGTTTTTGAGATTCCCGATTCTCGCGCAATTTGTCTGCTACTGATGTGCGGATTACCCGCGACAGCAGCTAAAAGACGTACTTGGGCATCATCATTTGTTTCAGGTCGTGGTTGACGTTTCACATGCGGCTGAACACTTCCTGTTTCCTTAAATAACGTAACTATCCGGCGAACGGTCCGGACACTCGGATGATGTCGTCCAGGATACCGAGCAGCATACATAGCACATGCCCGTTGGACATTTTGATCACAATAGCCATACATCAACACGATATCGACCTTTTCCGGAATTGGTAAACGGTCCATTTTAACACGGGTAATGTATCACGAAGCAAATACCGTCCGCACTGGCGGTATGTTACGTGATACCACGTACTTATACGTTCGTGACTATTACAGCGCCATCTATCACAAAGAGAAAAAAAGTGGTCCAACTAAAACATTCATATTTCTTTACGTACTACACGAATATGTAATAAAAATGGGGATTCCTATGTAAAAAAAACGGAGTTGATATCCGTTTGACCTATGGCAGCGCCATCTAGCGGGCCAACCATAGCGCCATCTGGTTTCCCCCCTGCAAGCTAGACGAGTTTCGTTCTTTGTAGTTTTTTAGTTTGACGCTTATTTCGTGAGATATTTGGCCCGGTCGCTATTAATGGACCACCCTGTGGAGGCGTTGCCGATCGCACCGCCGTATTCGGGCTGTTTAAGTATCTCCGTGTTTGAGTACGCATGCCTGTGCCAGTTTGTGTGGTGCTTCAGTGTACGACGCAGTATTCCTCGGGGCACGTATGAAATATCGTACTCATCCGCCGACACCGGGCAAGCGACTTTCAATTAGAATGTCTCCCCTGTGCGGGAGTAGACATAATGGATGTACGGGTGTAGCTGGTGCACGCACGGCTGATCACATATGGGAGTCTGGGTCTGCTCGGGTAGCCGGTCGCGATAAGCGGCAAACCCCGGCTCGTGCCACGGGCCGGCACAAATGTTCACTGTCGTAATTGCATTATACAGCTGACGGTTGCCGATTTTAGCAACTGCGAATACATTTCATGTATTTCGCAAAAGGTTGAGACTGAAGCGTGAGATCCTCTCGGAGGTAAGCTGCGTTCAAAGTAATGCTGGAGAGTGTTTGTGGCGTTTATGCCCCCAAGTCATTTGCTGTACGGAGTGCAGCTATTCAGCTGCACGGTGTGAAGTGGGCCCTGTGCGTGACGCCCACTCGAGCAGTGGTGGCGCCACGCGGAGGCGGTGTCGAGACGCCAGCACACGCACGGCGCCTTCCAACGTGAACGTCCAGCGGGCCGAATGCTACGCGCTGTCGAAGCGTGCACGCGGCGCGCTTGCCTCAGTGTGGCACATGCGATCGCAGCGCAGTTGTCGGCTGTGTCTGGCTCCCGTATCGCATAGTTTGTTTACAAAACGGACGCCCGTAATATCCCTAGGTTAGCTGTATTAAAACGCACATATCCTCCCTTGTCCATATGCCGGTCATGTTCTTCCGTATGTACGAGAGTCGTTCAATATGTAATGCCCCACTTTTTTTTCTCAGAACATATTTATTGTTGAGAATCAGAATTTGGTGACGATAAACATCTACGTGTCTTGTCCGTGTCCCATTTTTCTTTGTAGACTCCATCAAGTTCTATGGCCGTACGCCAGCATCGTGGAAGAATATGTGTTCCCTGCTGATAAAAGCTCTTGTCCTGTAGACGCAGCCATGTTTTCCCGGCACAACCGACACTCTTCGTCATACAATCCGTCCTGATTGCAAAAATGTTTATTCACATGGCCGGTTTCGGTCTCTCTAGAACCATCTTCAGATCTGCAATTTCGGCTACAGGAGTAACCCGTCCACACACAGCAACCTTCACATGCTGCGTCACATGTGAAGGTTGCTGTCTGTTGACAGATCTGAAGATGGTTCTGGAGGAACGGAAACCGGTAATGTGAATAAACATTTTTGCAATCAGGACGCATTATAAGTAATATTGTGTAACCAGTGATTGCGGTATCCCTTCAGACATTATGTCTGCCTCTCAAAACCCTCCGTCAGCTCCAAAGTGTGTTCCCCGTAGAGAATCTTTAAGCGGCCCAGAGAGATGGACGTCCGGCGGTGTAGAGCCAGCTGCCGAGTTGTGATGCGCCGGTCGGCACGAATAACGGCAGCCGCACGGCTCGGCACGCCTGGAGCAGTGGCCGTGGCAGGGCGTCCCGAGCGTGGCTGGCCGAGGAGCTCTGTTTCTGCATTTCCTGAGGCTGTGACTTCCTCTACCCATCTCCCAACTGCAACTCCTGTCAACTGCAGCATCGCCACCATACACTGCAAAAAGACGTTTATGGATGTCCACAGCGGTTTCTTTTTCTGTACACGAGAATTCAGTAACAGCACGCTGCTTGTAACGTGATTCGCCGCTCGGGATTAGCCGAGCGGTCTTAGGCACTGCAGTCATGGACTGTGCGGCTCGTCCCGGCGGAGGTTCGACTCCTCCCTCGGGCATAGGTGTGTGTGTCTGTCCTTGGGATAATTTAGGTTAAGTAGTGTGTAAGCTTAGGGACTGATGACCTTAGCAGTTAAGTCCCATAAGATTTCACACACATTTGAACATTTTGTTCGTATGTAGACGACAGTTTGACGCTGTACTACGGCTCTGTCATCTGCCAGAACGGTCCGAAACTTCACCGGCGCACAGAACAAACATCAAATGTGAAACACCAACAAGGACCTTTGTCTATGTATGTTACTGGCTTTTTCTTTTTAAAAAATGTGGGGCATTACTTATTGAACAAGTCTCGTAGTATACATGAATAAACAGTATTTATGACCATCTTATAAGGCAAAAACGAAACCAACATCCCGAACCGATAAGGATATCTGCTTATGAAAGTCCCACAACAAATACTCCTTTACAATTAAATTCTTCATCGGTGTGGCCATATTGTTCGTAGCTGCATTTCAATTCCTGAGGGTATTTTCGTTCTGTCGTTGCAGGTACAAGAAAATACGTGAGTTTTTTCACCAGACGCGTTTCGCTTTATTGAGGTCGTAATTTTTCCCCAGGGCATTCAGCTTTACTGTACGATTAAATGATGATGGCGTCCTCTTGGGTAAAATACTCCGGAGGTAAAATAGTCCCCCATTCGGATCTCCGGGCGGAGACTACTCAAGAGGACGTCGTTATCAAGAGAAAGAAAACTGGCGTTCTACGGATCGGAGCGTGGACTGTCAGATCCCTTAATCGGGCAGGTAGGTTAGAAAATTTAAAAAGGGAAATGGATAGGTTAAAGTTAGATATAGTGGGAATTAGTGACGTTCGGTGGCAGGAGGAACAAGACTTCTGGTCAGGTGAATACAGGGTTATAAGTACAAAATCAAATAGGGGTAATGCAGGAGTAGGTTTAATAATGAATAAAAAAAATAGGAGTGCGGGTAAGCTACTACAAACAGCATAGTGAACGCATTATTGTGGCCAAGATAGACACGAAGCCCACGCCTACTACAGTAGTACAAGTTTATATGCCAACTAGCTCTGCAGATGATGAAGAAATTGATGAAATGTATGATGAGATAAAAGAAATTATTCAGGTAGTGAAGGGAGACGAAAATTTAATAGTCATGGGTGACTGGAATTCGACAGTAGGAAAAGGGAGAGAAGGAAACGTAGTAGGTGAATATGGATTGGGGGTAAGAAATGAAAGAGGAAGCCGTCTGGTAGAATTTTGCACAGAGCATAACTTAATCGTAGCTAACACTTGGTTCAAGAATCAAAAAAGAAGGTTCTATACATGGAAGAATCTTGGAGATACTAAAAGGTATCAGATAGATTATATAATGGTAAGACAGAGATTTAGGAACAAGGTTTTCAATTTTAAGACATTTCCAGGGGCAGATGTGGACTCTGACCACAATCTATTGGTTATGAATAGTAGATTAAAACTGAAGAAAGGTGGGAATTTAAGGAGATGGGACCTGGATAAGCTGACTAAACCAGAGGTTGCACAGAGTTTCAGGGAGAGCATAAGGGAACAATTGACACGAATGGGGGAAACAAATACAGTAGAAGACGAATGGGTAGCTTTGAGGGATGAAATAGTGAAGGCAGCAGAGGATCAAGTAGGTAAAAAGACGAGGGCTAGTAGAAATCCTTGGGTAACAGAAGAGATACTGAATTTAATTAATGAAAGGAGAAAATATAAAAATGCAGTAAATGAAACAGGCAAAAAGGAATACAAACGTCTGAAAAATGAGATCGACAGGAAGTGCAAAATGGCTAAGCAGGGATGGCTAGAGGACAAATGTAAGGATGTACAGGCTTATCTCACGAGGGGTAAGACAGATACTGCCTGCAGGAAAATTAAAGAGACCTTTGGAGAAAAGAGAACCACTTGTATGAATATCAAGAGCTCAGATGGAAACCCAGTTATAAGTAAAGAAGGGAAAGCAGAAAGGTGGAAGGAGTATATAGAGGGTCTATACAGGGGCGATGTTCTTGAGGACAATATTATGGAAATGGAAGAGGAGGTAGATGAAGATGAAATGGGAGATATGATACTGCGTGAAGAGTTTGACGGAGCACTGAAAGACCTGAGTCGAAACAAGGACCCGGGAGTAGACAACATTCCATTAGAACTACTGACGGCCTTGGGAGAGCCAGCCCTGACAAAACTCAACCATTTGGTGAGCAAGATGTATGAGACAGGCGAAATACCCTCAGACTTCAAGAAGAATATAATAATTCCAATCCCAAAAAAGCAGGTGTTGACAGATGTGAAATTACCGAACAATCAGTTTAATAAGCCACAGCTGCAAAATACTAACGCGAATTCTTTACAGACAAATGGAAAAACTGGTAGAAGCTGACCTCGGGGAAGATCAGTTTGGATTCCGTAGAAATATTGGAACACGTGAGGCAATACTGACCCTACGACTTATCTTAGAAAAAAGATTAAGGAAAGGCAAACCTACGTTTCTAGCATTTGTAGACTTAGAGAAAACTTTTGACAATGTTGACTGGAATACTCTCTTTCAAATTCTGAAGGTGGCAGGGGTAAAATACAGTGAGCGAAAGGCTATTTACAATTTGTACAGAAACCAGATGGCAGTTATAAGAGTCGAGAGACATGAAAGAGAAGCAGTGGTTGGGAAGGGAGTCTGACAGGGTTGTAGCCTCTCCCCGATGTTATTCAATCTGTATATTGAGCAAGCAGTAAAGGAAACAAAATAAAAATTTGGAGTAGGCTTTAAAATCCATGGAGAAGAAATAAAAACTTTGAGGTTCGCCGATGACATTGTAATTCTGTCAGAGACAGCAAAGGACATGGAAGAGCAGTTGAATGGAATGGACAGTGTCTTGAAAGGAGGATATAAGATGAACATCAACAAAAGCAAAACAAGGATAATGGAATGTAGTCTAATTAAGTCGGGTGATGCTGAGGGAATAAGATTAGAAAATGAGACACTTAAAGTAGTAAAGGAGTTTTGATATTTGGGGAGCAAAATAACTGATGATGGTCGAAGTAGAGAAGATATAAAATGTAGACTGGCAATAGCAAGGAAAGCGTTTCTGAAGAAGAGAAATTTGTTAACATCGAGTATTGATTTAAGTGTCAGGAAGTCGTTTCTGAAAGTACACTCCTGGAAATGGAAAAAAGAACACATTGACACCGGTGTGTCAGACCCACCATACTTGCTCCGGACACTGCAAGAGGGCTGTACAAGCAATGATCACACGCACGGCACAGCGGACACACCAGGAACCGCGGTGTTGGCCGTCGAATGGCGCTAGCTGCGCAGCATTTGTGCACCGCCGCCGTCAGTGTCAGCCAGTTTGCCGTGGCATACGGAGCTCCATCGCAGTCTTTAACACTGGTAGCATGCCGCGACAGCGTGGACGTGAACCGTATGTGCAGTTGACGGACTTTGAGCGAGGGCGTATAGTGGGCATGCGGGAGGCCGGGTGGACGTACCGCCGAATTGCTCAACACGTGGGGCGTGAGGTCTCCACAGTACATCGATGTTGTCGCCAGTGGTCGGCGGAAGGTGCACGTGCCCGTCGACCTGGGACCGGACCGCAGCGACGCACGGATGCACGCCAAGACCGTAGGATCCTACGCAGTGCCGTAGGGGACCGCACCGCCACTTCCCAGCAAATTAGGGACACTGTTGCTCATGGGGTATCGGCGAGGACCATTCCCAACCGTCTCCATGAAGCTGGGCTACGGTCCCGCACACCGTTAGGCCGTCTTCCGCTCACGCCCCAACATCGTGCAGCCCGCCTCCAGTGGTGTCGCGACAGGCGTGAATGGAGGGACGAATGGAGACGTGTCGTCTTCAGCGATGAGAGTCGCTTCTGCCTTGGTGCCAATGATGGTCGTATGCGTGTTTGGCGCCGTGCAGGTGAGCGCCACAATCAGGACTGCATACGACCGAGGCACACAGGGCCAACACCCGGCATCATGGTGTGGGGAGCGATCTCCTACACTGGCCGTACACAACTGGTGATCGTCGAGGGGACACTGAATAGTGCACGGTACATCCAAACCGTCATCGAACCCATCGTTCTACCATCCCTAGACCGGCAAGGGAACTTGCTGTTCCAACAGGACAATGCACGTCCGCATGTATCCCGTGCCACCCAGCGTGCTCTAGAAGGTGTAAGTCAACTACCCTGGCCAGCAAGATCTCCGGATCTGTCCCCTGTTGAGCATGTTTGGGACTGGATGAAGCGTCGTCTCACGCGGTCTGCACGTCCAGCACGAACGCTGGTCCAACTGAGGCGCCAGGTGGAAATGGCATGGCAAGCCGTTCCACAGGACTACATCCAGCATCTCTACGATCGTCTCCATGGGAGAATAGCAGCCTGCATTGCTGCGAAAGGTGGATATACACTGTACTAGTGCCGACATTGTGCATGCTCTGTTGCCTGTGTCTATGTGCCTGTGGTTCTGTCAGTGTGATCATGTGATGTATTTGACCCCAGGAATGTGTCAATAGTTTCCCCTTCCTGGGACAATGAATTCACGGTGTTCTTATTTCAATTTCCAGGAGTGTATTTGTATGGAGTGTAGCCATGTGTGGAAGTGAAACATGGACGATAAATAGTTTAGACAAGAAGAGAATAGAAGCTTTCGAAATGTGGTGCTACAGAAAAATGCTGAAGATTAGATGGGTAGATCACATAACTAATGAGGAGGTGTTGAATAGAATTGGAGGGCATATCTTTGAAGTGTTGTGGTACAACTTGACTAGAAGAAGGGATCGGTTGGTAGGAGATGTTCTGAGGCATCAAGGGATCATCAATTTGGTACTGGAGGGCAGCGTGGAGGGTAAAAATTGTAGAGGGAGACCAAGAGATGAATACACTAAGCAGATTCAGAAGGATGTAGGTTGCAGTAGGTACTGGGAGATGAAGTAGCTTTCACAGGATAGATTAGCATGGAGAGCTGCATCAAACCAGTCTCAGGACTGAAGACCACAACAACAACAAAGGGCAGTCTTACTTGATCACTGTGCCTTTTCATTTGCATAATCTTTACAACATATGAAATAGAAAACTTGTAACAAGAAATTGCAAAATATCTTATTGCAAGCAGTATCTTGTAATCTATTGTAATCAAGCCATTCCTACAAACTCACTCCTCAGGAAGAGGGCCTTTATACTTACATAACACCGAAAATTATAGAATATACTTTTATTACACTGATAAAAAAAGTACGAGAACTAAGGAAGATTAGTAAAAAAAATGTTAAAATCCAGTGAGCCGCGAACCAGCAACACACCACTTGATCTAGTTCTACAACTCTGCCCTTTACACTACATCGACCACAAATGACTTTCAGCCATAATTCGCGGCTCACGGTATCCTGATATCTTTAATCGTAGATACGTTATTAACTGACAATTATAACAAACTGCAGCAAGAACAATCCGTTTTCGACGGATCCTCAGTACCCCATTGCCTTGAAACAGCATATATCATAACACAAACAATCCTGTTGGAGGAACATCCGCAACTGACATTACACCAGTGGTTGAAAGTACCGCTCCAGTTGTGAAGTTGTTTGATCATGACACGACCGGTTTCGGGCTCTTATTCGCCCATCTTCAGGTGTCGCAACTTGGTGCTGTGACCCTGAGCGCGGTGTGCTACCCACGAGCCCTGCCCACCGCGCACCGTACACGCCCACCACGCCGCTAGGGGGTCACAGCACCAAGTTACGACACCTGAAGATGGGCGAATAAGAGCCCGAAACCTGTCGTGTCATGATCAAACAACTTTACAACTGGAGCGGTATTTTCAACCTCTGCTATCGTAAGAGTCAAGTTCCAATGATTCTTGAAGCACCAGTATGAGGTTTCCCGCCATTACACGAAATCATACGATTAAATACTTCCCTCTGTAGATACTAATCACAATCTCACGCAAGCCATGTTGTAAATTACCCGTCTCACTTACATTCCCCATTTTCCTTTATTTCAGTTACTATGACCTCCCACTGTGTTAAAATTTTTTATTCGTATGATCAGATCCGCTTCACTCAACTACTTAATATCACTATTATGTCTCAAGGAATGGTTCAAATGGCTCTGAGCATTATGGGACTTAACTGTTGAGATCATCAGTCTCCTAGAACTTAGAACTACTTAAGCCTAACTAACCTAAGGACATCACCCACATCCATGCCCGAGGCAGGATTCGAACCTGCGACCGTACCGGTCGCGCCTTTCGAGACTGTAGCGCCTAGAAATGTTAATTCTAAAATTAACATTTTTCATCTCTCGTAATGCAGATAATCTGTAGCTAAATTAGTTTAAAATCTTTGATTCAACAAAATTTCACTGCACTGCACACCACTCTTTGTACTTGATGATGGTGGTAACAGCCGAAAACCGGTTTTCAAAGTAAGTAACAAATATTGTAGAATATTATACCAGTGTCGCGCGAGTTCCATTGGTGATTAAGGACAGAAATGCTCAGTCTGCTGGCGCTTAGGAACGGCATATATGGATGTAGACGTGTTTACATTTGAGCTTCAACTGAATGCCAATATGGCGCCTCGCGACTCTGCACTGGAGAGAGATGGCGCCGTGTGACGTACAGTATGTGGCGTTCTGAAACCTCAATCGTTGTGGCGCGGCGGGACAAATAGTGGATTACAAAGCTTCGCGTCTTTCACGAGGACCTGCAGACTGAGACTGAGAACATATTGCCCGGTCTGCAAGTCCACATTCTTCTTGCGCTCACTGAAACAAATCTTTCTACTATTTACTCAGTGGGATCAGAAACTATGATCACAAATAAAAGTTCTGACTACAAGTTCACACGCACAAACAGAATAATAATCAGAAAAGCCCAAGAATTAATCCCACTTAGGAAAAAGGTAAAACATCCATGGTGGGATTCCAACTGCTACCAAGCCATCATCAATCGCCGATTCGCCTTTCAAAAATTCAACAGCAACAAATCGCCAGAAACTCTACAACACTTCCTCGACATCCGCAAAGAGACAAACAGAACCATCAGGAAAACCAAACGCAACTACATCACCGAACAGCTCAAATCAATTGAGGACAGCAGAAATTTCTGTACAGTTTTCGCTAGCAGAATTAAAGGTTACTCACCGCAAAATTTGACCTTCAAGAACAAAGATGGGAAACTCGCGCTCACCAACCGAGATGACAGCAACGAAGCGGCACTCTGCCTTTGGGGCCTTCTTACTTGCCCTGAGCCACCCTGACGAGACTCCCGCAGACGCCTCCGAGCCACACGAGACCCGACGCCGATTCACCGACGCTAGAAAAAATCCGGCACCGCATCGCAAAACTGAAGAACCGAAAGACGTCAAGAGGAGATGGAATCACCGCAGAATTACTGAAAAATCTCGGAACACGATCATTACAGGATATCACACAGACCATTCAGGACACACGGCGAAGTGGAGAACTCCAACACGACTGGACATGCGCACTCATCCAACCACTTCACAAAAAGGAGACGAACCTGATGTGATTAACCAGACAGGACTCTCCCTCCTTTCCGTTGCTTTCACAATCCTCTCCCCCTGCCTCTTACAACGCGCACGAGAAAAACACGAACCGCTAAAAGGTGAATACCGAGCAGGGTTCAGACCACACAGACCAGGCACCGAACAAATTTTCAACCTGAAGTCTACACTGAAGATTCTAACTACACGAAATCTCCCAACCACCTGCACATTTTTCGACTTCGAGAAAGCTTAAGACTCCATCGACCGACAGTCCCAGTTTAATATGCCCAAAGAAAACAATTTGGATCCAAGGACGCAACGGCTCATCCAAAGAACCCTAACAAATACAACTTTCAAAGTAAATTCAACGGATAAATCTCACAACCTTTTTTCCATGAAGACTGGGCATTGGCCTCTCCCCACTACTTTTCAACTTCGTTTTAGACAATGTCATCAGAGAATGGGAACAATAACTGAAAAATCTAAACATCTGGAGACCCACCAGACTGGGAAAAGATGACATCGACGTCACACGCCTAGCCTTCGCTGATGACCTCACGAACCTTGCTGGTGATCAACAAACAGCAATCCATTAGACTGAAATCCTCAAAGAATGTGCCGACAAAGTTGGACTTAAACCGAATTCATGGCTACAAAACACATTAAAACACAAAATTTAATTACAAAATATGGCATAGGAAACAAGGATAAGCACTTCAAGCACTCAGGAGAAATTATTGAACCTACGGGTACAGGAAGATTGGCACAAAAAATATGGGAACTCAAAATGCAGAAAGGTTATGTGAACGTTGCGAACCTCCACAGTAAATAATGCGTAAACATCAGCACAAGAGTTCAACACTGCACGACTGTTATCAACCACGAAACACTCTACACCAGCGAGACTAAACCTTAATTACAGCGGAGACCTCGAAAATATGAAAAAGGCTGAAAGAAAAATCATACGAAAAATCCTTGGCCCAAAACTGACAAACGAAGGATACCGTCCAAAATCACACAGAGCCACAGAAAAATAATCCAACATCGAAACCGATTTCCGCAAACGGACACTTCCTGAGACTAAATGACAACCGTCTAACAATGAAAATTCTGACGTGCTTACAGAAACTGAAAACGACAATGGTATGCATAAAACAGGTTCAATATTCTAAAAAATTCCAAAATCTCACCGACAGACATCGCAGATCGAAACATCTTCAGACGGAAGGTACCCAAGGTACTAGAATGAGATTTTCACTCTGCAGCAGTGTGCGATGACTTCCTGGCAGATTAAAACTGTGTGCCAGACCGAGACTCGAACTCGGGACCTTTGTCTCTCGCGGGCAAGTGCTCTACCAACTGAGCTACCCAAGCACGACTCACGCCCCGTCCTCACAGCTTTACTTCTGCCAGAACCTCGTCTCCTACCTTCCAAACTTTACAGAAGCTCTTCCCCGCGAAAGGCAAAGGTCCCGAGTTCGAGTCTCGGTCCGGCACAGAGTTTTAATCAGCCAGGAAGTTTCAAACCCAAGGTACCTATAAGAAAGTGGTCAGATGACGACGAGCCAAGCATGGCGAAATGATGGAACAATTCTGAAAGAACAAGAAAAATAACAGCCAAAGGTCATAATTTGCTTTATGTGATCCTCTACGGGTCCAAAAAATGTAAATAAATAAATAATAATGAAGTCTGTATCGTAAACGCCTCGACGGTGAGCTCCCATTAAAAATAGTCAATCGCCCGGACTCCTAATCATTAAAGTTAATTTCTCGCCACAAAAGAGGAAAATAATCTCGCGCCATTTGCCAAGCGATTTTGTTAACATCACGGGCGGCTCACAACCATTCACTTCCGTGAAATGTGAGCGATCCGGCACGGAGTACAGGCCTCGCGCGTTCACTTTCTATTCGTACCGAAAACTTGCGTTCAGCAGCAGACTGGCTGTGACGTCATCCGAGACAGAGCCACTGAGCCGGCGTTTGAGTGACGCGGGCCGACTGACAGCCGGGAGCCGAGTGGGGGGAGTCCTGCCACTCCACTCACTGCCCCTCTGGCCGGACTTAACGCACGGGCGCCGCGAACGGCCGCGGGGAACACCTGCCGTCTTCTGCTGTGTGCCCAGGTAGCAGCATCTAAATATCCGCTTTGTCGGACACTTATATTTTAGTAACTCCGTCACGAATCACTTTACAATGTTCGTAATTTTTATATGAATGGAGTTGGGTCGGCTTTAATTGCAGAAAAAGTTTTAGCTCGACTGCATTTAGATTTTACTGGCTAGAACTTTTAGATCGGAATCCTCAGCAGAACGCCACCTCTGAACTACAACTTCAAGAGATCTTGTATTGATCAGTATTTGCATCAAGGTCTTGAAACTTGTTACACCTTTACTATTTAATGCGTGTAATCAAGTGCTGTAGTCAGAACTTTGTATCGTTAATATAAATAATACTAAATCTATTACAAATAAGAATCTTTTTGTTCTTGATTCAGTTCTTAGTCAATTGCTTGAAAACTATTAGAGACAGCTTAATTGATCACGTAGTTAATGTTGTTATATCAAACTAAAGCTTCATTGGAATGTTCATATTTCTGAGTCTGGTATTTAGCGCCTTCAAGCTTTCGTAAGAACACCGATTTTGACCAAAATATTGTACCGATCGAGTTGAAACTCGTAACAGATTACTGTGACATACATTTGCACATCTTGAACAATTTTTGGCTGTCTACCTTTATTATTTAGCGCCACTTCTTTTTTTATATATAAAACCATGTAGTTGGGAAAATATATTCATCTTATCGCTTGGAAATATTATATATATATATATATATATATATATATATATATATATATTTATATTTATATTTGTATATATACACTCCTGGAAATTGAAATAAGAACACCGTAAATTCATTGTCCCAGGAAGGGGAAACTTTATTGACACATTCCTGGGGTCAGATACATCAAATGATCACACTGACAGACCCACAGGCACATAGACACAGGCAACAGAGCATGCACAATGTCGGCACTAGTACAGTGTATATCCACCTTTCGCAGCAATGCAGGCTGCTATTCTCCCATGGAGACGATCGTAGATATGCTGGATGTAGTCCTGTGGAACGGCTTGCCATGCCATTTCCACCTGGCGCCTCAGTTGGACCAGCGTTCATGCTGGACGTGCAGACCGCGTGAGACGACGCTTCATCCAGTCCCAAACATGCTCAATGGGGGACAGATCCGGAGATCTTGCTGGCCAGGGTAGTTGACTTACACCTTCTAGAGCACGTTGGGTGGCACGGGATACATGCGGACGTGCATTGTCCTGTTGGAACAGCAAGTTCCCTTGCCGGTCTAGGAATGGTAGAACGATGGGTTCGATGACGGTTTGGATGTACCGTGCACTATTCAGTGTCCCCTCGACGATCACCAGTGGTGTACGGCCAGTGTAGGAGATCGCTCCCCACACCATGATGCCGGGTGTTGGCCCTGTGTGCCTCGGTCGTATGCAGTCCTGATTGTGGCGCTCACCTGCACGGCGCCAAACACGCATACGACCATCATTGGCACCAAGGCAGAAGCGACTCTCATCGCTGAAGACGACACGTCTCCATTCGTCCCTCCATTCACGCCTGTCGCGACACCACTGGAGGCGGGCTGCACGATGTTGGGGCGTGAGCGGAAGACGGCCTAACGGTGTGCGGGACCGTAGCCCAGCTTCATGGAGACGGTTGCGAATGGTCCTCGCCGATACCCCAGGAGCAACAGTGTCCCTAATTTGCTGGGAAGTGGCGGTGCGGTCCCCTACGGCACTGCGTAGGATCCTACGGTCTTGGCGTGTATCCGTGCGTCGCTGCGGTCCGGTCCCAGGTCGACGAGCACGTGCACCTTCCGCCGACCACTGGCGACAACATCGATGTACTGTGGAGACCTCACGCCCCACGTATTGAGCAATTCGGCGGTACGTCCACCCGGCCTCCCGCATGCCCACTATGCGCCCTCGCTCAAAGTCCGTCAACTGCACATACGGTTCACGTCCACGCTGTCGCGGCATGCTACCAGTGTTAAAGACTGCGATGGAGATCCGTATGCCACGGCAAACTGGCTGACACTGACGGCGGCGGTGCACAAATGCTGCGCAGCTAGCGCCATTCGGCGGCCAACACCGCGGTTCCTGGTGTGTCCGCTGTGCCGTACGTGTGATCATTGCTTGTACAGCCCTCTTGCAGTGTCCGGAGCAAGTATGGTGGGTCTGACACACCGGTGTCAATGTGTCCTTTTTTCCATCTCCAGGAGTGTATATATATATATATATATATATATATATATATATATATATATATATATATATATGTTGAGAAAGTTTGGAAAAGCTACTTCAGTTTTCAATTTCATCCTTAGATTATGGCGCAATACTTGGTACAAGGCGCAGCGCGGTAAATTGCTAATTTGGGAATTAAGTAAAAAAAATGGACACTTAGAAAATTACATTTTTACTCATACTGGACGATAATGCACTCCGTCTCCAGGCCACAAGTGGCCCATCCGGACCATCCGACCGCCGTGTCATCCTCAGTGAGGATGCGGATAGGAGGGGCGTGTGGTCAGCACACCGCTCTCCCGGTCGTCATGATGGTTTTCTTTGACCGGAGCCGCTACTATTCGGTCGAGTAGCTCCTCAGTTGGCATCACCAGGCTGAGTGCACCCCGAAAAATGGTAGCAGCGCATGACGGCCCGGACGGTCACCCATCCAAACGCCGGCCACACCCGACAGCGCTTAACTTCGGTGATCTCACGGGAACCGGTGTATCCACTGCGGCAAGGCCGTTGCCCATTGGACAATAATGGAAGTTTCTAATTACACGGTTTAAACAGTATATTTGGCAAATGTCTGCCTTGACAATCCATTCGATGCCGCGGTCGTTTTCTGAGATTCTCGTGCACTCTCTCAAGCACGTCTTCTGGTATTCTTGTAATTTCAGCTTCAATACTGTTCTGTAGGTCTTCCAGGCTGTTGGAACGGTTGGAATACACCTTTGACTTCAGGAAACTACAAAGAAAAGAATCACAGGGGGCTAAGTCCGGTGATCCTGCGGGTCAGTTGAGATCCTCCATCCGAGAGATAAGCCTTCCAGGAAACGTTTGCCTCAAAAATTCACGGTGATGCCCGCTTGTTGTTGAAACCAGGTATCGTGAAATTGCATTGCCTCGAAAGCTGCCTCGAAAAACTCTTACAACGTAGGTAAGTAACGATCCGAATCCACAGTTACAGCACGACGATTTTCCTGGTAAAAGAAAGGGGCCAGTGATGCGGCGGTCTGAGATCGGGGGACGTGGCTGCGGTTCGCGTCGCTACAGCAGACACGCCCACTCAGGTGAAAATGTGGCTCATCAGAAAAGTCGCGGGGAATGGTTGGAAGCGTGTCTACACAAGATGTTCTTCGTGTTACATAGTCCCGTACTGACTATAGCTGGACCACGCGCATTTTATACGGGTGAAAATACAGTCCATAATGGAATACGGCAGAGGGAACGTCTTGAAACGCCAAGAGCAAGCGTGCGTTTCCGAGCCGCGCATTTTGGGGACTGCAGTATGCTGCTCTGAGTCGATCGACATTTTGCGGTGTTGTAGCTCTTCTCTCAGCTCCTCTTCGTACAGCTGACACATCCCCTGTTGTTCTGAGTGCATTTACCCAATTTGAATCTGATTGCCGTCCAGGAACATGTCCGCGATGGGGGATTGCAAATTGCAAACGGAAAGCACAGCAATGATCGAGTGGGCATTCGAGAAATACACTTCAACACAGACTGATCGCTCCTCACGTGTCCACCGCATTGCCACAACTGAATACAAACCTCCCGTCGGTAACTACTGTATAAACAACGCCCAGTCTCCCCTGTATTCGTCCGACAGTGACAGTGCGGTCACAGCGTGAATTCTAAGAAAGCAATTTACCGTGCTCCGCCCTGTGCATGCCACGCACAGGTGCGTTATGGTGAGGTTATGGTGGCTATAGTGCGCGTCATTTACGACGGCGGCCGAGTTTAGGTTCGTTCTGCGCATCTGACGTCATAAAACACAGTCTGCCAATGAACAGAGAACGACGTTGCCAGAGCTCGACTGCAGAGCAGAGCACGGACGAGTGTCATAAACGTTCAGTCATAAATAAAGTAATTGAACAAAAGCAATGTCTCGATAGCAGACTGTCTTTTATAGGAAGTTTGGAAAAAGCGTTCTTTATACCTATGGCTTCATATTCTATTAATTAATGAAAACCAAACAAGCAATAAGACTCCTAATTCAGGCGATAGCAAGGAAAGTGTTTGTAACATTCTCACGAACCGCATTTTCGCAAAGAAGAACAGTAGTAATTGTTTATTTCCTATTGTACTTCGGCGAAACGTAATTCATAGTCATACCTGTGTGTATACAGTATTTGTCTGTATTTTGCGTCGTATTTTGGTGTCCTCCAGGAATTCTTTTGAATGACGAGCTACATTACCATAATGGTTAATGTGACTGACTGCTAACGAAAGGTTCAGAGTTCAAACCTTTAATATTTTCTTCTTTTTAAAAAATATCGAAGTGTCTTACTTCATGAATTTTATTCGTAAGAATGTAATTTTTTGAAATTTCTAGTGCTTTGTCCCTTCATTACAATCATAATAAGTTTTCGCTTTTTCTAATTTTGTCCTCCATTATTTGTTTTCAGAGCAATTAAAAACAATGAAAAGTCACATATACAATATTCATGTTATCTGTTTGTATATCTTCTCTTCTGCAGTCGCTGTTTTACTATTCATATTGAGATATATTCTTTTGCGACAGTATTAGAAGTATTATTTAGAGCAGAATTTCGGCTCGTACGTTGCCAAGCTACTTGATTGTCTGACGCAATTCTTTCCTTCGCTGCTTTGGCAACATCATCATATTCAATGTTTTCGGCCGGCCGGTTTTGCCATGCGGTTCTAGGCGCTTCAGTCTCGAACCGCGTGACCGCCACGGTCGCAGGTTCGAATCCTGCCTCGGGCATGGATGTGTGTGATGTCCTTAGGTTAGTTAGGTTTAAGTAGTTCTAAGTTCTAGGGGACTGATGACCACAGCTGTTAAGTCCCATAGTGCTCAGAGCCATTTTTTTTGAACCATTTTTTTATTACGTCCACAATTTAGTTTTGTGTACTTCGCCAACTTTGTTTTAATCAGAACTTTTTAGAAAAAAGTGAAATGACTCTGGTATAAACAAAACTCTTATTAGAGTCGTGAAACATGGAATATTTCTCAATATTACATGCGACACCTATCTGGTACTTAAATTAAATGAGATATTGTTATACAGTAAATTTCATTTGAAATTTAGGTATCTTGTCCAAATTTCATTTTCAACATTGTGGCAACTAAAATCGACCATATGGAAAGTATACGCTGTGGACTTTTACCTCTGCAAACTCTTCAAAATTCCGTGCAATGGTTTACTACATCTAATGCTGCACAATAACTGCGTTGAATATCGAAACAAAACTAGGTCATTTATGGGGGGGAAGGTATCAGTCAAGGAGATGTGTAAAAATCAAATTTGTGGGCCAAATAGTTTTTGTGAAATCGAATGATAAGTGTGTCAAAGGAATGGGAACACCATGTATGTGTCTGCACAGGCGAGCAGTGCAGTGATGACGAAATGCGGGGAGCACGTCTCTGTAGCAGCGAAAGGGTTAATACGGAGCAGGCCGCGGTGGTCTCGCGGTTAAGGCCTGGCCAGACAGAATCCGGCCTGCTGCAGCTGCGACGGACGGCGCAGCGACGGGCGGGGCCCGTCAGCGGCCAGGGACGCCACACAGGCAACGGCAGGCCGGCCGGCCGCAGCGACTCTTGATGCGTCAGCTGTGCTACACTGTGGAAGGGGCCGAACCCCATTATTAAGCTTGAATGCGTAGCGCGATTGTCTTGCCGTTAGACGATTTGGAATCCTCACGCGGGACACGTTATCTTTGTGCGAGTTCATTTTTTTTTTAATTGCAGAAATGAGTAGCTCGCACTAACGATACGAAATGGCACCAAGAAGAGATGTTGGTGCACGACATTGATAGCAAGATAGAAAGCTTAGGAGAATACCATCGTCTGTGTATTGATCTAGAGTCTGACGAAGATAGGTTCTTCAAATATTTTCGTATGTCGCGAGAATGTTTCGAGGAAATGCATCGCCTGATAAAAAGGTAGCACCGAGAAGTGCACAACGAACTGGAGAAAGCCAATTGATACAAGGCACAGACTAGCCGTTTGTTTGAGGTAAGTTTTACCGTTTGTGGCCTCTTTGTGCTTGACATAGAAGTCATATAAATTATTCCATTTCAGTTTTGCTGTATCACATGAAAGGTTCGGCGGAAGAAAGTGCTATCCCACAACGCAGTTACGAGTGGAGTGATAAATTTGTCTGCAGTGTTTACGAATACAGCAAGCGATAGTAACATCTAGTTCCGTATGTCCCGCTAGAGAGAACTTTGTACTTAATAGATTGTTTTGTTTCATTGTATTCATAACATTGTCATTGAATTTAAACAAACATATCTTTGGTCGTTAACTTATCGATTCGTTCTGTCGACATAACAGATTTTAATCTTTTCCACATACTTGACTACAGGCGACAATCACCAGACCATAGCTTTTGCTTTTCGGTTAGGACGTTCAACAGTCTCAGAAATTGTGGAACAAGTGTGCCAGGCAATATGGACTGTTCTACAACCCAAGTATTTACATATCCCTACAACAGAGATGTGGAAGATATCTGAAGGATTTCTAGAACTATGGGGGTTTCCGAACTGCCTTGGAAGCGTTGACGGAAAGCATATCAGGTTAAAACGCCCGAAGGACGCCAGATCCTCTGTTACAAACAGTTCTTTTCGCTAGTTCTCCTGGCGATCGTTGATCCATACTACTGAGTTTACAGTAGTTAATATTGGAAGTTATGGACATCACAGTGACAACACTATTTCTGAGAATTCAGCTTTCTATCGAGAGTATATCGAGGGCAAAAGTATTCTACCTCCAAATCAGGATCGCGTGGATCATACAAAAAGTTGTATTCTCTCACCTCCTCTTTAAGTCTCTCTGTGTCCAAGATGCATGCACTACGAGCTGCAAGACGAAAACCGCCTCACGCCGCTGTTTCCAGTGTGACAGCAGAGCGGTTGAGTGCGCCTACAGAGGCAAGCAGCCGCTCCGGCTTGCGGCGAATCTGTGACCTGCGACAACCCGGCGGCGGCCGGTGCGTCAGAGCCGCACTCTGCGTCACCGCCGCCATACAGCAACGAGCGATTCAACAGTGCGGCCTGCAGGCTGGACGGCCAGGCCGCATTCTGTCTGGCCAGGCCTCAAGGCGCTCACTAGGGAACCGCGTGACTGCTAAGGTCGCAGGTTCGAATCCTGCCTCGGGCATGGATGTGTGTGACGTCCTTAGGTTAGTTAGGTTTAAGTAGTCCTAAGTTCTAGGGGACTGATGACCACAGATGTTAAGTCCCATAGTGCTCAGAGCCATTTGAACCATTTGGTTAATGCGGCGTGGTGGCTTTACTTCATAAACTGCGCGCTCCCCCCTAAACGTAAGTTTGCGAACTATGCTATACTATGGCGCTGCTTCTCTCGGCGCGTGCGTCGTTAGCAACTGGCAACGCAGCAGTCAGCCTCGTCTGGGCGGGCATGCGCCAGCCACCAACATAAAAGAATTCATAGTAGCGGTGAACTGGGGTAACTTCCCGCACGCTCCCCCGCCACTGTACCTGTTGTGTACATAGTTCCGCGTAGTCAGCGCGTACACAACTTTCCCACTAGAGCGCGCCCCGCTAAGCACAGCAGCGCAGGCGCAGCGCTCGTCCGTCTCCGCACTACGAGATGGCGCTGCCTTAGAGACGGACCAAATTCTGCTTCCGCCGATCCGCATATTAATATGTAACGCAGCCAATGAGATTGCTGCTAACATAGAACCTTTTCTCCTCGCGGATCACACTCGCGCAGTGACACCTGAACGCGCGAGGTATTATAACGAGTGTACAGACCTCCGATTAGTCAGTCTGCATTTGTCTGCAGTCAAGTTGCAGTCTGCGCCTAATAATATTATCATATTCCTGTACATAGCCATGAACAGAAATGTATATACACTTTGTCAAGTATCAGAGATATGTGGCAATAAGATTAACGTACCCAGACCAAAGGAACTTCAGATTGTCAATTGTAAACAGCATGCAGAATCAAGTTACGTAATGTCTATGCTTTTTGTTATTTTAATAAATGTGTGTGAAAATTAATAAAGTTCTGTTTAAAGTAGGTCACCGTCAATCTGCTACTCCAAACGTACAAGTGGCATTTCTATCATCTGACCTAACGGCAGAAGATAAACACGCCACGATAAAACCACGAGACATATTGCTGACACTCGCCTACTTCGTTAGAGCGACAAGTCAAATAATGTGATGGTGTGTGTACCGAAGGTCTTACAGTACGCACACCACAGTACCTTTCACAATGATGCAGCGCTCGTTTCGCCACACGGTCTGCGTTCAAACGCACATGCAGCGTTATCTGGTCCGCACGTTCGGAACGACTCCCCGGTTTGCCTTTTTTGTACGCTATGACGTCAGAAACTCGGCACGGTCAACCGTCGACTTTGGAATGCACGGACCGCGCTTTGGGCGGCCGGGCCTCCTTTCACGCCGTGTTTGCTCGGCGCGTCCCCTGCGGAACACAGGTTTCACGGATCGCTGCGGAAATTGGCCCGCTCCGTTATTCCGTGTGTCTTCTGCGCGCCGTCACCTGTTGCTTTGGTTCAGAGAGAGGGGGGGGGGGGGCGGGGGCGACGAGGCAAACCCGCGTCACACGAGCGACTTGCCGCTCACAGTCGACACGTGACTGCGCGTACGTCATCAGCGAACCGCGTCGCGGGTGGTTCAGTGACGTCATCTGAGGTGTGCATATTGGTGAAACCGTAAAGGGCGTACAGCAGAGCCAGTACGGCTTTTCGGCTCGGAACTGTCGCCATAAGAATAATTGACGATTCGGGATAAATTAGATGAATCAAAAAGTAAGTTGCGCATTATTAAGGCGGCCCACGTAGCCTACAACCACTCCAAGAGGCCGACAAGGGAAAAGGAATGAGCTTATTTGTAGAAACCGTATTTTCAGAAGCTCTGCATCCCCAAATATCTTAACTGACCACACAGACCTACGAAACAAAATTTTTCGGAGGAATTTCCATGATTTGCTCATACGAGATTCACTCCAAAAGAAATGCACACTATTTTTGTAAAAATACAGTTTTCATTCTGCATGTGTCAAAGTTTTACAGTGTGTAGATACATCCTTCCCGCTTGTTTTCAAACTTAGTTCAACCTGTTCCCGTGAGTGGCGCCGTGATAACGTGTCTTCAAGGTGGCTGCTACACTTGACGTTCGTCAGAAGCAACGTGCTGTCATAGAATTCCTGTGCTGTGAAAACGAGACAGTGGGAAACATCCACAGGAGGTTGAAAAGGTTTTTGGAGGTGCTGCTGTCGATCGCAGTACAGTTGGTCGGTGGGCTAGCAGGTTACGTTATTAAAGCGGGCACGGCAATATTGAGGATTGTCCTCGTAGCGGCAGGCCTCGTACTGCACACACTCCAGACAATGTGCAGAGAGTTAACGAATTGGTGACTGCTGACAGACGCATCACAGTGAACGAATTGTCACGCTACGTTGGGATAGGGGCAGGAAGTGTCTGCAGAATACTGAAAGTGTTGGCGTTAAAAGACGTTTGTGCGAGGTGGCTTCCCAGGATGTTGACAGTGGCTCACAAAGAAACAAGAAAAACGGTATGCAGCGAACTTTTGGAACAGTGCGACAATGGTGGACAGGGGTCGGCCAGCGTGCGATTGGCTGACGTCCCCTCCAAAGTCCCCCCCTCCCCTCCCCCCCTCCCCTCCCCCCTCACTGCTCTCTCATTCCCGACTGGCGTGCCGGCGCTTGAGTTTACGCCGTGACAGAAGTCGCGGAATGTAGAGTCAGAGGCTGCTCGGCGTGGCGGAAGCTATTAACGCTTCGTTACGCTCCACTGGCGTACGGGTTGCGGACGGGAAAGTTGTTTGAAACGTCTCTGGGCGTACTGAAATTTATCTTATCTCGAAGTTTGATGGTTAAAGGCTGCACAGCCTCGGTCATATTTTAAAATGAAATCATTTCGCTTTTGACTATTAAAAGATTATTTATTGCGAATGGAATTTCCACATGTTGTCACTTTCAAGGATTCTGGAAACAATCTGTCGCCAAATATAATACCGGGTGATCAAAAAGTCAGTATAAATTTGAAAACTGAATAAATCACGGAATAATGTAGATAGGTACGAAATGACACACATGCTTGGAATGACAGGGGTTTTTATTAGAACCAAAAAAATACAAAACTTGAAAAAATGTCCGACAGATGGCGCTTCATCTGACCAGAATAGCAATAATTAGCATAACAAAGTAAGACAAAGCATAGATGATGTTCTCTATCAAACGACGCGCGCAAGAGATCTTTCACGCGTCTAGCAATATGGGGTGGTTCTAATAAAGCCCCATGTCATTCTAAGCATGTGTGTCAACTTTTACCTCTCTATCTACATTATTCCGTGGTTTATTAAGTTTTCAAATTTATAAACGTAAAATGAAGAACAAACCGCCTTCAGTCACAAGTTGCGTTTATTTACTGCATTTGCAATGTGCGAAAAAGTGTATGACTATGTATATATCCCAGTATGTGTGTTGTGTATACCAACTGCACAACAGAAGCAGACCTCATACAATGTGAAACTGCAAACAACTAAAAAAACCTAATGCAAATCACTAAAAAGCACCTGAAGATGAGCCTCCAGGGCCCGAAATGCATAATGCAGTAAATAAACGCAGCTTGTCACTGAAGGCGGTTTGTTGTTGATTTTACGAAAATAAAACAGTCGCGGACGAAACACTGAAAAACAATGGATAAAATTAAGTTTCAAATTTATACTGACTTTTTGATCACCCGGTACATGTAATAAAGTAACTGGCAAACATTGAAAGTGAAAATCTGAATCCTACTTACGTGAGAGCTGGAACTCACTCAATAATATAAAGTTGTGACATGCTGCGGAAGGGCAGTTGTGTATGGCGTCGTAAGTTTATCAGTTGTTCCAAGTATTATATTTCACGACTGATTGTTTTCAGAATGCTTGAAAATGACAACATACCTAAATTGCACTTGCAGCAAACAATGTTTCAACAGCGAAAAGCGAGATGATTTCATTTAAAAATAATCCAATCAAATCCCCATGATGCCTGTATGAGTAATAGTAGGGGAGTGTCGTTAGTAACGTTCCAGTATCACTGCCGAATACGTTTACTGATTATTACAACGGCTGTTTCGGAAGATTTGCATTTTGAAAAACGTCTACGTTGTCCTGACGTATATATAACATCGGGTGTGAGTGTATGTGATGACTGTTCTCGTTATACCGGGTGATCAAAAAGTCAGTATAACTTTGTATAAACCACGGAAAAATGTAGACAGAGAGGTAAAAATTGACACATATGCTTGGAATGACATGGGGTTTTATTAGAACCAAAAAAATTCAAAAGTTCAAAAAATGTTCGACAGATGGCGCTTCATCTGATCAGAATAGCAATAATTAGCATAACAAAGTAAGACAAAGCAAAGATGATGTTCTCTACAGGAAATGCTCAATATGTGCACCATCATTCCTCAACAATAGCTGTAGTCGAGGAATAATGTGAACAGCACTGTAAAGCATGTCCGGAGTTATGGTGAGGCATCGGCGTCTGATGTTGTCTTTCAGCATCCCTAGAGATGTCGGTCGATCACGATACACTTGCGACTGCAGGTAACCCCAAAGCCAGTAATCGCACGGACTGAGGTCTGGGGACCTGTGAGGCCAAGCACACGATCATCACCAAACGACGCGCGCAAGATATCTTTCACGCGTCTAGCAATATGGGGTGGAGCGCCATCCTGCATAAACATCGTACGTTCTAGCAGGTGTTTATCAGCCAGGCTGGGGATGATGCGATTCTGTAACACGATTGTCATGCGCAGTCACTGACGTTTTGCTGTGCAGCGACATCTGTCGGACATTTTGTGTATTTTTTTTTTTTTGGTTCTAATAAAACCCCATGTCATTCCAAGCATGTGTGTCAATTTTTACCTCTCTATCTACATTATTCCGTGGTTTATTAAGTTTTCAAATTTATACTGACTTTTTGATACCCGGTACTTCAAGTGAAATTCTAAAATATGGAGTTCACGTCGATTTTGTGCTGTTTTATACAGTGAGGCGTAATATTTTGCTATAATATTCTATATATTTCCTGTAATTTGTTGACAGTTCGCGCATATAAAACATCTATGACGTGAACTGTAAAAATATTACAGGAAATTTTCGCATATGCTGTTCGAAAGTGGAACGGTGGGGGAATAGGGCGAAAGCGGTTCTGTGGACCGTCCGAGTACCTGGGCCTGAACTGCACGGCCGTGATGTGGACGGCGTGTAGGCTGCAGGGCGGGCGTGTAGCTGAGGCCGAGGTGTCTGGCAGTGGGAGGCTTTCAGCGGTCGTTACCTGGACGAGGCGGCGGTGAACGTGTGTCGGTGTGTCTGTCTGTCCCGCTGGCCCCCTCGAACACCCTGAGGAGTCCCGCACGGGCCCCGCAGACGCGTCGGGCCATGAAAGTAAAATTAGCGCGCGTTTACCCGCGGTAAATGTTTACGGTGCGAGATTCGCGCCTCGCCGCCCCGCGCCCTCTACTCCCGCGTCACGCTCGCCGGTGACGGAGCTCTTGTTTCGGAACGGCCCGTCTCGACAATACGGGCCCACGTTTGGAACCCGTAGACAAAGGCGAGACCGGACTGCTGCCACGTTGCTCGACTTCCGGCAACCACTCCAAACTGTCCCGCATTCCCGTTTGGTGTACAAGATACACTGAAGCACCAGAGAAACTGGTACTACGGGCACGCGTATTCAAGCACAGACGTATGTAAACAGGCAACTCTGCGCCCCACAGTGGCCATGCAAGACGACAACCGTGTGGCGCAGTTGTTGCTGCCGCCACTACGGCAGGTTATCAACGTTTAAGTGAGTCTGGCCGTGGTGCCATAGCCGCCGTACGAGCGATGGGACACATCGTCTCCGACGTAGCGATGAAGTGAGGATTTTCTTGCTCGACCATTTCACTAGTGTACCGTGAATATCAGGAATCCGGTAAAACATCAAATGTCCGACATCACTGCGGCTGGAAAAAGATCCTGCAAGAAGGGACCAACGACGGCTGGAGAGAATCGTTCAACGTGACAGAACTCCCATCATTCCACAAATTACTGCAGATTTCAATACTGTGGGCCATCAACAAGTGTGAGCGTGCGCACCGTTCAACGAAGCATCATCAATATGGACTTTCGGAGCCGAACGCCCACTCGTGTACTCTTGATGAGTGCACGACACAAAGCTTTACGCCTCCCCGGGGCCCGTCAACACCGACACTGGACGGTTGATGAGTGGAAACATGTTGCCTGGTCGGCCAAGTCTCGTTTCAAATTGCATCGAACGGATCGACGTGTACCGGTGTGGAGACAACCTCGTGAACCCGTGGACGCTGCATGTCAGCAGGGGACTGTTCAGGCTGGTGGACGCTCCGCAGTGGTGCGGGGCGCGTGCAGCTCTGAGAGGCGACACGTACATAGGTACGACTCTGACGGGTGACACCTTACTTAAGCATCCTGTCTGATCACCTGCATCCATTCGTGTCCATTGTGCATTCCGACGGACTTGGGCAATTCCAGCAGGACAATGCGACACCGCACGCGTCCAGAATTGCTATACAGTGGCTCCAGGAAGACTCTTCTGAGTTTAAACACTTCCGCTGGCCACCAAACTCCTCAGATATGAACATTATTCAGCATATCTATGATGCTTTGCAGCGTGATGTTCAGAAGAGATCCCCACGCCGTCGTAGCCGGCGACAGTCTTGCGGCATTCACGGTGTCAGTGTTCGCTGCAGCACTACTTCAGACATTAGTGTAGCCGACGCCACGTCGTGTGGCAGCACTTCCCCGTGCTCGCGGGGGGCCTACACCACATTACGCGAATGTACGAGTTTCTTTGGCCCCTCTGTGAGTTTATTGCTGAAATACAAAACACAACTGTTCTACAGATCGTTCCCAGTGTGGTGTCACCGCCAGACACCAGACTTGCTAGGTGGTAGCCTTTAAATCGGCCACGGTCCGTTAGTATACGTCGGACCGGCGTGTCGCCACTATCAGTGATTGCAGACCGAGCGAAGCCACACGGCAGGTCTAGAGAGACTTCCTAGCACTCGCCCCAGTTGTACAGCCGACTTTGCTAGCGATGGTTCACTGACAAAATACGCTCTCATTTGCAGAGACGACAGTTTAGCATAGCCTTCAGCTACGTCATTTGCTACGACCTAGCAAGGCGCCATATTCAGTTACTATTAATGTATTCTGAACAGATAATATTGTGAATCATATAGGTCAAGAGCGACGTTCATCATTAATGGATTAAAGTTAAGTATGAAACTAATTACGTCCGCTTTCATGTTCCAGACCTCACGTCAGTATAGTTCTTCCCTCCTCACGCCAGCCTGCGTGAGCTAAAATGCGTGCATTTCGGCCTCCACTCGTAACACGGTGTTGGCTCTTCTGCTAACACAAAACCCAGCATTATGAAATTAGACGAGTATATTTTCTGTGTACATTCAGTGTAACGACGTTGAGCAATTCGTTGAGTCACTCCTCGTTCATCCTTAAAAAATCCTGACACTCACCTCACTGTGCCGCAAGTTCTCTTGGCGCCCTAGTGTGGCAGTGTGCAGAACGCCGTCGCTGCCGCTTTTCCGCCCATCGCCGCTTCTTCTTGCTGTTTTTGCAGCACGCAGCGATTCCGGTCGCAACACGTGCGGGTACTGGATCACAGAGCGCCGACAAGTTCGCTACGAACCCAGAGTCCTAACTCACCCGGCTTGGACATACATACTGCGTAGCAATATGGTACTGTTATAGGTGTCGCACTTTCACGCAACGTATTGACACAATATTACTGCGCTAAATACAAACAACGCTGTTGGAAAAACATCCGTAACTGAGCATTATAGCAGAGGTTGAAAATACCGTTTCACTTGCAAATTTCTTTATTTTCACGCGACGGTTTCGGACTGTTATAAGCGCATCCTCAGGAGTCGTAGCTGTGCTGTGGTCCCCGAGCGCCGCGTGTAGCAGGCGCGGTGTGCTGCCTATCAGCGCACAACAGGGAGCCGAAGAAACTGGTACAGCTGACTAATGTGGTGCAGAGCCCCGCAAGGACGTAGAAGTGGCGCAACACGACGTGGCACGGGCTCCACTAACGTCTTCAGTAGAGCTGCAGGGAAATAACACCGTGAATCCTGCAAGACTCTCCATATACCTGTAAGGCTACGACGGCGTGGACATCTCTTCTGAACAGCACGTTGCAAGGTATCCCAGATATGATCAATAATGTTCATGTCCGACGAGTTTGGTGGCCAGCGGATGTGTTTAAATTCCCGGTGTTTCCGGAGCCACTCCGTGCCGATTCTGGACGTGTGGGGGTTCGCATTGTCCTGCTGAAATTGCTCAAGTCTTTCGGAATGCATAATGGGCATGAATTGATGCAGGTGATCAAGACATGATGCTTACGTACTATCTAGACGTATCAGGGGTCGCACACGCTACACACCATCACAGAGCGTCCACCAGCTCGAAGAGTCCCTCCCCGCTGATATGCAGTCTCTCCTTACTCGTACACGCCCATCCAGTCGATACAATTAGAAGCCAGACTCGTCCGACAAGGCAACATCTTTCCAGTCATCAATAGTCGGATGTCGGTGTTGACGGGCCCAGACGGGACGTGACGCTACGTGTCGTGCAGTCATCGAGAGTACACAGGCGCGCCTTCGGCTCCGAAAGCCCATATCGATGTTGTTTCGTTGAAATGTTTCGCACGCTGACGTTTGTTGATGGCCCAGAACTGAAATGTGCAGCAGTCTGCGGAAAGAAAGGCTGCACCTCCGCCACGTCCAACGAGTCGCTTCACTCGTCGTCAGTCCCATTCTTGTAGGATGTTTTTCTGGCCGCAGCGATGTCGGAGATTTGATGTTTCATCCGATTCCCGATATTCACGGTACACCCGTGAAATGGTCCTACGGGAAAATCCCCACTTCCTCGCTACCTCGGAGGTGCTGTGTCCGATCGCTCGTCCGCCGTCTATAGTACAACTTTCAAACTCACTTAAATCTTAATAACCTGCCACTGTAGCAGCAGTAACCGACCTAACAACTGCGCCAGACACTCGTGTTATACAGGGGTTGCCGACCGCAGCGCCGTGTTCTAGCTGTTTACATATCTCTGTATTTGAACACGCATGCCTGTACCAGTTTCTTTGGCGCTTCCGTATAAATACTGAGCGTGTGAGGACGTCTTAAGGTTCCATGTGGATAGGTGGCTGCTGTGCTTCCGTGCGACTGGGCAGTCCTAGAGATTCTGAACAGGACAGAATGCTGCAGCTATGGGCGACTTCGAGCGCTTGTTAGACCACCCTCCTCACAGAGCGCGGTTAATCGACCGCTTCCTCCCTCTCTCGTACTTTGGAAAAGGAGGAAGAAGAAAATAAAAGCAATGACGCACCACGAAGCAACCAAACGAATGGGATAGAAATCAGTACACTTGATGTACATGTACAGACAAACGGGTGATGGTTTTAAAGTAATTCACGCGACATGAAAACTTTGTAGAAACGCATCAATTTACTGGAGGCTAGTATATCCCAGGGAAGTATTCAGAGTTTACCGCGGCTGGGTGGCGGCGCGCGAAGGGAAGCGACTATAGGCAGCTTAGGGCGGCTCAAAATCTGAGAAAGCGGTAACGGGGCGCAGCCTCCAGCTACCTTAAGATATGACAGAGAGGTGGTGGTTGACCCCATGCTGGTGTACCGAGAAGCAGACGGGAAACGATACGCCTGTTGATAAATGTCCGTTGTTCCATTTTCAGTGAAACATGCGAGAAAGCCGCACAAAGCTACGGTAGAGCAGTCAAAAGAGGGCAAAATATGCGTGTTCGTGACTATAGCAACTTCACGCTAAATTCACGGTCCGCAGAGTCCGAAGCAGATCAGGTGAAGAGCGGCAGAATGAAATACGCCGGCCTCTGATGGGAACGTAGGACCGAGGAATTTGAAGTACTCTCCTGGGAGTCAGAATTCCGGAAAAATTTGTATTTTATGGAGACGCTAATCTTGATGGGTGGCCTGGGAGGAGCTAAATAGAAGAAGTTGAGAGGAAGGGAAATTTTGTGGGAATTTGTTCACTTCCCAGAGCAGGCATTGGTCGTCACTGGGAAGCGACGCACAATTAACGCGACTGGCGCTGCAATTGGCGTAAGTGATTTTGCTGGAGGGGAAACCGAGGGGAAGAGCGGACTGGAAGAAGTCTCCATAGAGGTCTTCCGTTCCCAGCTTCTCTAGAGTGCAGACATGCCGTTCTTTACTCAGCTTGCCTGAGAGAGAGTGAGCATCTCTGCAGTTTAGGACTTAGCAAACGGAACGATTGAGCTTGGAGATAGGAAGTTTTGGTTCAGCTATGTACTGAGCAAGATAGCTAGAAGTGAATGAGCGCAGCCTTGCAGCACCACGAGGTCGGCCGACGTCCACACAACGACGCCGCTCCGCCACGCTGCATTCGATGATATTGCGCCCGCTCCGGCCACTGATTAATTTGTCGGATCACGCCAGTAAAGTTTCCACGACGGTTTCGTGGGCTGTGTATTGTAGAATTCTTCTCGCACTTCGCATTACGCCTGGGTCAGTCGATAGGAATTAATTTTGATCTATCGCGCTTTACTCCAGGTAAACGCAATTTATCCCCACTGCCTGTTAGGAGAGTTATGTAACGTGATGATTGAAGGTCGTGAGTTAAAATAAATTTGTGCTAATCGACTGCATCTGTTTTCAATCAAGTAGTTGAAATCCCAAATCACTTTCTTAATTAATTTTATGTCCAACATTTGCATCTGGTGTTCAATAGCTGAATGTAACATTAATGTTGAGTTCTGAATCAATCAACATTGCACTGCAGTTCAATAATGAGTCACAGGGCCTTATTACTTTCTTTGCGTTATCCGATATTGCGGCAGTTTTGCACTCTCTGTTGATGTGTTAGTCAATTAGCTGGGGTGAACACACGCCAAAACGAGATAAGTGACGGGTGGGGTGTTACAAGTTATTCGGTTTGCATTGATTAGCAGAGTTGTCGAAAGGCCTCCTGACGAATACCGTGCCAGATGCTGTCCAGCTGGCGCGTCATGTCATCAACTTCCCGTACTGGTCGGGGGGCCCTGCCCGTAATGGCCCGAATCTTCTCAGCTGGGGAGGGATCCGGCGACCTCGCTGACCGAGGCAGGGTTTGGCACTTTGGCACAGACGAACACGAGCGGTACAAATTCTCACTGTGTGCGGGCGGGGATTATCTCGCCGAAATGTAAGTCTAGGACGGCTTCCCACGAGGGGCAACAAAACGCGGCGTAGAATATCGTCGACGTCCCGCTGTGCTGTGAGGGTGCCGCAGATGACACTGAAGCGACGCGCCCCTGCCCGGCTGGGCTGGCGAACCTCACGGCGCTTCGAGGCACGCCTCGGGCCTGGAACTGTCTCCAGTGACTGAGCGCCGACGACCGTCGAAGACGCGTCTGGAAGCGCCGCGGACACCGCTGGAGTACCGGCGCGACTGTCGCTCGCCCTACAGCCCGACACCGGGCGTGGCGGTCCCGTTGTGTGGCCCTTCGTGGCAAGCCGTCCTCGACTCTCACTTCAGCAAGACAACACCCACCCCCACCTGGCTAGAGTTTCTGCGGCTCGCTTCGTGCTTGCCAAACTCCACCTGTGCCAGGAAGTTCGCCGAATCTCTGCTCAACCGAGAACCTTTGGATTTTGGCAATCCGACGCGCCGACTGGACAGAATATGGCACGATCTCCCTGAGGACACACGGCAACTATCAGTCAATGCCGAACCGAATAACCGCTCGCATAATGGCCAGAGGTGGACCGACGCGTTACTGACTTGCTTAGTTTGGTATCTCTTTCTGTTGGATAAATCATCCCAGGTTTTCTGAAACTGTAACTATTTGTTTGTCTGTATGTCGATATCATATCTACCGGTTTCTGTCCCATTCGGACAGTTCCTCCGTGCTGCGTCTTTTTTTTTTATTTGTTTTAGAGATCGTTTGTCTGTGCAAACGGCGGACTTTGAAACCGGGCGCGGTGTCAGGGAGGGACACCGACAGCAGCTGTCGGATTGCCGGAGGGCGGTGACGTCACAGGGCTGGTGGGCGGCGCCCCATCCATCAGGGACGGACGGCGGTCGCGTTTCCGCGGCTTTGGTTTCACCAAACACGGACCGCGTGGACTGCGCACACACTCGCTGGAGAGCGTGTACTGTCAGGCCGGCACTGACTCAGCCAGGTGCTGCGTCGGCTGGGCCACGCTTCAATGCTGTTACCACTGCGCAACTCTCACGACGGGAACTACCTCTCACAATACCTACATTATCGAAGTAATAAGCAACCGGTTGCGTAAGAGGAAGTCTGTTTCCTTGACCAGTTTCTGGCCCTTATTCTCGTTCTTCAGAAGGCTGTACAGTAAAATATACCACAAAAGAGTAAAAGTTAAAATTAAAGACGAAAAATTAAGAAAAATTAAAAATTTAATGATAAAATATGATATAACTACCGCATCATTTGTGAGTGTCAAAAATAAGATGCATGCAGCATATTACTATGGTCCTGTGGACCTATGTTGCATTTTCTGTCTTTATATTTTTAAATTTTTTCGCAAATTTCTTTCTTAATTTTAATATTCTTATCAAAATTCTACCTATTTTTGGTATACTTCAGCCTTCTGAAGGACACTAATGCCTGGAACTAGTTAAGGAAATGAAATTTCTTTTATGCAACCGATTGCTGATTATCTCGATGATACTATTCGTTCAAAACAGTCTTGCTTGCAATTTTAGTTTTTTATTTTTCAACGACGCGTTTCGCCTTGTTTAGGCATCTTCAGGTTACCTTTTCTAGCTGGACACGAGAGGCACCAAGATCTGCATAACGCGTTCCCGTCCAACAGAGTTAGATGGGGGCTCAGGAAAACTAAAATTGCAACCGAGACTGTTTTCAACCAGTACTGTTAAGCACTGGTTTGCTGTATGTGTGCCACGTATGGACTGGAAGAATTTCGATGATGTATAACAACGATTGCTGAACGGGGATAAAACACTAACCTTCAGACTGGATGGTGGTAACGAAGGCGTGTACAATAATAGCGATGTATAAAATACCCTCAGGCCGCAGTTACGGCGTTACAAGTTTATTGCGTTATCAATTTCGAATCTCCGTGTCAGATGTTCAGATGTTCCTGTGCATGTAGTAAACACCTCTGCTTTAAAATTAAGCAACCTACGAGTCACAGAACAGTGTATTGTTGCGACATTTTACCTCTCCAGTTTCACCGTACTGGTCGCAGTTGCGTGAATGTTTCAAGTACAGGGTGACGACTTCTGAGCTATATGAAAATAAGTAAATAAATAAGTTAGAAACTGCGGCGTGCACACACTTTATCGAACGTGTAAACGTTACTACAGACATTCCGGTTTAGGTTAGGACACGTTCGATATGTCTGCCATCATTGGCGATGATGTGGCGGAGACAAACAGCGAAATTCTGCACGACCCGCACAAGTGTCGGAACACCGATGATGTCGATCACTGAATAGCTGTTAAGCTCAGCCATGGTTTTAGGGTTACTGCGGTAGTCTCTGTCTTTTATATAGCCCCACAAAAAGGAGTCGCGCGTGTCCAGATCCGGACAACATGGCGTCCAGTGGAGGCCCGTGCCAGTGGCCTCTGGGTACTCCAGAGCCAGAATGCGGTCCCCAGTCTCCTCCTCCAGGACATCAAACACTCTCCTGCTCCGATGGAGTCGAGCTCCGCGTCGCACGAACCACACCTTATCGACATCAGGATCACTTTGCATAATGGCGATGAAGTCATCTCCCAAAACCTTCACGTTCCTTTCGCTAGTCACCGTGCCATCGAGGAGTATCCCACAGATTGTTCCGTGACTGGAGACTGCACACCACACAGTCACCCGATAAGGGCGAAGAGACTTGTCGATCGCGAAATGCGGATTCTCAGTCAGTGTCAAGGTTGCTGTAACACCGTAAACGCATTTTTATTACAGAGTGCTTCTACACTCTCAACACGCCTAGGCCGAGTTGACCTGAAAAGTACTAATAACAATAATTAAGGTCATAAAACACTGAAAGACAGAAAATATTCTTGAACTAGTATTGGTATTTGCTACGACTAATTATAATTCCTGTACATCAGGATTTAGGACACTTCCCTGACCTAACCTTAAGACCTGTACACCTGTCAGCTTACAACGTAAACATTGCAGGAAATATGCATTATGTTGAATATGCACTGACGGACGTAATTTTAGATAAAGTTTTTGCTATTCGCACAGGTACACCTAAAGATAAGACGTGAACTCCTGAAATGGATCATGCAATAAAACGTATAACACCATAGCTGCAGCCTGAGGTAATTTCAGTTATTGTTATCACATTTCGTTAGTTTCGACTTCCCACCCCTTCAGTTTTCATACTCTTCTTTGTCGTCCTGTAGACTTGTTGTTGTGGTCTTCAGTCCTGAGACTGGTTTGATGCAGCTCTCCATGCTACTCTATCCTGTGCAAGCTTCTTCATCTCCCAGTACGTACTGCAGCCTACATCCTCCTGAATCTGCTTAGTGTATTCATCTCTTGGTCTTCCTCTACGATTCTTACCCCGCACGCTGCTCTCCAGTACTAGATTGGTGAGCCCTTGGCGTCTCAGAGTGTGTCCTGCCAACCGCTTCCATCTTCTAGTCAAGTTGTGCCACAGATTTCTTTCTCCCTAGTTGTCTTTACTCCCCACAGCAGATCAGCGTCTTCGGTCAGGGGGCTGGCTGGTCTCTGTAGTAAAAAACTGAGTGAAGGGACCAACTTCAACTGAAGTCATGTGACGTCCGCTACGACCAAATAAAAAAAAAAATTACGGTGCAGGACTGCAAATCGTGCGAGCCGTGTTGCGACATCCCCTGACCCAGTTTTTCCTTTTTCGATGTTCGCTTTACACAAATTTGAGTCTGAGTCGTGGTGTAACGTCCGTTGGCGACGGCGAGTTGTAAGGAAGGGACCTTTAATGAAAGTCAATTCTGCATAACTAATCCATTAGCAGCCGAAAAGAAGTGGCTTTTCAAATGGGAACCTCAAACATTTGATGACGAGGCGACAAGTCACCCGAATCCTTCACAGGAGAAAACAAGTCTGGTGCGTCACACGTGGCAGTACGTGTGTGTCACGTGACTGGAATCTCTTACCGACGCACCTACTTTGTATGCCTGGTAAGCGAGTGAGACATGCCTCCTTGCCTGATATAGCTTTTCGTACGAACGTAAATGTGATAACTCCCAAGGAAATGATAAAAACACTTTGTCACATAAGCTGCAACAAATGAAAGCAACGTTTTCACAATGACACAGTTTCTCTGTGCTCTGTCGAAACATATGTTTTTAATCTTATTGAAGTTGCGTCCAGTTTTGGAAGTCTCGACTGTTGAATTCCCTTGTTGTAAGATAGTTCACACCCATCTCCTTGTCGTCTTCATCTCTAAGAAACGCCTATGTGGTATCTCGCGCGCTCTCACTATTCAGCACATTTACTTGGATTGGTAAAGTGTTCGTACCACACGTCTCATATTGTATAACCGGTGTATGGTATGACAACTGCCAAGACCACAGAAAGAGAACAAACATTCCAATCACTGGTCGGACAGTTCATACAAAAGTTGTGAAAAAAGAAATAAAAGTAAACGCCACGAGGGAGTTTCGCATTTATGTTCAACCACGCGTATCTTCCAGTGTTTCCACGTTTCTGTGCAACGCTGTTATGTCAGTGCTGGAAATCCACATGACATATTTTGTGTGGGGAGCTCGCATCAGTATGCCTGGATGTGTATCCAAAAGCCAATCACTTCAGGGCTAAATCCCAGTTCATAACTCGGTTTCCACATGACGATGCTAATCGAGATTATGTAAAAGAAGGTTGTAATCGTTCCAAAGGTCATTCAGAGTGCAAATATACTGCTAGTGCTTACTGCCAGATAAGATTCTGCAAGGCCCATATTTCAGTGAAACAACGGTTTAGCATCTTCAGGCTGCAGTTGTTGCTGTGTTCTATGCTACAATAGATGACTGAGTGGTGTCGAAATTTACTGAGGTTGGGAGCGTGCCATACACATGCGTGATTAACCACTCGAGAGTTATACGAAAGTAGTGCCCGTACTGCCCCCAATTAATGGTGCTATAAACGCTTCTCTTAAAGTATCGAGACTGAGGTTTACCTCAATGGTCTTTGTCTGGAGTAGACCTGTAGAGCCCATTCGTACGCCAGGATGCGCACACCAGGGGCTCGGGCAGTAATGGAACGGCAGCCATCTGCGCCGGCTACTGGCGACCGTATCAGGGGACTCCCCGGGCGGCAGCCATCACCGCTGGCTGTTGGCGACCCTGCCAGGGGAGTTCCCCGGCGGCAGCCATCACCGCCGGCTGTTGGCGACCCCGCCAGGGGAGTCCCCAGCCGCAAGAAGCGCGCTCGACGCCGAGCGGCGCCGTTCTGCCGTCGTTATGACGGTCGTTAGCGACGCCGTGTGGCGCGCAGTGGCGTCGTGCCAGACACACAGGCTGCGAATGTGTCGCCCGCTAATCCCTGCCGGCACTCCGCGCTTTGAGACCTCTCCAGCAGGCGGCAGAGGCTTAACGCTTTCCTGCTTGATGGGACATATATGTCCCACTAAAGAAATTCGCAGTTTTGACAGTCCCAGCGTCCACGTCCCGTATTTATTTTACCGTCTAGTGAGGAAGTTATGTAACTTGGAATAAAAAACTGTGGACCATTGCTTGCACATATAGAAAGTTATGAGAAACTGCATGGAGTGGTGTGTGTCAACAACTGTCACAGTGCCACTGTTTCAAAAAAATCAAATCAAATCACCATCTTGTCTGTTCCCAAAATGAGAATTAACGGCAACACTTTCAGCAGAGTGTTTGAATCTTTTCTCCAGCTGCAACCGGTTTCTGTGACACACTACACCATCATGTGCTGACCCACCATTGTCCCATTCTCTGTGTGGAATAGAAAAATATTTGAAGTGATTGTGATTTTTGTACATGATGAGCATTGTTTTGAAATGATTCAGCATGTTTGTACATCATTTGAACTTTGTGGGATGTACATGTCAGAAGGTAAAAAAAAAGTCTTGGTATGTCTTACAGTAAAGGCCCTTAATAGTTTACCTTACGAATCTGTCTGCAATATTTCTACTTTCTCCTTATCATGAGAACGCTTGTGTTTCGGTACTGATTGTTTTTTGGATCATCATCAGTCTTCTGACTGGTTTGATGCCGCCCATCATCAATTGCTCTCCTGTGCCAAACTTTTCATCTCAGATTAGCACTTACGGTCTACACCCTCAATTATAAGCTGGATGCATTCCATTCTCTGTCTCCCACTACACTTCCCTGAAGTACGATGGAAGTTATTTCCTGAAGTCTTAAAACATGTGCTATCATCCTGCCCCTTCGCTTTGTCAGTGTTTTGCGTCTAGTCTTTTTCCGCGTCAATTCTGCACAGAACCTCCTCATTCCTTAATGTATCAGTCACCTAATTTTCCACATTCTTCCGCAGCAACACATCTCAAATGCTTTCAGTGACGGATGCTGTGTGAGAGCACGTGAACACCCTGACTTTCGACCCCTATTACACTCTGCGAACAAAGGAAAAATTATGTTTGAAGATTCTTCTTTCCAAGTGACAAACATGTCTCAGATTTCAAAATAAGTTAAAACAGTTTTTGTTGGTGAAAGAGTAATACTGATCATAAGTGAGACCAGTTTTCATTCTTTTATATTTTGCAAATACGGAAACGCGTAATATAATGAGCTGTGGAGACGACTTCGCCTACTCCTGTTAGAAATTGTGCAGTACTTCCCGACGAAACTGATGATGGGGCGATCGAGAGACTATACTCATCATCAGGTGATATAGCAGACATGGACGTCTCATTAGTTGTTCCAGGAAGAGGTCCCCGAAATTCTTCCAGATATCTGTAAAGGTTCCTGAGCCAAACATTGCTAACATGTGGACAGAGTCTACACTTCTGGGGGTTGTCTTGTAGACAGGTAGCCTTGTAGACTGAATTCCACAGTACTCACACGTGTCTTCTGTCTTGTTTGCGATGGTCCTCGTGTCGCAAAAATCCCACATTTCCGAACGATGACGCTTGCTGAAGAACATCGGTCGCCTACAGATGTTCCGTGGGGGATGCAGCCCCCTATACACCCTCACTCAGCTTCTAGACTGTACAACGCTTCCGGTTTTTTTTACGTCTAGGAAGACTCTTTAAAAAAGCAGTAGAAATGGCGTAACGCTTGACAGGTACGCAACACACTTAATGTGCGGGTAGGGTCTTAACTGAACAAGTCTACTAGGAGAAGTACCGTAGAATACGCTTAGTTTACGGTAGCCTACGGTAGTTTTACAGCCCTGTTTGGCAGTGGCGTGCTGCGCCTTTGTCTTTCCTGTTGTCAGTCGAGGACTGATCTGACGCTGCCAGTGGTTATTTCTTCCCCTGTGACGACCTCTTCATCTCACGTCACAGTAGCACCAGCAACAGCCGTCTTCAGTTATTTCTCTCTTCCCTTACAGTTTTTACCCCCTACATCTCCCTCTCGCACCATGGGAGTCATTCCCAGATCTCCTTTCATCCACTCCCTCCCTCTTCTCAGTGACCTACTGTATCGCTGTCTTCGCCTATTCTCTGGGCAACCTTAGCATTGCTGTCTTTATCAGTCCACATAATTTTCGGCCTCTTGCTATACCACCACATGTCAAACGCTTCAAATCTCTAGAATGAAATTTTCACTCTCTAGCAGATATGAAACTCACTCGCAGATTAAAAATGGTGTGCCGCACCGAGACTCGAATTCGGGCCGATGCCTTTCGCAGGAAAGTGCACTACCACCTGGGCTACCCAAAAACCATTCGTGACACTGCTTTACTTCCGCCATTATCTCGTCTTTGCATTTTGCCGGTAAAAGTTGCATGTGTGTAGATACATCGCGAATGACGTTACGTGTGTAACTGCTCATAAATTAAGGATAATGCTGATACATGGTGAAACAACGCTCTGATGGGCGGTTTGCGGGTTTAAATCACTTCGGGGTATGACCATGCGGTGTATTTGACCTGCGGTCATCGCACGGTGGCGCTGGCAGCAGTCCACATACGCAGAGGTGTGTTGCTGCATGTCAGAGTACGGTGCAGCGAGTAAATGACGTTTTCAGACGTGATAATGGTGACTGTGTTGAAAATGGCTCAAATAACACATATTGATGACTTTATGAGGGGTAGAATACTAGGGCAACTGGAGGCTGGTCAATCACAGCAGGTCGTACCACAGGCCCTCCGTGTGCCACAAAGTGTGATCTCAAGATTGTGGCAACGATTCCAGCAGAGAGGAAATGTGTCCACAGTGTGCAACACCACAAGAAGACCGATATCTCACCATCAGTGCCCGCAGACGGCCACGGAGTACTGCAGGTAGCCTCGCTCGGGACCTTGCTGCAGTCACTGGAACAGTTTTTTCCAGACACACAGTCCACAGATGACTGATCAGACACGGTTTATTCGCCTGGAGACCTGAAAACTGCATTCCATTGACGCCTCGTCACAGGAGAGCCCGTAAGGCCTGGTGTCAGGAACACAGTATATGGTCATTGGAACAGTGGTCCCAGGTTATGTTCACGAACGAGTCCAGGCATAGTCTGATTCTCGCCGGGTTCTCACCTGGCGTGAACCAGGAACCAGATACCAACCCCCTTAATGTCCTTGAAAGGGACCTGTATGGAGGTCGTGGTTTGACGGTGTGGGGTGGGATTATGATTGGTGCACGTACACCCCTGCATGTCTTTGACAGAGGAACTGTAACAGGTCAGGTGTATCGGGACGTCATTTTCCTCCAGTATGTCCGCCTTTTCAGGGGTGCAGTGGATCCCATCTTCCTCCTGATGGATGGTAACGCACAGCCCCACCGAGCTGCCATCGTGGAGGAGTACGTTGAAACAAAAGTGGCCTGCCTGTTCTCCAGACCTAAACCCCATGCACGTCTTCAAACCCTTAAGGAGCTCCGACAGGCACTGGTGCAAGAATGGAAGGCTACAGCCCAGCAGCTGTTCGACCAGAGTATGCCAACCCGTTCTGGGGCCTGTGTACGTGTGCATGGTGATCATATCCCATATTGATGTCGGGGTACATGCGCAGGAAACAGTGGCGTTTTGTAGCACATGTGTTTCGGGACTATTTTCTCAACTTATCAGCAATACCGTGGACTTACAGATCTGCGTCGTGTGTGTTCCCCATGTGCCTACGCTATTAGCGCCAGTTTTGTGTAGTGCCACGTTGTATGGCACCACATTCTGCAATTATCCTTAATTTATGAGCATGAGTGTAGATTTGTAGTACGATGAAATCGTGTGATAGATTTTTCCTTCTTTTGAATGTGACGTAAAGAAAATCAGTACTGTAAAATGGGGATACTTGAGATAGTGGTGCAACTTGAAACGATTTCCAGTTACATTGGTTTTAAGGTTCCCACCATCGTGTGCGTACTATAATTGTTGGTTCTGTATGTGATTCTTAAGAACTACACGATAGCAGTACATTTTGCAAGAAATAAAAGCAAATGAATGAAGTCGCTATCCACCAGCTTCGTTTGTGTTGTTGACCAGTCGTGTGTCTTATTTCAGTAAATTATTTGCCTTTTGTTTATTAGAATCTTGCAGTAAGACACTGAAGAGCCAAAGAAACTGGTACAGCTGCTTAATATCATGTAGGGCGCCCACGAACACGCAGAAGTGCCGCAACACGACGTGGCATGGACTCGAGTAATGTCTGAAGTAGCGCTGGAGCTGCAGGGCTGTCCATAAATCCATAAGAGTACGAAGGGGTGGAGATCTCTTCTGAACAGCACCTTGCAAGGCATCCCAGATATCCTCAATCATCTTCATGTCTGGGGAGTTTGGTGGCCAGCGGAAGTGTTTAAACTCAGAACAGTGTTCCTGGAGCCACTCTGTAGAAATTCTGGAGGCGTGGGGTGTCGCATTGTCCTGCTGGAATTGCCCAAGTCCGTCGGAATGCGCAATGGACACGAATGGATGCAGGTGATGAGACAGGATGCTTACGTACGTGTTGTGAGTAGGCTGTTTATGTGTTTGTATACAGCGCTCTCTGACTGAGCTGTGGCGGTCTGCAGGAGACTCTGGCTGGTCGGGCTTGCAGTCGGAGGTGACCAGCCAGCAGTGATGGGAGTTGAGAGCGAGTAGGCAGTAGCCATGGAGGCGACAGGCGATAATTAGCAGTGTTGGAGGTTTGCAGCGTGTCCCACTTGCAGACTGAGTATCATTCATGATTATGTAATTTTTGGAACTGGATGTCATGCACGATTATATAATCTTTGAGCTGCTTGTCACATTATTAAGGTAAAAAATATATTGTGCGCTTTGCAACAAAATCTTTCCTTTGCTAACGATATGGCTATTAGTAGTTAGAGCCTACAGTAGTTTAGCTGGCCGTATTGGCGCTTGCTGTATTGCACTAGTTCGGGTAATAAAGATTTTTGTGAGGTAAGTGACTTATGTAATATATAGGTTATTGTTAGGATTTCTTCCTATTCAGGGCCATTCTTTTGAGTTAATTTGAAAGCAGTCAGATCGCGTTAACGTTGAATATTGTGAGTAATTAATGAATAGTAAAAGTCTGAGTTCTGTTTGTCAGGGCAAATTCAGTAGGTCAGTGTTGAAATGATAATACCAAAGTGACAGTATAGTGAATTTCACTCAGCAGTTTAACTAAAATCGTATGTAGAAGTTTCATCGTCTCAGTGTCTACGTACGTGTCACCTGGCACAGATGTATCAGGCGTCCCACATCACTCCAACTGCACACGCCCCACACCTTTACAGAGCCTCCACCAGTTTCAACACTCCCCCGCTGACATGCAGGGTTCACGGATTCGTGAGGCTGTCTCCATAACCGTACACGTCGATCCGCTCGATAAAATTTGAAACGAGACTAGTCCGAACAGGCAACACGTCATCAGCAATGCAATGTCGGTGTTGACGGGCCCAGAGAAGGCGCCAAGCTTTGTGTCGTGCAGTCATCGAGGGTAGACGAGAGGGCCTTCGGCTCCGAAAGCCCATATCGGTGATGTTTCGTCGAATGGTTCGCACGCTGACACTTGTTGATGGCCCAGCACTGAAATCTGCAGCAAACTGCGGAAGGGTTGCACTTCTGTCACGCTGAACGGTTCTCTTCAGTCGTCGCTGGTCCAGTTCGTGCACGATCTTTTTCCGTGCCGCAGCGATGGGGGAGATTTGATGTTGAACCGGATTCCTGACATTCACGGTACGCTACTGAAGTAGTCGTACGAAAAAATCCCCACTAGATCACTACCTGGGAGATGCTGTGTCCCATCGTTCGTGCGCCGACTATAACACCACGTTCAGAGTCACTTAAATCTTCATAATCTGCCACTGTAGCAGCAGTAGCCGACCTAACAACTGCGCCAGACCCTTGTTGTCTTATACAGGCGTTGCCGACCGCAGCGCCGTATTCTTCCTGTTTACATCTCTCTGTACTAGAATGTTTTCTTTCTTTCAGTGCTGCCATGTCCCGCGTTGGCGCAGGGTCGGCATTATTCGGAACGGATTTGACGAGGTTAGTGGAAAGGGGCTGCCGCCACCCCGCACCCCCCGGGACGGACGCAGCGTGCCCCTGATGTCTGCGACTGGTGTAAGTCGCGGAATAGCGCGAACGTATTCAGATGTCTGCGAGTCGTGTAACGGAAGCGGAACGTGGGGACCAGCCCGTTATTCACCTAGCGGGACGTGGAAAACCGCCTAAAAACCACATCCGTGCTGGCCGGCACACCGGCCCTCGTCGTTAATCCGCCGGTCGGATTCGATCCGGGGCCGGCGCGCCTACCCGAGTCCAGGAAGCGGCGCGTTAGCGCTCTCGGTTACCCTGGCGGGTATCTCTAAATTAGCGTACGTACGCTTGTACCAGTTCTTTTGGCACTTCAGTGTAATTTCTCCCTCGCTGCAGGTCAGTGTCAGAGAAGGCAGTGTATAAAATACGTAACTTTACAGTCAGTATAAGGAAACGTATGTTGTTTTCAATGCTGAAACCGTCAATAATGAACCCGTCTCAGTCAAGGAGTGGATATGTCGTTGCGATGAATTTCCACTCCAGGGAGAATACCGACAAACGCGGAATTTTATCAGTGACACCCCTTCACCCTGAACTTCAGTCCTACTCGCCAAACTTTCTTCGATGTCCGTCATCGCTTTCTCGATGCATAGGCTGAACGGCAAGCGCGAAAGACAGCACCAGTGGCTTACAGCCTTTTTAACCGGAGCACTGTTTGCGTGGCAGAGATGTCAGCCAGGTGGCAAGCATTTCGTGCGTGTGTGTGTGTGTGTGTGGCGCGCCACACCGCATCAGCCGCCACGTCACTCGCTTGGCTGCGACGCGCGACGCGCAGCTGTCGGGCGTTCCGGCGCTTCCGACACGGCGGGGGCGCGCACGTCGGAAGCCGATACGCCCGCAGCCGGCAGCAGGCGCGCCGCACGCACGCACGCACGCACGCACCAACGTGCACGTGCGTGCGCCGCAGCCCCGCCCCCGGGGAGCGGCGAGGTGCGGCTGTGTCGCCACACGCACGCTGTGTACACAGCGCACTTGCCGTCACTGCAGGGCGCATCAAAAACACTCATTCGATTCTGTACGTCTATACAGGGTGTTACAAAAAGGTACGGCCAAACTTTCAGGAAACGTTCCTCACAAACAAAGAAAGAAAACATGTCATCTGGACATGTGTCCGGAAATGCTTAATTTCCATGTTAGAGCTCATTTTAGTTTCGTCAGTATGTACTGTACTTCCTCGATTCACCGCCAGTTGGCCCAATTGAAGGAAGGCAATGTTGACTTCGGTGCTTGTGTTGACATCCGACTCATTGCTCAGTATGTAGCATCAACAGGTTAGTGTTCATCACGAACGTGGTTTTGCAGTCAGTGCAATGTTTACAAATGCGGAGTTGGCAGATGCCCATTTGATGTATGGATTAGCACGGGGCAATATCCGTGGCACGGTACGTTTGTATCGAGACAGATTTCCAGAACGAAGGTGTCCCGACAGGAAGTCGTTCGAAGCAATTGATCGGCGTCTTAGGGAGCACGGAACATTCCAGCCTATGACTCGCGACTGGGGAAGACCTAGAACGACGAGGACACCTGCAATGGACGAGGCAATTCTTCGTGCAGTTGACGATAACCCTAATGTCAGCGTTAGAGAAGTTGCTGCTGTACAAGGTAACGTTGACCACGTCACTGTATGGAGAGTGCTACGGGAGAACCAGTTGTTTCCGTATCGTGTACAGCGTGTGCAGGCACTATCAGCAGCTGATTCGCCTCCACGGGTACACTACTACGAATGGTTCATCCGACAATGTGTCAATCCTCATTTCAGTGCAAATGTTCTCTTTACGGATGAGGCTTCATTCCAACGTGATCAAATTATAAATTTTAACAATCAACATGTGTGGGCTGACGAGAATCCGCACGCAATTGTGCAATCACTTAATCGACACAGATTTTCTGTGAACGTTTGGGCAGGCATTGTTCGTGATGTCTTGATTGGGCCCCATGTTCTTCCACCTACGCCCAATGGAGCACGTTATCATGATTTCATACGGGATACTCTACCTGTGCTGCTAGAATATGTGCCTTTACAAGTACGACACAACATGTGGTTCGTGCACGATGGAGCTCCTGCACATTTCAGTCGAAGTGTTCGTACGCTTCTCCACAGCAGATTCGGTGACCGATGGATTAGTAGAGGCGGACCAATTCCGTGGCCTCCACGCTCTCCTGACCTCAACCCTCTTGACTTTCATTTATGGGGGCATTTGAAAGCTCTTGTCTACGCAACCCCGGTACCAAATGTAGAGACTCTTCGTGCTCGTATTGTGGACGGCTCTGATACAACACGCCATTCTCCAGGGCTGCATCAGCGCATCAGGGATTCCGTGCGACGGAGGGTGGATGCATGTATGCTCGCAAACGGAGGACATTTTGAACATTTCCTGTAGCAAAGTGTTTAAAGTCACGCTGGTACGTTCTGTAGCTGTGTGTTTCCATTCCATGATTAATGTGGTTTGAAGAGAAGTAATAAAATGAGCTCTAACATGGAAAGTAAGCGTTTCCGGACACATGTCCACATAACATATTTTCTTTCTTTGTGTGTGAGGAATGATTCCAGAAAGTTTGGCCGTGCCTTTTTGTAACACCCTGTATTTGTCAAACCAATAAACATATACAACGAATTTGGTTTTTTATGAACGGGAAACTCAAAAACTCTTTTTTTCATACCTTTTCATACGTGTTCAATATGCCCCCCTTGAAATGCACGGCATATGTCAATTCGGTATTCAAATTGCAAGCACGTCTCGAGTTAATAGCTTTCACACGTGCTATTATGCAATATCTCAGTTTATTAGTCCTTTAATAAACTTTCATAAACCCCCACAAGAAATAGTCACATACAGTCAGGTCCGGTGACCTCGTAGGCCAGTAACGTAAGGCTGAATCATTTGGTCCAGCGTGACCGATACATCGTTCAGTAATATCTGTAATGACATTTACATGTTGAATAAAGTGTGTCCACGCCGTAGTTTGTAAATAATTCACGTTTTTTCATGTTGTGCTCTTCAGTCCTGAGACTGCTTTGATGCAGCTCTCCATGCTTCTCTATCCTGTGCAAGCTTCTTCATCTCCCAGTACCTACTGCAGCCTACATCCTTCTGAAACTGCTTAGTGTACTCATCTCTTGGTCTCCCTCTACGATTTTTACCCTCCACGCTGCCCTCCAATACTAAATTGGTGATCCCTTGATGCCTCAGAACATGGCCTACCAACCGGTCCGTTGTTCTTGTCAAGTTGTGCCACAAACTCCTCTTCTCCCGAATACGATTCAGTTATGTGATCTACCCATCTAATCTTCAGCATTCTTCTGTAGCAGCACATTTCGAAAGCTTCTATTCTCTACTTGTCCAATCTATTTATCGTCCATGTTTCATTTCCATACATGCCCACACTCCACACAAATACTTTCAGAAACGACTTCCTGACACTTAAATCTATACTCGATGATAACAAATTTCTCTTCTTCATAAACGCTTTCCTTGCCACTGCCAGTCTACATTTTATATCTTCTCTACTTCGACCATCATCACTTATTTTGCTCCCCAAATAGCAAAACTCCTTTACTACTTTAAGTGTCTCATTTCCTAATCTAATTACCTCAGCATCACCACATTTAATTCGACTACATTCCATTATCCTCATTTTGCTTCTGTTGATGTTCATCTTATATGCTCCTTTCAAGACACTGTCCATTTCGTTCAACTGCTCTTCCAGGTCCTTCACAAATTTGAACCGATGTTGTATCACTGAAACGATATGACGCACATCTACATCTACATGCATTTTCCGCAATCCACCATACGGTGCGTGGTGGAGGGTACCTCGTACCACAACCAGCATCTTCTCTCCCTGTTCCACTCCCAAACAGAACGAGGGAAAAATGAATGCGTATATGCCTCTGTACGAGCCCTAATCTCTCTTATCTTTATGGTCTTTCCGCCAAATACAAGTTGCCGGCAGTAAAATTGTACTGCAGTCAGCCTGAAAAGCTGGTTCTTTAAATTTCCTCAGTATCGATTCACGAAAAGAACGCCTCTTTTCCTCCAGAGACTCCCACCCGAGTTCCTGAAGCATTTCCGTAACACTTGCGTGATGATCAAACCTACCAGTAACAAATCTAGCAGCCCGCCTCTGAATTGCTTCTATGTTCCTCCCTCAATCCGACCTGATACGGATCCGAAACGCTCGAGCAGTACTCAAGAATAGGTCGTATTAGTGTTTTATAAGCGGTCTCCTTTACAGATTAACCACATCATCCCAAAATTCTACCGATGAACCGAAAACGACTATCCGCCTTCCCCATAACTGCCATTACATGCTTGTCCCACTTCATATCGCTCTGCAATGTTACGCCCAAATATTTAATCGACGTGACTGTGTCAAGCGCTACACTACTAATGGAGTATTCAAACATTACGGGATTCTTTTTCCTATTCATCTGCATTAATTTACATTTATCTATTTTTATAGTTAGCTGCCATTCTTTACACCAATCACAAATCGTGTCCAAGTCATCTCGTATCCTCCTCCAGTCACTCAACGACGACACTCTCCCGTACACCACAGCATCATCAGCAAACAGCCGCACATTGCTATCCACCTTATCCAAAAGATCATTTACGTAGATAGAAAACAACAGCGGACCTACCACACTTCCCTGGGGCAGTCCAGATGATACCCTCACCTCCGATGAACACTCACCATCGAGGACAACGTACTGGGGTCTATTACTTAAGAAGTCTTCGAGCCACTCACATATTTGGGAACCAATCCCATATGCTCGTACCTTAGTTAGGAGTCTGCAGTGGGGCACGGAGTCAAACGCTTTCCGGAGCTCAAGGAATATGGCATCCGTCTGATACCCTTCATTCACGGTTCGCAAGATATCATGTGAAAAAAGGGGCGAGTTGCGTTTTGAAGGAGCGATGCTTTCTAAAGCCATGCTGGTGCATGGACAGCAACTTTTCTCAAGGAAATTCATTATATTCGAACTGAGAATATGTACTCTCTCAATCCATGAAATATGGTTTCGCTTCCTCACCTCCTGCTGGGTGCCTGGACACGAACTGCCTGCCCCCCCCCCCCTCCCCCCTTCGGCCTCCCTGCAACGACAGCAACGCGCGCCCTCCTGGGCCCTCTGAGCTGCACGAAGGGCCGGCGAGGGCTGGCTGCCGCCATTGCGCGGCCCTTCGCACTCACTCGCAGACGCCTCGGCTGCCGTCTGCAACGTTTTACGGTTCTCTCTTTTCGTCTTCAGGTCCGTGCAGAGCTTCCAACTTTTACGGTACCTCAACAAGACACACCGAGGATATCTCCAAATTATTTGCCCTAATCAGCTTCTCTCCGCTCCCCATCGACATGCAAGTCGCCGAAGTTGCGTCACATCGAAAGACTTGCACCCGGCGAACGGTCTGCCTGACGGGAGGCCCTAGCCACACGACATTATTCGACGTTATTCTTATTAGGTTTTCTTTTACTACGCTAATGACACGCACGATGTTGTACCGTCAACCGGGGTACTACTACTACGTAGCCAGGGTCAGTCTACACCCTTCCTGCTCAGTTGTATCCATCCCCGCACGTGGCCGGTTTTGGAGTTTCTGAGATGCTTAGATGAGATGCAGTGAATTTTACTGGTAGTAAAATTGCGTTTGTGTTGTTCGTGTGGATGGTAACTGCAGTTAACTTTACGTGAGCATATTTATCTGTTTTACGTAGCCTAGATACATAGCAGTGTCATAGCTATCTTTTAGTTGTTAATTTTGTTTGCATGAAATGCGCTTCAATAAGGCCTCAACAGATACGAACTGCAGGCGGAAGTTTTTCTTCTCTTTGACGCATGTTACAGCAAGCCGCAAACAACCGAAGGGGTACAAACTCGCGCTTGCGTGGCAGTAACTTTGTACAGGCTGTTAGACGAAAAAAAAAAAAAAGTAGGCTGTTACTCGCTGGACGTCCAGTGAACACAAAGAACGGTCTAACCATATTTTGTTACCACATTTCCATATACGCGGACACTTACACTAGCGTGTTTGTTGTTTCAGGTTCAGATTCAAATCCCGGTAACGCCAAGAACACACATTAGTATACCTGGTGTACAGACTACAGGCAGCAAGATACTGAACGTGTAGCAGAACCTGTGAAGAAGGGACTGTATTTGCGGGCAGCTGTAGCCAGGTGCAAAATTGCAAACAACGTGAAGGAACTTCATTGGAAAAACCCTGCTGCGGACGCAGCAAAAAGATCGTTTTCAATTTACGTCGTAAAAGCTTAAAGCCGGCCAGAGTGGCCGTGCGGTTCTAGGCGCTACAGTCTGGAGCCGAGCGACCGTTACGGTCGCAGGTTCGAATCCTGCCTCGGGCATGGATGTGTGTGATGTCCTTAGGTTAGTTAGGTTTAATTAGTTCTAAGTTCTAGGCGACTGATGACCTCAGAAGTTAAGTCGCATAGTGCTCAGAGCCATTTGAACCATTTGAACCAAAAAGCTTAAAATTGAAATGGCTCATCATGTTCCATTCATCCTTGTGATCTCTTCTGATAAGTCAATACAGCTGCGAAAAGCGACTCGCCACTTCAGATTTCTGTTTCGTTTCCATTCAGAGTTTCCACACGGGTGTAAAGTTACCCATTACGAGGTAATAGTGTCGAATATCTTGCTAAGTGCTCCTTGGGCCGAGTAAGTTTACACAAATTTTTTTTGTTTAACGGATGTCATGTTTCTATCTATTACACAACACACATTATGAAATCAAAAAATAGAAAAAAAATCTGTGTAGAGAAACCCGTGTTGTCAGTAGGTAAGTAGAGAACCTATGTAAACCAGCGAAGTGTAAAATACTGTATTAATAACTTCGAATGTAAATACCACAGGTTTGGTTAAACAGTTAGGAAACATGGAAAATTAACATATACCATCATGACGCTAACGTCTGAAAAAATCGTACTTTTCTCTTTCTTTTGCTAGCCCTGTGGCCAATAGAAAATTCTCTTTTACAACTCAACGCATGTAGCCTTGAAAGAATTTTTACTGATACCTGCAAGCCATGAATATTACCTTTCTCATATTTCTAAGTATGCTCACAGCCGTTTAAGTTTTAACTCGCGTTGGAGAAGACATTACCAATAAGCGTCCAATTCTGTAAAGAACCGAAATCGGATATATATGAAACAGCTTCAATCGTCTGACTATTTTACAAATGAGGGTATGAGTTAAATATTTGATGGTAAGCATGGGAGAGAAGGAAAAGTTTAGTAAAGGTTTGAAATTATGGCTGAAGTTTTTCACAAGTTGCCAAGTGCTCTCATAATGAAACAATGGATGAGTGCAGTCGGCGTAATTTGTGTTCCATTTCAAGCAAAAGCGAGTTCTTTCCGTATTTCCATGTATATTATGTCATATCAGCTGAGGGGGTGTCGCACAATGACTTGCTTTGCGCGTAAATGCGAATACTGTCCACAAACTGTGTTGCGAATAGAGCTGATGGTGAAGAGATAATAAATTAGAATGTCGTGCGTGATGCACGAAGAGCGAAAACGTGGTAAGAGAGAAACATTTTTCCTTTCGTCACTGTATTTCGGGCGTGCCAGTGACAAAAAGTTTATAAAAGGTTTGAAACTACGCCTAAGGTTTGTCGGAAGTGGGTACGCGCTGTCATTCCCAAATATTGGATGAATAGAGTCTGTGTAATTTGCGCGCAGTGAGTTAACAGTGCTTCAAGACAAAGACAAAGTTTCGACCTGTAATATGTGCGTGAAGAGAGCGTTCGGCAAGACACAACACGTATATGATAAAAAACGCGTATCCATTCAGACAGAAGTCAGACATCTTCAACATTTCGCGGCCCTGTCAGCAACTGTAAATATATTAGTTTTAATAATTAACAGCCTCAGTTGCACCGTTTACCTAGAAATTTACCTAGGTTTCAGTCGGGATAACTCAACCTTCTTCAGAATAACAGTAACTACCGTTTGTCCATTATGGACACTAGGACAGTATGGGCACTAGATTGGGTTATCCCGACTGGAACCTAGGTATATTTCTAGGTAAACGGTGCAACTGAGGCTGTTAATTACTAAAACTAAGAGTCAGTCAGTAGAACACAGTAATCAACCCTGAAATACAGTATGTAAGTGAGACGCATACTGAAGGAAAAAAGGAAACTCGTGAGGAAAATTCTCGTCCCAAAGCTGAGAGAAGAGGGATACAGATTACACAGTAGAAAAAATACAGAGAAGATGTCAAACGTAGCAGCAGATGTCAGAAGAAAGGTTCAAGTTCTATGGGCACATCATGAAGTTATCACCAAACCGAGTCGCCAAGAGAATTCTAACGTACTTACTACGGCTCAAGTCAACAATACCATGGATCACGCATCAGACTGGGTATAGAAGCATCAAAAATCGATCGAGTAGAAACTGAAGACAGAAATATATACAAGGACAAGGCAGACAAGAGGAATGTGAGGTCAGAGAATGCAGTCCCAAAGAAACTAGGGACAGAGTGGACTGAAGACAGAAAGAGACTCCACGGGGAAAAAGATGAGAGGACCGCCGAAGATCAGAAAGAACGCTCAAATCAGGCAGGATGCTTTGCGTGACCCTACAGGATCTCGACACACATAATAACAACAACAATACAAAGAGACGGCGCTACACTAGGTTTATAAAAAAACAGGCGAATATTGGAATGTAAGGTTGTGACAAAATCTGAAAGCAGTCACTGAAGAACTTTCAGAGATTTAACATTTTACAGAAACGAACATTTACGTTTTTATTTATATACATAGTAAACTTTAAGGAGGTACATGAAACTTCGGTACGAATTACCAGTACCTAAACACAGAATGGTGCTCGCCCATCGGACTGTAAGTGGTATACACACATATTTGTACCCGTTTTGGCAGTTCTCGGACAAATTGCTTTTATTGGAAATTCAGAGTCGTGTTTCGATACACCGGTAAAGACGTGGAGCACGCAACTATGCGGCATCAGTTGGCGAGCTAAATTTGCTGGAGAACTCAGTCCGCTTAAGAAAGAACACTGCGCATCTGAGGTGCCAGCAGGACGAATACGTGGGCGGCAGCCCCACAGACGCGAAGTGCAACACGTGGAAAGTGTTGTGAGGAGCAATGGGTACTCCGCAAATTATATTAGAAGTGTAACAGAGCCAAACACTCGGCGAAGTAAGAAATCAGAAAAAGTCGGGTACGGCCATTCTGCCATGCATTCCCAGAGTGACGGACAGAATCGGCCGTATATTGCGCAAACACGGCGTAAAGACGATCGTAAACCGACAAAGAAGGTCAAAGAGTGTCTTAGATTGGCAAAGGAGAAAAGGGACCCACTTGCAATGTCGGGAATATACCGTATACCATGCACATGCGGAAAAGTTTATGTCGGAATGACTGGACGATCAATCGACACCAGGATCACAGAACGTAAGCGACATTGCAGGTTGTGGCAGGTGGAGAAGTCGATACACAAATTGTATTTATGTTACACGTGCCCAGTACTTTGCAACCTCCAAGGCGCTAGGCGCTTGGAGTGGCTTGCAGGAGACCATTCTTCGTGCAGGAGAAGGGCACAAAAGGCACTGGAAGTTGTGGCTTGTGGTTTGTTCTTGTCCACAATCACAGGACGTATCTTCAGTTATGAAGCCCCATCTCTTCAGGTTGTCTCTGGATCGTCCAACTCCTGATCGTAATCTGTTTAAAGATTTCCATACCAGCCAGCTCTCGTTGTGTCCAGGTGGCAGTTCTTCAGCTTCTGGCGTCTGCAAGAGAGGCGTCGACTTCTTCCATAACTCCAGCCTCGCCTTCTCTGGTGAAATGGCGAGCTTCTCGGATGTTCTCAGGAAGCTCTTTCGCGATCTCAGCCGTTTCTGTGGTGCATTATGTCCGCGCAGTGGATGGGCACTCTCCTGTTCCACTTTCAGTCTCTCCTTGTTGGCAGCCACTGGGGTACGTGAGAGGAGCCTCCACGAACATTGCAATGATTTCCGACCAAGGTAAGTAAGACTTGGGATCGGGCGTACCCTGGGCGTCAGGTTTCTCTGGCGGCTCATCCTTTCACACCACAAATATCATCTTGGTCCTTTTCAGAACCACAGTTGACCGTGATATCGATGAATACAGAGCACGCACTGAGACCGACCACGTAGTAAAATTTGCCGAAACGGAAGTTCTGGCTGTAGAGAAGCACTATCACACCCGCTCGTTCTGAGAAGCTATAGAAATACAAAAAAACGCGAACAGCTTCAACAAGAGAGAAGAAAGCCTCAAGGTAAACGGATCCTGACTTCCCGTACTGCAGCGAACGACCGTCGCAGGTAGCAAGTGGAGAACCGCACCGGAAATGACGGCGGAGAAGCCCTCGGACGTTGGCGCACCAGGTACATACAGTCTGCGGCCACGAGCTCGGACAAAAAGGAAGTTCTACTCCGCAATAGACGGTGCCGAAAGTACACTGAAGCAGGGGTACCACAAGGCTCTATGCTTGGTCCTCTTCTGTATCTCTTATACACAAATGACATGACATGCCAAAAGCACCAAGGGGACATATAGCGCTGTATGCAGATGATACAGAGCTATACCATAGTGGCAGATATGTAAACTACACTGTGGCCAGCCTGCAACGTCACTTGGGAGATGTGATCAAATGGTGTAACGTCTGGAAAACGAAGATAAACCCATACAAATGTCAGGCGATACTATTTACAACAAACCGCAAGCCACCTCTCAGAAACCTATTGGTAAACAATCGACATCTGCAATGGAGAGAGATAATACAATACCTGGGCTTAAAACTAGATAAGCACCTGACATTCCAGCAACATATAAGCGAGGCATGCAACAAAGGATCTGCACGCGTCTACCAGCTGTACCCCCTGCTAAAAGGAAGGGCTCTCACAACCGCAACAAAAATCTAGACATGGAAAACCATCATTCTGCCAGTCATACTATATGGTTCAAAGGTATGGAGCAAGGCTGCAGACACAAATTTATCAAAAATAGAAACATTGCAAAATAAAGCACTCCGAATCACAGCTGATGTAAATAGATATATCAGCAACGACGAAATCCGGAATATGTTAAATTACCCAACTATCTATCACATCATCCGTCAGAAATCCATCAACTGCTACGAGAGTTCACGCACATTACGCCATCATCTCATCAAAACCCTTGGCAGGGAAATCCACCCCCAAGTAAAAACTCCTAAAAGAACCATCGACAGAACATTTAGAATTTAGGTAAAAGTTCCACCTCCTTACAATCAACACTATCAAATCCTACCAACATCACTCCCTAGAGATGGAGACCCTAAATCGACTGCCAACTAAATCCCAAATTCCGATATCTTAAGGTAGACAGAGTGCAACTGCCACTGGTTCTTCTAAACACGTGGCGGCAAACCAGCAAATTCGAGTAACTCGGCTCCAGTTGACCACCGGCAATGGAGGGTGAAGCTTTGACAATGCCAGCCACTCGTGCTGGCGAAACGTCTGTGAAATCGTCAGATGAACGTCGGCCGAAGGACCCGAGACAGAAGCCAATAGGCAGTTTGTCAACAAGTGGCCACGAAAGCCTTAACAATTTTGTACATCTACAAAGTTCGAATTGTTCCGTTCTCTGCGACTTTTATGCTTCGCACGATGTAAAACTCACTGCCAGTCGCTGCCATTCGTCCGTTTTGTGATAACGGTGCGGCCGCGCGCATACATTCCGGCCCGGAAATGTGTCGCCCCACACACGGCGGCCGATAGTGTGTAACAACAACGAGTCTGTACTATTGTACATGTAAGTAATTCTTTTCATCTGATTTTGCGATAAACTTGTGTAATTGATGTTCTGATTTCATTTATTTTTGTTTCATGCCATTATCCTAAGAAAACTGGAAATAAATTTCAATGTGAATAGTAATGTCAAATGTCAAGTAATATTGTAATAAAATTGAAATGTAACATTTGTTGAAACTGTTGTAAGATGTTTAAAACTGTAACTGTGCGTCTGGTCCATACGTAGGCAATGTGTTAGGATATTTAGAATGCAAAACCTCGGGTGAATACCCAGTCTGTCAGGGAGCGGTAAAAGGTGGATGGCAGGCGAGCGCGGGAAAATGCACACGGGCACTGCACGGCACAACGGACACAGTAGTAGTTGGAGTTTGGCACTGGTTTGAGCAACACCTTCTGGAGCGAGGAGGCTCTCCTGGAAGACGTAACTTCACTGAGCCTCGGATATGCCGTTCTAAAGCCCACACAGCATGGCAAAATTCCACAGGCACTGAATGGAAAAGTACTGCGACGCTAAGAAGAATTAAAGTGCCGATACGTCCAAGAGCCATAGCTGTGGTTGTATGTGTGCTCTGTGCCTCGCCATCTTGCCGCCCGCCAACCGCCGCATCGATACTAGTAGGTTGAAACTTCTAGTACTGTATTCGTATGGGTCAGAGAGTGAACTGTGTTTGTTTGGTGCAATAATAACCTAAATTTTACCAGAACTTTTCCATCATTTAATTATCCTCACAACTAAGCTAGACAGGGTCCTTTCCAAACGTTGTGCAATCCGAGTGTCCCGAAATGAAAATTAAAAATTGTGTTAATAATAATTATTTGCAGAACTAGCTATATTAGAATGGTGTTTAAAGAAATGTTTTCTTAATGAACCAGTAAATCAATAGCGAAGGTCTAACGAAGTCGAGAGATAACTTTAGTATTGATATAGTAATGAAGTTTATTATTTCGAGACCGATTTAAAGGCATTAAAATGAGCAGTAAATAAGATGGAAACAGTAGTAAGTTATACACTGGAAATCTTGAACGCATAATAAATTCAGTAATAATTTTTTTTTAAATGCAGCGATCATAACAGTTTCAGGGTCCCCTCGCACCTCTCACTCATTTGAATTCTGAAGTGTTCTAAATTGGTTTGACCAGCAAAAGTTAAAGTCAATATAAAAGTCAAAATTTATCATTGTTTTATCTTAATCAAAATTGACATTTTGTGTGTGGCACGAAAGTACAATTTCTAGGGTAACCTATGCCCGATTTTAATCAGATTAATAGACAGTATAAAGTTTTGTAGTGTTATGTATTCATGGTTTTTCGTATCAGTAGAGAACGTGAAAGTATCAGTTCAATAAATTTTCTGGTTCTAAAATTCTACTATATTATGCAGTGTTACAACTTAGTGTTTTGCACGAATATAAACCAACTTGTACAGGGAAGAAACTGAGTTAATGCCTAATTAGGCTGCCGACCGTATTATTTTCACATTGGTAGCATCTTCTGGTTTGCTTTTGATCCATCCTGACGTGTAATTGCATTTCGAACTTACTTGGCGGATCGTTGTTGTTACAGAGTGGATGTAAGTCTGATTTGCCACCATTCAGGTACACGCGGTCGATATCTATGCGAAAATCCTTTCTCATAAGGTGAATCCCGATCACTTACCATAGCACAGGCTTTAACGAGTACTGTGTCAGGGGTTACAAGTGGCCCGACAACACTGCCGCCCCCGCCCCCGCCACGCCCCCGGCGGCGCCTCCCCGCAGTGGACTGGGCCTGCCCGGGTCACGCCGCGCCTCCAGCCAAAGGTCACGCGAGCGCACGGCGAGCCGCCGAGCCGAAGCCTACCTCAGACCGGACAGCCAGTATAGGGGGAGAGTGGCCAGCCGGACGATACGGCGGCCATCTTTGTGCCGAACTGCGGGCGGGAGTTTTGGATGGCCAGTAGTGGAGTACACACTCACCGAATCAAAAGCACAAGACAATATGGCGAAATCATTCGTTAGTTAAATGCCTTTGCCTTTCTTTACAGCTATAATATACTCGTAGTAGCCTACTATGTACAGCACAGGAAAATCTGATACAGTGGCTGTAAAAATTATTCGTTACTTGCATTTATCTCGTTTAAAGTTCGTTTACTAGACGTACTGCAATGAAAGTAACGTAAATAAAAAAAATATAGTGTATAGCATTGGTTTTGTATCGGAAGTGCATAACGCTAAAGATTTAACTTACCTGTATTACGTCACATGAATGAAAGTCGTAACCAGTTGTTTACTTGTGACATGCAAAAAGCGTGGGACGTATTAGTACTTCTTGTCACGTCTTCAAACTATTTGCATGTCTCAAGTAACCAACTGCTTACGACTTTCTTTCCTTGCCTCTCGTGGATAAAAAACGAAAAAGATTACAAAAATCAGGTAATATTAAATTTGGCTACTCTAATAACGACCAAATATAACAAGAAAACTACCGTGTCCCTTCTACCCCACATTAAGTAGGCCTATTAAAAACTGTCTTCAAAAGTACCTACAATTATTTACTACGAAAAATGTTTCAGCAACCACGACAGCCGCGGAAAACGTGCTTACAACTTGCCTGCGTCAACAGTCAGGCAATAATAATACTGAAACCAAAATAATGCCTATTGTTCTGATTCGGAACGAAATAAACTTTGACGCTATAAAGTCGAGTGAGCGTGGCACAACAATTACAGGAACTTCCCGTTTCCAGCAAGGACTGTCAGATAATGGCTTCAGAAAAGCTTGTGATGCTACCAGTGTGCACGAACTGTTAAAGAAATAAGAGCTTAAAAATGCAGTAAATTGTAATAGGCCTACCTGTTTTGCGTGAGTAAAAACCTTAAAATCAGAGTTTTCTGAGCAAAGTGAAGAACCAAACATTTATATAGGCGTAACTAAATAAATATTTCGGACAATATATACCATTAAGAAAGTCGTACCTGGACTTTATTACAAGAATTACTCATTCCTTCCTTACTGGGCATTTCAGACTGCAACAAGAAGTTACATTGTTTCAACTCGTATTTAAGATCGTAAACACTAATTACGTACTAAAAACGAAATACAACTTAATCGAACATGCATGCACAACGCATAATAAGTCTGTCAATAATTCAAATACCTTTTAATCGTTTCCAAAAGTCCTCTGAACTTCAATTCACCTCAAAAGCACGGCGAACATAGGAAACGCGAGAGACGTTTGGCAGGAAAATGGCGCCAAAGCTAATCAACCAATCACGGGCAACTTCACCCCTCTCTGTATACAGGCTGCCTACCTCAGACCAGCCGCGGGCGGCACCTGACCTACACTGCTTACTGCTGTACTCCGTTCATCGTAAGAGCAAGCCTCGTGTGAACGTCACACTGTGTGTGTCTCCGCGTTTGCTGGAACCTCGTTCCATTTCGTTTCACGTGGAGCAGAGGACAGTCAAGTGCGATGGTCGGGATGCGTTTCATGCTGTGCTTTACTCGCACGTGGACTCGGCAGTAATATGGGACAACAGCTTCACCGGCGCGTTTAACTGGGAAAGCTGGTCCAACTGACCTGCGGTGGTGTGGACAGTTGTAACGAAGACGTAAAAGGAGACCAGCCCCGACCGTCATTTAATTTTTGAAGACAAGGAGATAATGACAAAAACTCTGCGATACACTTTTAGGTGACCGGACGGAAAACACAACATACTCTCGATGTTAGATACATAGTATTACAATTTAAAAAAAAAGAGTGATGAAAATTCATGACTTTAAGGGGGGAGTAGGACGTCAGACGGGCCGACTTGGAGCAGCAGAGGCACCACAGGAAATTTTAATTTTCACTGTCTATACTTTTACAAGTAAATTCATAACACTTTGTCAGCACGAGCAGCAAGGGTTCAGGATTCACACTTATAGCAGTGGAAGTGCAAAAACGTAACAAAATAATTTTTTTTAGATATGAAATTTCATCATTTTTTCACTTACTGTTGGCTGCATTTGTTGCTATAGGTACATTTTTCTTCTCACGTAAGAGAGATTCTTTGATGAATTTTGCACAGCATACAAACCATACTTACAGTTCTATGAAACTCTAGAATTTTCCAAATCTATAAAAAACTGTAAGAAAAATTGAGATAATTAACTACAAAATTTGACTTTTTCTAAACAAAAAGTTTAAAACGTAACAGCTCATTCATTTTTTCGTAAATTAAATAGATTCTAGAGTTTCAGACACCTGTAAGTATGGTTTCTATGCTGTGCAAAATTCATCAAACAGTCTCTCTTACTTATGAAGAAAAGTGTACCTATAGCAACAAATGCAGCCAATAGTAACTTAAAAAATGATGAAATTTCACATGTAAAAAAAATTATTTTGTTATTTTTTTTATCTTCCGCTGCTACGAGTGTGAATCCTGAATCCTTCCTGGTCATGCTGACAAAGTTTTAAGAATTTACTTGTAAAAGTATAGACAGAGGAAATTAAAATGTCCTCTGGTGCCTCTCCTGCTCCAAGTCGGGCCGTCTGACGTCCTACCCCCCTTGGGTAATTTTTTGCACGACGTGTGTGTGCGGCGCAAAAGCGCACTGGTGCCATTTCACCGTGTAGTTGAATACTGAGGCCACGGAAGGTATTGCAGTCAGTCCTGTGGTAGTGTGTCGACTGCTTCCATATCGGACTCTGAGGAAAGTACTATATTTCAGTGCTGCCAGGCTGATATCGAGGCGATCAACAACAGAATCCCAAGCCACCAAGAAGTCCACATTTCCTCCTTCCCTTCTTTTACGACGTGCTGTTCTGCACTTCGCCATCGTTCGGCAGTGACGTGTGACGAGGCTTCGTGCATCAGTTCCAGTACGTTTGGCAGCTTAGATGTCTTGTTATTCCTCGCGACAGATCCCTCACCTTGGCTCCAAATCAGTTCTGTTGGCTTCAGGTAGCAGTGGTACGGTCACAACAAAATGCGGCACGTGAAATTGTTTCCCGCTTATGACTTTTTCACGCTTATGACTGGCTCGTGTGAGAGAGCACGGAGCTGCAACGGCTTTCGGCCCACCGCCCTCCAGTCGCTCGATTATCAAACGACGACGCTACCGATTAAGCCATGCTCACAATTTCTATTACGTCAGATATTTACTACATCGTATTTCTTGAAAAATGTCAAAGCTGATTTTTCTCTGTAACGTTGTGAAAAACATTAAGAACAACTTGGTTCTCGCCGTTAACGGTGTTCCGCGTGCGTGTTTCACTACGAAGTAGGAAGTAGTCTCATTCTTTTTCACGGTACGTGTGAACAGCGGGACAATCAGAGCACAGGCAGCGCTTACTGTGGCCGTACACGATTTTTGAAGTAAAAATTACGTAGCTAAAGTATGAATAAGAAAAACGCTGACGGCTGTTAATACATCACGAATGTCTTAAAGTTTCATTAGCCGTGAAATAACAATAAGATATCCAATGCATAGGTTGGACCTGCTTCCAAGAGCGGAACAACACCAGTGTAGGAGAGTTACGGCTGCTGAACCATCATCGCGATTGTGTTCGTTTTACATCAGGGTTATTCTGATGATGAACAGAGTGTGGCAGAGGTCAGAGATGACTTCCGCACACTCGCTTTAACCGCGCTCTGCGCGTCCTGAGCCGGCCGGGGTGGCCGAGAGGTTCTAGGCGCTTCAGTCTGGAACCGCGTGGCCGCTACGGTCGCAGGTTCGAATCCTGCCTCGGGCAAGGATGTGTGTGGTGTCCTTAGGTTAGTTAGGTTTAAGTAGTTCTAAGTCCTAGGGGACTGATGACCTCAGAAGTTAAGTCCCATAGTGCCCAGAGCCGTTTGAACGTGCGCGTCCTGTGACGTCGTTACAGTACTCCCCAGTCTCCGCCGCGACTGCCCGCCTTCTTGTAAAGGCCTCGTCGCCAGTGGTGTGCAGGCCGAGTTGCCTCTGCTGTTACGGCAGGCCGAGTCGGTGGGTTCGTGAAACGGCTTTTGGCGCACTACACCGCTAACACAATTTCTCTCTGCCACTATTACACAGGTGTGCGCCAGGGCCAGGTAACGGGATACGAGAGCAAAGGTTCTGCAACACTCCAACAAATTAGTAACACATTAACACAAATGACATGTTGATGTGAATTGTCACCAAATTCTGATTCTTAACAATAAATATGTTCTGAGGAAAAAAATGTGGGGCATTACATATTGAAGGACTCTAGTACATACGGTGGATCGCCCATACATTTACGTCTACGTCTACATGGATAGTCCGCGAGCCACCGTAAGGTACCCGGCGGACAGTAGCCTGTACCACTAGTCGCCACTTCCCCTCCTGTTCCAGTCGCAAACAGAGGGAACAACTGCTGTGTGTACCCCTCTGTGTGAGTCCCAATTTCCTCTATCTTATCTTCGCGGCCCTTACGTACAGTGTATGTTGGCGACAGTAGAATCGTTGGGCAGTCAGTTTCAAATACCGGGTTTCTAAATCCTCTCAATAGTGTTCTTCAAAAAGAACGTCACCTTCCCTCCAAGCATTCCTATTTCAGTTCCCGAAGCATCCCTGTAACATTTATATGTTGTTCGAACCTACCAGGAACAAATCTACGAGGGTCACTCCTAAAGAAATGCACACTATTTTTATAAAAAATCCATCTTTTATTCTACATGTTTGAAAGTTTTACAGTGTGCAGATACATCCTTTAAGAACAAAATTTTCATTTCACCACATAATTGCCATCCCTATCAACTGCCTTACGCCATCTTGGAACCAGCGCCTGTATACCCGCACGGTAAAATTCTGGACCAACCTGTTGGAGCCACTGTTTGGCAGTGTGCACAAGGGACTCACCAGCTTCAAACCTTGTTCCACGAAGAGAGTCTTTCAGTTTCCGAAAGAGATGATAGTCACATGGAGCCAGGTCAGGACTGTAAGGCGGGTGTTGTCCATCCGAGGTTTGTGATCGCTTCCATGGCTTTTTGGCTGACATGTGGCCGTGCATTGTCGTGCAACAGCAAAACATCCTGCTTTTGCCGATGTTGTCGAACACGACTCAGTCGAGCTTGAAGTTTCTTCAGTGTCGTCACATATGCATCAGAATTTATGGTGGTTCCAAAAAAAAATGTTCAAATGTGTGTGACATCTTATGGAACTTAACTGCTAAGGTCATCAGTCCCTAAGCTTACACACTACTTAACCGAAAGTATCCTAAGGACCAACACACACACACCCATGCCCGGGGGAGGACTCGAACCTCCGCCGGGACCAGCCGCAGAGTCCATGACTGTAGCGCCTGAGACCGCTCGGCTAATCCCGCGCAGCATGGTGGTTCCACTTGGCATCATGTCCACAAGCAACAGTCCTTCGGAATCGAAAAATACCGTAGCCATAACTTTTCCAGCAGAAGGCGTGGTTTTGAATTGTTTTTTCTTGGGTGAATTTGCATGATGCCACTCCATTGATTGCCTCTTCGTCTCTAGGGAAAAATGGTGGAGCCTGTCACAATTCTTCCAAGCAATTCATCTCCACCTTTGTCGTACTGTTCCAAAAGTTCGCTGCATACCGTTTTTCTTGTTCCTTTGTGAGCCACTGTCAACATCCTGGGAACCCACCTGGCACAAATATTTTTAACGCCAACAAATGGTTCAAATGGCTCTGAGTACTAAGGGACTTAACATCTTAGCTCATCAGTCCCCTAGAACTTAGAACTACGTAAACCTAACTAACCTAAGGACATCACACACATCCATGCTCGAGGCAGGATTCGAACCTGCGACCGTAGCAGTCCTGCGGTTCCGGACTGCAGCGCCTAGAACCGCACGGCCACCGCGGCCGGCTAACGCCAACACTTTCAGTACTCTGCAAACACTTCCTTCCCCTATCCCAACGTAGCGTGACAATTCGTTCAATGTGATGCGTCTGTCAGCAGTCACCAATTCGTTAACTCTCTGCACATTGTCTGGAGTGTGTGCAGTACGAGGCCTGCCGCTGCGAGGGCAATCCTCAATATTGCCGTGCCCGCTTTAATAACGTAACCTGCTAGCCCACCGACCAACTGTACTTCGATCGACAGCAGCACCTCCAAAAACCTTTTCAACCTCCTGTGGATGTTTCCCACTGTCTCGTTTTCACAGCACAGGAATTCTATGACAGCACGTTGCTTCTGACGAACGTCAAGTGTAGCAGCCACCTTGAAGACACGTTATCACGGCGCCACTCACGGGAACAGGTTGAACTAAGTTTGAAAACAAGCGGGAAGGATGTATCTACACACTGTAAAACTTTGACACATGCAGAATGAAAACTGTATTTTTACAAAAGGAGTGTGCATTTCTTTTGGAGTGACCCTCGTAGCATCCCTTCTCGCGTACTAGTCGTACTATAGGGGGTAACCCAGGTAAGCTATAAATTTCATCAGAGATTACTCCTACTACTGTGCACTCCTCATATCACCTACAAATTTAAGTGTTGCTATACTACAATCGCCGAGATGACCTGCAGATGCAGTGACAATACAGTGTGTGCGCTCGGTGGAGTTTTCCGCAGACAGCGAGAGATGTTTGGACGCACCACGCACCTGCGTCTGTGTCGGCCGTAAAACTCGCCGCCCTTTGTTCTCCCGCGCGGCCCAACTGGCGGAAAGCCTTTAAACACTGTCCGGCACGGCGGCGTCCAAAGAGAAAACAGGGAGTTCATATTTACCAGAACGCTAGGAAATAGCGCTGATGTCAACACCTGCCTCTGTGCTGAACGGAAGAGCCGACACAAAACGGGAAAGAAATTGTCGATTTCATTCCTCGAGTCTCTCCATCTCTCATTACGTGCCTCCTACCTGTTTCATTCCGCAAAATCTTGTACACTACTGGCCATTAAAATTGCTACACCAAGAAGAAATGCAGATAATAAACGGGTATTCATTGGGCAAATATATTATACTAGAACTGACATGTGATTACATTTTCACGCAATTTGGGTGCATAGATTCTGAGGAATCAGTACCCAGAACAACCACCTCTGGCCGTAATAACGGCCTTGATACGCCTGGGCACTGAGTCAAACAGAGCTTGGATGCCGCGTACAGGTACAGCTGCCCATGCAGCTTCAACACGGTTCCACAGTTCATCAAGAGTAGTGACTGGCGTATTGTGACGAGCCAGTTGCTCGGACACCATTGACCAGACGTTTTCAATTGGTGAGAGATCTGGAGAATGTGCTGGCCAGGGCAGCAGTCGAACATTTTCTGTATCCAGAAAGGCCCGTACAGGACCTGCAACATGCGGTCGTGCATTATCCTGCTGAAATGTACGGTTTCGCAGGGATGGAATGAAGGGTAGAGCCACGGGTCGTAACACATCTGAAATGTAACGTCCACTGTTCAAAGTGCCGTTAATGCGAACAAGAGGTGACAGATACTTGTAACCAATGGCACCCCATACCATCACGCCGGGTGATACGCCAGTACGACGAGGACGAATACACGCTTCCAATGGGCGTTCACCGCGATGTCGCCAAACACGGATGCGACCATCATGATGGTGTAAACAGAACCTGGATTCATCCGAAAGAATGACGTTTTGCCATTCGTGCACCCAGGTTCGTCGTCGAGTACACCATCGCAAGCGGTCCTGTCTGTGATGCAGCGTCAAGGGTAGCCGCAGCCACGGTCTCCGAGCTGACAGTCCATGCCGCTGCAAACTTCGTCGAACTGTTCGCGCAGATGGTTGTTGTCTTGCAAACGTCCCCATCTGTTGACTCAGGGATCGAGAAGTGGCTGCACGACCCGTTACAGCCGTGTGGATAAGATGCCTGTCATCTCGACTGCTAGTGATACGAGGCCGTTGGGATCCAGTGCGGCGTTCCGTGTTACCCTCCTGAACCCACCGATTCCATATTCTGCTAACGGTCATCGGATCTCGACCAATGCGAGCAGCAATGTCGCGACACGATAAGCCGAAATCACGATAGGCTACAATCCGATCTTTGTCAAAGTCGGAAACGTGATGGTACGCATTTCCCCTCCTTACACGAGGCATCACAACAACGTTTCACCAGGCAACGCCTGTCAACTGCTGTTCGTGTGTGAGAAATCGGTTGGAAACCTTCCTCATGTCAGCATGTTGTATGTGTCGCCACCGGCGCCAACCTTGTGTGAATGCTCTGAAAAGCTAATCATTTGCATATCACAGCATCTACATCTACATCTACATCTATACTCCGCGAGCCACCTTACGGTGTGTGGCGGAGGGTACTTATTGTACCACTATCTGATCCCCCCTTCCCTGTTCCATTCACGAATTGTGCGTGGAAAGAACGACTGCTTGTAAGTCTCCGTATTTGCTCTAATTTCTCGGATCTTTTCGTTGTGATCATTACGCGAGATATATGTGGGCCGTAGTAATATGTTGCCCATCTCTTCCCGGAATGTGCTCTCTCGTAATTTCGATAATAAACCTCTCCGTATTGCGTAACGCCTTTCTTGAAGCGTCCGCCACTGGAGCTTGTCCAGCATCTCCGTAACGCTCTCGCGCTGACTAAATGTCCCCATGACGAATCGCGCTGCTTTTCGCTGGATCATGTCTATCTCTTCTATTAATCCAACCTGGTAAGGGTCCCATACTGATGAGCAATACTCAAGAATCGGACGAACAAGCGTTTTGTAAGCTACTTCTTTCGTCGATGAGTCACATTTTCTTAGAATTCTTCCTATGAATCTCAACCTGGCGCCTGCTTTTCCCACTATTTGTTTTATGTGATCATTCCACTTCAGATCGCTCCGGATAGTAACTCCTAAGTATTTTACGGTCGTTACCGCTTCCAATGATTTACCACCTATGGCATAATCGTACTGGAATGGATTTCTGCCCCTATGTATGCGCATTATATTACATTTATCTACGTTTAGGGAAAGCTGCCAGCTTTCGCACCATGCATTAATCCTCTGCAGGTCCTCCTGGAGTACGTACGAGTCTTCTGATGTTGCTACTTTCTTGTAGACAACCGTGTCATCTGCAAATAGCCTCACGGAGCTACCGATGTTGTCAACTAAGTCATTTATGTATATTGTAAACAATAAAGGTCCTATCACGCTTCCCTGCGGTACTCCCGAAATTACCTCTACATCTGCAGATTTTGAACCGTTAAGAATGACATGTTGTGTTCTTTCTTCTAGGAAATCCTGAATCCAATCACAAACCTGGTCCGATATTCCGTAAGCTCGTATTTTTTTCACTAAACGTAAGTGCGGAACCGTATCAAATGCCTTCCTGAAGTCCAGGAATACGGCATCAATCTGCTCGCCAGTGTCTACGGCACTGTGAATTTCTTGGGCAAATAGGGCGAGCTGAGTTTCACATGATCTCTGTTTGCGGAATCCATGTTGGTTATGATGAAGGAGATTTGTATTATCTAAGAACGTCATAATACGAGAACACAAAACATGTTCCATTATTCTACAACAGATTGACGTAAGCGAAATAGGCCTATAATTATTCGCATCTGATTTATGACCCTTCTTGAAAATGGGAACGACCTGCGCTTTCTTCCAGTCGCTAGGTACTTTACGTTCTTCCAGCGATCTACGATAAATTGCTGATAGAAAGGGGGCAAGTTCTTTAGCATAATCACTGTAGAATCTTAAGGGTATCTCGTCTGGTCCGGATGCTTTTCCGCTACTAAGTGATAGCAGTTGTTTTTCAATTCCGATATCGTTTATTTCAATATTTTCCATTTTGGCGTCCGTGCGACGGCTGAAGTCAGGGACCGTGTTACGATTTTCCGCAGTGAAACAGTTTCGGAACACTGAATTCAGTATTTCTGCCTTTCTTCGGTCGTCCTCTGTTTCGGTGCCATCGTGGTCAACGAGTGACTGAATAGGGGATTTAGATCCGCTTACCGATTTTACATATGACCAAAACTTTTTAGGGTTCTTGTTTAGATTGTTTGCCAATGTTTTATGTTCGAATTCGTTGAATGCTTCTCTCATTGCTCTCTTTACGCTCTTTTTCGCTTCGTTCAGCTTTTCCTTATCAGCTATGATTCGACTACTCTTAAACCTATGATGAAGCTTTCTTTGTTTCCGTAGTACCTTTCGTACATGATTGTTATACCACGGTGGATCTTTCCCCTCGCTTTGGACCTTAGTCGGTACGAACTTATCTAAGGCGTACTGGACGATGTTTCTGAATTTTTTCCATTTTTGTTCCACATCCTCTTCCTCAGAAATGAACGTTTGATGGTGGTCACTCAGATATTCTGCGATTTGTGCCCTATGACTCTTGTTAAGCAAATATATTTTCCTTCCTTTCTTGGCATTTCTTATTACACTTGTAGTCATTGATGCAACCACTGACTTATGATCACTGATACCCTCTTCTACATTCACGGAGTCGAAAAGTTCCGGTCTATTTGTTGCTATGAGGTCTAAAACGTTAGCTTCACGAGTTGGTTCTCTAACTATCTGCTCGAAGTAATTCTCGGACAAGGCAGTCAGGATAATGTCACAAGAGTCTCTGTCCCTGGCTCCAGTTCTGATTGTGTGACTATCCCATTCTATACCTGGTAGATTGAAGTCTCCCCCTATTACAATAGTATGATCACGAAACTTCTTCACGACGTTCTGCAGGTTCTCTCTGAGGCGCTCAACTACTACGGTTGCTGATGCAGGTGGTCTATAGAAGCATCCGACTATCATATCTGACCCACCTTTGATACTTAACTTAACCCAGATTATTTCACATTCGCATTCGCTAATAACTTCACTGGATATTATTGAATTCTTTACTGCTATAAATACTCCTCCACCATTGGCGTTTATCCTATCCTTGCGGTATATATTCCATTCTGTGTCTAGGATTTCGTTACTGTTCACTTCCGGTTTTAACCAACTTTCCGTTCCTAATACTATATGCGCACTATTTCCTTCAATAAGAGATACTAATTCAGGAACCTTGCCCTGGATACTCCTGCAGTTTACCAATATTACGTTAACTTTTCCTGTTTTTGGTCTCCGAGGACGGACATTCTTTATCAACGATGATAATGCCCTCTCTGGTAAGCCGTCAGGTATTTTATCGTTTCGCCCAAGGGGGGGTCCCTCTAACCTAAAAAACCCCCGTGTGCACGCCACACGTACTCTGCTACCCTAGTAGCTGCTTCCGGTGTGTAGTGCACGCCTGACCTGTCTAGGGGGGCCCTACAGTTCTCCACCCAATAACGGAGGTCGATGAATTTGCAACCATTATAGTCGCAGAGTCGTCTGAGCCTCTGGTTTAGACCCTCCACACGGCTCCAAACCAGAGGACCGCGATCGACTCTGGGCACTATGCTGCAGATATTAAGCTCAGCTTGCACTCCACGTGCGATGCTGGTTGTCTTCACCAAATCAGCCAGCCGCCGGAAGGAACCAAGGATGGCCTCAGAACCCAAGCGGCAGGCGTCATTCGTTCCGACATGTGCTATCTGCAGCCGGTCACACCCAGTGCGTTCAATAGCTGCCGGAAGGGCCTCCTCCACATTACGGACGAGACCCCCCGGCAAGCACACCGAGTGCACACTGGCATTCTTCCCCGACCTACCCGCTATTTTCCTGAGGGGCTCCATAACCCGCCTAACGTTGGAGCTCCCTATAACTAATAGGCCCGCCCTCTGTGACTGTCGGGACCTTGCCGGAGAATCGGCCACTGGCCCAACAGGCGAGGCACCCTGTGGTGGCTCGGAAACGATGTCATCACCACTAGGAAGCACCCCGTATCTGTTGGAAAGGGGTAAGGCAGCTGCCACGCGGCCAGATCCCACCTTCGCCTTTCGGCCAGGCACGCGCGAGCCCACCACTGTCCGCCATTCACCCTGGAGTGATGGCTGACCGGTAAGATGCTCACTGCCGGAAGACGCAGCGACATCAGGGGTTCCATGTGATTCCAAGGCCACCGAAGTAGGCATAGGTCTCACCACAGTTGCCCCAACGCCACTACGAGCCGACGCCTGCGCCTCGAGCTCGATGAACCTAACAGACAAAGCCTCCACCTGCCCCCGAAGAGTGGCCAATTCTCCTTGCGTCCGCTCACAACAACCACAGTCCCTACACATGACTATGTTTACCCTACTCTATAAGGTGAAATTCCCAAGATAATCTTCTGATGAGCTACTCTGATAATCAAGAAACACTCACTGAAATACGAGACGCGAAAACTACGCTAGGTTTTCCCAGAAAAACTATTTAAAAGCTAAGCGCAGCAAATAAGTACAAAAACGCTTTATACAAACAGTACTCGCTGCTGCTGGTGCTGTCGCTCTGGCTGTCACAAGACAACTGCTGATTCAAGTGACTAGTGGCTAACGGCCGCGAAACAAACAAAATACGGTTTTAGGGCGCTTTCTGTTCTAAACGATCAAGAAAACACTAAGAAATCTAACACGAAAACTACGTAAAGTTTTATCAAGAACTGTTAGTTACTATGCAGAGCAGATAAACACAAATAGAATCCCTTCCTTAGTGGAAGGTCGTAAACAAAATGCAAAATAAACGCTTTATACAAACAGTACTCGCTGCTGCTGGTGCTGTCGCTCTGGCTGTCACAAGACATCTTCCTCCTGTCGGCTTAATTTCGCGTTTTTAGCACGTCATCTTCGTGGTGTAGGAATTTTAATGGCGAGTAGTGTAATTTAATCCCACCCATCGTCAGTCGAGTACCGGTGCACGAAACGTGTGTCAGCGTGCATGTTCAGTGTTCAGGTGTGACAGGAACGCTCAGCTGGAGCACAAAAACTTCGTACGGAGACTTGCCATGTTGCGAACGCTTTCCCAAACGGAACACATTTGATGTACATTTGTTGCGAGTTAGTGACGCGAACGAGTGTACCTCAGCCACCCTCCGTCTCTTTGACGTTTTCACGTTCACGCCCACCTCGTTGCTTCCAGTGTTGGCGCTCGGGACGCCTGTCTGCCGTTAAAGCGGCCCGCCGAAGGCGCGCTTCGCGACAGCGCGTCGCGGCTGAAGTGCCGCGCAGCTGCACCAACTGGGAATATGCAGACGTGCGGTGTGTTTACGGCTTTTGCACAAAGATTTTCCGTGATTCCCTGAAATCGCTCGACGCAAATGCCACTGTGGTTCCTTCGAAACAGCACGGCCGACCTTTTTCCCCATCCTTCCCTAATCCGAGCTTCTGCTCCGTTTCTAGTGACGTCGACGTCGTCGGGTCGTTAGACCCGCTCTCCCTTCCTTCCTTTCTTTCTTTTTGCAATGTTGGAACGTGCGGACCCACTAATTCGAGGTGACGGACGGATCGGCGTCAAACAGCTCGGTACACAACTGGACGTCCCTGTCGGTAGAGGCACTCGTCCACTCCGCCCGGACAGGGCACGAAGGCTCAACGGCACCGACCGGCCGCCGCGTCACACGCACTCACCGGATGCGGTTACCGAGGGCCACGCGGTCAGCACACTCCTCTCCCGGCTGTATGTGAGATTACGAGACGGGAGCCGCTACCTCTCGGTCAAATAGCTCCTCACTTTTGCTCACAAGGGCCGAATGCACGCCGTTTGCCAACAGCACTCGGCAGACAGGTTGGTCACCCATCCGAGTGCTAGCCCAGTCCGACATCGCTTAGCTTCGTAGATCTGACGGGAACCCGTACTACTACTGCGTCGAGGCCGTTCGCTTCGTCCACCAGTTGCGGTACTCGAGGCTATGTGCCCGCTCGCCTCCTCGCTGCCTGTCAGAAGACCATAAGGAGCCGCCAAGGACCATCTGTGCCGAATTGCTTGCGAGTTACGAGGTTAACTCTGACAACTTTTGGTAGAACATAAAAAAAAAAAATGGTTCAAATGGCTCCGAGCACTATGGGACTTAACTTCCGAGGTTATCAGTCCCCTAGAACTTAGAACTACTTAAACCTAACTAACCTAAGGACATCACACACATTCGTGCCCGAGGCAGGATTCGAACCTGCGACCGTAGCGGTCGCGCGGTTCTAGGCTGTATCGCCTAGAACCGCTCGGCCGCTCCAGCCGGCGGTAGAACATCGTCACAGGCGATGAAACATGGGTTCGTCACTCGGAACCGTAAAAAAACGGCAATCCGTGGAGCGGCGCCACACCTCCGAAGAGAAAGTTGAAAGGCCCGCGCCCTCAGCCGGTAAAGTAGCGGCGGCGGAGATCTGCTGGATCTCCTCCCTCGTGGTGCAACGATCAGCTGTTAAGTACATTGTGACACCCGCAGGACATCGAGGAAACGACTTGAGCGTGTTCGTCGCCACATAAATGCTAACGAACTTGTCCGAGACAACGCGAGGCCTCACGCAAGAGGATCTGGCAGAACCTCGCCCGGCTGCCGGGCAGCTCTTCCTCGTCCACCCTGCATCCCAGACCTCGCACCTCCCGACATTCATTTGTTTGGCGCAATGAAGCAGGAAGCAGTACGCGGACGATGCGGAGGTCACTGAGAGAGGCGCTCGCTGGCACGCGGCCCTGCCACTGAGGTGGCGCGAGGCCACGTCACTGAGAGAGGCGCTCGCTGGCACGCGGCCCTGCCACTGAGGTGGCGCGAGGCCGCCGCACTGAGAGAGGCCCTCGCTGCCACGCGGCCCTGCCACTGAGGTGGCGCGAGGCCAGGTCACTGAGAGAGGCCCTCGCTGCCACGCGGCCCTGCCACTGAGGTGGCGCGAGGCCAGGTCACTGAGAGAGGCCCTCGCTGCCACGCGGCCCTGCCACTGAGGTGGCGCGAGACCGCCGCACTGAGAGAGGCGCTCGCTGGCACGCGGCCCTGCCACTGAGGTGGCGCGAGGCCAGGTCACTGAGAGAGGCGCTCGCTGGCACGCGGCCCTGCCACTGAGGTGGCGCGAGGCCAGGTCACTGAGAGAGGCGCTCGCTGGCACGCGGCCCTGCCACTGAGGTGGCGCGAGGCCAGGTCACTGAGAGAGGCCCTCGCTGGCACGCGGCCCTGCCACTGAGGTGGCGCGAGGCCGCCGCACTGAGAGAGGCGCTCGCCGCCACGCCGCCCTGCCACTGAGGTGGCGCGAGGCTGCCGCACTGAACGCAGACCGTGTTTCGTAGCCAGAGGAGTGGGCAATAACATGCGGCATTGCAATCCTGAATAAAACCGACCTGCTTTCAGAAAAGGATGCGCTGCGTTACTTATCCAACGCCCCTCACACTTTCTCCTTTTCTCAGTTTACTCTCAGTTCATACACTGTACTTATTAGTTTGTTCATTCCATGAAACAGATCCTGTAATAGTTTTTTACTTTGACTGAAGACAGCAATATCAGCAGCGAATCTTACCACCGACATCCATTCGCGCTGAATTTTAACCCCACTCCTGAAGCTCTCTTTTGTTTGAGTGATTGCTTCTTCGATGTATAGAGTGAACAGTAACAGTGACACACTGCATCCCGGCGTTACGCCTTTTTGATCGGACCATTTCGTCCTCGGTCTTCCATTCTTATTCTACTCTCTCATTTCCTGTACGTCTATACCACTAAGACAAGGCGTTGTTTAACGTTGATTCTAAAAATCTCGTACAGTTCTTGTCCAATTTACTTCATTTTTTACAAACTATTCTGGTAAGCTTTCGGACATGTGTATAATACCTAAAGGGGAAGCGTTGTTTCCAAAAGTGTCGTGAAATTGTTGGGCGACTTACTTCAAAATTTCACACGATGTTCCAGTTAACACTTGCGTAGGGTACATGCTTTTTTTTTAACCAAGTTTTCTATTAAAACTGACAACGAAAAATTCTGTGGTGTGCTGTGGAAACTTGTGGTTCCGTTTTCTTCCTCGTCGTCGCTATCAACTTCCATAACAGGGCTTTCAAACTACAGGACAAATTCGTTCTCCATTGTTTCTTCGTACTTATAATTTTAAACAAAAATTGTATATTCAGCAATGTGCTGTTTTGTTTTAGACTTGCCAGTCAGTTCTAACAGAAAACAGGGTCGGTAAAGGAAAACGACCCACCACGAAGGAATTATCCGAATCAGGTGGAATTTGTAGATGTGATGTAGAAGTACAGAAAAACAAATGATCACAATTTCGGAAAAATTCGATGATTTGTGCTAGAGAAAGGGTTTCACAAATTGACAAGTCAGCAACACGTTGGGACCTTTATGCAAGCAGTTATTCGGCTTGGATTTGATTGACGGATGTTGTCCTGAGGAATTTTCTGTCCAACATTCGTCGTAGATCCTCAAAATCCTGAGTTGTTTGGGGGGGACCTGCCCATAATGGTCCGAACGTTTTCAACTGGGGAGAGATCCGGGGACCTCGCTGACCGACGTAGGGCCTGCCAGACGCGGAGGCACGCAGGAGAAAGGCTCGCGCGTTTGCGGACGGGCATTGTCTTGCTGGAATGTAACCCCAGTACGGCTTGCCACGGAAGTCAACAAAACTTGCCGTTGAATATCGTTGCTGTACTGCTGTGCTGTAAGGGTGCCTCACACGACAACCACACGTGTCCCGCTATCAAAGAAATGGTACCCCAGACCGCCCCATCACTCGTGGTTGTCGGGCCAGATGGCGGTCAGCAAGCAGCTTAGTATCCCACCACATTCCATCGGGAAGTGGCGGACAGTCAAAACTTGAGTACAATGTCTAGAAAGTGGTGGGGTAGCTTCACTTAGAAAATGACGAGAGAGGCTTAATAAGCCTGAGCTTGTTCCCGTGAAGGGAGGACCAATGGCGATGCCAAAGGGACACCACCTCCAACACAAGAGATCACCGGAGCGAATAGAGGAACTCGCGGGCTGAAGTACGAGGACTGCAGCGTCGGCACCAGCGCCAGCAGCCTCGTTTCCTGGCAGACAGACCTGACCAGGGACCCACAGAGGCGTCACACTTGCTCCAGGAAGTGAGCAAGTGACAGTTTTCCTGGACCCTCTGCATTAATGGATGGGCGCATAGAAGGGCGCTGAGAGTGTCTGAGCAGAAGACACAACTGTCGCCGGATGTTCTGCGTGGCCTGATACAGGGCTTAAATACTGAGCAGTGTGCTGGAAGCCGATATCGAAAGACACAGGTGCCAATGGCGAAGGCACGCCCGGCCCTACAGCCATCAGTGTACACGAAGTTCCGTGCGGAGGTCGTGAAACTTACGGCGATAGAGGGGGGCTGGAGTAGTGCCCTTAGGAAACGACTGAAGGCCGAGGTTAGTACAGGCCAGCTGACGCAGCCAAGGTGATGATGGGTTCACACCCACCGGGAAAGCTGCAGGTAGTGCGAAGTTAAGTCGCCGTAGCAAGTGCCGAAAGCGGACTCCAGGACGTAACAGAGAAGAGGGATGCACGCCTTACTGAAAATCAAAGGAATCATAAAAGAAGGAGGCATAGGATGGGTGGCCACGCATGGCAGACACACGGCATCCATACCAGCTGAGGAGAAAGTCACGGCGGTAGGACAGTGGCAGTTGAGCAGCTTCAGCATACAGACTCTCAACCGGGCTAGTGCAAAAGGCGCACGTGGCCAAACGGAAGCCACGATGGTGGATAGTGTTGGGACGGAGCAAGAGAAATGGACGTGCAGATGCATAAACAAAGCACCTTTAGTCCACTTTCGAATGGACAAGGGACCGGTACAAATGGAGGAGGGTGGTTCGATCGGCAACCCAGGAAGTAGCATTGAGGACACACAGGACATTGAGGAACCGCATAGAGTGGGCTGCCAGGTAAGACATATGGGAGGACCGAGAGAGTTTCCCACCGAGCATGAGCCCCAGGAATTTGGTAGTTTCAACGAATGGAAGGGCAACACTCCCAAGATGTAAAGATGGTGGGAGAAACCATTTGCGCCACCAGAAATTCATAGAGACGGTTTTGTTAGAGGAAAAACGAAATCCACTGCCGATGCTCCAGGAGTAAAGACGTACAAGACAGCGCTGAAGACGCCGCTCAGTGGGACAGGTCCGTGGAAAACTGCAATAGATGGTAAAAGCGTCAACAAAAGGGGGGCCGGATATGCCCGGCGGGAGGCAGGCCATTACAGAGTTAACGGCGTTAGCAAAGAGGACGAAGCTCATGACGGAACCCTGAGGCACACCGTTTCCCTGGATAAAGGCAGAACCCACACGCACCTGGAAAACCCGGTCTTTTAAAAACGCCTGAAGGAAACAGGGCAGGCGTCCATGGAAGCCCCCCATGTAAATACGGAAGATACCAGTTCTCCAGCAGGTGTCATAAGCCTTCTCAAAATCGAAAAACGCGGCCACAGTCTGGGATTTCCGCAGAAAACTATTCATGACATGGGTGGACAAAGTAACGAGATGGTCAACTGCAGAACGCGGCACTCTAAATCCACTCTGTGCATTCGTCAGGAAATTGCGCGACTAGAGCTGTGCATGAATCCTACGTTCCACCACCTTGCAAACCCAGCCGGTGAGACAGGTGGGGTAGTAGCTAGAAGGAAGGTTTGTGTCCTTACCGTGCTTAGGTACGACGGTGGCTTCACGCCAACGTCGGAGAAATGTGCCCTCTGCCAAGATGCGGTTGTACGTGTTAAGCAGAAAGTGCTTGCAACATTTGAATGTGGACAGCATCTGGCCCTGGGGTCGAAGATCGGGATGAACTGAGAGCACGGTCCAGCCCCCTCATAGTAAATACGGCATTCTAGCACCCACCATTCAGAGAAGAGTATTGCCCGAGCCTCCTCCACTCGTTTCCGATGGAGGGAGGCAGGGTGATAGTGGGAAGAGGTCGGAAATTCCGCAAAATAGCGGCCCGAGGTGTTGGAGATAGCAACAGGGTCCACGATAACATCGTCTGCTACAGTCGGGCCAGAAATTAGCGAATCGATGTTGGTCCCAGGGAGCCGTCGTAAGTTGGCCCACACGCCTGAGGAAGGGGTGGAACTGTTAAAAGAACTGGTGAATGAAATCCAGCTAGCTTTTTTGCTATCCCAAAGAACGCGACGACACTTTGCACGAATCTGCTTACAATGAATGGAGTTTTCCATCGTGGGATGACGATTAAAAACGCAGAGAGCACGTCTCCGTGCGCGAATTGCGTCGCGGAACGCCTCAGTCCACCAAGGGACTGCGACACGACGTGGCAAAGAGGAAGTGCGACGAATGGAACGTTCCGCAGCAGTAAGGATAACGTTTGTGAAATAGTTCACCTGGTCATCACAACTGGGGAGTGAAGCCGCCAGTCAGCCTCAGTAAGCTGCCATTGGGGTGTGCACACAGGTGGAGTAGGAGTCATCAAACGGATAGCACATGGAAAATGTTCACTCGAGTAGGCGTCAGAAAGAACAATCACTCAACACAACGGGCAAGCTGGGCAGAGCAGAAGGAGAGGTCTGAATGGGAATACCTGCGCGGGAAGCCTGAAAGGAAAGTGTTAAGGCAGAAGAGATTGAATTGATTAACAAGATCAGCCAAGACAGGACCTCTCTGACAGGTTCTGGGATGATGCACATTAAAGTCACCGAATAGCAGAAATGGGGGAAGTAGCTGTCCAATAAACTGAAGAAAGTCTGCCTTGGTGACATGGAATGACACGGGGACATAAAAGATACAGAGGGAAAAAGTCAGGTGGGAAGGAAAAGGCGAACTGCAAGAGCTTGAGGATGGGTAGTCAGGGAGATGGGCGGACTATGAATGTCAACCCATATGAGCAGCATGGCGCCACCATGGGATGGGATGCCAACTTCAGAGATGGGTTCAGAACGAACAGGGTTGAAATGTGAAAGGTAGTGAGGGCGCAATTTCGTTTCTTGAAGGCAAAAAGGGGACGCTGCGGTGCTAAAAGCAGCCGTAAATCATCTTTGTGGGTCCGAAGGCCGTGGACGTTCCATTGGAGGAGAGCCCTGTTGAAGAAATGTAGGGGTGTCACCTCGGCGGCTGCCGAGTCACAGCCTGTGAAGAAGAGTTGCTATGACAGGGCACAGAAGAAGGAGGATCCCGCTCCACGGGGTCCACAGATGCATCGGCTTGCCTGTGGGGTCAGTCTGAGGAATCCCACACTGAAGACCGGTTGCTGGTGAACACCGGTGACCGGGCTAGGCTATCACGTGGCGACACTGTCAAAGAGGATCTTCGAGTCGACAGAGAAGAAGACTGTTTGGTGGACTTCTTCGATCCTTTCTGGTTAGAGGAAGGCTCGGGTGTTGGTCGGCTGGAGGGGTAGGAAGTCTTCGTGGGAGTACTCCTCCTGTCCTTTCTGGCCTACCAGTTGTGTAGCTGGTGGCTTCGCCCCTTGAGGCGTTTTGTTCCACAGCTGGGCGGAGGGATGGCGATGCTGCCTCGGCACTAGACCATTTCACAACCTCAGACCTGAACTGGAGGTCGCACATCTTCGTGTCCACGTCCTTCACGGTACGAGGGGTAACAAGAACAGAACTGTAGGTGCCAGACGGGAGAACGCAGGGTTTGCGACTAGCCAATAACTTGCGAGCAACTGGGTAATGCACTTTTTCCTTTACCCATATCGTTTGGACAGCCCACTGATCGAGATAGATGGGACAATCCCGAGAGGAGGCGGCACTGCTGCCATTGCAGTTGATACAGCAGGGAGAAGGAGGCAGACAATCGCCCTCGTGCGTGTCTCTACCACAAGTGACACACTTGGCTACGTGTCGAAAAGATGTTCTAGTGTGGCTGAAACGATGGCACTGGAAGCAGTGCATAGGGTTCGCAGCGTATGGCACGACTGTGACAATCTCATAGCCTGCTTTGATCTTGTACGGAAGCACCACTCTATCAAACGCGAGACAACGAGTGTGCGTGGGCAGTAAGGAGGAATCTACGTTTTTCATTACCCAGTGGACGGCAATGACACAGTGATCAGAGAGGTACGATTGGATTTCAGCCTCAGTCAGACTGTCGAGCAGCCTAGTATAAACAACACCACGGGATGAGTTCAGAGTTCAACACAGAGAGCCGTGGACAAGCGAGGTTGCGAGCTGCTGTTGTGCTTGAGAACGAGAAGTAGTCTCCGAAAGCAAAGCGCCATTCCGTAAACGAGAGCAGGATTTCACAGGGCTAGCAACTGCATCAACGCTTTTCTGAATAATAAACGGATTTACCGTGGCAAAGGACTACCGTCTGCAGTAAGTGGGACCACGAGGATCCGTGGTGCAGCGAGAAGGGTCTCTGAATCGTTCATTACGTTTACACTTTGTAGATGTTTACTGTGAAGATGATTGCCCCATTGTGAGAAATTCCCCCACGAATGCCTGTGTCTCCGATAGCACGATCGATCAGACTGGGGCCCCCTTGAAAAGGGGGTGCACACCCACCTTAGGTGACTGTTCATACCTCAGGTCACACATCCCGAACACCTGACAGAGGCACCAAACGATAATTTGTGAAGGGTACAGTTGAGGCAATCAACCCCCCCTGGGCCTGGCCCGTACCAGGGGATACACACGATCCCCACCAGTCGACCCGGGGCTGCGAATTACGCGTTACACACTCACCTGTTGTGCGTGAGACGCGTGGACCGGCCTCCAGCAGTGCACAGGGAGGGACCTCAGACGCCGAAGCGGAGGAAGGGAAGCAAAGGAAGGAATAGGGAGCGGAAAACAATGGTGAGACTGTTGTTACGTCATTGACAGACATTGCAGAACATTTCCAATAACAACCCAGGCATGTTCCCGAAGGGAGGGGAAAAAGAGTATCGAGAGGATAGACATGTAGCAGGGAAGGAAAAAAGTGCTGCACAGGCTGGGGCCCCGAACCCACCGCAGAGTGGCGAGCCCCCTGGGGGCTCTAAGTTCATCGTCAGCGTGCTCTGCGGCTGTGAAGGTGTTGATTCTCACTGATGTCACGCCAAGAGGCGGTACCATTATTTCAGAAGCATATGTCAACACATTTACAAAACTCGAGATGCGCTTCTGACAGCTTCGGCGCCAAAGCAACCCAGGACATGTCTTGCTGTAACAGGATAACGCTCGACCCAGCACAAGCCTGAGGACTGCTCAACACGTTGCAACACAGGGTCGGACAGTGTTAACCCATCGACCCTACAGCCCTGCTCTAGCCCCCTCGCACTTCCACTTGTTTAGGGCATTAAAGGAAGACAGTTTGAGGACGACGAGGAGGTGATTCACACAGTGAAGCACTGGCTCCGCCATCAGGACGAGGACTGGTACCGACAGGACACACACGCCCTCGTTTCGGCTGGAGGAAGGCCACAGAACAGGATGGGGATTACGTGGAAAAATAGGATGTGTAGATGAGACACCATTCTTTGATGTGTGTAATTCTCACAGTGTTCAGTAAAGAATTGTTGGACGAAAGATGCGGTGTGTTACTCTCTGGGCAAACCTCGTCAACTGTTGAACGCTACTTCCAGATCGACGAACCCTATGAGCGAATGTAGATTTTTCCTAAACTTTGGTTCGATTATCAGTCGCAACGTCAGAACTGCCCCTCCGGTGTCCGCTTTAGTCTTGAAATTATGTGGTTGTTTTTGTCGGAAATCGCGCCCGTCAGTTCGCCTCTCGAAACGCTGACGTCACCTCCGGCTGGTGAACTCTGAGTGCGTGTAGGCTGCGGCCCCAGGAGTCTCCGTGTCCCACGTGGGTCGTGGTGTTCCGCCCGCAGCGGCGGCGCCAGCGGCACCAAGTGTTCGGACAACCTGCTCCCCCCCCCCCCCCCCCTTCTGCAGACGGCGAGTTGCGGCTTTGGGCAGTCTGGTCCGGAAACAGCCGCCCGCCGCCCGCCGCCCGCCGCCAGTGTTGTCGTGAGAGTCAGCACGGGGTGAGCACAGGTCAGCGTTGCTGACTCACGCCACGCACAGGGACTCCGCCCGTCACTAGCGCCACCGTTTATCTCTTTTTATTTCTCAAAAGCGAGACGCCTGCAGAATTTTAAGAAAAACGCTTATTTTACTCGTAACATGTAAGCATTCACGGCCGGCGTCTTCATTAATTAAAACTTCCGGGCTGAATTGCCGTGGTCCATATATAAAACGTCTTCTCCTTCCTGACGTTTCGTTGCCTACTGCGGGCAACATCTTCTGAGGTGAGTCGGCGACTGGCTGCTAGGCGCTGGAGGTCCCGCTTGTATAGAGCGCTTAGATGGCGCCACCACTCGTCACGTGCTTTCGACTTTAAAACTATCTCTGGCTAGTGCCATCTCTCTCGATTACAGGTAATCGATAGTCACTTCGTGGTACAGAGTCGACCGCCATATCTTGTCTAGTTTCAATCCTTCTTCTTTTTTTATTAAAATTATTCTCGTGCTTGTAGATCTCTATAGCTTCTCTATACATGCGGGTATAATAATGTGAGGTCCTAGCTATCACGTTTGTCTCACTAAATTTTATTTCGTGATCACCGTCTTTGAAAACGTGTTCCGCTACTGCTGATTTCTCAATCTGTCCCAATCTACAGTTCCTTTTGTGTTCCGTTAGGCGGGTATTAACACTCCTTTTAGTAGTTCCATATAAACCATGCCACAGCTACACGGAATTTTATACACACCTGGGGTAGCTAAGGGGTGTCGTGCTTCTTACCTGGGGTAGCTAAGGGGTGTCGTGCTTCTTTCACCGATCTTAAACTTTCACTAATTTTCTTGGTAGGTCGAAAGATTGTCTCCACTTGAAACTTGGCCAAAACTTTCCCAATACGGTCCGTGATGTTACGAATAAATGGAGGAAAAACTTTTCCAGCCGACGGTTGTTGTTGTCGTGTATTTTCGGACACTTTTCTTCTAGGGTGCAGTGCTCGATCTATTTCGTTGTCAGTCTACCCATTTCTCTTGAAAGCCGACTCATCTCAGAAGATGTTGCCCGCAGTAGGCAACGAAACGTCTGGAAGGGGAAGTAGTTTTATATATGGACCACGGCAATTTAGCCCGGAAGTTTTAATTAATGCTTATTTTACTATTTACAATTTATTCAAAAACAAGGACATTATAACAATGCATTAATTACACACACTGAAGCGCCAAAGAAACTGGTATAGGCATGCGTATACACATACAGTTACGTAAGTAGGCCGAACACGGCGCTGCGGTCAGCAAGCCTATATACGACAACAAGTGTCCGGCGTATTTGTCAGTCAGACCGGTTCTGCCCTCCTCCCGCCAGAGGTTCGAGTCCTCCCTCCACCACGTGTGTGTGTGTGTGTGTTGTGGTTTCTTTTTCTTAGCATAACTTACTTTAAGTTAGTGTGTCAGTGTAGCGACTGATGACCACAGCCGTTTGGTCCCTCAGGAATTCACGCACATTTGAACAGTTTTGGTTACTGCCGCTACAATAGCAGGTTATCGAGATATAAGTTTGATTGTGGTGTTATAGTCGGCGCACGAGCGATGGGACACAGCATCTCAGAGGTAGCGATGAAGTAGGGATTTTCCCGTACGATTATTTCAAGACTGTACCGTTAATATCAGGAATCCGGTGAAACATAAAATCTCCAACATCGCAGCAGCCAGAAAAAAATCCTGCAAGGACGGGGCCAACGACGACTGAAGAGGATCGTTCGACGTGACAGAAGTGCGACCCCTCCGCAAATTGCTGCAGATTTCAATGCTGGAGCATCAACAAGTGTCAGCGTGCGAAACATTCAACGAAACATCATCGATATGGGCTTTCGGAGCCCAAGCCCCATTTGTCTACCCTTAATGACTGCACGACACAAAGCTTTACGCCTCGTCTGGGTCCGTCAACACAGACATTGGACGGTTGATGACTGGAAACATGTTGCCTGGTCGGACGAGTCTCGTTTCAAATGGTATCGACCGGATGGACGTGTACGAGTATGGAGACAACCTCATGAATCCGTGGACCCTGCATGTCAGAAAGGCACTGTTCAAGTTGGTAGACGTTCTGTACTGATGTGGGGCGTGTGGAGTTTGAGTGGTATGGGACCCCTGATACGTCTAGATACAACTCTTGACAGGTGACACGTGCGTCAGCATCCTGTCCGACCACCTGCATCTATTCGTGTCCACTGTGCATTCTGATGCACTTGGGCAATTCGAACACGACGATGCGACACCCCGCAAGTCAGGAATTGCTGCATAGTGGCTCCAGGAACAGGAAGTAGGCTTGTAAACTTCCCGTAATTTACTGCGACTATGGCTTGACTACTGTACTGAAATCAAATAAATTTGAAAAACGTACATTCAGCCGCAGTCCTTAAGACAGTCAGCTGAAATTACAAAACCAAAATATCAGTTAGGCAGGAAGCATATGGCTTCGTCACGATTCCTGAACAAAACGTGTGTGATGCCTTTTATCATCCTTTTATAGGAAATGCTGTCAGCTGCTACGCACAACGCCCGGCTTCTATTCAAAACAAGCGTTTGCGTTTTTTAACTGTTGCTTAATCCAGCACAGTTACCGGAATATTATAACGATAAGGAGCATAAAATATTAGAAAACGTTGATGAGAGAGTGAACTATTGTACTGAATTCGATACTAAGTAAAAACTTTCGCCATTCACGGACCTTTACATTTGAAAAAATGGCTCTGAGCACTATGGGACTTAACTGCTGTGGTCATCAGTCCCCTAGAACTTAGAACTACTTAAACCTAACTAACCTAAGGACATCACACACATCCATGCCCGAGGCAGGATTCGAACCTGCGACCGTAGCAGTCCCGCGGTTCCGGACTGCGCGCCTAGAACCACTAGACCACCGCGGCCGGCCTTTACATTTGAATGTCAAGACACAAACCACCTTAAAAAAAAAATATATTGTTACGAGAAATTTACCTGTAGAATGAAACATTACTTGCTTCACCATTCTTTCGGTTCAGCTACGCGCCGCACAGGATTTCAACTTTATAACAAACAATTGCACTGAAAGTACAACATCTACGTCTGTGTGATTACTTTGCTATTCACAATAAAGAGTCTGGAAGAGGGTTCAATGAACCACCTTCAAACTGTCTCTCTATGGTTCCACTCTCGAACGGCACGCGGGAAAAACGAGCACTTAAATTTTTCTGTGTGAGCCCTGATTTCTCTTATTTTATCGTGATGATCGTTTGTCCCTATGTAGGTGGGTGGCAACAGAATGTTTTCGTAATCGGAGGAGAAAACTGATGATTGAAATTTCATGAGAAGATCCCGTCGCAACGAAAAACGCCTTTATTTTAATGATTGCCACTCAAATTCATGTATCATGCTGTGACACTAACTCCCCTATTCCGCGATAATACAAAACGAGCTGCCCTTCTTTGTACTTTTTCGATCTCATCCTGATGCGGATCCCACACCGCACCGCAGTACTCCAGAATAGGACGGACAAATGTGGTCTAAGCAGTCTCTTTAGTAGAACTGTTGCACCTCCTAAGTGTTCTGCCAATGGATCGCAGTCTTTGGCTTGCTCTACCCGCAATATTATCTATGTGATCGCTCCAGTTTAGGTTATTTGGAATCGTAATCCCTAAGTATATAGCTGAATTTACAGCCTTCAGATTTGTTTGACTTATCGCGCAATCGAAATTTACCTGATTTCTTTTAGTAGTCGTGTGAATAACTTCACACTTTTTTTATTCAGGGTCAACTGTCACTTTTCGCACCATACAGAAATCTATTCTAAATAATTTTGCAATTCGTTTTGGTCATCTGATGAGTTTACAAGACGGTAAATGAGAGCATCATCGGCAAACAATCTAAGAGGGCTACTCAGATTGTCTTCTATGTCGTTAATATAGATCAGGAACAATACAGGGCCTATAACACTCGATGACTTTCCGTCTATTACTACGAACTGCGACCTTTCTGACAGGAAATCACGAATCCAGTCGCACAACTGAGGCGATATTGCGTAGGCACGCAGTTTGGTTAGAAGACGTTTGTGAGGAACGGTGTCGAAAGCCTCCTGGAAATCTAAAAATATGGAATGAATTTGACATCCCCTGTCGATAGCACTCATTACTTCATGAGTACAAAGAGCTAGTTGTGTTTCACAAAAACGATATTTTCTGAATCCGTGCTGACTATGTGTCAATAAATCGTTTTCTTCGAGATACTTCACAATGTTCGAATACAGTATACGTTCCAAAATTCTACTGCAAATCGACTGGCCTGTATTTCAGTGGATTTCTCCTACATTTAAGGAAAAAGCAAACTGAACTGTATAGCAGAAGCAGTGTGGAGGCGATGCCGCCAGCAGTCAGGAAGTCGGGATTTTCGTTGCAAGATAACGAGCAGAGTGTACTGTACTACACAGTGTACTGCTGTAAGGTTTCCAAAGTTCCTACGAAATGGAGCAAGATTAGGTTAATCGAAATGCGAGTATTGTGAGCGTTCTGGTAAGTGACGCGCGATTACTTTAACGGTTTTGTTCAAACAGAAACTCTTGTTTGTAGGCTGCCGTCTTAGATGTGTGGTGCCTCACGCACGACAGTACGGGGTATCGACCGAAATTTGTGACTGCATTGAGGACTTCACGGTGGGGAGGACGCAGAAAGTCATCGTGGAAGCAACTTCGGGGCCCTTGCACTTCATGTTGTACACAAATAACCTTGAACACAATATCGCTGGTAACCTCCGACTTCTGGCAGATGATGCAGTTATCTGTACCGATTACTGGCTGCAAAAAGACGCAAGAACAGAATCATGATGAGACCTCAAAGTTGTGCAAAATGGTGCACCTCGCTTCCAAAGTTCAGGAAAGCAAAATTGTACGTGCACCTTGCTTTCAATGATCCGAAATGTAAAATTGTAAACCTAACAGACGTGCTTCCGTGAAACTTCCGGCTGTTACACATTAAATGCCGGCCGGCCGTGGTGGCCGAGCGGTTCTAGGCGCTACAGTCTGGAGCCGCGCTACCGCTATGGTCGCAGGTTCGAATCCTGCCTCGGGCATGGATGTGTGTGATGTCCTTAGGTTAGTTAGGTTTACCTATTTCTAAGTTATAGGGGACTGATGACCTCAGCAGTTAAGTCCCATAGTGCTCAGAGCCATTTGAACCATAGTTCCGCGTAGTCAGCGCGCCCATAACTTTCCCACTAGAGCGCGCCCCGCTAAGCACAACAGCGCAGGCGCAGCGCTCGTCCGTCTCCGCACTACGAGATGGCGCTGCCTTAGAGACGGACCAAATTCTGCTTCCGCCGATCCGCGTATTAATATGTAACACAGCCAATGAGATTGCTGGTAACGTAGAACCTTTTCTCCTCGCGGATCACACTCGCACCGTGATACATGAACGCGCGAGGTATTACAACGAGTGTACAGACCTCCGATTAGTCAGTCTGCATCAGTCGGTACCAGTCTGCATAGTCCTTGGACACCTTCATAAGTTACAAGATTAAAGGGAAAAGTGAAATGTGATGATGGAAACATAGGTTTGACGTGGGGTCGCAACTTTTTGAGTGAATGTCATTCGTGGCCGCCATCTTCAAATCCGCCATTTTGGATTCGTCATTTTTTTTTACATAAAATAACACTCGCTTGAGCTCTGCAATTGTGTGGTGTAATTTGTTTTTGTGTTATCTTGTACAGTTGAGAGGTTATGAATGTTCAAAGTTGGGAAATTACCTTCATACCGACTGCTACAACACATGTTCTACGTGCTGTCCTTCCCAGTATCAAGGTAACTTTGAACATTAATAACTTCTAAACTGTACAATTCCAGAGCTCAAGCGAGTGTTATCTGATGTGTCATACACCCCCTTCCCATTAAAAAAAATGACTTGAATCCAAAATGGCGAACTTCAAGATGGCGGCCATGAATGACATTCACTCCAAAAGTTGCGGCCCCACGTCAAACCTATGTTCCCATCATCACATTTCAATTTTCCCTTTAATCTTCCAACTTATGAAGGTGTCCAAGGACTTTTGACTCGCCCTGTATATATCAGACATCATTTTGATTCAGAAGCCAATGTCTGTAATACCTTTGTGTCTTAATTTACAATGGCTGCTGGATCAAAATGGATCCACAAGGGAGACTGCTTACAAATCCATTCTAGAATATTGCTCAAGTGTGTGGGACCCGTACCAGAGAGCAGTAACAGGTGATGCTGAATGTGGACAGAGAAAGGCAGCGCGAACGGTCACAGGTTTGTCTGATCTGTGGGAGAGTGATACCGAGGTGCTGAAGAAACTGAACTGGCAGACTCTCGAAGATAGGCAACAGTTACCCAGAGAAAGCCTACTTACAAAATTTCGAGAACCAGCTTTAAGTGACGAAAGAATACAGGGTGAAAAGTATTTAAACCGACAAACTCTGGGAAGTTGTAGGGGACATCAAAACAAATATTTTTCCCTAATGTCATATTTTCCTATGAGGATTATTCAAACCGGTGAAGGCTGTAAAAAAATCGTGTAAACAATTGTTTTCATTGGGGAACAAAAACACGTGAACCGTACCATGTCCTAGTAGAACGACGAGCACTCCAGTTTCACAAGGAAAAACAGTGCATTTATGAGATTGTATTACTGACTGTCAGTACTATGCGTTGCATCTGAATGCAGTGAATTGGACACCATCGTAGCTGAAAAAGATCATAATTTCCAAACATAAGAAATTTACAGCCAACCGCTTACAAATAACTCTTTAGTAAATCTGGCTTAGGTTTCGACACCTAAGCCTGTCGACATCAAGATGGAATTGAAGAATCGTAAAATTCCATTCCGGAATAGCAATGGTCGGGATTCACAGCAACCATGCTGAAGTCAAAAATAAATAATAAATAAAAATACGTTCCACCCTTGTCACCTATACCTAGCTACCAGTAGCATCTACAGGGCGAAAAGTATTTAAACTGACAAACTCTGGGAGGTTGTAGGGGACATCAAAACAAATATTTTTCCCTAATGTCATTTTTTCCTATCAGAATTATTTAAACCGGTGGAGGCCGTATTACGATCTTGAGTTGTTAGAGGGCGTATTACGCTCTTCAGTTGTAGGCAACTGCTGTCCACCAGTGTAGCAGTGCATTGTCTCCGTTTACTAATGGAGCGATACACCTGGAGTGAGTACACTGATATGGCTGGTGCGTACTACGTAGCGCACCACAACGGACGAACTGCACAGCGGGTTTATCAACAGCAATATCCTAATCGCCGTATCCCGCATCATACGACCTTTGCTGCTGTGTACCAACATCTGCGTGAGACCGGGTCATTTCGTGCGACTGCTACGGTCGCAGGTTCGAATCCTGCCTCGGGCATGGATGTGTGTGACGTCCTTAGGTTAGTTAGGTTTAAGTAGTTCTAAGATCTAGGGGACTGATGACCACAGCAGTTGAGTCCCATAGTGCTCAGAGCCATTTTTTGACCCGGGTCATTTAGCAGATTACCGGGACAGGGACGCTGTCGCACGGTAAGAACGCTGCAATTTGAGGAAGCTGTCTGTGGACCGGGGTCCTTCAATCAGCACTCGTGAAATTGCATGTAACACGGGGACGAATCAGACGAATGTAAGAACAGTTCTTCGAGAGCAATTGTTACCTCCATTTCACTTACAGCGTGTCCACAACCTGGAACCAGGCACAATTCGCATGTTTGGAGTGAGGATAACCCACATGCCACAGTTACTAGCGCTCGTCAAGTGCGGTTCTTCGTTAATGTGTGGGTCGGTGTTGTTGGGGACTGTTTAATTGGGCCGTGTCTGCTACCTAGGCCATTAAATGGCAGGCACTATTACAGTTTTCTCTCCAGAGCATTGCCAGAATTGCTGGAAGACGCCCCGCTCCCTACAAGACAACGCATGTGGTTCCAACATGACGGGGCGCCGGCACATTTCAGTCGTCGTGTGCGTCGATTCCTGGACCGACGGTTCCCAGAGACGTGGATCGACAGAGATGGTCCTGTACCGTGGCCTGCTCGATCCCCAGATATGTCCCCTCTGGACTTTTTTGTTGGTTTAATTAATTTGTCGCCAGAGAAATCTTCCTCTACCTGTTTAAATACTCCTCATAGGAAAAAATGACATTAGGGAAAAATATTTGTTTTGATGTCCCCTACAACCTCCCAGAGTTTGTCGGTTTAAATACTTTTCACCCTGTATACTACCAGCTCTTAGTGTTGCAGCCGTAGGCACTGCAAGGATACCATTCGACTAAGTACAGCGTGCATCCGGGCGTTTAAACCATTCAGTGTGTGCTGCACACATGAATGGGACAGGGAAAAGTCATAATGACTGTTAGAATGCGAAGTACCCTCTCTCGTACACTTCACAGTGGTTTGCACATAATGACACACCTGTAGATAAGACGATCTAGTACCACCCCAGTGTTCGGTGCTGTCGTCGGGCTCACCATTTTCGCTGAAGGTGTCTCTTTCTTCTGCCATATCGACGGAAGCTGCAACTGTGTCGGCTATGCTAAGACTCTGTATCGATACTTGGCCTGCCGCAGACAAGCCACGTCTCACGGCTGTACGGTCCTGCGTGGCGGAGCGAACATGTCCCACCTGTCGGGCGCTAGTCGCGTGGGGCCGTTCGGATCCTGCGTGGTCGGGAGTATAGCTCTCCTGAAGCTATCGATTCACGACAATCCTGCAGCCCCGACCGACACGATGAGGCGAGCTGCGTTTCAGTACGACAAACAGCAGTGTGAATGAGCCGCATGTCAAAAGTGCCACAAAGTGGTTGACTACGTTGTTAGAACAATCGCGCCGCAATCACAGTTACTCTCAAATTTAGCTACGCTTTGTAGCTGAGCTATTATAAACCAATAAATAGTATGGTTTTCATGCACTGTTACTTTAAGGAATTTAATTTCGCGTTCATAAGTACTGGTTGCGAGTCCCTCTTTTTTTCTCCCTCTGTGTGTTGCGGCCGACTGACACTCGCCTGCTGTGGGTCGTAGCCTGCCGCGCTGGTCAGAGATATTAAGAAGACCAGTTCCACGACACCGCACAGATGCTGCTCTCTAGTATTTCATCAATAATTACTGACAGTTACATTTTTGTTACTTCGCTGAAAGAAATTTGAGGCAACGGAGTGTAAGCACGTTACTTAGGTCCGTTCTGCAGAGTGTAACATCGATGAAAAATAATATACAGGGTGTATAAAAAAGGATCATCCGATTTAAAAAAAAATCATAACTACTATGTTATTTGAGATATGTGCGTGAACAACGTGCTGTTGGAGAGAGCAAACTCTCGAGTCTTACATGGTTCCCGCTAGGTAGCAGCAGTGTGCACCCACTTCAGTTCTAGTAAAGTGGTGTAGGGACAACAGAAAGCGTTTTGTGTTCTACGTTTTGCGCAATGCGGGTCGGTAACAACTGTTCAGCGTGCCTTTCGTACCAGGTATGCTGTGGTTCGCCTACAGCACAGAGCATTAGACGACGGTACGAACAATTCCGAGAAACAAGTTGTTTGTGTAACGGCAAATCGCCGGGCCGTCCCCGAGTGTCTGACTCAGACGTCGAACGCACCCGCCACAGTTTCACGAGGAGTCCGCGGAAATCCGTTCGCCGTGCAGCTCGACAGCTCAGCATGCCCCCCGATGTCCGTCTGGCGTGTGTTGCGTCGACGTTTACCGCACAAAATCCAGCTGCTGCAAGCTCTTCGTGAATGTGACAAACAACAACAACGTGTGGAGTTCTGTCATTTCGTCCTTGGCGAGATGCAGGATGACAGTGTTTAGTGGCGAGGCAAGGTGTGCCGATATGGGGTACAGAACAACTGGAGGAAGTTGCACAACATGAGAGGGACTCCTCAACATTTAATGTGTTTTGCGCAGTTTCACGGGAAAAGATGTGAGGTCCGTTTTTCTTTGCCGAGAACACTGTCACAGGAAGGACGTATCTCGATATGCTTGAGAACTTTCTTTTTGCCACAGTTGCAGACTGATTCGAACGACTTCCTTTATCAACAGGATGGGGCACCGCCACACTCCCATCTGGAAGTGGGGTAATTTTTAAATCGAAGGATTACTGAACGATGGATCACTCACACTCGACCAAATGATTCAGCCTTACATTACTGGTCACAGGACCTGACTGTATGTGATTATTTACGCGGGTTTCTAAAAGACACTGTTTCTGTGCCTCTGTCACCAACAACAATGAATGAACTAAGGCACGAAATAACAGCGGCTGTGAAAGCTCTAACTGAAGACATGCTCACTGCAGCGTGGGAATAATTTGAATACCAAATTGAGATATGCTGTGTATCTCGATGGGGAGGGATACTGAACACTTATGAAAAGGTATGAAAAGAAATTTCTTGAGTTTCTTTTTCATTAAAGAGCAATATTCATTGTATGTATTTATTAGTTGCAGAAATTTAGACACGCAAAATCCGATGACTCTTTATGATATAGCCTGTATTGTACAGTAGCAAAAGAGTAATTACACTGCATTTTACGTCATAGCGATGAACCAAAATCGGTTATTACATTTTTCTGGAGTTAGCCGACTCTTAGTAAAACGATCATTGAGCCTGCAGTTTGCGGACGTAGTTCGTCTGCTCGCAGTAGTACGCAATTTAATTATCAGTCTTTCGAATACAATAGTTACACTCAGGCGTATAATCTATATTACTAAAGGACTTCCCAGAACCCGCCAGTAGTTGCACGTTGTCTATCTGACGGCTTTCAGTGGGGCAGGAAAAATTTCATTTTCAACATTTCCTGTAATTATTGACAAAAGTTTGTACTGACAAATGAGCCGCCAGCTTAGCCGAGGGCACTACTGCGCTGCTTCCTGGCCTCGGGAGGCGCGCCGGATTAACGACAGGGGCCGGTGTGGTGTGCCGGCCAGCCCGGATGTGGTTTTCACGTGGTTTTCCACAACCCACTAGGTGAATGCCGGGCTGGCCCCACGTCCAGCCTCAGTTACACGACTCGCAGGCATTCGACACACGTTCGCACTGTTTCGTGATGTACACTTGATGCAGACAGGCGGGGCGGGGTACACAGATTCCGGCAGGGGGGGCACCCGGCGCCCCCCCTCTAACTAACCGTGCCATGTGCGATTGTAACAGCGCCGAACCCTGGGCACACTGCGGGACACAGGCTCGAGCAACAGCAAATAGTTTGGTTAATCTTGTGTTAGTGAGACAAGCAGTGCAGTTAGACACTGCCTGCCGAGCGAGGTGGCTGTGGCAGTGGTCAGCACACAGGGGTCGCATTCGGGACGACGGCGGTTCAAACCCGCGTCCGGCCGTCCTGGTTTAGGTTTCCTGTAATTTCCCTAAATCGCTGCAGGTAAATGCCGCGATGGTTCCTTTGAAAGGACACGGCCGATTTCCTTGACACAATCCGAGCTTGTACTCTAAGTACCTCGAAGTCGACGGGAGGTTAAACTCAGTCTTCCACTGTTCCTTCCAGTAACTGCGCGTTTGACTCGCGGGAACGTAACTGACAACGCACAGATACGCGGAATTTATTCATACAGTATTTCAGAATGGGGGCAGTCAGCGCCTTCTCATAAACTTCAAGTACAATTTCAAACCCTTTCTGTACCTGACACCGCCCACGAAATGCTGAAACGAAAAAAAAAGTTTATTGCATACTACATTTTTGCTGTTCATAGAGTCAAACTTCGGCATTGGACGTGACGTTCTAACTTAATGTTTTTCTTCCTACTGGCTATGTCCGTAACACAGTTTACAGACACCAACTAGATATACCGTATGTGATAAAATCAGAGAGATTAGAGCCCACACAGAGGCATACCGACAACCTTTCTTTCCACGGACAATACGAGACTGGAATAGAAGGGAGAACCGATCGAGGTACTCAAGTTACCCTCCGCCACACACCGTCAGGTGGCTTGCGGAGTATAGATGTAGATGTAGATATCCGGACAGCCCAAAACGATACTTTTTCAAATTATGTGCATCGTGCTGCCACCTACTGCCAGGTACTCCATACCAGCGACCTCATTACTCATTAGACATCGTGAGAGAGCAGGCGCTCCGCGGAACTCACGGACATGGAACGTGGTCAGGTGGTTGGGTATCACTTGTGTCATACGTCTGTAGGCGAGATTTCCACACTCCTAAACATCTCTAGGTCCGCTGTTCCCGATGTGCTAGTGAAGTGGAAACGTGAAGGGACACGTACAGCACAAAAGCGTACAGGCCGACCTCGTCTGTTGACTGACAGAGACCGCCGACAGTTGAAGAGGGCCGTAATGTGTAATAGGCACACGTCTATCCAGACCATCACACAGGAATTCCAAACTGCATCAGGATCCACTGCAAGTACTATGACAGTTAGGCAGGAGGTGAGAAAACTTGGATTTCACGGTCGAGCGGCTGCTCATAAGTCACACACACCGCCGGCAAATGCCAAATGACACCTTGCTTGGTGCAACGAGCGTAAACATTGGACGATGGAACAGTGGAAAAACGTTGTGTGGAGCGACGAATCATGATACACAATGTTGCGATCCGATGGCAGTGTGTGGGTATGGCTAATGCCCGGTGAACGTCATCTGCCAGCGTGTGTAGTGACAGCAGTAAAATACGGAGGCGGTGGTCTTAAATGTTGTGGTCGTGTTTTTCATGGAGTGGGCTTGCACCCTTTATTGTTTAGCGTGGTACAGCCACAGCACAGGACTACATTGAAGTTTTAAGCATCTTCTTGGTTCCCACTGTTGAAGAGCAACTCGGGGATGTCAACTGCATCTTTCGACGCCATCGAGCATCTGTTCATAATGCACGGCCTGTGGCGGAGTGGTTACGCGACAATAACATTCCTGTAATGGGCTCTCCTGCACAGAGTCCTGACCTGAATCCTTTAGAACACCTTTGGGATGTTTTGGAATGTCGACCTCGTGCCAGGCCTCACCGACCGACATCGATACTTTTGTGACGGCTCCCTAACCCAAGGTCCTCGGCGGTACTTTTGAGGCAGCCACCACAAATTGTATAAAGCGTGGGTAGTGACCAGGATGTAGCTATTAACGACAAGAATTGCGCCAGCTAGAATGAAGAGATAACTTATCTTTATTTCTGACGAAACGTGCACCAGCAATACAAGTCCGAGTAATATCCCAGAGTAAACCGTGTACTGAGCCTAGTCGAATACAATAGCCAATATCACACTGCAATGGCTCCGCTACAAACTCCACGAAAGGCTAGCAACAGACAATCGACAATAGGCTGTCCAGCGCTCCTCCTGATATGCAAAAGGCAGAGGGCGCTGCGGACCCGAGCCCAGCCGTGGCGCGGCGGTAACGCCCTGAGACGCTGCGCCGACGGCCGCGACAGGAACTGTGGCCGGCGGTGTCACGGTCACGGCGCGCGTGCGCCAGTTGGTTGGTTGGTTGGGTCCGTGCATACAACAGATACTTCTCCTCACTGCAACACTCCGTGAAGAATGGGCTGCCATTCACCAAGAAACCTTCCAGCGCCTGATTGAGCGTCTGTCTGCGAGAATGGAAGCTGTCATCAAGGCTAAGGGTGTGGCTACACCATACTGAATCCCAGCATTACCGATGGAGGGCGCCACCAACTTGTAAGTCATTTTCAGCCAGGTGTCCGGATACTTTTGATCACATACTGTAGTAGTGCAGTTAACCTAGTTTCTCCGAAATTCGCGACAATAAAGCAGTGGCTATAGTTTTTAGATGTGTTCAAGTTGAAACGTATTGATAATTCTTCTAACAAGCGACAGAATGACTGTTCTTCAGTGAATACCCTTTACTATTATTATTACTGTTATTATTATTCTGCCCTATGAATTCTTGTAGTTCGTCGCATCCACAGAAGTGGAAGACGAAATAACAATTTCGAACGCAGTACTACTTTTCTAACAATTCCACAAGAATGTGCGTGAAACGCTTCAGGAAGCTTTTGTAAGAAATGAAACTCATTATGTGGATAATGTCAGGTATTTACACAAATTACCTCGAGCAATTAAACAGAGAACCGACTCGTGGAGATAACATCTTGGACCTACTGATAACAAACAGACCCGAACGTTTCGACTCTGTAAGCGCAGAACAGGGAATCAGTGATCATAAGGCCGTTGCAGCATCCCTGAATATGGAAGTAAATAGGAATATAAAAAAAGGGAGGAAGATTTATCTGTTTAGCAAGAGTAATAGAAGGCACATTTCAGGCTACCTAACAGATCAAAACGAAAATTTCTGTTCCGACACTGACAATGTTGAGTGTTTATGGAAAAAGTTCAAGGCAATCGTGAAATGCGTTTTAGACAGGTACGTGCCGAGTAAAACTGTGAGGCACGGGAAAAACCCACCGTGGTTCAACAACAAAGTTAGCAACCCACTGCGAAAGCAAAGAGAGCTTCACTGCAAGTTTAAACGCAGCGAAAACCTCTCAGACAAACAGAAACCAAACGATGTCAAAGTTAGCGTAAGGAGCGCTATGCGTGAAGCGTTCAGTGAATTCGAAAGTACAATTCTATGTACCGACTTGACAGAAAATCCTAGGAAGTTCTGGTCTTGCGTTAAATCAGTAAGTGGCTCGAAACAGCATATCCAGACACTCCGGGATGATGATGGCATTGAAACAGAGGATGACACGTGTAAAGCTGAAATACTAAACAGCTTTTTCCAAAGCTGTTTCACAGAGGAAGACCGCACTGCAGTTCCTTCTCTAAATCCTCGCACAAACGAAAAAATTGCTGACATCGAAATAAGTGTCCAAGCAATAGAAAAGAAACTGGAATCATTCAACAGAGGAAAGTCCACTGGACCTGACGGGATACCAATTCGATTCTACACAGAGTACGCGAAAGAACTTGACCCCCTTCTAACAGCCGTGTACCGCAAGGCTCTAGAGGAACGGAACGTTCCAAATTATTGGAAAAGAGCATAGGTAGTCCCAGTTTTAAAGAAGGGTCGTCGAGAAGATGCGCAAAACTATAGACCTATATCTCTGACGTCGATCTGTTGTAGAATTTTGGAACACGTTTTTTGCTCGCGTATCATGTCATTTCTGCAAACCCAGAATCTACTATGTAGAAGTCAACATGGATTGCGGAAACAGCGATCGTGTGAAACCCAACTCGCTTTATTTGTTCATGACACCCAGAAAATATTAGATACAGGCTCCCAGGTAGATGCCATTTTCCTTGACTTCCGGAAGGCGTTCGATACAGTTCCGCACTGTCGCCTGATAAACAAAGTAAGAGCCTACGGAATATCAGACCAGCTGTGTGGCTGGATTGAAGAGTTTTTAGCAAACAGTACACAGCATGTTGTTCTCAATGGAGAGACGTGTATAGACGTTAAAGCAACCTCTGGCGTGCCACAGGGGAGTGTTATGGGACCATTGCTTTTCACAATATATATAAATGGCCTGGTAGATAGTGTCGGAAGTTCCATGCGGCTTTTCGCGGTTGATGTCGTAGTATGCAGAGAAGTTGCAGCATTAGAAAATTTCAGCGACTTGCAGGAACATCTGCAGCGGGTAGGCACTTGGTGCAGGGAGTGGCAACTGACCCTTAACATAGACAAATGTAATGTATTGCGAATACATAGAAAGAAGGATCCTTCATTGTTTGATTATATGATAGCGGAACAAACACTGGTAGCAGTTACTTCTGTAAAACATCTGGAAGTATGCGTACGGAACGATTTGAAGTGGAATGATCATATAAAAGTAATTGTTGGTAAGGCGTGTACCAGGTTGAGATACGTTGGGAGAGTCCTTAGAAAACGTAGTCCATCAGCAAAGGAGGTGGCTTACAAAACACTCGTTCGGCATATACTTGAGTATTGCTCATCAGTGTGGGATCCGTACCAGGTCGGGTTGACAGAGGAGATAGAGAAGATCCAAAGAAGAGCGGCGCGTTTCGTCACAGGGTTATTTGGTAAGCGTGATAGCGTTACAGAGATGTTTAGCAAACTCAAGTGGCAGACTCTGCAAGAGAGGCGCTCTGCATCGCGGTGTAGATTGCTCGTCAGGTTTCGAGAGTGTGCGTATCTGGATTAGGTATCGAATATATTGCTTCCCCCTACTTATACCTCCCGAGGAGATCAGGAATGTAAAATTAGAGAGATTCGAGCGCGCACGGAGGCTTTCCGGCAGTCGTTCTTCTCGCGAACCATACGCGACTGGAACAGGAAAGGGAGGTAATGACAGTGGCACGTAAAGTGCCTTCCGCCACACACCGTTGGGTGGCTTGCGGAGTATAAATGTAGGTGTAAAACAAGCAAGAATGTTTTCTGGCTTTTGCTGAACCATTATAGATAACGAAACGATATCGAGATAGGAAGCGTAATATATTACGTTGATCGTACTGTTGTAGAGAGCTAGGTATTAACGATATGTCGTCACAAAATCTTACTCATTCACCAAGTTTTGCATCTAAGGACCAACATCCATCCTGACTTTCAACTTATGGAAATACCTATGCAAATATTGTAAAGTAATTCACTTACACAACTGAGATTTTCGTCAGTTTACGTATTTGTAGGATACAAAACAACTACCTAATCTGAGCATATGTGAATGTCTTTAATTCTGGATGTAGTAAAAAGCACTACATTTGATCTCTAACAAAAATGTCCGACATTGTCCACTATAAATAAATGCGTAATGACATGCCCCAACTCACGAGACTCAGATGTTGGCTGTCGTCTATTGCCGTACATCTCGTGAGGAGCGAAGTATTCCTGATTTTTGGAAAAAGCGGAATTCGTTCCATTCTTAAGAGGAGTCGTCGAACAGAGGCACAAAACTATAGGCCCATACCTTCGACGACGGCCAGTTGTAGAATTCTGGAACATGTTTTATGCTATCACGTATTTTGACGATTCTCGATGCAGAAAAACCCCCCCTGTACCAACCAAGACGGGTTCCGGGAACCGCGGCCGCGTGGAGCTGGGCTCGTCCCCTTCGCCCTCGAGGTCCAGGGAGCGGCAGACGTCGGCTTCCGCAAGGCGCTGAGCGCAGGTCCGCAGTTCCGCCCGATGAATGAAATACCAGCGCACGGAACATCAGACCAAGAATCTGACTGGACTGAAGGGTTTCTAGCGAACAGAACACAGCATTCTTTTTGAAAGGCGAGAAGTCTTCAGACGCCCCCCCCCCTCCCCCCTTGTCATTACACATCACTACCTTGTTTTCTAACGTACAGGGTCTCTTTTACGTTAATGTTTCCCTTTGACAATTCATCATACCATATCTGTTATTAATTTTTATCCGTGTGATAAAAGGGATTTTGCGAGTACGTAATTGTATTGTAATCTTGCTACGATTTTCCGTTTATATTGGCAATTATGGTTTTCAGCAGTAACATAAGTATGACATGTACTCAATTTGTGATAAGTTTTGTGAGTATTTCTATTGATTCAACGGTTTTTTCTGTTTTGATTAATTTCGTTTTGCTTTGTCACAATGTACACTTTGTATGTTGTACAGCTGCTGTTGAAGATGGAAATTTGGAGATTAGTGGTAAGGTAAGGGAGCAAACTGCTGAGCTCGTGGGTCCCTAGGGCTGCACACTACTCAGTGTCACTCAGACTGACTTACGCCGCGGACAACACACACACCCCGCCTCAGACAGCGCGTTCTGCCGCTGAAGATGGTTTAAGACTGAAACCGGTAGCACAGTGTAATGCATTTTGTAAAACACAATATATGTAAATGACCTAGCGAACAGCACCGGAAGTTGCATGAGGCTTTTCGCGGATGTTGCTGTCGTATGTGGAGAGGTCAGAATGCTGGGAAACTGCGACGACATGTACGAAGGCCGCTGAGTCAGGGAGTCGAAACTGGCCCTCAGTGTAGACAAATGTACCGAACTCAGGCAAAAAGACCCCTTTTTGTTGTTGTTGTTGTTGTTGTTGTTATTGTTGTTGTGGTCTTCAGTCCTGAGACTGCCGGCCGCGGTGGTCTAGCGGATCTAGGCGCGCAGTCCGGAACCGCGTGACCGCTACGGTCGCAGGTTCGAATCCTGCCTCCGGCATGGATGTGTGTGATGTCCTTAGGTTAATTAGGTTTAAGTAGTTCTAAGTTCTAGGGGACTGATGACCACAGATGTTAAGTCCCATAGTGCTCAGAGCCATTTGAACCATTGAACCATTGAACCATTGAACCAGTCCTAGCTCTCCATGCTACTCTATCCTGTGCAACCTTCTTCATCTCTCAGTACCTACTGCAGCCTACATCCTTCTGAATCTGCTTAGTGTATTCATCTCTAGGCCTCCCTCTACGATTTTTACCCTCAACGATGCCCTCCAATACCAAATTGATGCCTCAGAACATGTCCTGCCAACATGTCTTCTTGACCAGTTGTGCCACAAACTTCTCCCCAATCCTATTCAATACTTCCTCATTAGTTATGTGATCTACCCATCTAATCTTCAGCATTCTTCTGTAGCACCACATTTCGAAAGCTTCTATTCTCATCTTGTCAAACTATTTATCGTCCATGTTTCACTTCCATACATGGCTACACTCCATACAAATACTTTCAGAAAAGTCTTCCTGACACTTAAATCTATACTCGATGTTAACAAATTTCTCTTCTTCAGAAACGCTTTCCTTTCCACTGCTAGTCTACATATTATATCCTCTCTACTTCGACCATCATCAGTTATTTTGCCCCCCAAATAGCAAAACTCCTTTACTACTTTAAGTGTCTCATTTCCTAATCTAATTCCCTCAGCATCAACCGACTTAATTCTACTACATTCCATTATCCTCGTTTTGCTTTTGTTGATGTTCATCTTATATACTCCTCTCAAGACACTGTCCATTCCATTCAACTGCCCTTCCAAGTCGTCCTTTGCTGTCTCTGACAGAATTACAATATCATCGGCGAACCTCAAAGTTTTTATTTCTTCTCCATGGATTTTAATACCTACTCCTAATTTTTCTTTTCTTTGCTTTACTGCTTGCTGAATATACAGATTAAATAACATCGGAGAGAGGCTACAACCCTGTCTCACTCCCTTCCCAACCACTGCTTCCCTTTCATGTCCCTTGGCTGTTATAACTGCCATTTGGTTTCTGTACAAATTGTAAATAGCCTTTTGCTCCGTGTATTTTACCCCTGCCACCTGCTGAATTTGAAAAAGAGTATTCCAGTCAACATTGTCAAAAGCTTTCCCTAAGTCTACAAATGCTAGAAACGTAGGTTTGCCAATCCTTAATCTTTCTTCTAAGATAAGTCGTAAGGTCAGTATTGCCTCACGTGTTCCAGTATTTCCACGAAATTCAAACTGATCTTCCCCGAGGTCGGCTTCTACCAGTTTCTCCATTCGTCTGTAAAGAATTCGTGTTAGTATTTTGCAGCTGTGGCTTATTAAACTGATTGTTCGGTAATTTTCACATCTGTCAACACCTGCTTTCTTTGGGATTGGGATTATTATATTCTTCTTGAAGTCTGAGGGTATTTCGCCTGTTTCATACATCTTCCTCACCAGATGGTAGAGTTTTGACAGGACTGGCTCTCCCAAGGCCGTCAGTAGTTCCAATGGAATGTTGTCTACTCCGGGGGCCTTGTTTCGACTAAGGTCTTTCAGTGCTCTGTCAAACTCTTCACGCAGTGTCGTATCTCACATTTCTTCTTCATCTACATCCTCTTCCATTTCCATAATATTGCCCTCAAGTACATCGCCCTTGTATAGACCCTCTATATACCCCTTCCACCTTTCTGCTTTCCCTTCTTTTCTTAGAACTAGGTTTCCATCTGAGCTCTTGATATTCATACAAGTGGTTCTCTTTTCTCCAAAGGTCTCTTTAATTTTCCTGTAGGCAGTATCTATCTTATCCCTCGTGAGATAAGCCTGTACATCCTTACATTTGTCCTCTAGCCATCCCTGCTTAGCCATTTTGCAATTCCTGTCGATCTCATTTTTGAGACGTTTGTATTCCTTTATGCCTGCTTCATTTATCGCATTTTTATATTTTCTCCTTTCATGAATTAAATTCAATATTTCTTCTGTTACCCAAGGATTTCTACTAGCCCTCGTCTTTTTACCTACTTGATCCTCTGCTGCCTTCACTACTTCATCCCTCAAAGCTACCCATTCTTCTTCTACTGTATTTCTTTCCCCCATTTGTGACAATTGTTCCCTTATGCTCTCTCTGAAACTCTGTATAATCTCTGGTTTAGTGAGTTCATCCATGTCCCATTTCCTTAAATTCCCACCTTTTTGCAGTTTCTTCAGTTTTAATCTGCAGGTCATAACCAACAGATTGTGGTCAGCGTCCACATCTGCCCCTGGAAATGTCTTACAATTTAAAACCTGGTTCCTAAATCTCTGTCTTACCATTACATAATCTATCTGATACCTTTTAGTATCTCCAGGATTCTTCCATGTATACAACCTTCTTTCATGATTCTTAAACCAAGTGTTAGCGATGATTAAGTTGTGCTCTGTGCAAAATTCTACCAGGCGGCTTCCTCTTTCATTTCTTAGCCCCAATCCATATCCACCTACTACGTTTCCTTCTCTCCCTTTTCCTACACTCGAATTCCAGTCACCCATGACTATTAAATGTTCATCTCCCTTCACTATCTGAATAATTTCTTTTATTTCATCATACATTTCTTCAATTTCTTCGTCATCTGCAGAGCCAGTTGACATATAAACTTGTACTACTGTACTAGGTGTGGGCTTCGTATCTATCTTGGCCACAATAATGCGTTCACTATGCTGTTTGCAGTAGCTTACCCGCATTCCTATTTTCCTATTCATGATTAAACCTACTCCTGCATTACCACTATTTGATTTTGTGTTTATAACCCTGTAGTCACCTGACCAGAAGTCTTGTTCCTCCTGCCACCGAACTTCACTAATTCCCAGTATATCTAACTTCAACCTATCCATTTCCCTTTTTAAATTTTCTAACCTACCTGCCCGATTAAGGGATCTGACATTCCACGCTCCGATCCGTAGAACGCCAGTTTTTTCTCCTGATAACGAGATCCTCTTGAGTAGTCCCCGCCCGGAGATCCGAATGGGGGACTATTTTACCTCCGGAATATTTTACCCAAGAGGACGCCATCATCATTTAATCATACAGTAAAGCCGCATGCCCTGGGGAAAAATTACGGCTGTACTTTCCCCTTGGGTTCAGCCGTTCGCAGTACCAGCACAGCAAGGCCGTTTTGGTTATTGTTACAAGGCCAGTTCAGTCAATCATCCAGACTGTTGCCCCTGCAACTACTGAAAAGGCTGCTGCCCCTCTTCAGCAACCACACGTTTGTCTGGCCTCTCAACAGATACCCCTCCGTTGTGGTTGCACCTACGGTACGGCCATCTGTGTTGCTGAAGCACGCAAGCCTCCCCACCAACGGCAAGGTCCATGGTTCATGGACTTTTTGTATGGTTAAAAAATTGCAGGCCATAAAACATCAAGGGCTATGCGTACGGACAAATCTGAAGAGGGACGACCACATTAAATTAATCGCGAGTAAAGCAGACGGCGGACTGAAGTTCGCTAACGCGTCGTCACGAAACGTGGTCCATCAACATACGAGATAGCTTACAAAACTCTCGTTTGACCAACACTAGAATATTGCTCGCTAGTCTGGGATCCGCAACGGATTTGATTGACAGGGAGAACGGAGAAGGTGCAAATAAGAGCGACGCGTTTCGGCACACATTCATTTAGTGAGCGCGAAAGCGGCACGCAGATGCACAGCGAACTCCAGAGGCAGACGCTGCAGGAGAGGCGTGGTCCACTGGTAAAGTTCCGAGAGCGAACATTCCTAAGAGACTCAACCAGTATATAATTTCGTCCTACGTACACTGAAGCGCCACAGAAACTGGTATAGGCACGAGTATTGAAATACAGAGATACGTAAACAGGCAGAAAAGGGCGCTGTGATCGGCAACTCCTATGCAGGACAACAAGTGTCTGGCGCAGTTGTTAGATGGGTTACTGCTGCAAACATGGCAGCTTATCAAACTTTAAAACGCTTTGAATGTGGTGTCACAGTTGGCGAACGGACACAGGATCTCAGAGCAAACGATGAAGTGGCCATTTCCCCGTGCGAACATTTCACAAGTGTACCGTGAACACCAGAAATGCGGTAAAAGATCAGATCTCTGACATCGCTGCGGCCGGAGAAAGATCTTGAAAGTATGGACCAACGACGATTGAAGAGAATCGTTGAACCTGACAAAGTGCAACCCTTCCGCAAATTGCTGCATACTTCAACGCATGTCAGCAAGGGACTCTTCAGGCTGGCGTAGGCTCTGCAATGGTGCGGGGCGTGTGCAATTGGAGTGATATGGGATGCCTGATACGTCTAGATACGACTCTGACAGGTGACACGTACGTAAGCATCCTGTCTCATCACCTGCATCCATTCGTGCCCATTGTGCATTGCGACGGACTTGGGCAATTTCGACAGGACTAAGCGACACCCCACACGTCGAGAGTAGCTAAAGAGTGGCTCCAGGAACTCTCTTCTGCTGGCAACGAAACTTCCCAGACATGCACATTATTGACCGTATCTGGGATGCCTCGCAACGTGCTGTTCAAAAGATTACGGATTTTCGGACAGCCCTGCAGGATTCGTGATGTCAGTTCTCTACAGCACTCAGACATCAGTCGAGTCCGTGCCACGTCGAGTTGCGGCTCTTCTGCGTGGTAGCGGGGGCCCTACACCATATTAGGCAGGTGTATCAGTCTCTTTGACTCAACAGTGTATGTCTCGCGAAATGACAGTTCAGTTAAAAATCCGCGAGATTGGAGGCCACACGTAGGCTCGCCAACAACTGTTCTTCCCGTCAACCATTCGTCACTGAAACAGGGAAAGTGGAAAGTGAAACTGAAACTCAACGTACCCTGCTCCACACACCGGAAGATAGCTCGTGGACTACAGAGGTAGATATACAAGTTTCCATTTTCTTGTTCAACCGCCTTATAGACACCAGTGAGCCAAAACATTATGACCACATGTTGTGTGTGCAACAGAGATTTTGCTTGGCATGCATTCCGCAAGTCCTGGAGATAATTGCACACAAGTACGTGGCACCAGGCGTCTACGAACAGGTGAAGCAGTTCCCGCAAACTACGGGCCGGTGGTGTGCGGGCAGTGAGCTGCCGCCCGATGTGTGTTCCAGATCAGACACGTATGCTGGCCAAGGCATCAGTGTGAGTTCACTAGAATGCCCCTCAAACCGCCGTAGCACGGTCCTGACCTTGCAACACGAGCAGTTATCCTGCTGGAACGTGTCACTGCCGCAGGGGAAGACTTGGAGCGTGAAGCGATGCAGGTGTCCGTAACAATGTTCCCGTAATCGGGCAGTTATCCTGCTGGAACGTGTCACTGCCGCAGGGGAAGACTTGGAGCGTGAAGCGATGCAGGTGTCCGTAACAATGTTCCCATAGTCGGGCAGTTATCCTGCTGGAACGTGTCACTGCCGCAGGGGAAGACTTGGAGCGTGAAGCGATGCAGGTGTCCGTAACAATGTTCCCGTAGTCGGGCAGTTATCCTGCTGGAACGTGTCACTGCCGCAGGGGAAGACTTGGAGCGTGAAGCGATGCAGGTGTCCGTAACAATGTTCCCGTAGTCGGGCAGTTATCCTGCTGGAACGTGTCACTGCCGCAGGGGAAGACTTGGAGCGTGAAGCGATGCAGGTGTCCGTAACAATGTTCCCGTAGTCGGGCAGTTATCCTGCTGGAACGTGTCACTGCCGCAGGGGAAGACTTGGAGCGTGAAGCGATGCAGGTGTCCGTAACAATGTTCCCGTAGTCGGGCAGTTATCCTGCTGGAACGTGTCACTGCCGCAGGGGAAGACTTGGAGCGTGAAGCGATGCAGGTGTCCGTAACAATGTTCCCGTAGTCGGGCAGTTATCCTGCTGGAACGTGTCACTGCCGCAGGGGAAGACTTGGAGCGTGAAGCGATGCCGGTGTCCGTAACAATGTTCCCGTAGTTCCCTGCTCTCCTGATGCCTTCTACTACCAGCACAGATGGCTCAGAAGTCCAGCTCAGTCTACCCCGTAGTTAATTCTGCCCTCACCGGCCTGCATCTGTGGAGCGGAGCACGTTCCGTGCAGCCATATGCTTGACAGTGGCGTGTGAGTATCCAGTCATCGACCTGGTGTAACAAGAAATGCGGTTCATTCGGCAGGCGACACATTTCTATTGAATGGTACTACGCCCACTAGTCACGACTGACTATGGTGTTGGACCGAAGCAGCAACACGTAGGGGTTGTGAGATACAGAGCACCGTGTTCGACAGTTGCCTCTGAACGTTGTACTCCGAAACACGCGTGCCTGCACCGCCGGCACTGCACTCTGACGTCCGACCCGCCGCAGACCGCTGCCTATCCAGGACTACACAGAGGCGGACCCTCCGACCTGTGCGTTTTGTGGTGAGACGTGGTCCTCCAGTACCCTACAGCCTACACGTCATTTCACCATGCTCGAACCACTTTTCGCAGGTGCTCAAGACAGTACAACGGCAACAGACGACCAGCTTCGCCGTTCCAGACATTCAGCCGCAGGACCATAATGTGGCCTATGCCAGAACCGCTTATACCAGTATATTTCCGCATTTTCGGTCCGCAGCTTCGCTATGACTGCCCATTCGTCGCTCTTCCACTTACATTCTATCCTTAGTGCGTGTCGCAACACCCTGTAATGGTACTTGAATTACGTAACCATTACGGCACCTCACGTCAACCTCTAGATACCAGCAATATTCTACTGTGTTTCTGTAAAGTAGTTAACATATTTCTGAGACAACATTCAGATTTGATTTCATTAATGTAGAGGTACCTTGATACATCGATATGCTTGTATTACAATGATACTGTTGTTATGTGTATTCTTTCTTTTGTCACTATGATCTTTGACGTACTTGTAAGTCTGATTTTTGGGCACGTAAGCGGTTGTTAGAGAGTCAAGTCTTGGTCGTCATGTTGAAAAGACGAAAATTGTAGTCAGTTTATGAAATGTGAACTTCAACAGTGAGGAAGATATTTTCAAGTATGTTTTATATTATGATGTTGCAACAAAAGTAATAAAAATGAAGTGTAACTTAAATTCGGAGTGCTGCTTACTTTTTTACATCACCACTGTCCTAACTTGCAAAAGTTTAATCTTCAAGAATGGTTTATGAAACACATCTATAAAACTTTTGAATATCGCAGAATAACACCTAGGCCTCTTTGCATCCGAGCTTGGAATCATCACTACCTTCATTTTCGACGATTGAGCCACGAGTTCACAACGAGACCAGCGTGGGAGACACGAAAAGATGAGTGCCTAGTTTATCCATTATTTCATGAAATGACTTTATTAACTGTGCTCTAATGACACCTGCCTTGTTGTTGCCCGAAAATGCAATATTTAGCAGCGTGAGCAACACTACAATCATAATTAAATTTTACCTTTGTTGTGGTAGGGTTGTTTGAAGCCCCAGGAGGCAGTGGGCAGTGGTCATCATGTTTGGCTCATCTGTGTATAATTAATATCTTTTAAGAACTGAAGAAACCGAAATGCAATAAAATCCCGTTTATCACCATTCGAGCATTATATCCGTCGATTTCCAGGTGCAATCGTACTGTTCTGAAAGCCAAAGGGGGCTACACCTACGATACTTGGCTATTTATCGTGTGTACTGCTGGAACTTTGAACGATCTCGCCGTGCTGTTGGTGCCACGGTAGGCTATTGTTCCCATCTAAACGCGCTCCGTAGCGGTAAGCTAATCCTGCCCCATCTGCTCCCCAGGCGAGCTGACACATGCATGGAAATGCGGGACTGGAGCGAGCCGTCAGGACAATGGAGTCACGTGACAATTTAATTGGTGCTCGCCCGCCGCCTACTACGAGGGGGAACTCAATCCGCTTATCCGACTCTGTTGTCTGGTGGGGGCTGCGGTTTCGGCGAATAATTCAACCACCGAAAGCCGGTGCCGCTGCACGACAAATCCCGCTGTGCGCAAACAGGCGCAACTCGGGCGGCTCAGCGGAGAGTGGACCGATCCTGTCACGGTCGCCAACTTTGCTGCTCGGTTTTTAGGCGTCAAAGTGACCACCACACACTAGGGAAGCAAGAATCCTGAATGATTATTAAAGTCCATACAGGACAGAACACTTTTCGTAGCAGTATCCCCACAAGTTGTTGTTGTACTCTTCACTCTAAAGACAGTTTTGATGCAGTCACCCCCCCCCCTTTCCCCCCTCTTATCTCCGAATAACTATTGACTACTGCAACCTACAACCACCCAGACCTGATCATCACACTGAAATCATGTTCAGTCTCTACAGTTCTTATCCATCACATCTCCCTCCATTATTATACTGACCACCCCCTGTCCCAGGATGCGTCCTACAAACCTAATCCTTCATCCAAGTTGAACCACGAATTACTTGAAACTTCCAGACAGACTAGACTTGTGTGCTGGACCAGGGCTCAAACTCGAGACCTTCCCCTTTTGCAGGGAACTGCTCTGCCGACTCAATTATCCGGCATGACTCATCATGCACTGCAACCCTTCCATATTTGTGAAGTAACCATCGACACTTCCTTGTGCTCATTTGTAAAGACGTACGTTATAACGACGGTTGATGGTTCTTAGACTGTCTTACATAAAGGAAAAGCAGGTAGCAATATGCTTAAAACTTTACTCAATCGCGCAAGACGGATATCAGTATACGTTACTTCTTACAGTGCAATACTACGGGCTAACAGTTACTACACACAACGAAATTATAAATGTGCGCTAAAGCTATGACCATTCGTCGAAGGTTACTCCGTGACAGCCCCAGATTATTTAATTAACAGGATTACAACGTCATACAAACAATTCGTAACATCAACGCATTTGAACTTATGGTGATTGGTAATTCCAGTGTTCTAGCACACTTTGTCAGTACACGTGAAATTGTGAGTTTATCATAAATTCTAATACTGTAATTAAGTCCAGCCAAGCCTAACCAAACAAGTCCTTTGCATCACATTTGTGAATAATAAATAAACTGTCACCGCCAGACACCACACTTGCTAGGTGGTAGCCTTTAAATCGGCCGCGGTCCATTAGTATATGTCGGACCCGCGTGTCGCCACTGTCAGTGATAGCAGACCGAGCGCCACCACACGGCAGGTCTAGAGAGACGTACTGGCACTCGCCCCAGTTGTACAGCCGACTTTGCAAGGAAAGGTTCACTGACAACTACGCTGTCATTTGCCGAGACGATAGTTAGCATAGCCTTCAGCTACAATTGCTACGATCTAGCAAGGCACCGTATTCAATTGATATTTATTATGTGAAGCATGTATCATCAAGAGCGATGTTCTACAATTGTGGATTAAAGTTAAGTATTACATCATCTACGTACTTTATTTACAATTCTCAAGATATTGTCCTGTTCCAGAACTCACGTCAGTCAGCGTGTAATTAAACGCGTGCATTTCGGCCTCCTCTAGAAACACAGTGTTGGCTCTTCTGCCAACACTACATAAACCATTCTTACAGAAATGGTAATCAGAAGATACTACACATGCACTTGATCCCTCTCATCTGCATCTACAAGATCTACCTCTACGTCCACAAGATCTACATCTACATCTCTGCCCTTCACGTTAACGTGAGGTGAAATCGAACTATATATTAATTAGACAATTAGCAATTGTCTCCTGCCTGCAATGCTACGTTATTACGTGATATATCTAGCGAATAACTAAGTATTTACAATGCAAACGTGAATGTTTATGAATTACATAGTCAAGAATTTGAAATTCAATAGATGTATCATACCGCTCAGTCAGCGATACAATTATCCTACAAAGTCCTGTTTTCTTTCTTCCCTGTTTGCTTTCTTTCCTTCCCATACTGAAATCAGTAGCTATCTTTACTGCTTGCTTAAATCCTTTATTTCTCTTTCAAGTAACCGTTCAGTATAGTTATCTTTCTATTTATCTACTATCTTTAAGTTAGGACATCAGAATATTTTTTTATTTTCCTAAGAAAAGAACTGTTTGTTAATATTATTTCAGTCTGACGTTTTGTGACTTCGCAAAGCTATAAACGTCAGACCGTCTCTGACTTATCATTCTCTAATATTTACCGCGATTTTACTTTTTCTAATTTTGATTCAAATAATTCTTTCTTTCCTTTTGGAGAGTAAATTAAGAGTCGTAGTTTTATTTCACTTGAAGGCACCGTAGCTTTATTTTGTTTTCATATACGGAAGGAGTCAACGATGGTGAATAAGTGACCACAAAACTCTAAACCCAAGTCACTCTGTCCGACATTAAAAAATAAAAATAAAAAGCCTAGGTGCGACCACCACTTTTTAACATTCAATTCGTTACTACACGCCGCTTCCAAATTACTGTTAGCCAGAGCGAAATAAAAACGAAAGTTTAAGGCGAGGGCGCGACAGAAGCTTCACAGTTTTTAAAATTCATCTTCATCATTATAAACACTTGAATAGTAATAAATTTAGGCAAGATTGGTTGTTTGAGCATTTTATATGGTTACAAAAGTTATCGTATTACAAAAACTATGTAATAAAGGAACATCCTTGGGATATGAAATGGCGAGTAAATTTCAAGAAAATATTAAATAGCGAGCAAGATGCCGCAGAAGAGAGGAACAGATGGCCTATTGCAAAAGACACTCAGAATGTCATTCACTTTAATTTTTGTTCTTCAAGTTTGTTTTTAAGTCGTACACACAAACAACACATGTTCTCATAGAGAGCGCATGATGCATGAAGCCTTCTAGAACATTCTACACATTGAAAACAGAGGTACACGATGTTTCTTGATAAAGTTCGGGGCACTCTGCACATTAGTTTTCTTCAAAATTTAATTCATCAGAGGAACTGTAGTGTAGAGAAATATTGTCAGCGTCATCTTCTTCTTCTCCTTCTTCTGAAACTGTGTCTTCAACGAGACGCTTCTTTGGCGGTTTCTTCCCTCTGGTTCTGAGGATTTCATTTCTTTTAGCTGCTATATTTTTTCTGCACACGCTTTTCCTTTGCTCTTTCCTTCAGTGATTTTTTCTTTTCGTTGCTATGAACTCGTCACATGTTAGATTCACTGCTGTGTGTTTTCTTTTGGATTTACTTCTCTGAGGTAGCGCAGGAACAGGTGAAATCTGTTCCAGTAATTTCGATGGAGTTTCTCCACGAGGACTCACTGAGTTGCCGTTCACACGGCAACTGCCGCGTGCCGCTGGTCGAACGGCGGCCAAATCTGTGCAGCGTTTGTAGGTAGAAGAGCGTCCCGTCAACAAACTTTCTCAGACGTCGTTGTTGATTGCTGATCCGGAGGCAAATCATTAGAGACGTCTTCAGTAGCTGGGAGTTGAGTCTCAGTATTATTGATATCGGAAACAAAGGTTTGGTTAGGAATTACTGCTCTACCAAGTGGGATAATTCCAGTCGCTCTAAATCCGGATACACCAATCTGGACAGCTGCAGCACGAGTCGATGCTTTTAACAGCAACTTTCCAAACTGCTGCCTCGTAATTCTTCTGTTTTTGCTTGCATTAGCCTCTTTAAAGTACGACTTTAGCGACTTGAAAAAAGGATCTAAAGGCGGTAGAAAGTGTGTCTTGTGACTAGACAAACAAACTATCGACACATCGTTTTCAACAGCTAAATCCAAAAGGACGACAGAATTCATATAAGAGGCATCATCGCCTAGCAGCAGCAGACTAGGGCCACGTATGTTTCTAGGAGGGAAATGGTTTTCAAACCAATGCATGAAAATATCAGTCTCGAATGAAAGGCAGCCCACAGTTGCACTAAATTCTGTTTACTTTAAACCTTGACCATGGTTGATGATATAATAATATAGCCTTCTTCAGAAGTCATACACACTAATAAATGAAAAATGTCTTAGCCCAGCGGCTGCGTCACGACCAATAAAACGACTTCAACAACTGTTTCGAATATAAGTGGAACTACGCGTGGTAGCGCGTGTCCTCGGCCACTGCCCCTGTTGTACTGGGCGCACGGCCGCCAAGTGCACCACAGGTGGCACTCGCCACGGTGAGGTGCGTCGCACCGTCTATCAGACAAATTATACGCTCTAATAGCTTAAAGGACTAATTCTATATTATTATAGCAGAAACGGTGGTCTAGATTTGAAATAAACAGAATGAAGTGCAACTGTGGGCTGTTTTTCATTCGATACAACTTTGTAACGGTTGCTGTTGTCACTGCCATGGTGAAAATAATGAAAATATCAGTGTTGACGTAAGAGGATTTTCTTCTCGTAACAACAACTGATCCCTGAGTAATGTTGTCTTCGGCGCCTGTGTTTTATTTAACCCTTAGTAAATGCAGTAAGGTGGTAAGAAATTTCCCCCACCTTTACAGCAGGCAGTAACTGTTACTGTCTCTCTTTTTCCAGCAGAAGTAATAACATCTCTGCTTCGTTTCGCCGCCACAACCCTCCCATACTGATTGCTTAGCTGCAGAACAGTTCCTCAACGTTGTAGATACTACGTGGGTTATCCAAAAGCCCGTTTTCTGTCGACGTTTTTGTCAACAGATCAAAGTAAGAGGTGGCTTCGTCTCTGTTCACTCCAAACGCTCTGGCAACAGAAAACCCTTGCGCTATCTTGATCCTTTCGTCTGCATTGCGTTCTTAAAATGAGAGAAGCCAATTTTTCCCTCCACGTTTCATTTCTGGATTGAATTTATTTTTCAATCCTATCTCATCAGCTAAATTGAAATCCAGTTGCCCGAGGTCTGACGGTTTGGGAGCAAAGCCACATTCTTGCAATTTCCTTACATGAGCAACTAATTTCCTGTCCGCATCTTCGCCCAAGTATGATGGTGGTTCAAAATGGCTCTGAGCACTATGGACTTAACATCTGAGGCCATCAGTCCCCTAGAACTCAGAACTACTTAAACCTAACTAACATAAAGACATCACACACATCCATGCCCGAGGCAGGACTCGAACCTGCGACCGTAGCGGTCGCGCAGTTCTAGACTGAAGCTCCTAGAACCGGTCGGCCAAACCGGCCGGCTTACTGCAAGAAATTACAGCGGAAGGCCCGAGAATTCACTTCAACCATTCGAGAATGACACCAGAACAGTTCGGGTTTCTTGTTAATGGAGTCAATGACGAGACAAGCGAGAAAGGTAGTGCAGAGAGTGAAAGACTGTCGCCATAACGTGAACTACAGACCACATAGCGGTTCTCGGCAAGTGTGGTTTCGTATTCCTCTCTGCGGTGGATGTTGTCCGTTCCACAGACAGATCTAGATCTTGTATTCTTCCTAATTCATGTGCGTATGTGTTTGTAATGGAGGGAAATTTGCTTTTCACGTCATATCTCGGCAAACCATCCACGTTCCGATCATGTAGGACCGCGTCAAGTGCAGCAACACGTCGCTGCTTACTTGAAATTGAAATCCGACAAGCACCTATGTGCAGCATAGATGTACAAGACGCGAACGAATTGCTGCTTTCCCTACTTCATTATTAACTTCGTGTACGCGCTACCGACACAACACCTGACCTCAGACCGAGCGCAACTACTAGTTCCGTGGCCACAGAGTGGAAGAAATAGTCATATTAGGGGCATTAGAGAAGAATGTCGTTTTTATACACTACTGGCCATTAAAATTGCTACACCAAGAAGAAATGCAGATGATAAACGGTTATGCATTGGACATATATATTATACTAGAACTGACATTTGATTACATATTCACGCAGTTTGGGTGCATAGATCCTGAGAAATCAGTACCCAGAACAACCACATCTCGCCTTAATAACAGCCTTGATTGGATGGCGTGTACAGGTACAGCTTCAACACGATACCACAGTTCATCAAGAGTAGTGACTGGCGTATTGTGACGAGCCAGTTGCTCGGCCACCATTGTCCAGACGTTTTCAATTGGTGAGAGATCTGGAGATTGTGCTGGCCACAGCAGCAGTCGAAAATTTTGTGTGTCCAGAAACGCCCGTACAGGACCTGCAACATGCGGTCGTGCATTATCCTGCTGAAATATAGGGTTTCGCAGGGATCGAATGAAGGGTAGAGCCACGGGTCGTAACACATCTGAAATGTAACGTCCACTGTTCAAAGTGCCGTCAATGCGAACAAGAGATGACCGGGACGTGTAACCAATTGCACCCCACACCATCACTCTGGGTGATACGCCCGTATGGCGATGACGAGTACACGCTTCCAATGTGCGTTCACTGCGATGTCGCCAAACACGGATGCGACCATCATGATGCTGTAAACAGAACCTGGATTCATCCGAAAAAATTACGTTTTGCGATTCGTGCACCCAGGTTCGTCGTTGAGTACACCATCGCAGGCGCTCCCGTCTGTGATGCAGCGTCAAGGGTAACCGCAGCCGTGGTCTCCGAGCTGATAGTCCATGCTGCTGCAAACGTCGTCGTACTATTCATGCAGGTGGTTGTTGTCTTGGAAACGTCCCCACCTATTGACTCAGGGATCGAGACGTACCGGCCACTGTGGCCGAGCGGTTCTAGGCGCTTCAGTCTGGAACCGCGCGACCGCTACGGTCGCAGGTTCGAATCCTGCCTTGGACATGGATGTGTGTGATGTACTTAGGTTAGTCAGGTTTAAGTAGTTCTACGTTCTAGGGGACTGATGACCTCAGATGTTAAGTCCCATAGTACTCAGAGCCATTTGAACCATTTGATCGAGACGTGGCTGCACGACCCGTTACAGCCATACGGATAAGATGTTTGTCATTTCGACTGCTAGTGATACGACGCCGTTGGCATCCAGCACGGCGTTCTGTATTACCCTCATGAACCCACCGATTCCATATTCTGCTAACAGTCAATGGATCTCGACCAACGCGAGCAGTACGAGGTGCATTCAAGTTCTAAGGCCTCCAATTTTTTTTCTCCGGACCGGAAAGAGATAGAAACATGCGCATTGTTTTAAAATGAGGCCGCATTCATTGTCAATACGTCCCAGAGATGGCAGCACCGTACGGCAATTGGAATTTTACCGCCAGCGGCGAGAATGAGAACTGTTTTAAATACTTAAAATGGCGACGTTTTCCTTACTTGAACAGCGTGCAATCATTCGTTTTCTGAATTTGCGTGGTGTGAAACCAATTGTAATTCATTGACAGTTGAAGGAGACATGTGGCGATGGAGTTATGGATGTGTCGAAAGTGCGTTTGTGGGTGCGACAGTTTAATGAAGGCAGAACATCGTGTGACAACAAACCGAAACCACTTCGGGCTCGCACAAGCCGGTCTGACGACGTGATTGAGAAAGTGGAGAGAATTGTTTTGGGGGATCGCCGAATGACTGTTGAACAGATCGCCTCCAGAGTTGGCATTTCTGTGGGTTCTGTGCACACAATCCTGCATGACGACCTGAAAATGCGAAAAGTGTCATCCAGGTGGGTGCCACGAATGCTGACGAACGACCACATGGCTGCCTGTGTGGCATGTTGCCAAGCAATGTTGTCGCGCAACGACAGCATGAGTGGGACTTTCTTTTCGTCGGTTGTGACAATGGATGAGACATGGATGCCATTTTTCAAAGCGCCAGTCAGCTCAATGGAAGCACACAGATTCACCGCCACCAAAAAAATTTCGGGTAACCGCCAGTGGTGAAAAAATGATGGAGTCCATGTTCTGGGACAGCGAGGGCGTAATCCTTACCCATTGCGTTCCAAAGGGCACTACGGTAACAGGTGCATCCTACGAAAATGTTTTGAAGAACAAATTCCTTCCTGCACTGCAACAAAAACGTCCGGTAAGGGCTGCACGTGTGCTGTTTCACCGAGACAACGCACCTGCACATCGAGCTAACGTTACGCAACAGTTTCTTCGTGATAACAACTTTGAAGTGATTCCTCAAGCTCCCTACTCACCTGACCTGGCTCCTAGTGACTTTTCCAACAATGAAAGACACTCTCCGTGGCCGCACATTCACCAGCCGTGCTGCTATTGCCTCAGCGATTTTCCAGTGGTCAAAACAGACTCCTAAAGAAGCCTTAGCCGCTGCCATGGAATCATGGCGTCAGCGTTGTGAAAAATGTGTACGTCTGCAGGGCGATTACGTCGAGAAGTAACGCCAGTTTCATCGATTTCGGGTGAGCAGTTAATTAGAAAAAAAATCGGAGGCCTTAGAACTTGAACGCACCTCGTAATGTCGCGATACGATAAACCGCAATAAGCTACAATCCGACCTTTATCAAAGTCGGAAACGTGATGGTACGCATTTCCCCTCCTTACACGAGGCATCACAACAACGTTTCACCAGGCAACGCCGGTCAGCTGCTGTTTGTGTGTGAGAAATCGGTTGGAAACTTTCCTAGTGTCAGCAGGTTGTAGGTGTCGCCACCGGCGCCAGCCTTGTGTGAATGCTCTGAAAAGCTAATCATTTGCATATCACAGCATCTTCTTCCTGTCGGTTAAATTTCGCGTCTGTAGCACGTCATCTTCGTGGTGTACCAATTTTAATGGCCAGTAGTGAACATTAAATTCAAATACATAAATTTTATTCAGTGATGTTATCAGCTTCATTATCAGCAACCTTTCTCCATCTTCTGTGCAAAATTTCAATGCCGGATCGACAAAAATCAATTGATTTTTGACCAGTGTATCTGGAGACGGCATTTTGGACATCATTAATACTTTCCAAAATTTTTGCCGCTTTCAAAATGTTATTGCGGTCGTAATAAATGCAGATCCAGTGGTGCAATATCGGGTGAGTATGCTAAGTGACAGAATACCTCCCACAGCAGTTCATTAAGTTTTTGTACGGGTCGTCTTGCGCAGTGCGCTCTTGCATTGTCCTGTTATAGAATAAGGCCTCTATTGTCACAACTGCTGAGCACGTTTCAATTAAGGATTGATTTACTCTATCCCATTGTTCAGAGTAAAAGTCTGCTTTCACAGTTTGTCCAGTTTTCAGCACTTCAAAATGAACTACCCAGCAAATACTGCACGAAACACAGAAAAGAACATTTTTACGGGTGCAAACCTGGCTTAGGTGTACTTTGTGGCGATTCATTCCAGCCTTTTGCAAAAAATGGTTCAAATGGCTCTGAGCACTATGGGACTCAACTGCTGTGGTTATAAGTCCCCTAGAACTTAGAACTACTTAAACCTAACTAACCTAAGGACAACACACAACACCCAGCCATCACGAGGCAGAGAAAATCCCTGACCCCGCCGGGAATCGAACCCGGGAACCCGGGCGTGGGAAGCGAGAACGCTACCGCACGACCACGAGATGCGGGCTAGCCTTTTGCACCTTGGATTATCAAAGAGGACTCATCTTTCATGTCGAGGGATGGAGGGCTCAAAAAATGCTTCTGTATTGTGCCACTAAAGAAGTAAGATTTTGGTGGATCACTCAGTTTTGTTTGGCTTTACTAATCTGCTGCAAATGTTCTTCGATGGTCGTTCGGGGTTGGTTAACAACGCCTGATAGTTTTTCTATTGTCTGACACGGATTTGCTTCCACATCATTGTCTAAAGTTGTTGTTCGTCCTCATCGATACGGGTCCGAAAGATCAAAACTATCGGATCTGAACTTAGAAAACCACCTTTGGCATTTAGGAAAGTCTAATAGATTTGGATAAATATCCCAAATGATTTTAGGAGCAATTGTCGCTTTACTACCCTCGTAAAACTAAAAAAGAATACAATACAGGTTTTCTACCTTTACCCGTGTATGGTTGGCCTTCTCACAGTCGACTGACAACAGCTAACATTTAATTGTTGTTGTTGTTGTGGTCTTCAGTCCTGAGACTGGTTTGATGCAAACTTCTTCATCTCCCAGTACCTACTGCAACCTACATCCTCCTGAACCTGCTTAGTGTATTCATCTCTTGGTCTCCCTCTACGACTTTTATCCTCCACGCTGTCCTCCAATACTAAATTGGTGATCCCTTGATGCCTCAGAACATGTCCCACCAAGCTATCCCTTCTTCTAGTCAAGTTGTGCCACAAATTTCTCTTCTCCCCAATTCTATTCAATACCTCCTCATTAGTTGTGTTATCTACCCATCTAATCTTCAGCATTCTTCTGTAGCACCACATTTCGAAAGCTTCTATTCTCTTCTTGTTCAAACTACGAGGCCTGTTCAGAAAGTAAGCTCCGATTGATTGCCAAATTGAAACCACAGTGAACATCAGAAATGTTTTACTTGTAACAATTAGCTACACCTTTCAGCTACTTCTCTACGTAGTCGCCGTTCTGACTTAGACTTTTGTCATAGCGTTGTACCAACTTTTCAATAGCCTCATCATAGAAGGCAGCCGCCAGTGCTTTCCGCCAATTCTCCACGCTGGCCTACACCTCGTTGTCTGTGTCAAAATGTTGTCTTCAAAGACAGCGGTTCATGTGACCAGAGATGAAACTCAGGGGGAGACAATTGCGGACTGTATTGTGGGTAATCTAACATTTCCATTTGAAAACGATGCAGGAGCATCTTCATTGCCCCTGCAGAATGCGGCTGAGAATTGTCGTGAAGACGAAACAGCACGACGGTTATGTAATGTTAGCTGCATAGCTTCAGGCGAAATTTCTCACCAGGCCCTCGTACTTGGCGGCAGACACTATTTTCTAGACATCTTTACGCACTCACTGCGAGCTCAGAAATGAGAAGAGCGACGTGATGCTAACTGGGGTTATACTAGAGACACTACCCAACACATCTGTGCAAAGGTTTATCGGATTTTCATAGTCGTTTCCATTTCGCGACCGATCGGAGCTTACTTTCTGAACGCCCCTCGTATTTATCGTCGATGTTTCATTTCCATACATGGCTACACTCCATACAAATACTTTCAGAAACGACCTCCTGACACTTAAATCTATACTCGATGTTAACAAATTTCTCTTCTTCAGAAACGCTTTCCTTTCCACTGCTAGTCTACATATTATATCCTCTCTACTTCGACCATCATCAGTTATTTTGCTCCCCAAACAGCAAAACTCCTTTACTACTTTAAGTGTCTCATTTCCTAATCTAATTCCCTCAGCATCACCCAACTTAATTCAACTGCATTCCATTATCCTCGTTTTGCTTTTGTTGATGTTCATCTTCCATCCTCCTTTCGAGACACTATCCATTCCGTTCAGCTGCTCTTCAAACTCCTTTGCTGCCTCTGACAGAATTACGATGTTATCGGCGAACCTCAAAGTTTTTATTTCTTCTGCATGGATTTTAATACCTACTCTGAATTTATTATTAATTATTTACGAGTAGACAAGTCACTCTAACGTTAAAATGTCTATGGCACGACTTTGACTGACCTGAAGAATAACAAACAAATAATGACATGCGCAGAAACGGCGTTACTTTCCAGTCTCCCTAATAGTTTCGTCAGCGAGTTGAGTGACCCACAGCGCAGTTTCAGAACAGGATTTCGCAGCCTGGGGTCGACTTCGGGAGATATCCCTGAACACCGTTGAAGAACTCGTGGGTTGCCCCTGCAGTAACTGAGGGGTTGCCCCTGACCGCGCGGCAGCCCGGCAGACCGCAGTGCCGTGCAGGAAGCGCGGACAGAGTGCAGCGAGGGGCGAGCCAGCGGCGGCCGCAGCGCTGCGTAGCGCGGGAGTTTAAGGCTGCAGCTCTGACGTCACGGCGACGCTAAGTGCGAGCGAGGGCAAACTGTGAGGCCGACCCCAATCTGCCAAGCCTGGCAGGGACGCGTCACAGAGGCCTCGAGACGCGCCGCGGCGGTCGGCAGAGACAGCGTCTGCGTCACCACGTGTATACAGCCGCAGAGGACAAATTGAATTCATCGGTGTAACACCATCGCCTGGCGTGATGTTATCGGACCACGTGCGCGATATGTTGCTTTGTCGGTACGCCTGCCGACTGATGTCAATGCCCGACCACCCGTCATATTTCTCCTTCTTTGACGACTCTCTCGACCGCCATAACGGGCTGTATGTCTCTGCTCTGTTACCTCCTGGAGTTCGCTTTCGTCGCCTGCTTCAGCAACTCGATTTTACCCTCCCTACGACTTTTCGAGTGGGTGAGAGCCCTACGCCACCTCGGCTCCAGGCTCACGTTCGCGTTCACTTTGACCTCAGCTCGCTCCCAAAGGAGAGGACCGCGGATTCGATATACCGCTTGGGGTTTGTCGAATTTCGTTCGAGGCTCGCTCATAACGTCTTTATCTACACAGATGGCTCCGGGACTATTGCTGGCGTCGGATGTGCCTCTGTCGTTGCAGATGATACCTTTCAATGCCGGCTCCTTGACCAGTGCTCAAGCTTTACAGCTGAGCTTTTTGCTCTGTATCAAGCTGTTCAGCATATCCGCCGCCATCGTCATTCTCCCTCTGCCATCTGCTCTGATTCTTTGACCGCCATTCAGAGTCTTCGTGACCCGTATTCGGACCACCCTCCCGTGCAACGAATTCGCCGGTCCCTTCAGCCGCTAGCTGATACCGGCGCTCGTGTCCTTTTTTTGTGAATTCCTGGCCACGTCGGTGTGCCTGGAAAGGCAAGGCTGCTGTCCTCCTGCCTCGGACAGCTTCCTTCTGTGTCCCATCAACTGATGTTGGTGAGGTTCTTTGTCGGCGCGTTTCATCATTGTGCCACGAGGCTCGGTCCTCTCTCCGTGAAAATAAGCTTAGGGCCATCAAACCGATCCCGACGGCTCGGACGACCTCCTCACGCCCTTCCCGGCGAGGGGAGGTCCTTTTGGCCAGGTTGCGGATTGGGCATTGCCGCTTTAGCCACCGCTACGTGTTGTCCGGTGACCCCGCCCCGCAGTGTCCCTGTGGTCATCTATTGACGGTGCGCCACGTTTTATTGTCCTGTCCCCGTTTTATTCACTCTCGTGTTGTCCTGTGTCTGCCGTCTACCTTACAGGAACTTTTAGCTGACGACGCTCGAGCAGCTGATCGTGTCCTTCATTTTATTACACTGACGGACGAGTCCAAAAAGATCTAACTCTTTTATTTTGTTCCTCTGCGTCTTTGTAAGTACTTTCTGATGTTGCCCCATTGCGTTTTTCTACGCTATTAGTGCACTAACGTTTGTGACCTTAGTAGTTGAGCGCCCTAAACACAAAAAAAAGAAAAACATTACTACAGAATAATGGCCAATTTGGACAACAACCATTACATTTCTTAGTAACTTACATGACCAGTGGATGATCTGAACGATTCTTTCACCAAAAAACATGCGAACAGTCAATTTACAGGATATGTACACTGAAGAGCCAAAGAAACTGGTAGAGGCATGCATATTCAGATACAGATATATGTAAACAGGCAAAATAAGGCGCTACGGTCGGTAACCGTAATAAGACGACAAGTGTCTGCCGCATTTAGATCGGTTACTGCTGCTACAATGGCAGGTTATCAAGATTTAAGTGAGTCTGAACTCGGTGTTATAGTCGACGCACGAGTGGTGGGACACAGCATCTCCGAGGTAGCGATGAAATACGGATTTTCCCGTGCGACCATTTCACGTGTGTACCGTGAATATCAGGAGGCCGGTACAACATCAAATCTTCGGCATCGCTGCCGCTGGAAAAACATCCTGCATGAACGGGACCAAGGCGACTGAAGAGAATCGTTCAACGTGACAGAAGTGCAACCCTTCCGCAAACTGCTGCAGATTTGAATGCTGGGCTATCAACAAGTGTCAGCATTCGGACCATTGAACGAAACATCATCGATATGGGCTTTCGGAACTTAAGCCTCACTAACGTACCCTCGATGTTTGCACGACACGAAGCTTTAACGCCTCAGCTGAGCCCGTGAACACCGACATTGGACTGTTGATGACAGGAAACATGTCGCCTTGTCAGACGAGTCCCGTTTCGAATTGCATCGAGCGGATGGATGTGTACAGGTATGGAGACAACTTCATGAATCCGTGGACCCTGCATATCAGCAGGCGACTGTGCAATGTGGTGGAGGCGCTGTAATGGTGCGGGACCCCTGATACATCTAGATATGGCTCTGACAGGTGAGACGTATGTAAGGATGCTGTCTGATCACCCTCATCCATTCATTTGCATTGTGCATTCCGACGGAATTGGGAAATTCCAGCAGGACAATGCGGTACCCGACACGTCCAGAATTGTTGCAGAGGAACACTCCTCTGAGTTGAAACACTTCCGCTGGCCACCAAACTCCGCAGACATGAGCATTATTGAGCATATCCGGGATGCCTTGCAGCGTGCTGTTCAGAGGAGATCTGCACCCCGTGGTACTCTTACGGATTAATGGACAGGTCTGCCGGAGTCACGGTGTCAGTTCCCTGCAGCACTACTTCAGACATCAGTCAAGTCCGTGTCACGTCGTTTTGCGGCACTTCGCGTGCTCGCGGAGGCCTACACGGTATTATCCATTTTCTTTGGGTCTTCACTGTATTATTAGTCTTAACACTGATGAACACATTATTTTATAGTCCTTATCGTGCCATTGCACATAGAAAGAAGTCTTTTTTTACGCTATCGCTTTGCAAACAGAATTTCGTGCATAGAATAAAAGGAGTTCTCCAGGGGAAATGAATTTACATTGAACGGCAGAGATTTCCACACCCTGTGTCTCCTCTACTGTATTATCAACGAACACTACATCTACATACATACTCCGCAATCCACCATACGGTGCGTGGCGGAGGGTACCTCGTACCACAACTAGCATCTTCTCTCCCTGTTCCACTCCCAAACAGAACGAGGGAAAAATGACTGCCTATATGCTTCTGTACGAGCCCTAATCTCTCGTATCTTATCTCTGTGATCTTTCCGCGTAATGTAAGTTGGCGACAGTAAAATTGTACTGCAGTCAGCCTCAAATGCTGGTTCTCTAAATTTCCTCAGTAGCGATTCACGAAAAGAACACCTTTTCTCCAGGGACTCTCACCCGAGTTCCTGAAGCATTTCCGTAACACTCGCGTGATGATCAAACCTACCAGTAACAAATCTAGCAGCCCGCCCCTGAATTGCTTCTATGTCCTCCCTCAATCCGACCTGATAGGGATCCCAAACGCTCGAGCAGTACTCAAGAATAGGTCGTATTAGTGTTTTATAAGGGGTCTCCTTTACAGATTAACCACATCTTCCCAAAGTTCTACCAATGAACCGAAGACGACTATCAGCCTTCCCCACAACTGCCATTACATGCTTGTCCACTTCATATCGCTCTGCTATGTTACGCCCAAATATTTAATCGACGTGACTGTGTCAAGCGCTACACTACTAATGGAGTATTCAAACATTACGGGATTCTTTTTCTTATTCATCTGCATTAATTTACATTTATCTATATTTAGAGTTAGCTGCCATTCTTTACACCAATCACAAATCCTGTCCAAGTCATCTTGCATCCTCCTACAGCTACTCAACTACGACACCTTCCCGTACACCGCAGCATCATCAGCAAACAGCCGCACATTGCTATCCACCCTATCCAAAGATCACTGTCCCCCATATCTCTCCTTAACCTTAACGCCCTGTCTGGACAACAAGGAAAAACGCCCGTTCTCATCGGAGCAAAATCTTTTCTGTCCCACTGCATCGTTCAGCCACTTTCTCGAAGTCCGTCTCAGTAGCAGAAAGCCAACTCCGGAATAACCGCCCGCATTATGTTAGGCAGCTGAATAACATCTCCCGCTTCGAGAGACAGTTAAGACATCGACACGTATTACAGAAACAGGTGTGCTCTGAGGCGAGGCGGGCCGCGGGGCGGCTGCCAGCGTCGCGCGGCGACTCGGCGTGCCACCAGCACTGAGCCAGGCTGCCTCTACAGCCAGCCGCCCATAACCGTGGAAGGGTTGTCGGTGTGCGACTCTGTGCACAAACACACTTACGGATTACGTACCACAAATTTTCAATGGGATTCATGTGAGGCGACCTGGATGGGCAAATAATTCGCTCCAACTGTCCGTGCTGTTCTTCAAACTAATCACGAACCACTGTGGTCCGATGACATGCCGCATTGCTATATATAAAAATTTCATCGTTTTTTGGGAACATGAAATCCATAGTAGCTGCGTATTGCCTGCAAGCAGGCATAACCCTTTCCTGTCAGTGACCAGTTCAGCTGGACTAGGGGGCCCGGCCCACTCGGTGCCAACTCGGCCGACACCATCACGCAGCCGCCACCAGCTCGCACAGTGACCTCTAGCCGACTGGGGTTCGTGCCTTCGTGCGGTCTGCGCCACACTCGAACCCTACCGTCAGCTCGTACCGACTGAAATAAGGAATCATGTGACCGGGCCACGGTTTTCCGGTCGTCTAGGGTCTCACCGATGCGGTCGAGAGCCCAGGAAGACCCCTGCAGGCGACGTCGCGCTGTTAGCGAAGGGTGTCGCGCGCGGGTCACCGCTGCCCTGGCCCACCGGCGCCAGATTTCGCTGCACTGTGCTAAAGGATTCGAGCGTCGTACGGTCCACATTCCTGCGGTTATTTCACGAGGTGTTGCTTGTCTGTTAGTACTGACAAGCCGCGCGGGATTAGGCGAGTGGTCTGGGGCGCTGCAGTCACGGACTGTTGGGTTGATCTCGGCGGAGATTCGAGACCTCCCTCGGGCATGGGTGTGGGTGTTTGTCCTTAGGATAATTTAGCTTAACTAGTGTGTAAGCTTACAGACTGATGACCTTAGCAGTTAAGTCCCATAAGATTTCACACACATTTGAACATTTTGAGTACTGACAATTCCACGTAAACACCGTTGCTCTATCGTCACGGGATAGCGATATTATGCAGCTGGCCGTAATACCGCAGACACAACGTTTGAAAAGGAAGCTACGTGGCGGATCTGCCACTTGTAGCCAGGCGGTCAACGCGAGGCTTCCGGCGTGGCTATGGCCGCACCAAGGGAATCAACAGATTTCCAACACGGGATATTAGTTGGAGCTAGGCGCATGGAAAATTTTATTTCGGAAATGATTAGCAAATTCGATATTCCGAGATCCACAGTGTCAAGAACGTGCCGCGAATACTAAATTCCAGATATTACGTCTGACCGAGGACAACGCAGCGGCCAACAGCCTCCACCAAACGATCGACAGCAGCGTCGTCTGCGTAGAGATAGTTGTAAGTGCTAACAGACAAGCAACACTCCTTGACATAACCGCAGAAATCAGTGTGCGGTGTAGGGCGAACATATCCGTTAGGGCAGTGCAGCGGAGTCTGCGCAGTGGGCTGTGGCAGCGGACGGCCGACGTCAGAGCCTTTGGTGACAGCGCGACATCGCCTGCAGCGCCTCTTCTCCTGGGCTCGTGGCCACATCTGTTGGACCCTAGATGACTGTAAAACCGTGCCCCGGTCTCACGAGTTCAGAATTCGGTTGGTGAAAGCTGTTGGTAAGGTTCGAATGTGGCACAGAGCCCACCAAGCCATGGACTCAGGCTGTCAAGAAGCTTGTGTGGACTGTGTTTACATTGAATACAGGGTGCGTCAAAAAATGTATACACACTTTGAACTGTCATAGACAATTTATTTCCCGTTCTACAAGGTTAAATAACTGTGAGAAAGTAATGTTATGTTTCTTCAACAGGTGGCAGCAGTGGCAAGGAAGTAACGGCAACATGGCGGACGAGCGTTTGAGCTTCGAAGCGCGGAAGCAGATAATTAAGTGGTGCTGGAAGTTTCAGAACGTAGCTGCGGTTCGAAGACAGTGGAGAAGTGACTATGGTACAGAACCACCTCCAAGGTTAACAATTACACGTCTACGAGAGAAATTCGAAATTCGTGGAACAGTGTGTGATGTGCATAAAGGTCGATCAGGGCGACCTCGTACAGCTACAAGTGATGATTCCCCACAACTGCGGTCTAGGAACTGTTTCAGCGTTCGCCTCAAAAATCTTCGAGGCAAGCGGCACGTGAGAGTAATGTAAGTGCTGGTAGTGTGCAACGCATTCTGAAGAAAGGCAAGTTTCGTGTGTGCATTCCGAGGCTGGTGCAACAGCTAAGTGACGACGATCCAGATAGAAGGTTAGAATTTTGTGATGGGTTCAGGAGATGGTGAGACGTGAACCGGGATTTATGGGTAGCATAATTTGGTCGGATGAAGTCCAATACAAACTCAATGGAGCTGTCAATAGCCACAGTTGTGTGTACTGGGCTGAAGATAATCGTCACATTACAGTTGAAAAGGCTGTGAATTTGCCTGGTGTAAATGTGTGGTGTGGTTTGTCTGCAAGGGGACTCATTGGGCCTTTCCACTTTGAAGGTACTGTTGCTGGAGAAACGTACCTAACAATGCTTGCTGACTCCATGTTCCCTGCCATTCGTGCATTATACGGTAATGATGAGTTTTATTTCCAACAAGATGGCGCCCCGCCGCACTATCATAGGGACGTACGAGCATACCTGGATCACGATGTGCCAGGCCATTGGATAGGACGCAGGGGACCAATCGAGTTTCCTGCACGCTCTCCAGACCTCACGCCGCTGGATTTCTTCTTATGGGGCACGGTAAAAGATGAGGTGTACAAACGTACACCTCGTAACCTGGACACACTTTGGAATGAGATTCAGCCGGTGTGCGCAGAAATCTCATTGGACACTTTGGTACGATGTACGGAATCAGTGGTGACTCGTATTCAGAAATGTATTGATGCTGAAGGTCACTAGTTTGAACATTAATCACATTTGAAAAGTACATTTCCAGAAATTTAACATTGTAGGACGGGAAATAAATTTTATATGACGCTTCAAAGTGTATATACATTTTTTTGACGCACCCTGTAGATGGGGGAGAGCACCATGTCACCGAGCCACAATTGTTCGAAATTGGTTTTAAGAACATTTTGGACTGTTCGAGTGAATGATGTGGCCACCCATGTCGGCCGACATGAATCTCATTGAACATTTATGGGACACAGTTGAGAGGTCACATTTTCGCAATTACGGACGGCTATAGAGGCAGCATGGCACAATATTTCTGCAGAGAACCAACCCCCGACGACCTGTTGAGTCCGTATCACGTCGAGTTGCTGCACTACACGCTGTTAGGAGGCACCCCATGGCCTTTGTTGCCTCACTGAAAATGTCTCTACTTCCTCTGGTGTTGCAGGTATGGATTTCACTATAAATAATCCATGAAAACTGGAGAAGAATAGTGAATTTCACCAATGAATATATGTATTGTGAAGTTGTAGTTGAAAAGTCGAACTGCTTACAGTTTGTGCTGTCAGTATTTCCTTCTAAGTGGTGAGTTACCTCACAAATTGTTCCATAAGATTGAGTGGAAATTGTGAAACATATGAGGACGTTGATTTGTTTGTTTCCAAGACTAGCAATTAAAGAAAGAGCAAAATTAGCTGCACACATCCTTTGATAAGCTCTGTAATATGCATCTCCCATTTCAAGGTTTCATCAGTACGTACACTTAAAAATTTGGAGTGTTCTACTGTATTTACTAGATCCCATTCATGTGACACATCAACTGCAGGTACACTTATTTGTTGTACAGGACTGAACATTTCTAAAAATTTAGCAATACTACACTTTCAGAGAATCATTTAACAATTTTTGTAAAACACCATTAACGTCCTCTACTGCTGCTTTCTCTCTAATGGGATTTATTACGACACTACTACTGTCTGCTGGTTGAATTTTAAGCTGATGGTCATTCACATATACACTACTGGTCATTAAAATTGCTACACCAAGAAGAAATGCAGATGATAAACGGATATCCATTGCACAAACGTATTATACTAGAACTGACATGTGACTACATTTTCACGCAATTTGGGTACATAGATCATGAGAAATCAGTACCCAGAACAACCACCTCTGGCCGTAATAACGGCCTTGATACGCCTGGGCATTGAGTGAAACAGAGCTAGGATGGCGTGTGCAGGTACAGCTGCCCATGCAGCTTCAACACGATACCACAGTTCATCAAGAGTAGTCACTGGCGTATTGTGACGAGCCAGTTGCTCGGCTACCATTGACCACACGTTTTCAATTGGTGAGACATCTGGAGAATGTGCTGGCCAGGGCAGCAGTCGAACATTTTCTGTATCCAGAATGACACGTACAGGACCTGCAACATGTGGTCGTGCATTATCCTGCTGAAATGTAGGGTTTCGCTGGGATCGAATGAAGAGTAGACCCACGGGTCGTAACACATCTGAAATGTAACGTCCACTGTTCAATGTGCCGTCAATGCGAACAAAAGGTTACCGAGACATGTAACCAGTGGCACCCCATACCATCACGGCGGCTGATCGCCAGTATGGTGATGAAAAATACACACTTCCAATGTGTGTTCACAGCGATGACGCCAAACACGGATGCGACCATCATGATGCTGTAAACAGAACCTGGAGTCATCCGAAAAAATGACGTTTTGCCATTCGTGCACCCAGGTTCGTCGTTGAGTACACCATCGCAGGCGCTCCAGTCCGTGATGCAGCGTCAAAGGTAACCGCAGCCACGGTCTCCGAGCTGATAGTCCATGCTGCTGCAAACGTCGTCGAACTGTTCGTGCAGATGGTTGTTGTCTTGCAAACGTCTCCATCTGTTGACTCAAGGATCGAGACGTGGCTGCATGATCCGTTACAGCCGTGCGGATAAGATGCCTGTCACCTCGACTGCTAGTGATACGAGGCCGTTGGGATCCAGCACGGCGTTCCGTATTACCCTCCTGAACCCACCTATTCCATATTCTGCTAACAGTCACTGGACCTCGACCAATGCGAGCATCAATGTCGCGATACGTTAAACCGCAATAGCGATAGGCTACAATCCGACCTTTATCAAAGTCGGAAACTTGATGGGACGCATTGCTCCTCCTTACACGAGGCATGACAGCGTTTCACCAGGCAACGCCGGTCAGCTACTGTTTGTGTATGAGAAATCGGTTGGAAACGTTCCTCATGTCAGCACGTTGTAGGTGTCGCCACCGGCGCCAATCTTGTGTGAATGCTGTGAAAAGCTAATCATTTGCATATCACAGCATCTTCTGCGTGTCGGTTAAATTTCGCGTCTGTAGCACGTCATCTTCGTGGTGTAGCAATTTTAATGGCCAGTAGGGTATATGGATTAGGACTGGAACAATAATTGAACACTGTATTTTTTACCATTTGCAACATTGTCCGAATTATTCAGTACGACTTTATGCATACTGTTTGTTGAGAACAATTCAGACTCGTAGAAGTCAATGGTCGTACCATGTTCGAGAGGTATCCATGATTTTATCTTTCATCAAGATAACGCCAGACCACATGTATCGCGTGCTGTCCTGCCATACATTGATACAGTGTGTGTTGTATAGTTACCCCATTACGACTTTATGCATTGTGTTTGTTAAGTACAGTTCAGACTTGTAGGAATCAGTGATCGTACCGTATTCTGGAGGTCTCCGTGATGTTATCTTTCAACAAGATAACGCCAGACCACATGTATCGCATGCTGTCCTGGCATACGTTCATACAGTCTGTGTTGTATAGTTGCCCCAGTCCAGCTCCATATGCACATCTCTCACCCACTGAAAATGCTCCCGGAGATGTATTCTCGATACTATATACACATACGGTAAGTAAATTTCCAGTGTTTGCTGTCCTCCCATGTCTCGCAATTTTAATGAGGAGCAGAGTACCGGGTGATCAAAAAGTCAGTATAAATTTGAAAACTGAATAAATCATGGAATAATGTAGATAGAGAGGTACAAGTTGACACACATGCCTGTAATGACATGGGGTTTTATTAGAACCAAAAAAATACAAAAGTTCAAAAAACGTCCGACAGACGGCGCTTCATCTGATCAGAATAGCAATAATTAGCATAACAAAATAAGACAAAGCAAAGATGATGTTCTTTACAGGAAATGCTCAATATGTCCACCATAATTCCTCAACTGTACTCGAGGAATAATGTTGTGAACAGCACTGTAAAGCATGTCCGGAGTTATGGTGAGGCATTGGCGTCGGATATTGTCTTTCAGCATCCCTAGAGATGTCGGTCGATCACGATACACTTGCAACTTCAGGTAACCCCCAAAGCCAATAATCGCACGGACTGAGGTGTGGGGACCTGGGAGGCCAAGCATGACGAAAGTGGCGGCTAAGCAAACGATCATTACCAAACGATGCGCACAAGAGATCTTTCACGCGCCATCTGTCGGACATTTTGTGAATTTCGGTTTTTTTTTGGTTCTAATATAACCCCATGTCATTCCAAGCACGTGTCTCAATTTTTACCACTCTAACTACAATACTCCGTGGTTTATTAAGTTTTCAAATTTATACTGACTTTTTGATCACCCTGAATTTTCCTTGCCCCATTGTACGCACTGTCTTTTGTGTTCCTGAATATTGCAGGCAGCGCGCGGTAGACGGTAGGAATGGAATTACGCCGCTGCCGTTGAGTCTGCGAGCAGCAGAACCAGCATCGGGCGGGTCGCTTAATGGGCTACACCTGCCGGGGCGGGGACAGCGTTTGAAGCGGAGCTGTGCGCACCGCCTTCTAGCATAGCGTCCCGGACCGCTGCCTGAAAACATCCGGCGCTCGCCCGGAACGCCGAGCTCGGCGTTCCTCGCGGCTCTGTGCCGGGGCCGCCGCTCTTTGGCAGAGCTGCGGGTCGGCCTGCCGCAGCGGAGTAGCAGGTCACCGCCAGATGGTCTCCCTCCCTCCTTTCTCTCTCTTTCTCTCTCTCTCTTTCCTCCTCTCTCTTGGGTATCTTTCTCTCATCATGCAATAATATAACGGACGTTACGAACTACACTATGCAATGCACAACTGTATCAATAAATTATATTAGATGATGGTGGCTAGTAGAGGGCTAGTAGAAATTCTTCGGTAACAGAAGAGATATTGAATTTAATTGATGAAAGGAGAAAATATAAAAATGCAGTAAATAAAGCACACAAAAGGGAATACAAAGTCTCAAAAATGAGATCGACAGCAAGTGCAAAATGGCTAAGCAGGAATGGCTAGAGAACAAATGTAAGGATGTAGAGGCTTATCTCACGAGGGGTAAGATAGATACTGCCTACAGTAATATAAAAGAGACTTTTGGAGAAAAGAGAACAACTTGTATGAATATCAAGAGCCTAGATGGAAACCCAGTTCTAAGCAAAGAAGGGAAAGCAGAAAGGTGGAAGGAGTATATGGAGGCTCTATACAAGGGCGATGTACTTGAGCACAATATTATGGAAATGGAAGAGGATGTAGATGAAGATGAAATGGGAGATACGATACTGCATGAAGAGTTTGACAGAGCTCTAAAAGACCTGAGTCGAAACAAGGCCCCATGAGTAGACAACATTCCATTAGAACTACTGACGGCCTTGGGAGAGCCAGTCCTGACAAAACTCTACCATCTGGTGAGCAACATGCGAAATACCCTCAGACTTCAAGAAGAATATAATAATTCCAATCTCAAAGAAAGCACGTGTTGACAGACGTGAAAATTACCGAACTATTAATTGAATAAGGCACATCTGCAAAATGCTAACGCGAATTCTTTACAGACTAATGGAGAAACTGATAGAAGCCGACCTCAGGGAAGATCAGTTTGGATTCTGGAGAAATGTTGGAACACGTGAGGCAATACTGACCCTACGACTTATCTTAGAAGCTAGATTAAGGAAACGCAAACCTACGTTTCTAGCATTTGTAGACTTAGAGAAAGCTTTTGACACTTTTGAACCGAATTCTCTCTTTCAAATTCTGAAGGTGGCGGGGGTAAGATACAGGGAGCGAAAGGCTATTTACAATTTGTACATAAACCAGATGGCAGTTATAGCAGTCGAGGGACATGAAAGGGAAGCAGCGGTTGTAATTCTGTCGGAGACAGCAAGGGACTTGGAAGAGCAGTTGAACAGAATGGACAGTGCCTTGAGGATAGAAGATGAAAATCAACAAAAGCAAAACGAGGATAATGGAATGTAGTCAACTCGGGTGATGCTGAGGGAATTGGATTAGGAAATGAGACACCTAAAGTAGTAAAGGAGTTTTGCTATTTGGAGAGCAAAATAACTGATGATTTTCGATGTAGAGAGGATATAAAATGTAGACTGGCAATGGCAAGGAAAGCGTTTATGAAGAAGAGAAATTTGTTAACAACGAGTATAGATTTTAGTGTCAGGAAGTCCTTTCTGAAAGTATTTGTATGGAGTGTAGCCATGTATGGAAGTGAAACGTGGACGATAAATAGTTTGGACAAGAAGAGAATAGAAGCTTTCGAAATGTGGTGCTACAGAAGAATGCTGAAGATTAGATGGGTAGATCATATAACTAATGAGGAGGTATTGAACAGGATTGGGGAAAGGAGAAGTTTGTGGCACAACTTGACAAGAAGAAGGGACCGGTTGGTAGGACATGTTCTGAGGCATCAAGGGATCACCAATTTGGTATTGGAGGGCAGCGTGGAGGGTAAAAATCGTAGAGGGAGACCAAGAGATGAATACACTAAGCAGATTCAGAAGGATGTAGGTTGCAGTAGGTACTGGGAGATGAAGAAGCCTGCACAGGATAGAGTAGCATGGAGAGCTGCATCAAACCAGCCGCAGGACTGAAGACCACAACAACAAGAATGGTGGTGATGATGACGCTGTTCTGTGGAGCGCTCAACATCGTGGTCTCAGCGCCTGTACAAGTTCCGAATCTTTCCATTTCCAGTCTCACCACTTCCCGAATGATGAGGAGAACACAAACACCCAAACCCCGGGTGGAGAAAATCCTCACCCCGCCGGGAATTGAAACCGGGACCCTGTGTCTGGAAGCAAACAGCCAGCAAAGAGGAGGGAGGGCTATGGGGAATGTTTCCGTGGGCTACCTCGTCATTCCGCGAGGTACAGTGGATCCTCACCGGTACGCATCTGTCCTCGGGGACGCCGTCCGCCCTACGTGCAGGTGCTTCCTCCTCGGCAGGATGCCGTACGCCCACCCAACGGTGTGTGGCGGAGGGCACTTTACGTGCCACTGTCATTACGTCCCTTTCCTGTTCCAGTCGCGTATGGTTCGCGGGAAGAACGACTGTCTGAAAGCCTCCGTGCGCGCTCGAATCTCTCTAATTTTACATTCGTGATCTCCTTGGCAGGTATAAGTAGGGGGAAGCGATGTATTCGATACCTCATCTGGAAATGCACCTGGCGAGCAAGCTACACCGCGATGCAGAGCGCCTCTCTTGCAGAGTCTGCCACTCGAGTTTGCTAAACATCTCCGTACCGCTATCTCGCTTACCAAAGAACCCTGTGGCGAAACGCGCCGCTCTTCTTTGGATCTTCTCTATCTCCTCCGTCAACCCGACCTGGTACGGATCCCACACTGATGAGCAATACTCAAGTATAGGTCTAACGATTGTTTTGTAAGCCACCTCCTTTGTTGATGGACTATATTTTCTAAGGACTCACCCAATGAATCTCAACCTGGCACCCGCCTTACCAACAATTAATTTTATATGATCATTCCACTTCAAATCGTTCTATGTATTCGCAATACATTACATTTGTCTATGTTAAGGGTCAGTTGCCACTCTCTGCACCAAGTGCCTACCCGCTGCAGATCTTCCTGCATTTCGCTGCAATTTCCTAATGCTGCAACTTCTCTGTATACCACAGCATCATCCGCGAAATGCCGCATGGAACTTCCGACACTATCTACTAGGCCATTTATATATATTGTGAAAAGCAATGGTCCCATAACACTCCCCTGTGGCACGCCAAAGGTTACTTTAACGTCTGTAGACGTCTTTCCATTGAGAACAACATGCTGTGTTCTGTTAGCTAAAAACTCTTCAATCCAGCCACACAGCTGGTCTGATATTTCGTAGGCTCTTACTTTGTTTATCAGGCGACAGTGCGGAACTGTATCGAACGCCTTCCGGAAGTCAAGGAAAATGGCATCTACCTGAGAGTCTCTATCTAATATTTTTTGGGTCTCATGCACAAATAAAGCGAGTTGGGTTTCACACGATCGCTGTTTCCGGAATCCATGTTGATTCGTACAGAGTCTTACAGTACTCCGACAAGCTGCTCGAATTTAAGCCCAGTGGACAGTCGTGGAACGCGTCGACCGGGCTGTTCGCACAGTGGATGCTGAGGGCAGAAACCCTGGGCAGCTGGCCGCTGCCCTGGAGTCAGCGCGGCTGTCTCTCTGCATCGCTCTGGGCGCTTTGCACGGCAAAATGTGCTTATCCAGGCTTTTCACAGGTTGTCACATCAATGCGATTCTAAGGTGTGGAAGTATAACCAAAAAATACACTGAAGTAGCAAAGTAACTATTACAGACATGCGTATTAATAATACAGAGAAATGCAAACAGGCAGATCATGGTGCAGCGATCGGCAACTCCTATATACGACAACAAGTGTCTGGCGCGGTTGTTAGGTCGGTTACTGCTGCTACAATGGCAGTTTATCAAGATTTAAGTGAGTTTCAACGTGGTACTATAGACGGCGCACGAGCGATGCAACACAGCATCTCCGAGGTAGCTATGAAGTGGGAATTTTACCGTACGACCATTTCACGAGCGTACCGGAGTATAAGGAATCCGGAATCAAATCTCCGACATCGCTGCGGCCGAAAAAAGATGCTCCATGAACGGGACCGACGACAAATGAAGAGAATCGTTCAACGTGACAGAAGTGCAACCCATCCGGAAATCGCCGCAGATTTCAGTGCTGAGTCATCAAGTGTCAGCGTGTGAAGTATTCAACTAGACATCATCGATATGGGCTTTTGCAGCCGAAGGCTTTTCGCGGATGATGCTGTAGTATACAGAGAAGTTGCAGCATTAGATAATTGCATGCGAAATTCAGGAACATCTGCAGCGGATAGGCACTTGGTGCAGGGAGTGGCAACAGACCCTTAACATAGACAAATGTAATGCATTGCGAATACATAGAAAGAAGGATCCTTCATTGTTTGATTATATGATAGCGGAACAAACACTGGTAGCAGTTACTTCTGTAAAACATCTGGAAGTACGCGTACGGAACGATTTGAAGTGGAATGATCATATAAAAGTAATTGTTGGTAAGGCGGGTACCAGGTTGAGATACGTTGGGAGAGTCCTCTGAAAACGTAGTCCATCAGCAAAGGAGGTGGCTTACAAAACACTCGTTCGGCCTATACTTGAGTATTGCTAATCGGTGTGGGATCCGTACCAGGTCGGGTTGACGGAGGAGATAGAGAAGACCCAAAGAAGAGCGGCGCGTTTCGTCACAGGGTTACTTGGTAAGCGTGATAGTGTTACGGAGACGTTTAGCAAACTCGAGTGGCAGACTCTGCAAGAGAGGCGCTCTGCATCGCGGTGTAGCTTGCTGTCCAGGTTTCGAGAGGGTGCGTTTCTGGATGAGGAATATATTGCTTCCCCCTACTTATACCTCCCGAGGGGATCACGAATGTGAATCTAGAGTGTACCTGTGATGACTGCACGACACAAATCTTTACGCTTCGTCTGGGGCCGTCAACACCGAGGAAGAGTCTTTTTTCAAATTGAATCGAGCGGATGGACGTGTAAAAGTATGGAGACAACCTCGCGAATCCATGGATACAGCATGTCAGCAGGGGATTGTTCAAGCTGGTGGAGGCTCCGTAATACCATGTGTACCGGTACGAAATGAGCGTTAAGATACAAATGTGTCGACAGGAAACATTTGTTGTGAACGAGCCTCAATTTTTTTTTTTGGTTGGTATGACATCTGTCAAAGATATTTAGTATACATCAAGTCATGGAACAAACAACATCATATGTTTTCACCGTGTTATGTCGAATTTTGTACCAGAAAGTGATGATTTGCGGAAAGCATTATTTTTTTGTTTTCATTTGGAAAAAAGTGCTGCATAGTCGCATCGAATGCTTGTCGAGGCATATGGTGATCATGCTGTATCAGAAGCAACATGGAAAAGATGGTTTCAACGTTTCCGAAATAATGATTTTGATGTAAGAAATGGAGAAGGTGGAAGACCACCAAAAAAAGTTCGAAGATGCCGAATTGCATGCAATATTGTATGAAGATGATACTTTGAATCAGAAGCAAGTGACAGCAATGCTAAATGTTGCACAACGAACAATTTCTGACCGTTTGAAAGCCATGGGAAAATTCCATGAAACACAGATGGAAAACCGAAGAAACATTTGTCAAATTTTGCTTCAAAGACATGAAAGAAAATCAATTTTGCGTCGAATTGTTACTGGCGATGAAAAATGGATTTATTTTAAGAATCCTAAACGGGAAAAATCACGGGTTAATCCGGAACAACCATCAACATCGACTGCAAAACCAGATCGATTCGGCAAGAAGACAATGCTCTGTGTTTGGTGGGATCAGAAAGGTGTGGTGTATCATGAGCTTCTAAAACCCGGTGAAACTGTGAAAACTAATCGCTACAGACAACAAATGATCAATTTGACCTACGCATTGATCGAAAAAACACCAGAATGGGCCAGAAGACATGGCAAAGTAATTTTTTTACACGACAATGCACCTGCACAGAAAGCAAAACTGGTTCAGGATACAATCAAAACACTCGGCTGGGAGCTGCTACCCCACCCGCCGTATTCACCAGACTTGGCCCCTTCCGACTATCATTTGTTTTCATCAATGGGACACGTATTGGCTGAGGAACACTTCGATTCCTACGAAGAAGTCGAAAATTGGGTGTCTGATTGGTTTGCTTCAAAAGACGAACATTTCTATTGGCGTGGAGTCCACAAATTGCCAGAAAGGTGGTCAAAATGTATACAAAGCAATGGTCAGTACTTTGAATAAAATGTTTTTTACTTTTCAGTTCAAAATTAGTGTTTCATTTTCACAAAAAAACGCTCCTTTCATACCGGTACAAGTAAACGGTACACCTGGTAGAGTGGGGCGTGTGCAGTACGAGTGATATGGGACCGCTGACACGTCTAGACACGACTTCAGACATTAGCCGAGCCGTCGGCATGTTATGAGATCTGTGGGGCGCGACAGCGGACGGGGGTGTGAGGTGCGGCTACCTGCGACGTGCAGGCGGGATCGCGTGTCCCGGCAGCTGGACGAGGCGAGATAAGATAAGATAAGAGGCGGGGGGCGCGACATTAGCCGGTGGCGGGGGCGGTGGCGTCGCGGCGACAGCTGGCGCTGTTTGCCGGGGGGGAGCTGCGAGATATTGGCAAACAGACCGCTCCCATTTCGGTTCCACATCGTCGACGTCTAAACAATCGTGGCCGATAATAGCCGACCTGCAAAAAGCAGTTGACTGAATGCGACGGGCAAATAAAAACATACAGGCAGAATAGTGTGCAGAACTTTCCTTCCAGACACGACTTTGACTTTCACATAATGAAGAAAGGAAGTGAGTCGTGTATCGACTCGTGCTATACCTTGTGTTTAAATTGCATTGGTTTTCCTTTTCTTCCCCTGACATGTTTGTTTGATATGTTGTCTGACATCAAGTGGCTGCTCGGTTGTCTTTTCCCTCTGCTATCGATATCTGCGTTTCTGCTTCCGGGAAACTGCTATGGAGGAAGTGAGATCTTTGACCGGTTGTAACTCCTTGTCTTGGCGCGGAAGTAGGTCTTTTTTTTTTTTTTTTTTTTTTTTTGCGCGCAGAGAGAGTGTGCTGGGCACTGGAGGGCAGTGTGGCTCTCCAGCGCGGACCAGGCGTGGTCGGCTGTACCGAGTCGCCACGTGATGTGTGTCGGCTGTGTGTAACGAGCGGGTCGACTCGACGGAAGAGCTCCCCGCGGGTTGGTTGTATACAGAATCGCCCCACGAGTAGTTGCTGTTCATTTCGCCTCGGTGGGACGTTATCAAGCTTCTGTAAGTCCTCCGTTTCAGCACTGGAGTATAAAAGGAGACACCTAACACGTTGCAGAGAAGACGAGGACTCCGGTGACACAGCGTGTTGTCGCGTGACCGTGGCGTGTCGGGTACGCTGGCGACGCGTGCGCGGTCGGATGTGTGGACCCTGCCCATCGGAGGTCGTGTACTGCCTGTTCGAGCATAATTGCAAGTTAAGTTCGCGGAAAGTTTAATCATTAAGTAATAATTTTGTGTAACCAGTGCCTCTTCTGCCTTGTGGCCTCCGGCGATCGGGTTTCCTGTCCCCGGCATCGGTGTAATTGAAGACAGTGATCTTTCCTCCTCCTCTCGTTACTGTTTGATGGGAGGTGTAGTTTTGGCAGTTTAATTGTTTCGCTATTCTGTCGTGGGTTATGAGTAAATTCGTGCTTCTTGTTGGTCGATCGTGTGGTCGCTCATTCAGGACTGTGTGGTGTAATGTTTCCTTACACGAGGTTAGCTCTAATTCTGTCAGTTAGTTAAGCCGTCTTATTACAAGTTTTCGCTGGCTAAAAGTCGGTGAAGTGACCAGCCTGAGAGTGGCAATTGTGTTTACGGGCGTATTTAAATTGGCCAGTATTCTGCCTAGCCTGAGCATCCCTGAGTGGGTGATTTGTGGCCGCCTTACACGGGTCCGTCATACCTGTTATGTTCTAATGATATTCCAGGACACTTTTGTTTAAAAACTTTTTTAATTTCTCCATTCCTTTATTGCCGTTAATCGTGTGTTTGCTGAGACCTTTGATATTCTTTTTTTAATGGCGGTGTTGGTAGCTTCACTACCTCACCGTACTTTGTTAATAAAATTCTGTATTTACTTTAGTAGCCTGTTTACTAATGTTGTTTAAATTTTTTAAACTGATGCATTGCTATAAATTACTTGATTGCCGTTAGTGGCGTGTTTAAAAGGCTGTTTATTGCCGTACTGCTAGTTTCTATAAGACCGAATAAAACATTTGTGTGAAAATGTCAACCCGACAGTAAACTACTAGAAATTTGGCCCCGTTTCCCAATTTGTGGTGTGGCTTGTAGTAACCGTAACCACTGTGTGTCAGCAAGGTTTACACTGCTTCCGCTGTGTTTACGGTCGTACACGAATTCAGTACAACGAAACGAATTTCGCTTGTAAGTGGCGCTTGTGTAAAACGGCCTCGACTACACTGATGTTAGTGGATCCGTGGTCGCTTGCGATTCGTACTTGCGCTTCCATTGATTTTTTTACGTCCCATTTCTTTAACAAGGGGAGGCAGCGACGTTGGGACCAACGATTTACTTCGAACTTTGTGTACTTTTAGTAGGCACTACGGTGCACTAGTCTAAGTTTTACGCGTCTGGCTGTGCGCAGGTCGGAAACGCCAGCCAACTAGCGCGGTGCCGGCGCGGCTGCTCCGCCTCGCCATCTGTGAAGAGCTTTTGGATCGCGCAGATGAGAACGAGATGTTCCTTGAGGGAATAATAGCTGGTGACGAGACGAGGGTCTACGGTTGTGATACTGAGACCGAGGTTCAATCTTCACAATGATTCGCGAAAGGTTCTCAAAGACCAAGAAAAGCTTGTCAGGTCAGATCAAATATCAAAGCCGAGCTGACAGTTTTGTTCGACTTTGAAGGATTAGTTGCCACAGGGGCAACTGTTAATGGATGGCACTATCGGGACGTGTTGCGATGTTTACGAGAAAATGTGAGAAGGAAACGGCCTGAAATGTGGCGAGAGAATTCATCACGATAACGCACCCGCACATTCATCTCTGTTGGTGCGTGACTATTGCACAGAAAAAAACGAAGTTCACTGTGTTGCCTCATCTTCCGCGCTCTCCAGATCTATTTTAGTTACAAAGTTGAAAACCCTGTCGAAAGAACGAAGATCTGAAACGACAGACGCGACAAAAGAAAATTCGCAGCCGGCGCTTCGCTCGATCCAGCAAGAGGCCCACCGAGGCTGCTTCCGGAAGTGCAAACGACGCTGGGGGTGGTGTATCAACTGTGGAGGAGAGCATTTCGAAGGAGACCACGCACCATAAGTAAAAGGTAACCGTGGAAAAATTTTGTGGACAAAGTTACGGAATTTTTTGAGCAGACCTTGTATAACAAAGAGATACACCAGAATCGTCCACTGCAATGCATCATCAAGCCGCCATTATGGCGGTGAAACACTCGTTTCAAACGGGAATAGGGACACTGACGAGACACACACACACACACACACACACACACACACACACACAAACCAAAAGGAATAAGGGGATTGTTTTGTCTAAAGTACACTGATGAAGCAACGGGCAGACTAACAGCCAATAAAGATGACACGAAAAAACGCTGGCTAATATTCTGTACGCTTATTAAAAGAACCGGTTCCCGTCTGATCACCGAAGTTAAGCGCTGTCGGGCGTGGCCGGAACTTGGATGGGTGACCATCCAGCCGCCACGCGCTATTGCCATTTTTCGGGGTGCACTCAGCCTCGTGATGCCAACTGAGGAGCTACTCGACCGAATAGTAGCGGCTTCGGTCACAGAAAACCATCATAACGACCGGGAGAGCGGTGTGCTGACCACACGCCCCTCCTATCCGCATCCTCAATGAGGATGTTACGGCGGTCGGGTGATCCCGATAGGCCACTTGTGGCCTGAAGACGGAGTGAATATTGAAAGAACAAACCATACTAGATTAACTAGACAGGCTGTGTAATTCTATGAAGCCCACAGTGAAGCTAAAACTGAAACGAAAATGAATAGGCGCACTTGATGAAGAGCTGAAGGAAGGACGAATAGCGTAAGTCCGTATATCAGACAGAGAAATGTTTAGGCAGAAAACTGCCGAATAGACAGGAGGCCTGGTAGGGAAAGGCGAGCAGAAGAGATGGGTGTGGCGAGCGGAAAACGGCCAATTCTGAGAGGACGACAGCAATGTGGCCACAAAGAGAAGACAAAACGTAGCTCTGGAAGTGCCCCCTGCAGGGGAGACTTCTGCACCTCGGGCGTACCGTGGCCGCTGTGGGGAGACGCGGTGTGCTGTGTTCGGTGCTCAGTCTAGGCACTGATTTTAGAACCATGTGAACGAATGTGCACCAGAGGCCGCCGTAAGCAATTTGGGGCCCTTTGCACAGTTACTTTTGTTACGAGACTTGAGGTTGTTTTAAACGCATTTGAAAATACAGGGTGATTAAAAAGTCAGTATAAATTTGAAAACTGAATAAGTCACGGAATAATGTAGATAGAGAGGTACAAATTTACACACATGCTTGGAATGACATGGGGTTCTATTAGAACAAAAAAAAAAAAAAAATGCAAAAGTTTAATAAATGTCGGACAGATGGCGCTTCATCTGACCAGAACAGCAATAATTAGCATAACAAAGTAAGACAAAGCAAAGATGATGTTCTTTACAGGAACTAAACCAGAATCACGCATTTCCTCGAAGAAAAAAGGCCCGATAACGGTAGATGTGGAAATCCAACCCATACAGTGACTTTCTCGTCGTGCAATGGAGTTTCCACGACAGTTCTGGGATTCTCGGTAGCCCAAATTCTGCTGCTGTGGGCGTTGACAGACCCTCGGAGCGTGAAATGAGCTTCGTCGGTCCACAACACGTTACTCAACCAATCGTCATCTTCCGCCATCTTTTGAAACGCCCACACCGCAAATGCCCTCCGCTTCACTAAATCGCCAGGCAACAGTTCATGATGCCGATGTATTTTGTGCGGATAGCATCGGAGGGTACGCCTCAGTGCCAACCAAACAGTAGTGTATGGAATGCCGGTGCGACGTGCGACTGCACGAGCGCTGACTTCCCCGTGCATAGACGAACCCGCTACAGTCTTCATGTCTTCCTGAACTGTCTCAGCAGCATTACGCCTTGTGCTCGGTCGGCCACTACGGGGTCTATCGTCTAAACAACCCGTGGCTTCGAACTTCGAAATCATTCTCGCCACAGCTGCATTTGTCAACACACCTTTACCCGTTCGAATCCCCTTCCTATGGTGATAGGATCGTAACGCTGAACTAGCACATTCCCCATTCTGATAATACAGCTTCACTAAAAGCGCCTTTTCAGGTAACGTCAACATGCTGCGACTGCTGGCTCATCTGATTCTCTCTCTAATTACAGCTCCTTTTATACACGATTGTCATGCGCAGTCACTGACGTTTTGGTGTTCAGCGCCATCTGTAGGACATTTGGTGAACTTTATTTTTTTTTTTTTTTTGTTCTAATAAAACCCAATGTTATTCCAAGCATGTGCCTCAATTTTTACCTCTCTATCTGAATTATTCCGTGGTTTACTAAGTTTTCAAATTTATACTGACTTTTTGATCACCCGGTATTTCGCGTTGCACCCATTTAAGTGTGTAATATATTAACGATATTTGGAATATAATTTAATTTTCCAGTAACAGAATTTTATGGAGAGTAAAATGCTCTTATATTTATAGAGCTGCACAACATGTGGACACTTAAGCCATACTTTGTCTGTCACGCTAAGTCTTGTATCCTGAAGCAAAAGGACGTCTTTCACCATGGAATATGTAATACTTGCAAAAAAAACTACGTTTCTGTAATGCTTTAACAATTTTACGACTCTCGGAAATAGAAATTTTTATTAATTTTCGACGGCTTGTATTTCAGAAAGTATTATTAAACTTATATCTGCTTTTTGATAGCAGCTCTGCTAAATTTGATTTCTCTAACTGATTGTTCTTCATCCTCCTTTGGGATACGTTAAATCAATGAATTCTTAATGTTCTGTGCCATTCTATTAGCCAGGATCGTTTCATTCTTTCTGACCTTGCTTTCCTTTTCTCTTCAGAGATCTGGATCGTTCGTTTGGATTTAATTTTGAGTTGGAACCTCTCTTTCTTCTCTCTTTCTTTGGCGTTTTATGCATGAACATATTTTCCGTGGTTTTGAGTTGTCTTAAGTCCTTATCCGTTTCCTTAAAGCAATTTGGTTGTTTTCTTTTCACTGCGGAAGGAGACTCAAACTTTTTTGGTAATCTATTTTGGTTCATTCTGAAGTTGTACCATTAAAAATTAATTCTTCTTTTTCTCATTGTGCCTGAGACTTTTCCGGTAGTTAGGTAAAGGGTTTCTTTTTTGTTGTGAATTGGCTTGTTGCTGTGGAGTCTGGGGCCAAGGAGTTTTGTCAGTATGTTCCTTCCTTTGATCTCAAGTTCATTCAAGTAGGCCTTCGTCGGTGATGGACCAAATTTCGGCTGCATGCAGGGCTTTCAGTTTGATTGCTGTGCTGTAGTGTCTCAGTTTTACACTCCTTGAGATGGACTTCTTGCCATACCTGTTTTCGGTGAGTGGGAAGGCCAGTTACACTTTACTTTCTCTATATTCCATTGCCTTTTTCTCGAGGTCATTGCAGCTGATCCATTGTCCAAGATACTTGACTTGTTTGACGAACTCATTTCTTGCTCTCCCACTTTAAAATGTTTTCATGGGTTTCCTATGTTTGTCATTATCTTGCTCATTATCTTGGCCATTTCAAAGGCGACTTTGAGATCTGTTTTTTCAGCTCCATTTCTGGCTGGGCTAGAAGGGCCATATCGTCCGCAACGGCTAGACAACTGACTTTTCGTGCCTATGTTTTTTGCTCGAAGTCAGATTCCACTACGGACCTTTGGGCCCCACACTCTGACTACTTTTTTCTAGGGCACAGTTAAATGTCACTGTGAAACATCCCCTTAGAAAAATTAATGAATTGCTGTAGTGATAAACGTCTTACGTTATTTGATTTTTAAACAGTTGAGCAAAACTGAACGTACTGTTACATTTCTCTCTTTACTTATTCTGATCATCACTAAACTGACACACAATATTTTTAGCGCAACGCAATCTGACTTTCAATAATCCCTACAAAAGAATGGCCCTGACTAACAATAACCTATACCTTTCATGAATCACTTACCTCACAAAAATGTTGGTTACTCGAACTACTGCAATACAGCGAGCGCCACTACTGCCAGCTAAATAAAAGATTCTAACTACTGAAGGCACTAACTACTGATGGAGATAGTCAGCAAATGAAAGATTTTGATAGATAATCAATGTATTTACCTTAATAATGTTCAAAACTCATAATATATATATATATATTATTTCATGATATCCAGCATTACAAATTTACTCTTTCTGATGGACACACGTCCAGATCGTCCGCTCTCAAAACTCCGCCATCTCTCTCCCCACATCCACCACTGCTGGCGGCTCACCTCCAACTGCACAACGCTACGCGCTGTTCACATCCAACCGCCCAACACTACAATAGCGAATATTCTAACGATGCCAACCAGCCACAGACTGCACACAGCACAGCCAGTGATTTTCATACAGAGCGCTACGTGGCGTTACCAACATATAAACCTAAACAGTCTACTTACAACTGTATAGACTCCGTCTCCTTGGTTTACACCAGTTTTTATTTCAGAATGGTCGGAAAGTTCTCCCATGAATTTGACTTTGGAGTATGTGTTACTGACTATTGTTGTGTAGTGGAGTGTTAATGCGACAGATAAGCTATTAAACAGAGTATCGACGAAATTTTCTCGACTGCACCATTTTTAAATTTCTATAGAATATTTATTCCTAGGTACGTGACCATGTTGTACCTCGTAAAATGTTTTCACATTTTTATTGCGGAAGTATTTATAATTTCGAAAATGATTCAAATGGCTCAGAGCACTTCTTAGGTCATCAGTGCCCTAGAACTTAGAACTACTTAAATCTAACAAACCTAAGGGCATCACACACATGCATGCCCGAAGCAGGATTCGAACCTGCGACCGTAGCAGCAGCACGGTTCCGGACTGTAGTGCCTTGAACCGCATGGCCACTCCGGCCGGCCCTAGTCGCTGCAGTCTGGAACCGCGCGACCGCTACGGTCGCAGGTTCGAATCCTGCCTCGGGCCTGGATGTGTGTGATGTCCTTAGGTTAGTTAGGTTTACGTAGTTCTAAGTTCTAAGGGGGCTGATGACCTCCGGTGTTAAGTCCCATAGTGCTCAGAGCTATTTTGAAAGAAATACGGTAGTGTAATACCGGCCGTAGTGCCAACTACCATTCCGCGTTCAAAGTCTGGTAATTCCCGCCACGAGGCCACAGCCACAGCCACGTCAGAAGTGTTTCCGCACGAGTGACCCGAGTAGAAACGACAGCCTCCGCGCTTTTCCACCCCGTACACGAGGTACAGACGCCGCGCATATCGCCATGTAACGATCTTTTGTCACCTCACTGTGGCGCTGAATCTCGTACGTGGTTGCGGAGTGACGTACTTTACAGGCGACTGGGCCATCGCAGCCGTGACGTCCCCCCCCCCCCCCCTCTCTCTCTCACTCTCTCTCTCTCTCTCTCTCTCTCTCTCTCTGTTACGTGTGTATGAGAGAGAGAGAGACAGGCAGACAGAGGTCCGCTGATTACTCGACCCGCTGGTCGCGCCCGTCCGCGCCTTTGTATATTTTTATCCGCCGCGGCGAAAACAAAGCGAGCGCAGTGGGCAGCCGGCCTGAGCCGCCTCGTGTGGGAGACAGCGCGGCGGCAGCCACGGGCCGTGCTCGAAACGACGAGCGGTCGCGCATTTCGCGGATGGGGCGGACAAAAGTGAATCACAGCTTTCTAAAAGGGCATCAGTCCGTAATTTGATTTTGCTGTTGTTACAGATACTACACATATTGACGGAAAAGAAATGGCAACACCGAGGAGGAGTTGTGCGACACAAACGGAAGTTGGTAGGCGTGTTTCCCCATTGCAGGCTGTTAACAATATTGTTGTTGTTGTTGTGGTCTTCAGTCCTGAGACTGGTTTGATGCAGCTCTCCATGCTACTCTATCCTGTGCATGCTTCTTCATCTCCCAGTACCTACTGCAACCTACATCCTCCTGAATCTGCTTAGTGTATTCATCTCTTGGTCTCCAATTTTTACCCTCCACGCTGCCCTCCAGTACTAAATTTGTGATCCCTTGATGCCTCACAACATTTGCTACCAACCAATGACTTCTTCTAGTCAAGTTGTACCACAAACTTCTCTTCTCCCCAATCCTATTCAGTACCACCTCATTAGTTATGTGATCTACCCATCTAATCTTCAGCATTCTTCTGTAGCACCACATTTCGAAAGCTTCTATTCTCTTTTTGTCTAAACTATTTATCGTCCATGTTTCACTTCCATACATGGCTACAGTCCTTACAAATACTTCCAGAAGCGACTTCCTGACACTTAAATCTATACTGGATGTTAATATTAATTATTTTTTGCTGTTGCGACCTTTTTTCTTGTTAGTGTAACTAACTGTACAAAGTGACAGTTACAGAATATCTGACCGAGCGAGGTGGCGCAGTGGTTAGCACACTGGACTCGCATTCCGGAGGACGACGGTTCAATCCCGTCTCCAGCCATCCGGATTTAGGTTTTCCGTGATTTCCCTAAATCGTTTCAGGCAAATGCTGGGATGGTTCCTTTGAAAGGGCACGGCCAATTTCCTTCCCAATCCTTCCCTAACCCGAGCTTGCGCTCCGTCTCTAATGACCTCGTTGTCGACGGGACGTTAAACACTAACCACCACCACCACAGAATATCTGTCCGTGAGTTATCACATAAAATGTTATATCCTAGCCAGTAATGCCACCCGAGCCCGCTGCCAAAAGGTTGGCAGCATCAAAGTCCGGACGCCGTCCGCATAAGCAGCGCCAGCGAGTCAGGAAATCGCCGCAAGTCTGCGCGCGCCACCGCTGGCTTCTGGCTTCTTAAGCGCTGGAGTCGCGAGCGCTAGGACAGTTCTGTAATCGCCGCTCAGTTGTATACTCGCCACCGAATTGTGTACTTGCTAGTCAGTTGTGTGTTCATCGCAGCAGAGTTGTTGTTTGTCGTCAGCCGACGTTGACCTAGCCGCTCCGACTCGAACTAGACAGATTTCTGTAGACACGGAGTTCACTACTGTGTTACTGTATCTTCGTTAATAAAGATAAGTACCGACTTTTATTTAATCAGAGTGTTTGGGTTTTCATCTTTCTGTTCACTGTTCCAGCGGACCGGTCGGCCCGCTAGTAAAAGTGTGGCGGTGACTTCGTAAGCCGTTTCTACAGCGAATTGTTTGTCGCTACGAACGCCGCCACAAAACTGGCGACGAGGGCTTCCGAACTCGTGTGCAGGGCTGGTTCAACTTGTTTCTGGTTATACTAATTATAGCGATAAAATTTTGGGGGCTGGTTTAATTTGTGTTCACTATGTCTGCCGAATTACAACAGTTGATCTTGTTACAGAGTCAGCAAATACAAAGTCTGGTGGAAGCAATCGCCAAACAAGCGGCTAATCCTCCAACACAAAAGGAACAAGCAGAGGCAGCACCACCTTTCCGTGCTTTTGATGCATCAAGAGAAGAATGGCGAGAATATTTCGCGCAGTTGCAGGCGCACATGACAGTCTACAAAATCACGGGTACTGAGCGGCAGCTTTATTTAATTTCCACTGCAGGCGTGGAAATCTATCGACTACTTTGTAAGTTGTTCCCGGAATCCAAGCCAGAAGCTTTAGACTATGACGTTGTTGTTAACAAGCTTGCTGAGTATTTCGAGTCGCGAGTTCATGTGGCAGCAGCCAGATTCAAGTTCTTCAGATTAAAGAAACTGCCACATCAATCTAATAAACAGTGGTTAACAGATTTACGGGGCCTCACCCGTCAGTGCCGATTTAATTGTGTGTGTGGAGCTTCCTACAGTGATGCCATGTTACGAGACGCTATTACTCAAAACATTGCAGATTCTCGTATTCGTGCTGCTATCTTAAAGTTGCCTGACCCGTCATTAGAGACTGTGATGAACATCATTGAAGCCCAAGATACTTTTGACTATGCTGAGTGTGAGTTAGATCAGCCATGTATTTCTCAAATTGCCTGTGCTAAGCAAGTTATGTCACGCCCGCGGCCCCACCGGCAGAGTCAGACTGTAAACACTAGCCGGCCGCGTCATGTTAAACACATTCGTCAGCCGCGTATGCAAAATGATAGAGTTAAGTCTTGCCCTAAGTGTGTTCTTGCTCATCCTCGTGAACGTTGCCCGTTGAGAAACGCGGTTTGTCACTTTTGTCAAAGGAAAGGACACATCCAGACTGTTTGTTTGCGTAAACGCAAGAACAATTCTAGTGCTGCCCAGCCCAGGGATATTCATGTTCTTCAAAGCCAGCCCGCCCAGAAGGTCGCGTTTAAAGACTCTTCCAAGGTTCGTGTGGGTAATAAACTTGTTCGCAATAAGCCACCCACCCAGCCATCTGCTATTCGACCCAAACGTAATTCAAACGCTGTAAAACGTAATGTACAGACTGCAAGTGAAGCGGGAGCTGTTGTTCCACCCGCCCAACCCACGAGTTGTCGTAAGCAGCGAACACGCGCTAAACGCGCTGATTTTGTGTCTTCCGCCTCCACTGCACCGATCCAGAGACAGTGTAATAAACTATTTGTGAAGCTACGCATCCAGGATAAGATCTTCAATTTTCAATTAGACACTGGTGCGTCTGTGACTCTCATAAATAGTGCTACGTATGCGGCTATCGGCCGCCCTAAACTTTCAGCGGCAAAACATTCTTTGGCTACTTATAGTGGAGAACAAATTCCTGTGTTAGGTGTATGTAGCGTGCCAGCCACATTCCGTGGCAATACAAAAACAGTTTCATTCACAGTGCTCCGCGCTACAGACAGTGGAAACATTTTCGGATTAGACTGTTTTGACTTGTTTGGCCTGTCTATCCAAGACAATGTGTTGCAAATTAATTCTGTTGTTGTTCCTCAAGACAGCATAACCGATTTGTGTAAACAATACAGTGACATATTTAAAGACGAACTAGGTTGTGCTGCGAACTTTGCCGCTCATATTACGTTAAAAGATAATGCTGAGCCTCGATTTTTTCGTGCTCGTCCAGTGCCTCACGCCCTCCGGGCACCTGTAGCAGATGAACTTCGTCGTTGGCAAAACAAAGGTGTTATTCAACCCGTTTCAGCGAGCCAGTGGGCTTCTCCCTTAGTTATTATAAAGAAACCGTCTGGCAAGTTAAGTTTGTGTGCTGATTTTAAGTCGACAGTTAATCCTCAGACTGTCATTGATTCTTTTCCTTTGCCTAGACCGGACGAGCTGCTGGATAAGTTAGGGGAAGCTCGTTTCTTTTCCAAAATTGATCTCCGTGAAGCATATTTGCAATTGCCCCTCGACGAGCAATCACAACAGTATTTTGTCATAAACAAGTCGTTGGGGTTGTTCCGTTTTCTGCGTTTGCCTTTTGGTTGTGCGTCAGCTCCAGCTGTTTTTCAGCGTTTTTTGTCACAACTTCTGGCTAATGTGCCATCGTGTTGCAACTATTTAGACGATATTGTTGTGTCCGGTCGGACGCCTGCTGAACATTTCCGTAATTTGGAGTGTTTGTTTACAGTGTTGTCTCAGGCAGGCCTACGTTGCAACATCGATAAATGTTCATTTTTCCTTACGGAGATGGAGTATCTGGGACATGTTATTAATGCTCAAGGCATTCATCCCTCCCAGTCACATTTAGCAGCTATTCGTGATTTGCCCGCCCCTCGCAATCTGCAGGAATTGCAAGCAGTTCTTGGCAAATTGACATATTATATTAGGTTTATACCTAATGCCTCACAGATTGCTGCACCGTTGCATCGTCTCCGCCGTAAGAATGTTCCGTTTGTGTGGTCAGCTGATTGCCAAGCAGCCTTTCAGCAGCTTAAGGAGGCTTTATTGAATGATCGTTGTCTGGTCCATTACGACCCTAACAAGCCTCTGGTGTTAGCTTGTGATGCCTCTTCTTTCGGCCTCGGTGCCGTGTTGTCTCACCGAGTCGGTAACACCGAACGTCCTATTGCGTTCGCATCTAAATTGCTAAACAAAGCTCAGTGTAATTATAGCCAATTGGACAAGGAAGCATTGGCTATTGTGTTCGGTGTCACAAAATTCCATCACTACCTCTATGGTAGACCATTCTATTTAGTAACAGATCATAAGCCCCTGAGGTCACTGTTTCATCCGTCTAAACCAGTTCCTCAGCGGACAGCTCAGAGACTACAACGTTGGGCTCTTTTGTTATCACAATACCAGTATGAGATACTGTATCGCCCTACAGCTCAGCATGCAAACGCTGACGCGCTTTCTAGATTGCCGATTGCTGCGAATGATGTCTTCGATTCCTCAGACGACTCTTGCCATCAGATTGACGCCGATGAGCATCAATCCCTCCGGGATTTTCCGATTGATTATCGTCAGGTGGCACGTGAGACAGCTACGGATCCTCATCTGAGTTTACTATTACGTTTTGTTCAACGTGGTTGGCCGTCCAAGGCAAAGGACATATCGGATCCTGTGGTTCGTCGCTATTATCCGCAACGTCATCTGTTGTCTGTTTCGCAGGGAGTTTTGCTGTTACGCACCGAGAATGACCAGCTTCGGGTAGTGGTTCCCCAAGTGCTCCAATCCAAGGTCCTCGACTTGTTGCATCAAGGTCATTGGGGAGTGGTCCGCACCAAGCAGCTTGCCCGCCGTCATTGTACATGGATCGGCATTGATAAGCAGATTACGCAGATGTCTCCAGATTGTTCGACGTGTGCCGAACACCAAGCTGCTCCGCCTCAACGCTATTTTGAGTGGGCACGCCCTGCCGGTCCCTGGCAGCGAGTACATATTGATTTTGCTGGTCCATATTGGAATTCTCGTTGGCTCATCGTGATAGATGCATTTAGTAATTTTCCGTTTGTTGTGCCCATGCAGTCTACAACGTCTGCACAAACTATACAGGCGTTGACTTCAATTTTTTGTATTGAGGGTCTTCCAGAAGTTTTAGTGTCTGACAATGGTCCACAATTTACCTCTGCTGAATTTGAAAGTTTTTGTTCTGCCAATGGCATTCGCCATGTTCTTACTCCGCCGTTCCACCCTCAGTCGAATGGTGCAGCGGAACGTTTTGTACGCACATTCAAGGATCATATGGACCGCCTTCGTGCTACGCACTCTCGTCAGCAGGCCCTCATCACGTTCCTGTCGTCGTACCGGACCACGCCACGCGACGACCCTTCGCCTGCGGAGCTTCTCCACGGCCGTCGCCCATCGCACCCTCCTAAGGTTGTTGCACCCCCCGGATCGACCCGCCGCTTCTGAGCATCGCACGCGTTTTCAGCGCAACGACGCCGTTTTTTTCAGAGTTTATCACGGTCGCCGTCGTGGGAAACGTGGTACCGTGATAAGTGTCCAGGGTCGCGGTTTTTATACTGTTCAAGGTGCTACTGGGGTGCACAGGAGGCATCAGAACCAGTTGCGCCGCGCTGGCCGCCCGGATCCTGCCGCTCGTTCTTTGTCCACAGATTTGGTCCGCGGCGGGTTCCAGCCGCGCCTTCCGACTTCGCTGCCGCCCCCAGGGCAGCAGCAGCAGCCGTCGCCGCTACCACGCCGACAGCCCGTCCCGTTGATGCCTCCCGCGCAGCTTCATTCGGGAGCGCCCCAGGTGGTCGCTCCGGCGCCTGCGGTCCCTCTTCAGTCGCCACCGCCTTCGGAGCTGATGGACGTCGACCCCTCAGCCGGGCCGCCTTCCCAAGCGGTGGCTGTGCAGCCTGTCCTGCAGCCGCTTTCCTTGGGCACCCCCAAGGAGTCTGACACCGCAGCGCCGTCCGGCGCCCACTCAGCAGCCGTCGACGCAGCGTCAGGAGACGCTGCCTCTCTCCGTGGGTCCCGACGCCCCATCGCGTCCAGTACCAGAAGCTGCGCCCGTGGTCACAGGCGTGCACCCTGACCTCGGTTTTCAGTCGGTGTTTCCCGAGGCCCCGCGCAGCCAATGCTGTGGTGCGGACCGGGGACTGCCACCGACAACAGTCTCCGCCCCGGTCTCGTCCGCTACGCCTGCGGCCAGACCCCTCCCCCGCCGTCGACGCTCGCCACGTCATTATTCAACGACGGTGCGGCGATTTGGGGGGGAGGAGTGTTATATCCTAGCCAGTAATGCCACCCGAGCCCGCTGCCAAAAGGTTGGCAGCATCAAAGTCCGGACGCCGTCCGCATAAGCAGCGCCAGCGAGACAGGAAATCGCCGCAAGTCTGCGCGCGCCACCGCTGGCTTCTGGTTTCTTAAGCGCTGGAGTCGCGAGCGCTAGGACAGTTCTGTAATCGCCGCTCAGTTGTATACTCGCCACCGAATTGTGTACTTGCTAGTCAGTTGTGTGTTCATCGCAGCAGAGTTGTTGTTTGTCGTCAGCCGACGTTGACCTAGCCGCTCCGACTCGAACTAGACAGATTTCTGTAGACACGGAGTTCACTACTGTGTTACTGTATCTTCGTTAATAAAGATAAGTACCGACTTTTATTTAATCAGAGTGTTTGGGTTTTCATCTTTCTGTTCACTGTTCCAGCGGACCGGTCGGCCCGCTAGTAAAAGTGTGGCGGTGACTTCGTAAGCCGTTTCTACAGCGAATTGTTTGTCGCTACGAACGCCGCCACAAAATAAAAATCTGAAGAGCTCTGTTCTTTTGTTTGGACATCAGTCAGTGCCACAGGAGCTTTTAATAAGAGAGAGGTTTCAGTTTTGATTCGTGCCCAACGAAAGTAAGGCTTAGACAGCACTGACGATGATGCATGTCGTTTAATATCCCCCCCCCCTCCCTGCCTCCAATGGCAGTGCGTTTACATACTCAGCATGAAGACTGATACAGCCACGGTGTAGGTAACAACAAACCAAGATTATGGGCTTTCCAAATCAGCAGAAATTTCCGTTTCGATCCTGATGAGGCGTAGCGCCGTATACCGATCCTGCCCTGGAGGCGGTTAAGTGGGAGATGTGCCTCAGAGCTGGAGAGTGACAGATGGTGACGCGAGACTGGACGCGCACGTAGTTCATGTATCAGCCGATAGAGGACAATATTGGATAGGGGGACTGATTTAGTTTCAATTGTACCCACTAGAGTGCACTAAAGTAATAGAATTTTTTTCATAAACTGTTCTAGTATTTTCATAAAGTGTTATTATGTCTTTTTGTGTAGGTAAAATGTTATAAATGTGTTTTAGCTGTATGGATGATGCGTGAGTGTGGTTTAAGGTTAATATGAAGATAATTGTTTAACGAGTTATGTAGTGGGATTCAGTGTGGGAACATTTCGAAGAAGTATGGATATGGACAAAGGGGATTTTTGTAGAATAGATTTGTAAAGTAAGTTTATGGTAAAGGAAAAGTTAATTCAGGTTTAAAGAAAAATAGTAAATAGCTTTATGAATAAACAAAACTTCAGCATAATAGGTAATTACGTCGGTAAAAAGTGCAGTCGTTAGGTTTACTATTTTGCGATTGGTTATTGATGAAAAGCGCGGATTGACGCGGGAGAATGTTGTTTTGCTATTGGATGTTGAGTAAACTGACCAATGGTAAAGCAATAATCTTCGCGCGCCTTTCTCTACTGGTAGAGAAGACTTAGAGTATTCTAGAGAGGAGTCGAAGACTAGCCATGAAACAGATCGGACGTGTGTAGTAGTAGTTCCGATGGAAAAGATAAGTTGCCGGGTCTAGCAGTGTCTCATACATCAAAAGTGTTGGAAAGTGACGGCATAATTATTCCGATGTCAGTGTAGAAATTTCGGAATTTTTAAGTGAATTTTGTAAAGAGAAAAGACATATATTCCGCGTGGCGTATTGAGCAGGTCGGTGGCTAAAAAACTGTGACTGCATTTGGTACCGACAGACTTAATATTTGGCGAGCATTATCAATCAAAAACATTCAGTATTTTTGTACCTATTACGTTTTCGGGAAATGCAACACCATAAACTTCCTGACGTGAGTCAAAGGGATTGTGAGTGGCTGTGTTAAGACTAGCACGGGCTTGGCAGTGATACTTGTTCACCTAAGTTTTAGAACATATTAATGGAGGACAAAATTTCCAACCTTTCAATTCGTGTGAAAACTTTCTCCTGAAACGTAGATTAGTGACTTTAATTGCAGCCTTGTTCACGTCGAGGTACAGTAGGTTTCGCTCGGCTTCCCTACTGATGATCTGCTGAGACAAGGTTCACAGGTAGGTACAGGTCCGTGGTAAAGGGACGGAGAGAACCGCGCCGCCGCACTGAGTTAAGGGAATGTGACGATTCCATCTGGTTTTTGGCAATGTTCGTTCTCACTGCAGTCGTACAGTGCGGAATTAATTGTCTTTATACACTGTGGCCACGTGTCAACAGGCTGAATAGTGAGTTCAAGACGTGCAGGAAAAGAGTGTGAGAGGTTCTGGAAGGTGGCGACACGTGCCCGCTGCAGAGCCGTGGCCAGCTGCCCCACGGAGGCGGCCCCACAGACTCTCGACTAGGTTCCAACCCGGCGGGTTTGGTGGCCGGGTAAGTACGGTTAACTCATTCTGGTGCTCTTCCAAAGACGCGCCGACACTGCGAAGCTGCGTGACACGTCGCATCGCCCTGCCGGAAGATGCCTTCATGCCGAGGAGAAAACAGACTACGTGTAGAGACAGTGGCGGGTACAGAAAAACTGCAAGGACGGCCGCCAAAGGTAAAAAAAAAGTAATAAAGTCACATTGGAAGCTTAAGGAAGTTTTATACAGGGTGAAAAGTATTTAAACCGACAAACTCTGGGAGGTTCTACGTGACATCAAAACAAATATTCTCCCCAATGTCATTTTTTCCTATGACGATTATTTCAACCGGTGGAGGCCATATTACGCTCTTCAGTTGTTAGAGGCCGTATTGCGATCTTGAGTTGTTAGAGGGCGTATTACGCTCTTCAGTTGTAGGCAACTGCTGTCCACCAGTGTAGTAGTGCATTGTCTCTGTTTACTAATGGAGCGATACACCTGGAGTGAGTACACTGATGTGGTTGGTGCGTACAACGGACGAGCTGCACAGCGGGTTGATCAACAACAATATCCTAATCGCCATACGACCTTTGCTGCTGTATACCAACGTCTGCGCGAGACCGGGTCATTGAGCAGATTACCTGGACAGGGACGCCGTCGCACGGTAAGAACGCTGCAATTTGAGGAAGCTGTCTTGCAGCATGTGGAGCGCGATCCTTCAATCTGCGCTCGTAACATGGGGACGAATCAGACGAATGTAAGAACAGTCCTTCGAAAGCAAATTCTTACGTCTATTTCCCTTACAGCGTGTCCACAACCTGGAACCAGTTGATTATCCACCCAGAGCACAGTTTTCTCAGTGGTACCTGGAACACTGTGAAATGCATCCTACATTTCCATCCTCTGTGTTGTTTACCGATGAAGCAACGTTCGGGCGTGATGGAGTCTTCAACATGCACAATTCGCATGTTTGGAGTGAGGATAACCCACATGTCACAGTTACTAGTGTGGTTCTTCGTTAATGTGTGGGTCGGTGTTGTTGGGGACTGTTTAATTGGGCCGTATCTGCTACCTAGGCCATTAAATGGCAGGCACTATCACAATATTCTCGCCAGAGCATTGCCAGAATTGCTGGAAGACGTCCCGCTCCCTACAAGACAACGCACGTGGTTCCAACATGACGGGGCGCCGGCACATTTCAGCCGTCGTGTGCGTCGATTCCTGGACCGACGGTTCCCAGAAACGTGGATTGACAGAGATGGTCCTGTACCGTGGCCTGGTCGATCCCCAGATATGTCCCCTCTGGACTTTTTTGTGTGGGGAGAGATGCGCAATCTTGTTTACGCAACTCCTGTTGCATCAGAAGAGGATCTGCTTGCCCGGACAGTAGCAGTAGCAGAAGCAATTCAGGATACTCCTGGGGTTTTTTGCCCCTGTCAGACAGAACATGATGCGACGGTGTAGCCTTCGTTTACGTATCAATGGAGGTATTTTTGAAAATCTACTGTAACTGAAATTGGGTTGTGTTAACGTGTTGCCTATTGGTCATAAAAATGGTAAAATGTTTGTTGGTTTAGTTAATTTTCCAGCGGAGAATTCTTCCTCTACCAGTTTAAATATTTCTCATAGGAAAAAATGACATTAGGGAAAAATATTTGTTTTGATGTCCCCTACAACCTCCCAGAGTTTGTCTGTTTAAATACTTTTCGCCCTGTATAAACTGATTACACACACATATACAATGCCGTCTTATGATATAAAAAAGTTACAATTGTGAATTCTATGCGGCTACTCGTCGTGGGAGACTGGCCGCTCACTTCGCCAGCAGGACGACCAGTGTGAGGGTCAGCAGAGTCGATCTGTCGGCCTCTGCCATGTCTCTGTACGCCGCAATGTTGGAAAACTTCTTTCTATTGTAGCAACAGATGGGGGTAGACAAGCAAATATTTTATATAGCGTGTGTAAAGTAGGATAGTCAGATACAGTGTCACTAACCTCTTTCTACGGGTTATTACGTTAAGGTTACGGTCGCCACCATGCAACTAATCAAAGGTTTGGCCGAGTCGGACAATAAATTAATTTGATGACAGTCCAAAAACTCATAAAAATGTATACGTCGTGATATCGCTGATGGGGGGTGCGATGTAAGTAATAGTATTATCCGTGCACTGATGACGAGAATCAAACATTTAAAATGAAATAGAAAATGCATCAACACTGTGCATAAGATCAGCTCCCAGCAACACACCTGAAACTAAGACTTAATCTCAAGCATTTGTTTTAAAATCAAAGAGGAAACTAATCACTGGACCTGTGCGTAAGGAAACGCATTGGATGTGCTAACGGGAAAGCTACGAGGTGAGTGGCTTATGTGCAAAAACGTAACCTCGGAACTTTTTTTTGTCATCAGTCTACTGACTGGTTTGATGCGGCCCGCCACGAATTCCTTTCCTGTACTAACCTCTTCATCTCAGAGTAGCACTTGCAACCTACGTCCTCAATTATTTGCTTGACGTATTCCAATCTCTGTCTTCCTCTACAGTTTTTGCCCTCTACAGCTCCTTCTAGTACCATGGAAGTCATTCCCTGATGTCTTAGCAGATGTCCTATCATCCTGTCCCTTCTCCTTATCAGTGTTTTCCACATATTCCTTTCCTCTCCGATTCTGCGTAGAACCTCCTCATTCCTTACCTTATCAGTCCACCTAATTTTCAACATTCATCTATAGCACCACATCTCAAATGCTTCGATTCTCTTCTGTTCCGGTTTTCCCACAGTCCATGTTTCACTACCATACAATGCTGTACTCCAGACGTACATCCTCAGAAATTTCTTCCTCAAATTAAGGCCGGTATTTGATATTAGTAGACTTCTCTTGGACAGAAATGACTTTTTTGCCATAGCGAGTCTGCTTTTGATGTCCTCCTTGCTCCGTCATTGGTTATTTTACTGCCTAGGTAGCAGAATTCCTTAACTTCATTGACTTCGTGACCATAAATCCTGATGTTAAGTTTCTCGCTGTTCTCATTTCTACTACTTCTCATTACCTTCGTCTTTCTCCGATTTACTCTCAAACCATACTGTGTACTCATTAGACTGTTCATTCCGTTCAGCAGATCATTTAATTCTTCTTCACTTTCACTCAGGATAGCAATGTCATCAGCGAATCGTATCATTGATATCCTTTCACCTTGTATTTTTATTCCACTCCTGAACCTTTCTTTTATTTCCATCATTGCTTCCTCGATGTACAGATTGAAGAGTAGGGGCGAAAGGCTACAGCCTTGTCTTACACCCTTCTTAATACGAGCACTTCGTTCTTGATCGTCCACTCTTATTATTCCCTCTTGGGTGTTGTACATATTGTATATGACCCGTCTCTCCCTATAGCTTACCCCTACTTTTTTCGGAATCTCGAACAGCTTGCACCATTTTATATTGTCGAACGCTTTTTCCAGGTCGACAAATCCTATGAAAGTGTCTTGATTTTTCTTTAGCCTTGTTTCCATTATTAGCCGTAACGTCAGAATTGCCTCTCTCGTCCCTTTACATTTCCTAAAGCCAAACTGATCGTCACCTAGCGCATTCTCAATTTTCTTTTCCATTCTTCTGTATATTATTCTTGTAAGCAGCTTCGATGAATGAGCTGTTAAGCTGGTTGTGCGATAATTCTCGCACTTGTCAGCTCTTGCCGTCTTCGGAATTGTGTGGATGATGCTTTTCCGAAAGTCAGATGGTATATCGCCACACTCATATATTCTACACACCAACATGAATAGTCGTTTTGTTGCCACTTCCCCCAATGATTTTAGAAATTCTGATGGAATGTTATCTATCCCTTCTGCCTTATTTGACCGTAAGTCCTCCAAAGCTCTTTTAAATTCCGACTCTAATACTGGATCTCCCTATCTCTTCTAAATCGACTCCTGTTTCTTCTTCTATCACATCAGACAAATCTTCACCCTCATACAGGCTTTCAACGTATTCTTTCCACCTATCTGCTCTCTCCTCTGCATTTAACAGTGGAATTCCCGTTGCACTCTCAATGTTACCACCGTTGCTTTTAATGCCACCAAAGGTTGTTTTGACTTTCCTGTATGCTGAGTCTGTCCTTCCGACAATTATATCTTTTTCGATGTCTTCACATTTTTCCTGCAGCCATTTCGTCTTAGCTTCCCTGCACTTCCTATTTATTTCATTCCTCAGCGACTTGTATTTCTGTATTCCTGATTTTCCCGGAACATGTTTGTACTTCCTCCTTTCATCAATCAACTGAAGTATTTCTTCTGTTACCCATGGTTTCTTCGCACCTACCTTCTTTGTACCTATGTTTTCCTTCCCAACTTCTGTGATGGCCCTTTTTAGAGATGCCCATTCCTCTTCAACTGTACTGCCTACTGCGCTATTCCTTACTGCTGTATCTATAGCGTTAGAGAACTTCAAACGAATCTCGTCATTCCTTAGTACTTCCGTATCCCACTTCTTTGCGTATTGATTCCTCCTGACTAATGTCTTGAACTTCAGCCTGCTCTTCATCACCTCGGAATAGAAGAGAAAATGGTGGATAAAATCATTTATTCCTAAGATATGGATGTGAGCCATGTGCACAATTCCTGATAACATTAATTCCTAAAAAATTAAAGAAAAGCATCGATACATTCACCGTTATAATCTACACGTAAAATCATTGGTGTTAATCATTCATATAACTGTTGCCTGATAATTGATCGCAATAACTCGTGAAACGGTACACGTTTCGCAGTACACCCGCGTGCCCACGTGGTTTGTGGAGACGCAATTTCTAGGTATCGTGGCCAAGTTGCAGCAATATCACATCACACAATCGCGAGCAGTTAACATTCTTTAAAACAAACATGAGATCGGTCAGTTAGTGATGACGGTAGCCCAACAAAACTTTAATGTTCAACCACGTGGTCGGCTCCCCACGGACGAAAGATACATAAAACAAGGAAAATTTACGAGAAGGCCAAGCTCTAAATATTTAGAAAGGTGAAAGCTTATGCAGGTACAGCTGAAGGCAAACAGACATTCATACAGAAGCGAGTGCTCACCTCTTATCGACACCTTTGTGTGGCGCTCTTCCGGCGGATCCAAGTCTGCTATAGAAATTTTCTAAAAGAAAAATCTGCCAAAGTTTTGCATTTCTTGCTGCGACAAGGCAAAGCAATCTTTCCGAGTTGAAAAGCGAGACCAAAAGCTAACAGCTCTCCTCTCGCCAAGTAACAACGCGCCACGCGGCCAGTCTAACTCACCCTTCTTCGACTGGAGCACAGCTGTGGACGCTTCCCGTACCGGCGGCAGACTGCCTCCCTTTTTCTTCTCCAGCCTCTTCCACGCTCCGCGTGGACCGGAAAACCCAAAGATGCCATTTCCGCCACCAACCTAACGCAGGTGGATTTCTCACAAGTAGCGCAAACTTCTTTGCCTGCTTGACCACTACGAGAGTTGGCTATTCTGTGCAACTGCTGCTGAATCTGTACGACTATCGCAGACTTTCTGCAGCAGACTACGCCACCGTCTAGCGACGTGACACACCACTATGAGAGTTATGAGCAAAGAAAAAAAGGAAAAGAAAGAGAAATGCTACAGAAAATGGGCTACCGGACTAATGGAAGGGCGCTGGCTGCAGGACCCCCTCACTAGGGCAGACAGGCGGTGCTTGCGTAACAGAATGGGTGGGGATCATTGAGGTCGTTTGTGCTCGTTTGCTCGTATTGAAGAATCTCTCCGATCAGTCTCTTTTTAATCACAAAGAGTGATTCTTCATCAAAGATCGGCAATTCAGTTAAGCACTGATTCAATTTGTGTGCCAGATCATACCGTCATGTTTATTAGTACTTCACAATGAAGTGATGACTCTCACTCTTGACTAATCTTCACACTTGCACTTGGTACAACTAGGACTATGTACTTATGCATTTTTCAGTCTTAAGGGGGGTAGGACGTCAAACGGGCCGACTTGGAGCAGGAGAGGCACCACAGGACATTTTAATTTACACTGTCTATACTTTTACAAATAAATTCGTAAAACTTTAACAGCATGACCAGGAAGGATTCGGGATTCATACTCATAGCAGTGGAAGCTCAAAAACTTAACAAAACACATTTTTCTCACGTGTGAAATTTCATCATTTTTTCACTTACTACTGGCTCCATTTGTTGCTATAGGTACACTTTTCTTCCTAAGTAAGAGAGATTCTTCGATGACTTTTGTGCAGCATACAAACCGTAGTTACAGGTGTTTGAAACTCTACAAGTTATTTAATTTATGACAAAATGAATGAACTCTTACATTTTAACTTCATGTTTAGAAAAATCTCAAGTTTTATAGTTAATTATCTCAGTTTTTTCCACAGTTTTTTAATAGATTTGGAAAATTTTAGAGTTTCATACACCTGTAACTACTGTTTGTATGCTATGAAAAATTCATCGAAGAATCTTACTTAGGAAGAAAAGTGTACATATGGCAACAAATGCAGCCAGTACTAAGTGAAAAAATGATGAATTTTCACATGTAAAAAAAAGGTATTTTGCTACGTTTTTGAACTTCCACTGCGATGGGTGTGAGACCTCAATCCTTCCTGGTCAGATTGCAAAGTTTTACGAATTTATTTGTAAAAGTATAAAGAGTAGAAATTAAAATGTGCTGTAGTGACTCTCCTGCTCCAAGTCGGCCCGTTTGACGTCCTACCCCCCTTAACACGTCTGCTTCTGAATATTAACTAGCTTCCTATGCGGCGAATAGTCAGTATTTATAACGCTACGTATCGAAGGTTCTCTGTACAAGAAAACAGTAGAATATTCGCGAGTTATCTGGAACAAATGCCAAACAGAATAAAGTATCGGGGTCAGTACAATGGCCGCGACTTCCTCGTACGGATGTGTCAGAAACGTACAAAATACGAAGACGCGGACGCGGGTGCTGCATAGGTCAGTACGACTACTCGATAACTCGATTCAGTCGAGTCGACTGACGAAAGAAGTGAGCGAACAGCGTGCGGGCTGGCTGGCGGGAAGCGATGCACAGTTGTGTCGGTCCAGTGCGGCTTCCACAACGAGGAGACGCCACAGAAGCATTTCCGAGGCCACGAACGCTGCCTCCTGGCGGCAGGATGTTCGCTTCCAGACGTCGCACGCAGTACACGCCAACGTCCGTCTGTCCGACGGAGCACGAAACGCGGCTCGTCTGCAGAGGCCGCGTGCCGCCCCTCAGTGAACGTCCGGCGTGCAGGCTCCAGCCTCCGTCCCCGACGAACAGCAGCCGGCGTGGGCGAGTGAAGCGGGCGCCTGCCGGCAGCCCACTGGCCCCCCTGGGCCGCACACCCTTTCGCCCCTACCACACACTTCCGCGGCCGTCCTCCACCCCCGCCACCCACGGCCTGCGGCGCACCACACCTCCCTCGGCGCCGGCTTTCGACAGCGCCATTTGCAGACTTGCCCGTTTCGGAAACGCTTCCATTCCTCGGCGCGAAAGCCGAGGATCGTGACTTACGGACGCCAAACGAACCGCTCCGTGCCCCCTTCACGACGGCCGCCCTGTTTCCCGCGCCCCCCCGGACACGCTTTGTACACCCTCCACTGCTGGTGCTGCCACCTGTCAGTGGTCAGTGCACGCCGGCGCAGGTCACCACAACGTGGCTGCACCGTGCACAGACGCGCTATACCTTCAAGTAATTATCAAACTGTATTCCTTTCCAAATTCTTCTATTCTCGTATTACACATACACTCCTGGAAATGGAAAAAAGAACACATTGACACCGGTGTGTCAGACCCACCATACTTGCTCCGGACACTCCGAGAGGGCTGTACAAGCAATGATCACACGCACGGCACAGCGGACACACCAGGAACCGCGGTGTTAGCCGTCGAATGACGCTAGCTGCGCAGCATTTGTGCACCGCCGCCGTCAGTGTCAGCCAGTTTGCCGTGGCATACGGAGCTCCATCGCAGTCTTTAACACTGGTAGCATGCCGCGACAGCGTGGACGTGAACCGTATGTGCAGTTGACGGACTTTGAGCGAGGGCGTGTAGTGGGCATGCGGGAGGCCGGGTGGACGTACCGCCGAATTGCTCAACACGTGGGGCGTGAGGTCTCCACAGTACATCGATGTTGTCGCCAGTGGTCGGCGGAAGGTGCACGTGCCCATCGACCTGGGATCGGACCGCAGTGACACACGGATGCACGCCAAGACCGTAGGATCCTACGCAGTGCCGTAGGGGACCGCACCGCCACTTCCCAGAAAATTAGGGACACTGTTGCTCCTGGGGTATCGGCGAGGACCATTCGCAACCGTCTCCATGAAGCTGGGCTACGGTCCCGCACACCGTTAGGCCGTCTTCCGCTCACGCCCCAACATCGTGCAGCCCGCCTCCAGTGGTGTCGCGACAGGCGTGAATGGAGGGACGAATGGAGACGTGTCGTCTTCAGCGATGAGAGTCGCTTCTGCCTTGGTGCCAATGATGGTCGTATGCGTGTTTGGCCCCGTGCAGGTGAGCGCCACAATCAGGACTGCATACGACCGAGGCACACAGGGCCAACACCCGGCATCATGGTGCGGGGAGCGATCTCCTACACTGGCCGTACACCACTGGTGATCGTCGAGGGGACACTGAATAGCGCACGGTACATCCAAACCGTCATCGAACCCATCGTTCTACCATTCCTAGACCGGCAAGGGAACTTGCTGTTCCAACAGGACAATGCACGTCCGCATGTATCCCGTGCCACCCAACGTGCTCTAGAAGGTGTAAGTCAACTACCCTGGCCAGCAAGATCTCCAGATCTGTCCCCCATTGAGCATGTTTGGGACTGGATGAAGCGTCGTCTCACGCGGTCTGCACGTCCAGCACGAACGCTGGTCCAACTGAGGCGTCAGGTGGAAATGGCATGGCAAGCCGTTCCACATGACTACATCCAGCATCTCTACGATCTTCTCCATGGGAGAATAGCAGCCTGCATTGCTGCGAAAGGTGGATATACACTGTACTAGTGCCGACATTGTGCATGATCTGTTGCCTGTGTCTATGAGCCTGTGGTTCTGTCACTGTGATCATGTGATGTATCTGACCCCAGGAATGTGTCAATAAAGTTTCCCCTTCCTGGGACAATGAATTCACGGTGTTCTTATTTCAACTTCCAGGAGTGTATTTCCGAATTATTACGTGAATGATTACCAATACGAATTTAATCATCGTATATATGTCACCTAAAGAACCGATTCTGTGTCTGTGAACAATATGTTGTTGTTGTGGTCTTCTGTCCTGAGACTGGTTTGATGCAGCTCTCCATGCTACTCCATCCTGTGCAAGCTACTTCATCTCCCACTACCTACTGCAGCCTACATCCTTCTGAATCTGCTTAGTGTATTCACCTCTTGGTCTCCCTCTACGACTTTTCCCCTCCACGCTGCCCTCCAGTACTAAATTGGTGATCCCTCGATGCCTCAGAACAAGTCCTACCAACCGATCCCTTCTTCTAGTCAAGTTGTGCCACAAACTCCTCTTCTCCCCAATTCTATTCAATACCTCCTCATTAGTTCTACCCATCTAATCTTCAGCATTCTTCTGTAGCACCACATTTCGAAATCTTCTATTCTCTTCTTGTCCAAACTATTTATCGTCCATGTTTCACTTCCAGACAAATACTTTCAGAAACGACTTCCTGACACTTAAATCTATACTCGATGTTAACAAGTTTCTCGTCTTCAGAAACGCTTTCCTGGCCATTGCCAGTCTTCATTTTATATCCTCCCTACTTCGACCATCATCAGTTATTTTGCTCCCCAAATAGCAAAACTCCTTAACTACTTTAAGTGTCTCATTTCCTAATCTAATTCCCTCAGCATCACCTCGTTTTGCTTTTGTTCATCTTATACCCTCCTTTAATGGCACTGTCCATTCCGTTCAACTGCTCTCCCAACTCCTTTGCTGTCTCTAACAGAATTACAATGCCATCGGTGAACCTTAAAGTTTTTATTTCTTCTCCATCGATTTTAATACCTACACCGAATTTTTCTGTTGTTTCCTTTACTGCTTCCTCAATATACAGATTGAATAACATCGGGGACGGGCTACAACCCTCTCTCACTCCCTTCCCAACCACTGCTTCCCTTTCATGTCCCACGGCCCTTATAACTGCCATCTGGTTTCTGTACAAATTGTAAATAGCCTTTCGCTCCCTGTGTTTTACTCCTGCCACTTTCAGAATTTGAAAGAGAGTGTGGTGTCACCGCCAGACACCACACTTGCTAGGTGGTATCCTTTAAATCGGCCGCGGTCCATTAGTATACGTCGGACCCGCGAGTCGCCACTGATAGCAGACCTAGCGCCACCACACGGCAGGTCTAGAGAGACGTCCTGGCACTCACCCCAGTTGTACAGCCGACTTTGCCAGAGATGGATGACTGACAACTACGCTCTCATTTGCCGAGACGATAGTTAGCATAGCCTTCAGCTACGTCATTTGCTACGACCTAGCAAGGCGCCATAGCATTTGATATTATTTTATATTGTGGTTATAACATGTACCGTCAAGAGAGATGTTCTACAATTGCGGATTAAAGTTAAGTATTACATCAACTATGTACTTTATTTGCTACTATTAGTTCCCTTAACTGTTCCAGACCTCACGCCAGTCTGCATGTAATTAAACGCGTGCATTTCGGCCTCCTCCAACAACACGGTGTTGGGCTCTTCTGCCAACACTACAGAGAGTATTCCAGTCAACAATGTCAAAAGCTTTCTCTAAGTCTACAAATGCTAGAAGCGTAGGTTTGCCTTTCCTTAATCTTTTTTCTAAGATAAGTCGTAGGGTCAGTATTGCCTCACCTGTTCCAACATTTCTACGGAATCCAAACTGATCTTCCCCGAGGTCGCCTTCTACCAGTTTTTCCATTCGTCTGTAAAGAATTCGTCTTAGTATTTTGCAGCTGTGACTTATTAAACTGATATTTCGGTAATTTTCACATCTGTCAACACCTGCTTTCCTTGGGATTGGAATAATTATATTCTGAGGATATTTCCCCTGTCTCATACATCTTGCTCAGCAGATGGTAGAGTTTTGTCAGGACTGGCTCTCCCAAGGCTGTCAGTAGTTGTAATGAAATGTTGTCTATTCTCGGGGGCTTGTTCCGACTTAGGTATTTCAGTGCTCTGTCAAACTCTTCACGCAGTATGATATCTCCCATTTCATCTTCATCTACCTCCTCTTCCATTTCCATAATATTGTCCTCAAGAACATCGCCCCTGTACAGACACTCTACATACTCCTTTCACCTTTCTGTTTTCCCTTCTTTGCTTAGAACTGGGCTTCCATCTGAGCTCTTGATATTGATGCAAGTGGTTATCTTTTCCCTAAAGGTCTCTTTAATTTTCCTGTAATTATTTTATTTATTTCATGTTGTCGGTAAAATCTTCTCAGGTATTGCTGAAAGGAAAGTGCGAGTATTAGTTGAGCAGCAATTGGATGAAAATCAGTGTGGGTTTTGGCCTCTTAGAGGTTGTCAGGACCAGATCTTTAGCTTACGGCAAATAATGGAGAAGTATTACGAGTGGAACAGGGAATTGTATGCATGCTTTATAGATCAAAAAGGGCATATGCCCGGGTTCCTAGGAGGAAGTTATTGTCTGTTCTACGAGATTATGGAATAGGAGGCAAAATTTTGCAAGCAATTAAAGCGCTTTACATGGATAGTCAGGGAGCAGTTAGAGTTGATGGTAAATTGAGTTCATGGTTCAGAGTAGTTTCAGGGGTAAGACAAGGCTGCAACCTGTCTCCACTGTTGTTCATATTATTTATGGATCATATGTTGAAAACAATAGACTGGCTGGGTGAGATTAAGATATGTGAACACAAAATAAGCAGTTTTGCACATGCGGATGACTTAGTTGTGATGGCAGATTCGATTGAAAGTTTGCAAAGTAATATTTCAGAGCTACATCAGAAATGTAAGGAGTATGGTACGAAGATTAGCATCTCCAAAACGAAAGTAATGTCAGTGGGAAAGAGATATAAACGGATTGAGTGCCAAATAGGAGGAACAAAGTTAGAACAGGTGGACGGTTTCAAGTACTTTGGATGCATATTCTCACAGGATGGCAACATAGTGAAAGAACTGGAAGCGAGGTGTAGCAAAGCTAATGCAATGAGCGCTCAGCTACGATCTACTCTCTTCTGCAAGGAGGAGGTCAGTACCAAGACTGAGTTATCTGTGCACCGTTCAATCTTTCGACCAACTTTGTTGTATGGGAGCGAAAGCTGGGTGGGTTCAGGTTACCTTATCAATGGGGTTGAGGTTACGGATATGAAAGTAGCTAGGAGGAGTCGTGGTTAAGAATGAAGTAATAGGCTTAACATCAGAAGAGGCACCAATGTTAGCACTGAATAGGGGATCATGGAGGAATTTTATAAGGGGGACTATGCTCCAGACTGAACGCTGAAAGGCGTAAGTAGTCTTAAATGATGATGATGATGATTTCATGTTATTTATGTCTAACGCCACATGGACTTCATCGTTTTCCAAATTTAATTTCCGTAATGCAAAAACAAAACTTATTACCCATTACATTAAGGAGTACTACTATATTTCATAAACAAAAGTTTATTATGGTATAGAATCCCGATGTGAACAAACCTTGTCACATGGAATACGTTCAAACTTTACATTTCCACTTTATGCCTATATCAAAGAAGTATTATTACCACGTCTATTCTCGCACTCCTTGAACGTACAAGAAAGAACAGAAATTATTTACATTCTTACTGTTTGTAAAACCGGCTACTATGGCGATCCGCACTCAGTTTGAAGAACCTCCTCGTACCGCACTGTCGAGAAACGTGATTTCTCACGGTGGACAGGACGCGTCCCTGCCACACTGGGTCTGTCCTTAGTCCGCGATGAGCCGTCAGTTTGGAACGCTGTATGGGCTGTAGCAACCTGTACTGCGCGAACAGAAGGTCTTTTTGTGTTCGAAAACACGTTACGCAAATCACTCTTGCGTGGAAAAACACGGATGAAGTGCTTTATTTTTGTGATTAGATAAAAACGTGAAAAAAATTAGGTAAAAAAATCGCTTGAATAAGTGTTCTCATTGCAGAGCAAAAACACGTGAACCGTACTGTCTCCTAGTAGAACGACGAGCTCTCCAGATTGACAAGGGAAAAAAGTGTATTTATGAGATTTCAGTACTGACTGTCCATACTATCCGTTGCATCTGAATGTAGTGAATTGGACACCATCGTACCTAAAAAAGATCATAATTTTCAAACATAGGAATTTTACAGCCAACCGGTTACAAATAAATGTTTGGTATATTTGACCTACGTTTCGACACCTAAGCGTGTCTTTATCAGGATGGAATTTTGAAGAATCGTAAAATTACATTCCGGAAAAGGAATGGTCGAGATTCAGAGCAACCATGCTGAAGTCAAAAATAAAACAAAATACGTTCCACCCTTGTCACCTACACCTAGCTAGCAGTTGATCTATAAAAAAAGGTGCTTAAATTTCACGTAATTTGGGAAAGAACACCATTTCAAGCTCTACCATGTGATAAATTTGCTATTAACTTTTTTAACTAAAATATATGCTAGAATTTTTATTTAGAGTCTGAGACAAAAAAAAGACACCATGAAGAATTTATCAAAATGAGACAGAAACCAGTGGATCTGATATACATGCACAAACAAACAAAGAAATGTATAGAATTTCGGGAAAATTAGATGATTTAATCAAGGGAATGGGCTTCATAATTTCAGCAAGTCAGTAACAGCTCTTGTGCAAGCAATTATTCGACTCGGCACTCGCTGACACAGTTGTTGGATGTCCTCCGAAGGCATATCGTGCCAAATTCTGCTCAACTGGTGCGCCACTTCGTCAAAATCCGCAGCTGGTTGCAGGGCCAGCAAGGTAATGCACGCCCGCACACGGCCAGAGTTTCTGCTGCCTGTATTCGGGTTTGCCGAGCCCCACCCCACCTCGCCCAGCCAGGCCACCGTCTCTCTCCCCAGTTCAGAACGTCTGTAGCGTGGCGGGCAGGGCCCTACAACCAGCTGCGGATTTTGACGAACTGACGCACCAGTTGGACAGAATTTGATGCGTTGGACAGAATTTGGCACGATATCCCTTCCGAGAACATCCAATAACTCTGTCAATCAGTGCCAAGCCGAATAACTGCTCGCATAAGGGCCAGAGGTGGACCGACGCGTTACTGACTTGCATCATTTGTGAAGCTCTCTCTGTTAAATGAAACATTCTGCTTTTTTAAAAATTGTAATCATTTGTTTGTCCGTACATGTACATTAGTTTAATAAGCCACGGCTGCAAAATACTAACACGAATTCTTTACAGACGAATGGAAAAACTGGTAGAAGCCGACCTCGGGGAAGATCAGTTTGGATTTCGTAGAAATGTTGGAACAAGTGAGGCAATACTGACGCTACGGCTTATCTTAGAAAATAGATTAAGGAAAGGCAAATCCACGTTTCTAGCATTTGACAATGTTGACTGGAATACTCTCTTTCAAATTCTGAAGGTGGCAGGGGTCAAATACAGGGAGCTAAAGGCTATTTAGAGATTGTACAGAAACCAGATGGCAGTTAAAACAGTCGAGGAGCATGAAAGGGAAGCAGTGGTTGGGAAGAGAGTGAGACAGGGTTGTAGCCTCTCCCCGATGCTATTCAATCTGTATATTAGCCAGCAGTAAAGGAAACAAAAGAAATTAAAATCCATGGTCCCACGCCCGGGTTCCCGGGTTAGATTCCCGGCGGGGTCAGGGATTTTCTCTGCCTCGTGATGGCTGGGTGTTGTGTGCTGTCCTTAGGTTAGTTAGGTTTAAGTAGTTCTAAGTTCTAGGGGACTGATGACCGTAGATGTTAAGTCCCATAGTGCTCAGAGCCATTTTTTTAAATCCATGAAGAAGAAATAAAAACTTTGAGGTTCGCCGATGACATTGTAATTCTGTCGGAGACAGCAAATAACGTGGAGGAGCTGTTGAACGCTATGGACAGTGTCTTGAAAGGAGGATATAAGGTGGACATCAACAAAAGCAAAACGAGGATAATGGAATGTAGTCAAGTCGGGTGATGCTGAGGGTACTAGATTAGGATGACGTTCAGATGAGTGTGAAATCTTATGGGACTTAACTGCTAAGGTCATCAGTCCCTAAGGACCAACACACACACACCCATGCCCGAGGGAGGACTCGAACCTCCGCCAGGACCAGCCGCACAGTCCATGACTGCAGCGCCTTAGATTAGGAAATGACACGCTTAAAGCAGTAAAGGAGTTTTCCTATTTGGGGAGCGTAATAACTGCTGATGGTCGAAGTAGAGAGGATATAAGATGTAGACTGGCAATGGCAAGGAAGGCGTTTCTGAAGAAGAGAAATTTGTTAACTTCGAGTATATGTTTAGGTGTCAGGAAGTCGTTTCTGAAAGCATTTGTATGGAGTGTAGCTTTGCATGGAAGTGAAACGTGAACGATAAATAGTTTGGACAAGAAGAGAATAGAAGCTTTCGAAATGTGGTGCTACAGAAGAATGCTGAAGATTAGATCACATAACTAATGAGGAGGTATTGAACATAATTGAGGAGAACTGATCACCAGTTTAGTATTGGAGCGTAAAAATCGAAGAGGGAGACCAAGAGATGAATAAACTAAACAGATTCAGAAGGATGAGGTTGCAGTAGGTACTGGAAGATGAAAAAACTTGCAAAGGATAGAGTAGCATGGAGAGCTGCATCAAACCAGTCTCTGGACTGAAGACCACAACAACAACATGTACATTAGATGTAACTACTTCCGTCCCACATTTTTAAGCGTATTTCGCATATTTTATGACTCTCATTTAGAACATGCGGTACATCTACATTTACGTGATTATTCTCTTATCCACAATAAAGTGCCTGACAGAGGGTTCAATGAACCACCTTCAAGCTGTCTCTCTACCGTCCAATTCTCTAACGGCACGCGGGAAAACGAGCACTTAAATTTTTCTGTGTGAGCCTTGATTTCTCTTATTTTATCGTCGTGATCATTTCTCCCTATGTAGGTGCCAAAATGTTTTCGGAATCGGAGGAGAAAACTGGTGATTGAAATTTCATGAGAACATCCCGTCGCAACGAAAAACGCCTTTGTTTTAATGATTGCCACTCCAATTCAAGTATCATGTCTGTGGCACTATCTCCCCTATTTCGCGATAATACAAAACGAGCCGCCCTTCTTTGTACATTTTCGATGTCATCCGTCGGCCCATCTGATGCAGGTTCCACACCGCACAGCAATAGTCCAGGATAAGGCGGACGGACAAGCGTGGTGTAAGCAGTCTCTTTAGTAGAACTGTTGCACCTCCTGAGTGTCCTGCCAATGAATCGCAGTCTTTGGTTTGCTCTACCCACAACACTATCTATGTGATCGTTCCAATTTAGGTTTTTTGTAATTGTAATCCCTAAGTATTTAGCTGGATTTACAGCCTTCAGATTTGTGTGACTTATCGCGTAATCGAAATTTAGTGGATTTCTTTTAGTACTCGTGTGACTAACTTCACACTTTTCTTTATCCTCGGTCAATGGGCAGTTTTCGCACCATACAGATATCTTATCTAAATCATTTTGCAATTCGGTTTGGTCCTCTGATGACTTTAAAAGACGGTAAATGACAGCATCATCTGCAAACAATCTAAGAGGGCTACTCACATTGTCGCCTGTGTCGCTAATATAGATCAGGAACAACAGAGGGCCTGCCTTTAACACTTCCTTGGGGAACGCCGGATAATACTTCTATTTCACTTGATGACTTTCCGTCTATTGCTACTAAATGTGACGTTTCTGACAGGAAATCACGATTCCAGTCGCACAACTGAGGCGACATTCCAGAGGCACCCAGTTTGGTTAGAAGACGCTTATGAGGAACGGTGTCGAAAGGCTTGTGGAAATCTAAGAATGCGGAATCAATTTCAGATCCCCTGTCGATAGCACTCATTACTTCATGAGTATAAAGACCTAGTTGTGTTTCACAAGAGCGATGTTTTCTGAATCCGTGCTATGTGTAAATAAATCCTTTTCTTCGAGGTAATTCATAAGGTTCGAACACAATATATGTTCCAAAACAGTGCTGCAAATCGACGTTAGTGATATGGGCCTGTAATTCAACGCATTGCTCCAATTTCCCTTTTTGGGTATTGGTGTGACGTGAGCAATTTTCCAGTCCTTAGGTGCGGATCTTTCTGTGAGCGATCGGTTGTATATAATCCTAATTGTATCAGCACACTCTGATTGGTATTGAATCTGGACAGGAGGGCTTGCCTTTATTATGGGATTTGAGCTGCTTTACTATACCGAGGATATCTACTTCTATGTTTCTCATCTTGGCAGTTGTTTTTGATTGGAATTCCGGAATATTTACTTCGTCTTCTTTAGTGAAGAAGTTTGGGAAAACCTTGTTTAATTACTCTGCCACTGTCATTAGTGACTTCACTGTTGTTATCGTGTAGTGAAGGTATTGATTGCGTCTTGCCACAGCTGTGCTTTATGTATGACCAGAATCTCTTTGGGTTTTCTGCCAGATTCCGAGACAGATCGTATGTCTTACTTTTGTAGTATGTGTATGTGTATTTTTTATGTTCTACATACTTTGAAGATATCCTCACTATCAACCCTTGAAACGTGAAGTATTTGTCTATCCATCTATCGATCTGTCTGTCTGTCTGTTTAACAATACTGAGCACCCCGTAGAATGATATTTTTTTTTCTTTTTAGCGACCTCTGTCGTGCGCGAATTGTTCTTCATTACGATTTACTTGCGTCCCACAAGTTAGATGTTTGCCCTAACCACACCTTGAATTTCTTAGGGCAGACACTGGTGTATACGAGCACTTGGCGCTGGCGAGCACTGACTGCATGTCGATCGTGTCCTCTAATGACACCGTTCCTTTTCTTCTGTGTAAGCGCTCTACAGTTCGTTGGGCTACCTGCCAATCACTGATCCATCGATACCAACTGTACAGAAACCGATTCTTGACCCATACACTGCACGACTACCTGCAGCGTGCGTCGAGATCTACGATCGATCACGTTTAAGTTTACAGAACTGAAGTAGGGCAAGCACTTGTTTGCCGATGAAATAATGTACTATTGGCGCTGTTTTCACTTACCAGGAGGGGCTAGGCTGGTTGCAAAACGCCGTCGCTTGGCCAACTCACCTGGAAAAAAAATGGAGAAGGAAAAATAGGTCTTTAATTCATAGTACGAAATTTACAAGACATTATATTATTTAACTGACTAGTTACACACACACACACACACACACACACACACACACACACACGCACATAAACTTTCATTGCATATACGATCTGTCTCTCCTAGATGCGAAAAGGATCAAATCGTTCGGTAGAATGGTTCAAATGGCTCTGAGCACTGTGGAACTTAACATCTGAGGTCATCAGTCCCCTAGAACTTAGAACTACTTAAACCTAACTAACGTAAGGACATCACACACACCCATGCCCGAGGCAGCAGTCGAACCCGAACCGCTCGGTCACACCGGCCGGCATCCGGTGGAGTTCCCGCTGGCGCTTGTGAACGAAGCACGGGCAGGTGGAGCGTCAGACCAGCTGTGTGACTGGAGTGAAGAGTTTCTAGCAAGCAGAACACAGCGAGTGATTCTGATTTCAAACGTAAAAGTAACTTGGCGCAGACCCCAATGTAGTGTGACCGGACCATTACTTTGCACATTATGTATAAAACAGTAAACCCATGATCCCTTAAAGAATCGAACTCCCATGCATAAAGCACTTTCAGACTTCTGACTACTTTACAAATGAGAAAAAGCGTCAAATACTAGGCACGTAAGGGAACCTTTGACATTGTGCGTGGAGTTTGTTGGAAGTCGTTGAACGCTCTAATTATCAAAGACCCGATAGTAAGATTCTGCGTAATTTCCGTTCCATGTTAAACAAATACTAGTTTTTGCGCATCTGGATGTTTGCGACTTGACATTGTAAGAGGCCCATGACTAAGGAATTTGTTGCTAGCGCACTCGAGCAGATGTAATTTCGATGGGTTGCTCACGCGCTGCCTGCGATATGTAAGCTGTAAGAGAATCTCAGACCAGAGAGCAGAGTTGTCTGCAGTAGGAACTGTGTGGCAAGCGGTAGCTAGCAGCCTCGTGTACGGAGTTGGCTGGGCCGGTCGTGGGGAGCGATGGCGGTGCCTGAGCCATGTAGTATAAAGTAAAAGCAGACTCGCGCATATGTACTATTGTTATGTCAAGTCCCATGTAAATGTATTTAAAAAATCTCTTAATAATAATCTTTCTTATAAAAATTAACTTTTGACAATCATTCATCTGAATTTAAAGAATTTACTAATTTCTCCAATCCATGGTCATCCCAATTATTGCAAAGAAAAATCAGTTGTCTCTTTTTATACCTGACAAATCTATCGGCCAGCATTGCACTGGGCTGTGCCAGAAAAATTTTCTTACAGGAGCAGATATATACACACGCGTTATCCGGCGACTTAATTGAGGTAAGAATTTTCAGTTTGTTCAGTATGATCTTTCAGGGCCGTGACGCAGCACTGCTGACGTCCAAATTTACCTGTTTAAAATCACAGACAGTTAATTTTTGAAAGGTTACATATGAGTCACATTTTTTATTAGGAGGTTAGTCACATTTTATTATTGGTAGGTTACGGAATTTATCTGTTGGGTAGTTACACTGAATGTCAATTATACAATTATATATTTTACTGTTGGGAGGTTATTATATAATTATCTTTGGGAGGTTACAACATTTCCTCAACCATGTGTAGGAAAATGATATACGAGGTCTGTTTACCAACTGAGGTCATCAGTCCCCGAGACCATAGAACTACTTAAACCTAACTAACCTAAGGACATCACACACATCCATGCCCGAGGCAGGATTCGAACCTGCCACCGTAGCGGTAACTCGGTTCCAGACTGTAGCGCCTAGAATCGCATGACCACACCGGCCGGCTGGTCGAGATCCAATGACTGCAGTTTCAAGAGGGTGATACGGAAGGTCGTGCTGGATCCCAACGGCCCCGTATCATAGCAGTCGTGACGCTGCATCATTGACAGGAGCGCCTGTGATGGAGAACTCAATGACGAGCCTGGGTGCACGAATGGCAAAACGTCATTTTTTCCCATGAATTCAGGTTATGTTTACAGCATCGTGATGGTCGCATCCGTGTTCTGCGACATCGCGGTGCACGCACATGGGAAGTGTGTATTCGTCATCGCCATCTTGGCGTATCACCCGGTGTGATGGTATGGGGTGCCATTTGTTACACGTCTCGGTCACCTCTTATTCGCATTGACGGCACTTTGAACAGTGGACGTTACATTTCAGATGTGTTACAACCCGTGGCTCTACTCTTCATTGGATCCCTGCAATACCCTACATTTCAGCAGGATAAAGCACGACCGTATGTTGCAGGTCCTGTACTGGCCTTTCTGGATACAGAAAATGTTCGACTGCTGCTCTGGCCAGCACGTTCTCCAGATCTCTCACCAACTGAAAACGTCTGGTCAATGGTGGCCGAGCAACTGGCTCGTCACAATACGCCAATCACTACTCTTGATGAACTGTGGTATCGTGTTGAAGCTGCATGGGTACACGCTATCCAAGCTGTGTTTGACTCAATGCCCAGGCGTATCAGGGCCGTTATCACGGCCAGAGGTGGTTGTTCTGGGTACTGATTTCTCAGGATCTATGCACCCAAATTGCGTGAAAATGTAATAACATGTCAGTTCTAGTATAATATATTTGTCCAATGAATATCCGTTTATCGCCTGCATTTCTTCTTGGTGTAGCAATTTTAATGGCCAGTAGTGTACAATACTTAACTTTGATGGATGTGTCGCCAGAAAAGGGCGACATACAAAATAACCAGTCTTCATCAGAATACACAAATACGAGTCTGAGCTACTTCCCCCGAGAATTAAAGATTTCTGGCGAAGTGGCTATCGTTGACGGTGCTACCGAAGTGGGCCGTCACTAGTCTGACGCCACTGCTGTCGCGTTGTCGTCCTGAAAGGGAGGTGGGTCAGGGTGCGATTGGCTGGCCTCTGCTCACTGCCATCTCTCTTCCCCGTCGTTCCCGACTGGCGTGCTGGAGGTTGACTTTACGCCGTAACAGACAGGACAGTTCTAGGACCGTTATTTCACGCATTTTCCGAATGCGACGGCGATTCGCTGCTAACACTAATAACGACCTCGTTGCATCATTTGTCCAGTCTCTCGATAATCTGGCTGCAGCATTCGGAAAACGGTCCGAGAACCTGAGGTCACCTGAGCCACATTCTGATAGCTTCGTGTCACGGTGCTCTGCAGACGTCAGAGCTGTGTCCGCAGAGGTGGAAGTGGAACTGACAGGCGTGCAATGTGAGCGCTTCGCCAAGGAGCAGTTTGGGAAGGGAACGACATCATTCGGCTCTGTTCTTGTCTTCCGTGCCTCAACTACAAACGAAGCTAGCAGCTATAGTGTGGATGTTTGGTTGCAGTTATTTATGTGAACAAACTGTGTCAGTTTTAAAGTTTTTTAAATCGAAGCATAGATCACTTCCAGCAAAACACGGGAAGTGTTGTTGTTGTGGCCTTCATTTCTGAGACTGTTTTGATGCAGCTCTCCATGCTACTCTATCCTGTGCAAGCTTCTTCATCTCCCAGTACCTGCTGCAACCTATATCCTTCTGTATCTGTTTGGTGTATTCATCTCTTGGTCTCCCTCTACGATTTTTACCCTCCAAGCTGCCCTCCACTACTAAATCGGTGATCCCTTGATGCCTCAGAACATGTCCTACCAACCGATCCCTTCTTCTTGTCAAGGTGCCACAAACTCCTCTTCTCCTCAATTCTATTCAATACCTCATCATTAGTTATGTAATCTACCCATCTAACCTGCAGCATTCCTCTGTAGCACCACATTTCGAAAACTTCTCTTCTTGTCCAAACTATTTATCGTTCACGTTTCACTTCCATACATGGCTACACTCCATACAAATACTTTCAGAAACGACTTCCTGACACTTAAATCTATAGTAGATGCTAACATATTTCTCTTCTTCAGAAACGCCTTCCTTGCTATTGCCAGTCTACATTTTATATCCTCTCTACTTCGACCATCAGCATTTATTTTGCTCCCCAAATAGCAAAACTCATTTACTGCTTGATGCGTCTCATTTCCTAATCTAATTCCGTCAGCATCACCCGATTTAATTCGACTACATTCCATTATCCTCGTTTTGCTTTTGTTGATGTTCATCTTACATCCTCTTTTCAAGACACTATCCATTCCGTTCAACTGCTCTTCCAAGTCCTTTGCTGTCTGTGACAGAATTACAATGTCATCGGCGAACCTCAAACTTTTTATTTCTTCTCCATGGATTTTAATACCTACTGCGATTTTTTCTTTTGTATCCTTCACTGCTTGCTCAATATAGAAATTGAATAACATCGGAGAGAGACTACAACCCTGTCTCACTCCCTTCCCAACCACTGCGTCCCTTTCATGTCCATCGACTCTTATAACTGCCATCTGGTTTCTGTACGAATTGTAAATAGCCTTTCGCTCCCTGTATTTTACCCGTGCCACCTTCATAATTTGAAAGAGCGTATTCCAGTCAACGCTGTCAAAAGCTTTCTCTAAGTCTACAAATGCTAGAAACGTAGGTTTGCCTTTCATTAATGTAGCTTCTAAGATAAGTCGTAGGGTCAGTACTGCCTCACGTGTTCCAACATTTCTACGGAATCCAAACTGATCTTCCCCGAGGTCGGCTTCTACTAGTTTTTCCATTCTTCTGTAAAGAATTCGCGTTAGTATTTTGCAGCCCTGACTTATTAAACTGAAACACGGGAAATATCGATCGTAATATATATAAATGTAATACAACAATGTACTCATTCTTGTATGTGATGTGATTTTATATTGTAGGTAATGAAATAGTATTAGGTACATTCAAGGTGCTGCCAATGAATTCTTATCACCGCAGGGTTGTATTTTATGTATCTAACTTAATTAACCTAGACCAGCACACAACACAAATCTCCAGCCGCTGTACTCCAGCCCCGCACCTGCTAACGTGCCGCGTTCGAGCTATGACTGTTGATATTTTTAGAAATATCGGGGATACGATACATCGATATTTCGAAAAATATCGTTACCGCCTCTCGATATACCCAAAAAATTATTTGTAAATCGTTATCGAACGAAACAAATGGAGGTACCGGACCAAAATTTATCGGTTGCACATTGTACATACACTGCCAGTTTTACAGCCGTATATTTAAGTATTCAATTATTATTAGGCGATCTGTACATTAACAAGCTAGCAGCCTGCTTATCCCTGTTAGAAACAAGAACTGGAAGTAGAGTGGCGGACGTTCACGCCCGCCTGTAACCACTGTGACAACAGGACAACAGGAACGGCGTGTGAGTGGCGCAGGAGAAGGCGTCCGACGGCTCTGTCGTTCGGTGTCGTCACACACCGGATCTGTCCGGAACACTTCGTGTCGGTTCCCGCGTTTCTTCCATTTGTGTCAACGCCAGCGACCTAGCAGTTGTTCGCAATCTCAAAATTGCTTGGTGAAACTGTACGTTGCAATTTCTGTTGGTAGCGCCGAGCGCCGATTCCGTCAGTAAATCTCCTCAAACCTCTGCGTCCATCTCGACATTTGGAGTTTTGCTCATCATTTTCAACAACTGGTTTGAAGAATGCCGACGTGAAGAAATAGCACACTAATCGCGTTTAAAATTGTTTTTTTTTTAAAACAACTGGTGTGCTGTTTTTTCACGTCCGAGATCTTGTTAGTCCATTCACACCGCCAACAACCCAGCGCACTCGGATTCTTCTTTGTGCCACCTACACTTTCTTCATACAATGAAAGAGAAAGACTGCACTTGATGGGAGGTGAAAAAGTAATAAGACTCCTTTGCAACAGTGAAAGAAAAATTATACTCTACTACACTTTCAAAAAACAAAATTCAAATATTTATCGAAAATTGTGAAAAGAATATAGCATAGGATAAAAATATCAGCACTCGGTACTGCCATATCGATATACGCTATTGGCCATTAAAACTCCTACTCCAAGAAGAAATGCATATGATAAAAGCGTACTCATTGGACAAATATATTTTACTAGAACTAACATCTACATTTTCATAGAATTTGGGTGCATAGATCCTGAGAAACCAGTACCCAGAACAACCATCTCTGGCCGTAATAACGGCCCTGATACGCCTGGGCATCGAGTCAAACAGAGCTTGGATGGCGTGTACAGGTACAGCTGCCCATGCAGCTTCAACACGATACCACAGTTCATCAAGAGTAGTGACTGGCGTATTGTGACGAGCCAGTTGCTCCGCCACCATTGACCAGACGTTTGCAATTGGTGAGAGATTTGGAGAATGTGCCGGCCAGGGCAGCAGTCGAACATTTTCTGTATCCTGAAAGGCCCGTACAGGACCTGCAACATGCGGTCGTGCATTATCCTGCTGAAATGTACGGTTTCGCAGGGATCAAATGAAGGATAGGGCCACGGATCGTAACACATCTGAAATGTAACGTCCACTGTTCAAAGTGCCGTCAATGCGAACAAGATGTGACGGAGACGTGTAACCAATGGCACCCCATACCATCACGTCGGATGATACGCCAATATGGCGATGACGAATACACGCTTCCAATGTGCGTTCACCGCGATGTCGCCAAACACGGATGCGATCATCATGACGCTGTAAACAGAACCTGGATTCATCCGAAAAAATGACGTTTTGCCATTCGTGCACCCAGGTTCGTCGTTGAGTACACCATCACAGGCGCAACTGTCTGTGATGCAATGTCAAGGGTAACCGCAGTCACGGTCTCCGAGCTGATAGTCCGTGCTGCTGCAAACGTCGTCGAACTGTTCATGCAGATGTTTGTTGTCTTGCAAACGTCCCCATCTGTTGACTCAGGGATCGAGACGTGGCTGCACGATCCGTTACAGCCACGCGGATAAGATGCCTGTCATCTCGACTGCTAGTGATACGAGGCCGTTGGGATCTAGCACGGCGTTCCGTATTACCCTACTGAACCCACCGATTCCATATTCTGCTAACAGTCACTGGATCTCGACCAACGCGAGCAGAAATGTCACGATACGATAAACCGCAATCGTGACAGGCTACAATCCGACCTTTATCAAAGTCGGAAACTTGACTGTGCGCATTTCTGCTCCTTACGCGAGGCATCACAACAACGTTTCACCAGGCAACGCCGGTCAACTGCTGTTTGTGTACGAGAAATCGGTCAGCACGTTGCAGGTATCGCCACCGTCGCCAACCTTGTGTGCATGCTCTGAAAAGCTAATAATTTGCGTATCACAGCATCTTCATCCTGTTGGTTAAATTTCGCGTCTGTAGCACGTCCTTCAAGGTTGTGCAATTTTAATAGCCAGTAGTGTATCTGTGAAACGAATGAATATTGGCGATATATATGGATATGGAATTGTACCCGTGGTCTAGGGGTAGCGTCTTTGATTCATAATTATCAGGTTCAGAGGTTCAGGGCACTCTCTTGTCCTAGGGGTGGGAAATTGCCCCTAAAGGCGGAAGAATCAGCAATGATCAACGACATGAGGATGCAAAAGGCAATGGAAACCACTGCATTAAAGACACGTAACGTGTATCCACAGGAGATGTGGCCTGTAATTGAAGAAGTGTCATGATGATCTCTCCATTGGCAAAAGATTCCGGAATACTCCCCCATTCGGATCTCCGGGAGAGGACTGCCAAGGGGGAGGTTACCATGAGAAAAAGATTCAATAATCAACGAAAGGATAACGTTCTACGAGTCGGGGCGTGGAATGTCAGAAACTTGAACGTGGTAGGGAAACTAGAAAATCTGAAAAGGGAAATGCAAAGGCTCAATCTAGATATAGTAGGGGTCAGTGAAGTGAAGTGGAAGGAAGACAAGGATTTCTGGTCAGATTAGTATCGGGTAATATCAACAGCAGCAGAAAATGGTATAACAGGTGTAGGATTTGTTATGAATAGGAAGGTAGGGCAGAGGGTGTGTTACTGTGAACAGTTCAGTGACCGGGTTGTTCTAATCAGAATCGACAGCAGACCAACACCGACAACGATAGTTCAGGTATACATGCCGACGTCGCAAGCTGAAGATGAACAGATAGAGACAGTGTATGAGGATATTGAAAGGGTAATGCAGTATGTAAAGGGGGACGAAAATCTAATAGTCATGGGCGACTGGAATGCAGTTGTAGGGGAAGGAGTAGAAGAAAAGGTTACAGGAGAATATGGGCTTGGGGCAAGGAATGAAAGTGGAGAAAGACTAATTGAGTTCTGTAACAAGTTTCAGCTAGTAATAGCGAATACCCTGTTCAAGAATCACAAGAGGAGGAGGTATACTTGGAAAAGGCCGGGAGATACGGGAAGATTTCAATTAGATTACATCATGGTCACACAGAGATTCCGAAATCAGATACTGGATTGCAAGGCGTACCCAGGAGCAGATATAGACTCAGATCACAATTTAGTAGTGATGAAGAGTAGGCTGAAGTTCAAGACATTAGTCAGGAAGAATCAATATGCAAAGAAGTGGGATACGGAAGTACTAAGGAATGACGAGATACGTTTGAAGTTCTCTAACGCTATAGATACAGCAATAAGGAATAGCGCAGTAGGCAGTACAGTTGAAGAGGGATGGACATCCCTAAAAAGGGCCATCACAGAAGTTGGGAAGGAAAACATTGGTACAAAGAAGGTAGGTGCGAAGAAACCATGGGTAACAGAAGAAATACTTCAGTTGATTGATGAAAGGAGGAAGTACAAACATGTTCCGGGAAAATCAGGAATACAGAAATACAAGTCGCTGAGGAATGAAATAAATAGGAAGTGCAGGGAAGCTAAGACGAAATGGCTGCAGGAAAAATGTGAAGACATCGAAAAAGATATAATTGTCGGAAGGACAGACTCAGCATACAGGAAAGTCAAAACAACCTTTGGTGACATTAAAAGCAACGGTGGTAACATTAAGACTGCAACGGGAATTCCACTGTTAAATGCAGAGGAGAGAGCAGATAGGTGGAAAGAATACATTGAAAGCCTCTATGAGGGTGAAGATTTGTCTGATGTGATAGAAGAAGAAACAGGAGTCGATTTAGAAGAGATAGGGGATCCAGTATTAGAATCGGAATTTAAAAGAGCTTTGGAGGACTTACGGTCAAATAAGGCAGAAGGGATAGATAACATTCCATCAGAATTTCTAAAATCATTGGGGGAAGTGGCAACAAAACGACTATTCACGTTGGTGTGTAGAATATATGAGTCTGGCGATATACCATCTGACTTTCGGAAAAGCATCATCCACATAATTCCGAAGACGACAAGAGCTGACAAATGCGAGAATTATCGCACAATCAGCTTAACAGCTCATGCATCGAAGCTGCTTACAAGAATAATATACAGAAGAATGGAAAAGAAAATTGAGAATGCGCTAGGTGACGATCAGTTTGGCTTTAGGAAATGTAAACGGACGAGAGAGGCAATTCTGACGTTACGGCTAATAATGGAGGCAAGGCTAAAGAAAAATCAAGACACTTTCATAGGATTTGTCAACCTGGAAAAAGCGTTCGACAATATAAAATGGTGCAAGCTGTTCGAGATGCTGACAAAAGTAGGGGTAAGCTATAGGGAGAGACGGGTCATATACAATATGTACAACAACCAAGAGGGAATAATAAGAGTGGACGATCAAGGACGAAGTGCTCGTATTAAGAAGGGTGTAAGACAAGGCTGTAGCCTTTCGCCCCTACTCTTCAATCTGTACATCGAGGAAGCAATGATGGAAATAAAAGAAAGGTTCAGGAGTGGAATAAAAATACAAGGTGAAAGGTAATCAATGATACGATTCGCCGATAACATTGCTATCCTGAGTGAAAGTGAAGAAGAATTAAATGATCTGCTGAACGGAATGAACAGTCTAATGAGTACACAATATGGTTTGAGAGTAAATCGGAGAAAGACGAAGGTAATGAGAAGTAGTAGAAATGAGAACAGCGAGAAACTTAACATCAGGATTGATGGTCACGAAGTCAATGAAGTTAAGGAATTCTGCTACCTAGGCAGTAAAATAACCAATGACGGACGGAGGAAGGAGGACATCAAAAGCAGACTCGCTGTGGCAAAAAAGGCATTTCTGGCCAAGAGAAGTCTACTAATATCAAATACCGGCCTTAATTTGAGGAAGAAATTTCTGAGGATGTACGTCTGGAGTACAGCATTATATGGTAGTGAAACATGGACTGTGGGAAAACCGGAACAGAAGAGAATCGAAGCATTTGAGATGTGGTGCTATAGATGAATGTTGAAAATTAGGTGGACTGATAAGGTAAGGAATGAGGAGGTTCTACGCAGAATCGGAAAGGAAAGGAATATGTGGAAAATACTGATAAGGAGAAGGGACAGGATGATAGGACATCTGCTAAGACATGAGGGAATGACTTCCATGGTACTAGAGGGAGCTGTAGAGGGCAAAAACTGTAGAGGAAGACAGAGATTGGAATACGTCAAGCAAATAATTGAGGACGTAGGTTGCAAGTGCTACTCTGAGATGAAGAGGTTAGCACAGGAAAGGAATTCGTGGCGGGCCGCATCAAACCAGTCAGTAGACAGATGACAAAAAAAGATATGGATATTTCTTGGAGAAGCGATACCTTATCGACACTTGCTGTTGCAGCGAGCGTCCGCTCTTCCGCCACACTGTGACGCATCGCTGTTGGTGAGATGCTCGCTATTACGTCACGTCTGCCCGACTGCGCAGTGCTAGGCAAACGGGCGTCCGGCTGTGGCCACCTCAAAAAAAATGGTTCAAATGGCTCTGAGTACTATGGGACTTAACATCTATGGTCATCAGTCCCCTAGAACTTAGAACTACTTAAACCTAACTAACCTAAGGACAGCACACAACACCCAGCCATCACGAGGCAGAGAAAATCCCTGACCCCGCCGGGAATCGAACCCGGGAACCCGGGCGTGGGAAGCGAGAACGCTATCGCACGACCACGAGATGCGGGCGAGTGGCCGCCTCTGCTGCAGGGGCTGCACCAACCAGACTGGACACGAAACACTGCGCAGCCGCGCGCGCGCTGTGTGTGTGTGTGTGTGTGTGTGTGTGTGTGTGTGTGTGTGTGTGTGTGACGTCACCGCTGGTCACCAGGCCCTGGCTGATTACTGAACAGGAAAACCCGTCACGGAAAAATAAGGATCGCCGGCGTATTTACGCTCACTCTGGCTCTGGTTTTTTAAAATATTTTTTATTTCTGCTACTGACATTCAATGGGCGCTCAAATTGTGCCGGTTTTATCGCCGACAAAGCTGCCCAGCTTTTGACGTCCGGTAATTACCCCGACACCCGTCATTGTGGGAACTGACAATTGGAATGAGGAGCAGAGGAGAGAAGGGGTGGGGGTGTACGGGTTTCGGTGGGATTGTGGGGGGGGGGGGGGGGAGGAGGTGCGGTTTGGCCTGGCGGTCGCACTGTGGGAGCAGCGCATCACGTGGCAGCCGGCCACGCTGTGTCGGCCCAGCCAATCACCTCATGGCACCGGCAGGCCAGGGCAGCCAACTGCCGGAACCGCCACGCACAGAAAGCAGGGCAGCCAACTGCAAAAATGACCTGCGATTTCCTTTCACTGTGTCGCGCCAGATTTGGCAGCAGATACGCCCGGTATCTGTGTGTGTATATTACCTCAGTGGTTATCAGCACAGAGTTAACTTTGGCAGCAGTGCTGTGTAACGAGTTCTAGGCGCGGTTCCCTATGACTCCATACGACATGCTTCATAGAAGCGAAGGAAGCGAAACGTGCACGACATTATATATATCCCCCATGAACCATGGACCTTGGCGTTGGTGGGGAGGCTTGTGTGCCTCAGCCATACAGATAGCCGTACCGTAGGTGCAACCACAACGGAGGGGTATCTGTTGAGAGGCCAGACAAACGTGTGGTTCCTGAAGAGGGGCAGCAGCCTTTTCAGTAGTTGCAGGGGCAACAGTCTGGATGATTGACTGATCACTAACCAAAACGGCCTTGCTGTGCTGGTATTGCAAACGGCTGAAAGCAAGGGGAAACTACGGCCATAATTTTTCCCGAGGGCATGCAGCTCCACTGTATGGTTAAATGATCATGGCATCCTCTTGGGTAAAATATTCCGGAGGTAAAATAGTCCCCAATTCGGATCTCCACGCAGGGACTACTCAAGAGGATGTCGTTATCAGGAGAAAGAAGCCCAGCGTTCAACAGATCGGAGCGTGGAATGTCAGATCCCTTAATCGGGCAGGTAGGTTAGAAAATTTAAAAAGCGAAATGGATAGGTTAAAGTTAGATATAGTGGAAATTAGTGAAGTTCGCTGGCAGGAAAAAAAAATGGTTCAAATGGCTCTGAGCACTATGGGACTCAACTGCTGCGGTCATTAGTGCCCTAGAACTTAGAACTAGTTAAACCTAACTAATCTAAGGACATCACAAACATCCATGCCCGAGGCAGGATTCGAACCTGCGACCGTAGCGGTCTTGCGGTTCCAGACTGCAGCGCCTTTAACCGCACGGCCACTTCGGCCGGCTCGCTGGCAGGAGGAACAAGACATTTGGTCAGGTGAATACAGGGTTATAAATACAAAATCAAATAGGGGTAATGCAGGAGTAGGTTTAATAATGAATAAAAAAATAGGAGTGCAGGTAAGCTACTACAAACACCATAGTGAATGCATTATTGTTGCCAAGATAGACACGAAGCCCACGCCTACTACAGTAGTACATGTTTATATGCCAACTAGCTCTGCAGATGATGAAGAAATTGATGAAATGTGTGATGAGATAAAAGAAATTATTCAGGTAGTGAAGGGAGATGACAATTTAATAGTCATGGGTGACTGGAATTCGTCAGTAGGAAAAGGGAGAGAAGGAAACATAGTAGGTGAATATGGATTGGGGGTAAGAAATGAAAGAGGAAGCCGTCTGCTAGAATTTTGCACAGAGCACAACTTAATCATAGCTAACACTTGGTTCAAGAGTCATGAAAGAAGGATGTATACATGGAAGAACCCTGGAGATACTAAAAGGTATCAGATAGATTATATAATGGTAAGACAGAGATTTAGGAACCAGGTTTTAAATTGTAAGACATTTCCAGGGGCAGATGTGGTCTCTGACCACAATCTATTGGTTATGACCTGTAGATATGGTATGACCTGAACTGAAGAAACTGCAAAAAGGTGGGAACTTAAGGAAATGGGATCCGGATAAACTGAAAGAACCAGAGGTTTTACAGAGTTTCAGGGACAGTATAAGATAACAATAGACAGGAATGGGGAAAGGAAATACAGTAGAAGAAGAATGGGTAGCTTTGAGGAATGAAATGGTGAAGGCAGCAGAGGATCAAGTAGGTAAAAAGACGAGGCTAGTAGAAACCCTTGGGTAACAGAAGATATATTGAATTTAATTCATGAAAGGAGAAAATATAAAAATGCAGTAAATGAAGCAGGCAAAAAGGAATACAAACGTCTCAAAAATGAGATCGACAGGAAGTGCAAAATGGCTAAGCAGGGATGGCTAGAGGACAAATGTAAGGATGTAGAGGCTTATCTCACAAGGGGTAAGATAGATACTGCCTACAGGAAAATTAAAGAGACCTTTGGAGATAAGAGAACCACTTGCATGATCATCAAGAGCTCGGATGGAAACCCAGTTCTAAGCAAAGAAGGGAAAGCAGAAAGGTGGAAGGAGTATATAGAGATGCATACTTCGTGAAGAGTTTGACAGAGCAATGAAAGACCTGAGTCGAAACAAGGCCCCCGGAGTAGATAACATTCCATTGGAACTACTGACGGCCTCGGGAGAGCCAGTCCTGACAAAACTCTACCATCTGATGAGCAAGATGTATGAAACAGGCGAAATACCCTCAGACTTCAAGAAGAATAATATAATTCCAATCCCAAAGAAAGCAGGTGTTGACAGCTGTGAGAATTACCGAACTATCAGTTTGATAAGTCACAGCTGCAAAATACTAATGCGAATTCTTTACAGAAGAATAGAAAAACTAGTAGAAGCCGACCTCGGGGAAGATCAGTTTGGATACCATAGAAATGTTGGAACACGTGAGGCAATACTGACCCTACGACTCATCTTAGAAGGTAGATTAAGGAAGGGCAAACCTACGTTTCTAGGATTTGTAGACTTAGAGAAAGCTTTTGAGAATGTTGACTGGAATACTCTCTTTCAAATTCTGAAGGTGGCAGGGGTAAAATACAGGGCGCGGAAGGATATTTACAATTTGTACAGAAAGCAGATGGCAGTTATAACAGTCGAGGGGCACGAAAGGGAAGCAGTGGTTGGGAAGGGAGTGAGACAGGGTTGTAGCCTATCCCCTATGCTATTCAATCTGTATATTGAGCAAGCAGTGAAGGAAACAATTCGGAGTAGGTATTAAAATCCATGGAGAAGAAATAAAAAGTTTGAGGTTCGCCGAAGACATTGTAATTCTGTCAGAGACAGCAAAGGACTTGGAAGAGCAGTTGAACGGAATGGATTGTGTCTTGAAAGGAGGATATAAGATGAACATCAACAAAAGCAAAACGAGGATAATGGAATGTAGTCGAATTAAGTCGGTTGATACTGAGGGAATTAGATTAGAAAATGAGACACTTAAAGTAGTAAAGGATTTTTGCTAATTGGGGAGCAAAATAACTGATGATGGTCGAAGTAGAGAGGATATAAAATGTAGACTGGCAATGGCAAGGAAAGTGTTTCTGAAGCAGACAAATTTGTTAACATCGACAATAGATTTAAGTGTCAGGAAGTCATTTCTGAAAGTATTTGTATGGAGTGTAGCCATGTATGGAAGTGAAACATGGACAATAAATAGTTTAGACAAGAAGAGAATAGAAGCTTTTGAAATGTGGTGCTACAGAAGAATGCTGGAGATTAGATGGGAAGATCACATAACTAATGAGGAAATATTGAATAGCATTGGGGACTAGAGAATTTTATGGCACAACTTGACTAAAAGAAGGGATCGGTTGGTAGCACATGTTCTGAGGCATCAAGGGATCACCTATTTAGTATTGGAGGGCAGCGTGGAGGGTAAAAATCGTAGAGGGAGACCAAGAGATGAATACACTAAGCAGATTCAGAAGGATGTATGTTGCGGTAGGTACTGGGAGAATAAGAGGCTTGCACAGGATAGAGTAGCATGGAGAGCTGCATCAAACCAGTCTCAGGACTGAAGACCACAACAACAACAATTAACATAAAAACATAAGCATTCAACTGCAATTATAAGTTTCGTTACAAAAAGAATAAAATACGAAAGACGTGGATATTGAATGGGAATGAAGTGCACGGCTATCAACCTTCAATAGTTTTCACATAAAAAATTCGGAGGCGTCACTTTTCGGCACGCCGCTCATACTTTTTTACTCAATCTTTCTGAATCCATTCAAACCACCGTCATCTTCATTTTCACTCAGTAATGCCACCTCATCACCAAATCTTACACAATTTTCTGTCCTTGATCCTACTATTCCACCAAACTTTTGTTGGAAGCATTTCCTAACTAAAACACACAAAGATTTCGGTTGCTGCACAAGTACGTGGCGTTTTTCCGTAAGTTTAATTAACACAACAGATACACATAACAGAGAATTTACTCATTAATAATATATCTTCTTCACTGTTTAGAACTGTCTGCCAACGCCGGCGAACTTTTCGATTCCGTGAGTATAGAAATCGCGTCGTTTTGATGCGAAGAACTCGTCGAGTCACGTCCGGAGCGCATTTTCACCCAGAAAGGAAGTTCCTGGAAGGTTGTTCGATAGAGAGCGGAAAAGGCGGCGACACGAGGGCGCAAGATCTGGTGAACACGGCGGGTGCGGAATGACTTGCGAGCCCAGCGCCTGTTCAGTGTTTATGGTCGGCCTAGCGGAATGGGGGCGGCCGCCACCGCGCAGCAGCCTCACTTCACGCAGTCTTCCCGGTCGCCGTCCCCGGACTGCGCCTGCAAGTCGCCTCAGCTGCCGACAGTGAATGCCGGCAGTGGTGGTGACACCTCGGACATAGAGTTCGTAACGGGCCTACACCACACGGTCACTGTTCCACCAGGTGCGTCATATTTATGTTTTGAGGATGCGCGCACGTCTTTGTCCGTGGAGTTGTGCTTTGTGTGGGCTCAACCATTTATTTTCATATGCCAGCATAAAGACACCATTTCTCGTCAGCAGTAATGATACGGGATAGGAGTGTTCGGTGTTGCTCACGAGCCAATTGATGACAGCATAGATGCATTTGTGGTCACCGGCTGATTTCTGTAATTTTGGCGCCCGACGGGGTGGCCGAGCGGTTCTAGGGGCTACAGTGTGGAACCGCACGACCACTACGGTCGGAGGTTCGAATCCTGCCTCGGGCATGGATGTGTGTGATGTCCTTACGTGAGTTAGGTTTTAACTAAGTTCTAGGGGACTGATGACCTCAGAAGTTAAGTCCCATAGTGCTCAGAGCCATTTTGTAATTTTGGCTTAGAGCATGCGGTACCCGTGAAACCGACTTTTGAACCTTCCCCGTTGCACGCAAAAAAGTCGCATGTTGGTTGAATGACCACAGTTCGTCAGGTTTGCCAGTTCTACCGTGCACTAACATGGATCCTTGTGGATTAATGCGTTTAGACGATCTCCATCAAACCTCCAAAGTCTCCCTGCACGGGTCGAAACGATCCTCCTTGAAACGAGAAAACCACTCCCCTGCCGTGCTCTGTCCAGTTGCATTATCCCCAAACACGGCGCAAACGTTTCTCAAACAGAAGAATAGGTCACAAAAGTTCAGATTTCTCCACTTGGCGCACTGTTTTCTAGTGGCAATAGCTTCACTCAGTATTCACAAATGACAGAAAGACACTACTATGATAACTCAAAGAGCAACACACAGTGAAATAAAAACTGACAATCGACAAATAAACCCGTAAGAGCCGGAATACCAATATGCAAAACAAAAACAGTACGAACTTACACACCAACCAAACACATACACGCACCCACACCCATACACTCTCTCTCTCTCTCTCTCTCTCTCTCTCTCTCTCTCTCTCTATATATATATATATATATATATATATATATATATATATATATATATATCACACTCACACAGTTTCGGCAAGTTAAATTGCTATCCTCAGATCATCTACAAATTCTTTATGCCATTCGAGGTATTGCAAGCAGGCGTATTACGCGGTCGACTTTTCCGCGTCGCTCACGCAACTTGCAGACCTCTGCCACCAGATGGCTCCGAACTCTGGTGTGTGACACGGCGGTGCGTAAGGCAACTATGTCGCTGCTTAACAAACAGCGTGCCGTAATCGAGTTTCCAACTGCAGAAAAGGTGCCTCCAGTCGACATCCGTAGGAGAATTAAAGCTGTGTTCAATGATGATGGAATCGACATCAGTAAAGTGCTCATAATGAAGGAAAAGGTGGTGCTAACCTCATCGTGTGAGACACAGGTCTGAGTGGACATCTGCATATTGCAACCGGCAAGACACATCGCAACTGAGTTGATAAACCCATCGGAGAAAAACGCCGGATAACACGGACACGGCTCTGAGATGAGGCGTCACGTATCACGAGAGCGTCTGCGGACCACCATTGTAGAACTGCAGTACAGAAAACTGCGAGCACAGTGGCTGCCCCGAATGCTCACCCCTGACGTGAAACGGAGGCCGCTAGACATCTCTGAACCGTTTCACTTGCGTTTTGAGCGTGACGGCGACGCCTCCCCTAACGGCACCGTCACAGCCGATGAAAGCTGGGCGCATCGTTTTGATCCCAAAAACCAGGGAGCACCAGTGCAGGTCACTTCCGAGGCCTGCGGTGCGAGCAGAGGTCGTGGCTCTGTGAACAACGCACACATTCTGCACTGACGGTATCAGCAAGATAGTCTGTCATTCCTACAAATTTCTTCGTCGTCCGGATGGACATATTGCGATATAAAAAAAAAATGAAATGATTGCTTGGCACTTTTTTTTGTGGTTTTAGGGCGCACAACTACAGTGGTCATTAGCGCCCGGAATGAATGCACTGCGAGGCACAAGGTTAAAACAGCAGCTAAAAAGGACAACACCATAAAAGGCACATTAACAGGCAAGAGAACAGCATAATCAAATGTCCTTAGACAGGTTTGTCAAGTTGATAAAACGAAGAACGCGAGCAGCTGTTCCTGGGTCATCCGCTAAAATGGCATCCAGAGTACACGGCAGGCCGATATCAACGCGCAGTGTATTAAACTTCGGACAGGGCGTTAAAATGTGGCGGACCGTCAGCAATTGCCCACACGGGCAGAACGGCGCCGGCGCAGCCGTCAGTAGATGGCGGTGGGCGAACCGGCAGTGTCCGATCCGTAAGCGGGCCGAAACGACCTCCTCCCGCCGGGAAGGCCGTGAAGAGGTCGTCCGAGCCGTGGGGAGAGGTTTCGAGGCCCGAAGCTCGTTTTCAGTAAGTGTAGACCAATCGGCACGCCACAGCGATAAAATGCGCTGACAAATGACCCTGCTAAAATCAGATGAAGGCACACAACAAGAAGCTGTGCGAGGCTGGAGGACCGCAGCCTCGGCCGCGGCATCTGCAGCTTCGATCCCAAGGATACCGACACGGCCAGAAACCCACATAAAAGTAACTGGAGAACCGTCGTCCACCAGCAGCTGAAGAGAGCGTTGGATCCGGTGCACGAAAGGGTGAACCGGATACGGATCACTGAGGCTCTGGATGGCGCTCAGGGAATCAGAGCAGATGACGTAAGCAGAATGTCGGTGGTGGCAGATGTAAAGAACAGCCTGGTAGAGGGCAAAGAGCTCAGCTGTGAAGACCGAACAATGGCCACGGAGCCGGTATTTGAAACTGTGTGCCCCGACAATAAAAGAACACCCGACACCGTCATCGGTCTCAGATCCATCTGTATAAATGAAGATCGTATTAATGAACTTCGAACTAAGTTCGACAAACCGCGAGCGGTATACCGAAGCTGGGGTAACCTCCTTTGGGAGCGAGCTGAGGTCAAGGTGAACGCGAACCTGAGCCTGGAGCCAAGGTGGCGTTTGGCAGGGAGTGGAAAATCAAGTTGCTGAAGGAGGCGACGAAAGCGAACTCCAGGGGGTAGCTGGGCAGATACAAACAACCCGTATTGACGGTCGAGAGAGTCGTCAAAAAAGGAACGATAAGACGGGTGGTCGGGCACTGACAATAGCCGACAGGCATACCGACAAAGCAGTATATCGCGCCGGTAGGTTAGTGGCAATTCACCGGCTTCAGCATGAAGACTCTCGACGGGACTAATATAGAACGCTCCGATTGCAAGACGTAACCCCCCGATGTTGTATAGAGTTCAGGCGGCGTGAGATGGACGGCCGTGCAGAGGAGTATACAAAGCTCCCATAATGCAGCTTCGAGCGGACGATCGACCGATATAGACGAAGTAGGACGGTTCGATCCGATTGTTTGGCACTGATGGCCTGGAGTCCCCACCCGGAGAAGTTCGGCCGCCGAGTTGCGCGCCTTTCAGCCGACGCCACAATCCGGCGACTTGCATGTCAATGTTGACGAAATGGCACAACACGACATGCAGTGCGCGAAAGGAGAAAATTTCTGACCAGGCTGGGAATTGAAGTCATAATATTATGAATCAGCGTTAACTTGTAATACTGATTGTTAAATCTAACGGGACGAGTACACAAGTAAAGAAAATTGACAAAAAAAGTCGCGTCTGGAATGGGTAACTGGAACTAACGTATATAGGTTAATTCTAGTTGCCGAATCCAGCCATTCCATGGTCCGTTATTTAGATCGTTTTAAGAAGTGTGTGCACTAAAGTGTTAGAGGATTTCTACATGTGATATTACTATCTTCATTAGTATGAAAAAAAACAAAAATTTGGAAGCTGTAACTACAATATTTCTTACTTTTCCGTAGTAGTTCTGAGATCAATAAGAACTCTAGAAATCCTACAAAAACGTGGTCCACACATTTACTGCAAAACTGTCCACAATCGTAAGTCGTCTAAAAGTTCGAGTCGGTAACTAGGACTGACCTCCTAGGTCAATTCTAATTACCTATTCCAGCCATTGGGTGATTCATTAATTAGATCGTTATTTTAGCACGTCTGCCCACTAAAACGTAGGGTAATATGACTTCTGCATTTGTAATTGTTCTCTGAACTACTGCAAAAAAGTTACTAATATTTGAATAGGTAACTAGAATTGACCTGTATAGAAGATCAGTTCCTCTTGCCGATTCCAATTTTTGTTATTCTCAGAAGTAGTTTTAGAATGCATTCATAAATGTAGTAATACTATTATGTTGCAGTGCATACAATTGCAAAAATGATTAACGTATGAATCATGGAGCGATTGGAATCTGTAACTGGAGTTTACCTACATAGGTTAACTCTAGTTATCGATTCCAATATTCTTTATTTTTTTTGTAGATATTCATTCGTCATTTACTGGCTTTTCTTTTAGAATTTAGTGCGTCGGTTTCTCCACATTTTATGCTACTGTTTCGTATTTGTTGTCATTCATTTAGTTTTTTCGTTTTTCTGATACATTTTAGTTTTTCCCGGTCCAAACCCCCCCCCCCCCCCCACTTTCCTGCGCTTGTCACGTTAGGTTCAATAATTAATATAAAATTAACGCTATTTTATAACAGTATGACCTGAACATGTGCTTTACTGTAATGCAATTTAAAGGTTCTGTGCGCTTTTCTAGTCGCATAAATTACGAGAGTATTTTTTACCGCCGGGCGGGATTAGCCGAGCGGTCTTAGGCACTGCAGTCGTGGACTGTGCGGCTGGTCCCGGCGGAGGTTCGAGTCCTCCCTCGGGCATGGGTGTCTGTGTTTGTCCTTAGGATAATTTAGGTTAAGTAGCGTGTAGACTTAGGGACTGATGACCTCAGCAGTTAAATCCCATAAGATTTCACACACACACACACACACACACACACACACACACACACACTAGTTTTTACCGGACATGAAAATTTGTTTTTAATTCTTGTTCTTAGTTATTTTCGTTATATTAAGTTCGTTTCGATGTAATTCGTGACTAAGTAAATAACTGCATGAATGTGATTGTAATTTTATCTTATGCTACATTCGTTTGTTTACAAGTACGATCCGTTGCTTTCATAGATTGCCTATACGTAGCGTCTCTGCCGTAAGTACGACGTCATTTCTCAACGCTGACGAGTGGATTCAGACACTACAATTTATCCCAGTCTTCTTCAGGAGAGCTGAAAGTCAAATCGACTGAACTGTATCAAAGGCTTTCTCCGAGCCGAGATACGGTGCACGAGCTCACCTACCTCTTCGTTGTTATGAACGAGAGAGGAGAGAAACGGCAGCTGCGCTAGAAGCACCCCCCGCCGCACACCGGGCCACAGCAGCAGACGCGGCAGGTGCAGGTGCGGGCCCCCGGGCTCCCGGACTACTGTGTTCTCCGAGGCGCTCCCGGCGCGGTCGCCAGATCCCGCGTCCTTGCCGCCGAGGAATCCGCCGAGCTGTCAGCTATTAGCGGAGAACGCCCGGCCCGGCCCGGCCGCTCTGCCCATTATCTGGCGGCGGGATCGCGGCCATTGTGTGCGCAGAAATAAAAGGAGCGCGCCGGCCACACAGTATTTCCTCGGGCTTCGATTGGCGCCTCGGTGGCCCGCGACTTATACACGGCCGTGCGGCAGTGTGGGGGTCGGTGCTATTCGTGAAGGGCTCCGTGGCCCACTTCTGCTGGCCGTACCTCAGGGCTCCATCCTGGGTCACGCCAAACTGTTTCTGCCAACCTACGTCAAATAATAAATTTATTTATTTATTTATTTATTATTATTATTATGTCCGATTGGACCCTGTTGGATCACGCAAAGCTTCTTGATTCTTTTTCTTTTTTTCCACAATGTTCTACTCTTTTTTTTTTTTTTGCATGGGCTCTCTTCCTTCCCTCTGTCCAATTTCTTTCTGCTTTCTTCGGAGCTTCGATCTCTGACTTGACATCCGATATGCCAACTTTCTTCTTAAATATCTTTCTGTCCAAATTAGCTGAATAATTTATCAGGGATGCTGAAAGACAACATCGGACGCCAATGCCTCACCATAACTCCCGACATGCTCTACAGTGCTGTTCACAACATTATTCCTCAACTACAGCTACTGTTGAGGAATGATGGTGGACATATGGAGCATTTCCTGTAAAGAACATCATCTTTGCTTTATCTTACTTTGTTATGCTAATTATTACTATTCTGATTAGATGAAGCGCCATCTGTCGGACATTTTTTGAACTTTTGTATTTTTTTGGTTCTAATAAAACCCCATGTCATTCCAAGCATGTGTGTCAATTTGTACCTCTCTACCTACATTATTCCGTGATTTATTCAGTTTTCAAATCTATACTGACTTTTTGATCACCCGGTATATAAGGATTTTGTGTGTAAGTCTTGTTTCCGGAAGCCTAGAGACGTGCCCACAAAATTTTAATCGCCTTTTTCTATTGTCTGCTGCATGGTTGGATAATTTCTCAGTTGTTTGACGAGATTGTAGTCTATAGCCCTCTTCTGCTTTCTTTGGCCGTAGTATCTTTGTGAAGATTTTACGTTCTTCCTTTAATAAGTTTTCTAGGTCACCTTTTACGTATACTGTCAGGGTTTCACTGGCGTACAGGACTTCAGGTTTTAATACTGTATTACAGTCCCTAATTTTAGTGTGTTTCGACGAGCATTTTTTATTGTATCCCTTGTAGGTTCTTCCACAGGCTATGTTTAGTTTATGGAGGCGCATGTTTTGTGCTATTTCCTCTAGTTCCGTAGATTCGAGGACTTCACGTAAGTTTTAAAATATGGGACTCTGTTGATGCGACTATGTCTTGTAGTCAAGTTTTGAGTGTCAGTTTTTGTGGCGATGAACTCAGCCTTTAGGAAGGATATTTGCAGACCAACTTTCTCTGGACATTCTTTAAGGGTTGCAACCTGTTTGATTGCTGTCATCTCATCATCTGCCAGTAAGGCTAAGTAGTAAGAAAAGGTAAACACGAAATTCTTATGTCATCTTTCACTCGGCCATCTGTGTGAGTTTGTTTCTGCTTATGGCTGTTAAGTTATTTGCTTTTTATTTATTGTGATCGCAATTTGCGGTATTACTGTTCATAGTCAGGCAGCTGAGAGTATTGTTGGTCGGTACCTCATGCCTCCTTCCTGGGCCTGACGAAACTTTGTTGTTATTTTAAGCACAGTTGGTTCCACTGCGAGTGTTAAACAATTTAATTCTTATTTCTTACAATTTTGCATGTTTCTGCTCATCCACAGGCAGCTGGAAGCATACAACAAAACAGCACCTCATAGATCCTTGCTGGATACGATGGAACTTAGTGCCTACATTAAGAGTAGTCGTTTCTGCTTACAATTATCAAATAACTAATTTTTTATTTATGGTGATTGGAATTTTAAGTATTACTGCTGATCCTCAAGCAGCTGGAAGCATACCACAAACCAGTGGCTCATTATAGTAAACGTTTGTTCCATAGAATATATAAAGACTATGCTAGTGGTACGGTCCAGTCTCAACTACAAAATAACCACTCAAGCCTAAATCTAAATATCAAGCAAATATGAACGGTGTCCGCATTACAGAGCACATGAATTGTCGCAAAACCAGACAGATTCCACGGGAGCAACATTTGCTACGTTCATATGGCCCTGCTTGACAACAGCGCAACAACCGCGACAGAGGTTCACAATGGAAACAACTCAACTTTTTAATGTGGTTCAGAGCTTGCCTTTCGAGAACTGTTGGCACACCTTGTGCTACAATTTCTCTGTTAGTTCCTAGCGTATTTTACATGGGTTTTATATTTTGTTAAACTTACATCTCAAAGTTACCATAAGAGTTCTTTTATCGCTTAAAGTTCTAACATATGATAACCATTTTTTAATTCTTTACAGGTTTTAACCCTTAAATTATTTTTGTTTAAGTAGTTCTATCTGGCTACAGTGATCAGAATTTATGTGCTGTGGTCTGAACCGCTCACTACTCAGTATCTTTACAATGCTACGATGTTATCCAGCTGTCAAATGGGTCCATGCGAATATAAGAAAAGTTGCTGTTACAGTGTTTATATGGTTTTATGATTATTTGTGTACACTGTAATGTAGACATCGTTCTCACTCACTCGATGTATCTCCTATCAGCTATACTTTTGAATGTGTGGATATTTTGTAATTGAGAGTTGAAAGTACTGCCACACATTTTTTTTAATGTGATAGGAACAAACATTTTTGTGAAACGCTGTATGTAGGGTAAAGAGCCCATATTTTGGGCAATGCTGTCATGAGTTTTGCGCAGGCGTTGGCGATAATACTCAGAAAGATTTTAAAAGTAACTTCTATATCAAAAAGGACAAAGACTGAACATTTTCCTTGTTATGGCTGAAACGTCTGCAGAGTAACTGACAGTTATGCAGCACTGTTCATTTTCATAAATAAACATCTGGTGCAAATAGAGGCTGAATTATTAATTCATTAAATTTTAATGTTTCTTAACAGCCCATAATTATGACACCCAAATATCCAAAATTAGGAACCCTACTTCCTACTTTCCAGAGGTAAAAATTACATTTCTCCTGCTATTACAAAATGCGAAAATATTCGAAAGATTTCTGCAAGGGTATATTTCCTAGCAATAGTACAGCACATTATCCATAGTTTACTGGTAATCTTTAATTTAAAAACGAAACGGTATCTCATTACAGGGGACTTTCTGCTATTGATTTGTGGCATGCATCCAGCTGCCTGTTCGTCAGTGGTAACACTGTTCTCGAAATCGCAGTAGCAATAAGTAAACAGACTGCTACATGAAGACTGTGCACACCTGCATAATCAAATTATATGGCCCCTAGTTACACGATCATAGCCTGAATAATACGATGGTAACTGATAATGTACTTTGCATACTGCAACTGCTTCCTTCTTTGTAGCTGCCCTACGTGTTACAGACACTATCATTCGTTAGTGTATAGGGCTACACACTTGCTCATAACAGCCATTTCTGTTTCTCCTAAACAGATTAAAACTTGTAATTTAACAACGTTAAACTAAATTAAGGTACTGTTGTAGTGTTCAGTCGTCAAGGAATGCTCTACTAGTTATTTCCAAGCGTTACCACAGGGAGCCATCTCAGGCCCTGCAAAACTTTTTATGCAGATGTTTTAGTTGCAGCCTCATAATGTTGACCATATGATACAAACTAATACTTTATTAATGAGTTAAGCCTACATCACATCTATTTTAATTTTCATATTGAACATATAACTCTACTCTTGTACATAGGCCATCATCAGATTTACTGCTACGCTGGGAGATAAACTGCAAACAGGAGAGAGAGACAAAAAGGATGGTGCAAAACAGGCCACCGCAACGTCAAACATTTGCTAAAATGTATTTCATCACAGAACTACGATTGGGTCACAGGTGTTAAACCAACATGCTGTTAAAGTTCACAACGACTTGTATTAGAGCGTGGAATTTTACTATGGTACTTGTAATTTACATGTCAAATAACATGTGACATACTAGCAACGTCCACAATTTCACACATAATAGAGGTATGGGATGCCACACACTGTTGCAAGGCAAAGAAGTTACGGTGTGAAATACGCTTGACAATAATATGTACATACCTGATCAGAAGTGTGCGGACACCTCTATGTACTACAGTATTGGCCCTAGATGTCACTAGAGGCGGAGATATGGATTACTGTGTTGTCAGCAGAGATGAAGTAATAGCAAAATGGGTTGGACCGTATTTCTAGATTCCTGGAAACATTTGACGTAGTGCCCCATTCCAGGCTGTTAAGAAAGATACGAGCATATGGAGTAAGTTCAGACATATGTGAGTGAATGGAAGGCTTCTTAAGTAACAAAATCCAGTACGTTGTCGTCGACGGTGAGACAAGGGTATCGTCAGGTGTGTGATGGGACTGCTGTTGTTCACTATATATGTTGTTGTTGTTTTTTGGGAAAGGAGACCAGACAGCGAGGTCATCGGTCTCATCGGATTAGGGAAGGATGGGGAAGGAAGTCGGCCGTGCCCTTGAAAGGAACCATCCCGGCATTTGCCTGGAGCGATTTAGGGAAATCACGGAAAACCTAAATCAGGATGGCCGGACACGGGATTGAACCATCGTCCTCCCGAATGCGAGTCCAGTGTTTAACCACTGCGCCACATCGCTCGGTGTTTACTATATACATAAATGATTTGGTGCAGAGGGTGGACAGCAATCTGCGATTGTTTGCTGACGACACTGTGGTGTACGGTAAGGAGTTGAGTGATTGCAGGAAGATACAAGAGGACTTAGACAAAATTTCTAGCTGGTCTAATGGATGGCAGCTAGATTTGTTACTGGTAGGTTCGAACAACACGTAGGTGTTACAGAGATGGTTTGGGAACTTAGTGCCGGCCGTTGTGGCCGAGCGGTTTTACGCGCTTCAGTTCGGAACCGCGCGACCGCTATGGTCGCAGGTTCGAATCCTGCCTCGGGCATGGATGTGTATTATGTCCTTAGGTTAGTTAGGTTTAAGTGGTTCTAAGTTCTAAGGGACTGGTGACCTCGGATATTAAGTCCCATAGTGCTCAGAGCCATTTTGGGAACTCAAATGGGAATCTCTGGAGGAACTCTAACTGGCATTTGAAGCTGACTGCTGAACAACTGTTGGTGACGTGACTCGAGTGGAAACGTAAAGGAGCAATCACAGGTAAACTGAGAGCTGGCAGAGCGTTGCTGGAGAGTGGGGTCGACGGGGAGCGCCGGCTGGAGGTGTTGTAGATAATCGCAAGAAGTCAGCAAAAGGAATGGCTCGACAGTTCCAAATCCAGATAGAATAGTGACTGTGCATAGGGAGTTAAAGAGAGGGAGGCATATGACGGCCTAGCAGCTGCCCACAGGCCACACACTTCTGTGGTCAGTGCTGAGAGACGCCTGAGGTGGTGTAAAGAGTGGCCCAATGGGCCGGTGTACGACTGTAAACGAACCATCACCACCCCATACAGCCTGTGGCAATCCGATGAAAGGATCTGGGTTCGACGAATGTCTGGAGAAAGTTACCTGCTATCACGTGTAGTTCAAACAGTAAAGTACAGACAGGTAGTGTTACGATATGGGAGTGTTATTCGTCGTTAGTGCGTGGCCCTATTGTTACGCTAAAGACGGGAGGATACGAACACATTTTGCAATATTGAGTGCTGTGTACAGTAGTGGTGCACTCCGAAGACGGTGACTCTGTCAGCATAACAGTGCACCTTGTCAAAAAGCAGCCTCCGTGAGGCAACAGTTTGTGTGCAACAGCATTCCTGGAATAAACTGGCACGCCAAGAGCACCGAAGTGAACACAGTGGAACACGTGAGGGGTGTGTCAGGACGTCGGCTTCCCTCCAGAGCCCAGAGTCCGACATGACTACCGTACCTCGCTTCGACACTCGAGCCGTTCCTCCACAGGCAACCAGGCACCTTACTGGAAGCATCCCCAGCAGAGTTCAAGCACCGACAAAGGTGAAGGGTGGACACACCCCGTACTGACGTCCACTAATAGGTGTCCGGATACTTTTGACCAGATAATGAACTTTAGGCATGGCAAATAGAGGGCCTCGTAAACACAAGTCCAGCATTTGACTATAGTCTCCTTAAGTGACAAGATACACTGTATCAGATGTTTTACTTTACGTTTTATGCTATATCCCCATCTTTTTCTTCACTGTTCTTTTACTTGTATCACACATTGTTTCATAAAATGACTTACTTTAAATGGACAAAACGACTGACTTACTTTCTTCTTTTATTTTGATACGGCGACACTCAGATAAACATCTCCGCATTATCCTTTCGTACAGGAGTGCTAGTCCCGCAAGTTTTGCAGGAGAGCTTCTGTGAAGTTTGGAGTGTAGGAGACGAGTTATTGGCGGAAATAAGGCTGTGAGAACGGGTCGCGGGTCGTGTTCGGGTAGCTCAGTTGGTGGGATACTTTTTCTATAAGTCCGAGTTTTGGGTCCCTGTCTGCCATACAGGTTAAAAACTACCAGGAAGTTTGAAACCTGGGAAGACTACATTGCACAGTGAAAATTCATTCCGGAATCCTACAAACACTTCAGAATGCAGTCGCCATTTCCGACCAGCCGACGCTACCGTCAGACTGTGCGGACAGTACTTTTGGTGACAATGCGACTGACAGAGTCTGCGTGTAATACCGTGGCCGGTACATCTGCAGACGTCAGCGCGCCTGCGGGGAGGACAGTAGTGGTGGGGGTTAGAGGAAGGCGCCGTAGGGGAAATGCCGAGCGCTGGAGGGGAAGTGCCATTCTTAACTGAAGCCGACACTCGTATCTTCTGTAGATACTGAGCAGAGCGCCTCTGCTCCCACACTCGTGTTGTGACTATTTAAAAATATATGCTGTCACCTCTGCTTCAGTTAGTATCTGAAAATAATTCCCCTGAAAACGCAACAAAAGCAGCGATCTATTTTCGCCTGACTTGTTAACCATTTGTCATTTTGAGAAAAGTGTCGTGAATGGCGAATTTGAGTAAAACCTACACATTTCTCTGGTTGCCATTTCAAAATTTACTTCTTTTGCCAAAACATGGCGGAGTGTAGACCATCTCACCTCACTAACATGTTGTGCAGTCGCAGTTGTTCAAAATGGCTCTGAGCACTGTGGGACTCAACATCTGAGGTCATCAGTCCCCTAGAACTTGGAACTACTTAATCCTAACTAACCTAAGGACATCACACTCATCCACGCTCGAGGCAGGATTCGAACCTGCGACCGTAGCAGTCGCAAGTCGCAGTTGTGACAGAATTCTGAAACAGTGGTTCATTACATTTATTAAGTGAGGAACTGGGGGAAAAGTAAGATCAATATCTTACAAAAAAGCACATCCTCAGCACACAATAAACATATAATGTCTTCATCTACGTTGTTCCAAAACCCATGACATCTCTAGTTTCGGCACCTATCGACGGTCCTTACAAATTACATTCTTGCATCGAAACAGTCTGTAGTTGGTGGAATAACACGGCTCATAACGAAGTTTTCCATAATAACCATAAAGCAAAATACTCTGCTCTTTGCGTCTGATCATTTACCAAAATCTCATTTCGATATCTCAAACCATTTATGAAATATGAGCAATGTTTTGAATATTTTACTCTGGCTTTATCGCTGGCGTGAAGCGATCCCAAATGAGCATAAAGCATCAGATCAGCTTTCTCGAGATTCAATTCGTTGGCTACATTTCATACACAGCAACATACACTACTGTCCATTACAATTACTACACCACGAAGATGACGTGCTACAGACGCGAAATTTAACCGACACGGAGAAGATGCTGTGATATGAACATGATTAACTATTCAGAGCATTCACACAAGGTTGGCGCCGGTTGTGACATCTACAACGTGCTGACATGAGGAAAGTTTCCAACCGATTTCTCATACACAAACAGCAGTTGACTGGCGTTGCCCGGTGAAACGTTGTAGTAATGCCTCGTGTAAGAAGGAGAAATGCGTACCATCAGGTTACAGACTTTGGTAAAGGTCGGATTGTAGCATATCGTGATTGCGGTTCATCGTATCGCGACATTGATGCTCGCATTAGTCGAGATCCAGTGACTGTTAGCAGAATATGGAATCCGTGGGTTCAGGAGGGTAATACGGAACGCCGTGCTGGATCCCGATGGCCTCGTATCACTAGCAGTCGAGATGACAGGCATCTTATGAGCATGGCTGTAACGTATCGTGCAGCCACGTCTCGATCCCTGAGTCAATAGATGGGGACGTTTGGAAGACAACAACCATCTGCACGAACAGTTCGACGACGTTTGCAGCAGCATGGACTATCATATTGGAGACTGTGGCTGCGGTTACCCTTGACACTGCATCACAGACAGGAGCACCTGCGATGGTGTACTCAACGACGAACCTGGGTGCACGAATGGCAAAACGTCATTTTTTCGGATGAATCCAGGTTCTGTTTACAGCATCATGATGGTCGCATCCGTGTTTGGCGACATCTCGGTGAACGCACATTGGAAGCGTGTATTCGTCATCGCCATACTGGTGTATCACGCGGCGTGATGGTATGGGGTGCCATCGATTACACTTTTCGGTCACCTCTTGTTCGCACTGACGGCACTTTGAACAGTGGACGTTACATTTCAGATGTGTTACGACCCGTGGCTCTACCCTTTATTCGATCCCTGCGAAACCCTACATTTCAGTATGATAATGCACGAGCGCATGTTGCAGAAAATGTTCGACTGCTGCCCTGGCTAGCACATTCTCCAGATCTGTCACCAAGTAAAAACGTCTGGTCAGCTGAATTTCGCACAGTGTCTTACTTCCACGTAAAGATTTCAATGACTATGACCATTAACGAAATAATGGACACATCATAATGAACGTGATGTAAAAAGCTACAAGTAACGCAAAAATGATTTATTTTTTTTTACCAAAGAGTTTCTGTAAAATCGTTTGGGAAAGATCTGAAGGGCGATCGCCGCCATTGCGTCATCGCTGACCGGCCGAAAGGCGACCATCAACCGCCGGCCTCCCCTCTCCCCTCCCCAGCAAACGGATGGACTCGCCCGGCGCTCTGGACGGAAACTGGTCGCCTCGCGTCGGACGCCGTGTATCCTGCGCGGACGCCATCGACGCTGTCGCTTGCACTGCGTACGTGGACGTGTGTGTACACACGCACGCACGGACACACACACACACACACACACACACACAGTCCAGTCACCTGCCTGTGTTCAACGTCGACGAGCAGAAACTGATTACACGCGGCGAGTGGCAGCACTGGCAGTGGAGGGCATACGGAGCGCATGGGAGGGACGCGGAGAACAGTGCGTCCGGTGTTTTAATGTTTTAATTGAACGATTTATGTGACGTCGAAAACGTTTAGGGGGAAAGGGCTGCAGTAACTGTAGAGGTATTAAACTGATGGCACACACAATGAATATTTGGGAAAGAGTTATAGAAGCAAGATTACGCAAGGAGACTGTCGTGTGTGAAGAACAGTTTGGGTTCATGCCTGGAAGAGCAGCGACTGGCGCAATACATGCCTTAAGGCGGATAGTGGAGAGACATAGGGAGCTAGAGGCCGATCTGCATATGGGTTTCATTGATTTGGAGAAAGGGACGAAATACACTCCTGGAAATTGAAATAAGAACACCGTGAATTCATTGTCCCAGGAAAGGGAAACTTTATTGACACATTCCTGGGATCAGATACATCACATGATCACACTGACAGAACCACAGGCACGTAGACACAGGCAACAGAGCATGCACAATGTCGGCACTAGTACAGTGTATATCCACCTTTCGCAGCAATGCAGGCTGCTATTCTCCCATGGAGACGATCGTAGAGATGCTGGATGTAGTCCTGTGGAACGGCTTGCCATGCCATTTCCACCTGGCGCCTCGGTTGGACCAGCGTTCGTGCTGGACGTGCAGACCGCGTGAGACGCCGCTTCATCCAGACCCAAACATGCTCAATGGGGGACAGATCCGGAGATCTTGCTGGCCAGGGTAGTTGACTTACACCGTCTAGAGCACGTTGGGTGGCACGGGATACATGCGGACGTGCATTGTCCTGTTGGAACAGCAAGTTCCCTTGCCGGTCTAGGAATGGTAGAACGATGGGTTCGATGAGGGTTTGGATGTACCGTGCACTATTCAGTGTCCCCTCGACGATCACCAGTGGTGTACGGCCAGTGTAGGAGATCGCTCCCCACACCATGATGCCGGGTGTTGGGCCCTGTGTGCCTCGGTCGTATGCAGTCCTGATTGTGGCGCTCACCTGCACGGCGCCAAACACGCATACGACCATCATTGGCGCCAAGGCAGAAGCGACTCTCATCGCTGAAGACGACACGTCTCCATTCGTCCCTCCATTCACGCCTGTCGCGACACCACTGGAGGCGGGCTGCACGATGTTGGGGCGTGAGCGGAAGACGGCCTAACGGTGTGCGGGACCGTAGCCCAGCTTCATGGAGACGGTTGCGAATGGTCCTCGCCGATACCCCAGGAGCAACAGTGTCCCTAATTTGCTGGGAAGTGGCGGTGCGGTCCCCTACGGCACTGCGTAGGATCCTACGGTCTTGGCGTGCATCCGTGCGTCGGTGCGGTCCGGTCCCAGGTCGACGGGCACGTGCACCTTCCGCCGACCACTGGCGACAACATCGATGTACTGTGGAGACCTCACGCCCCACGTGTTGAGCAATTCGGCGGTACGTCCACCCGGCCTCCCGCATGCCCACTACACGCCCTCGCTCAAAGTCCGTCAACTGCACATACGGTTCACGTCCACGCTGTCGCGGCATGCTACCAGTGTTAAAGACTGCGATGGAGCTCCGTATGCCACGGCAAACTGGCTGACACTGACGGCGGCGGTGCACAAATGCTGCGCAGCTAGCGCCATTCGACGGCCAACACCGCGGTTCCTGGTGTGTCCGCTGTGCCGTGCGTGTGATCATTGCTTGTACAGCCCTCTCGCAGTGTCCGGAGCAAGTATGGTGGGTCTGACACACCGGTGTCAATGTGTTCTTTTTTCCATTTCCAGGAGTGTATGAAGGAGCATGAGAGAGCAGTGCGCGCCAGAGAAGTAGGTGAGGGTAGTGAAGGAAATGTACAGAGGAGGAATGACACAGGTGAGAAGTAGTGTGGGCATGACAAAGGAGTTTCCAGTGAAAGTTGGGTTACATCGAGGGTCTGCGCTTAGTCCCTACCTCTTTGACCTGATTATGGATGTGCTGCTGAAAGATGTGAAGGAGGAAGCGCCGCGGAATATGATGTTTGCGGATGATGTGGTTCTTTGTGAGCAGAGCATCGACAGACTTGAGGAAAAGCTGGAGGATTGGAGGAAGGCACTAGAAGAAAGAGGGATGAAAATTAGCAGGACAAAGTCAGAATATTTAGCACTGAAGGATGTGCCAGATGAGGTCTTGCGAGATCCAGGATGATGAGCTGAAATCGGTCTGCAAATTTAAATACCTTGGGTCTTACATACAGAGGGACGGAGGACTGGAAAGCGAGGTACAACACCGAATAAATTGCGGTTGGAACAACTGGAGGAAAATGAGTGGAGTGTTGTGTGACAAGAAGGTGAGCACTGGGTTGAAAGGGAGAGTGTACAAGTCGGTGGTAAGGCCCGCTATGATATAGGGGGCAGAGACGTGGCCAATCACAGCAGCCCAGGAAAGGAAGATGGAAGTGGCGGAAATGAGGATGCTGAGGTGGATGTGTGGGGTAACCAGGAAGGACAGGATTAGAAATGAATTTGTTAGAGAAGCTTTGAAAGTGGGAACCGTGGGGAAAAAGATACAAGAGAGCAGGCTAAGGTGGTACGGACACTTACAGAGAAAAGGGGAAGAGTATGTCGGAAACAGAGATTGAAGAAGCGACAAGGAGAGGAAGACCGAAGATGAGGTGGAAGGATAAGATATCCGGGGACCTAAGGGAGAAAGGATGGAAGAAGGAAGAGGCAATGCATAGAGAACTATGGAGGAGAAGGATCCAGAAGGGCAACGCCCAACCTACGTGACGTGGGACAAGGCGACGATAAAGAAGATGATGATGAAGAAGAAGAAAACGTTATGATCACGTGTGAAATTAAATACAGGAGGAATTCTTTAAACTATAATATGTCTGTTCATTCTATGTAGATTTGACACTGGTTTCTTCACTTTTGCTCTCAACTCTTTTCGGTGCTCGAGGAGCCGTATTGAAGGAATATCCACGTGGAACTACTACTTTCAGTTTACTCACAATGACTGATTTTCAGTCACATTTGATGTATAATTACAGGGCGCCATCACTTACAGTACCAGAGAAACAATTTTGAGAACACCATCTAACATCAATGCTGCCTCCAAATGTACGTCTAATTTCCTTTGGTATCAAATTTGTTTTATTCTGCCTTGTAAACCAAATATTTTGCAAAAAAGAAAAAATGTCAAACTAAAATGGTTCATAAGTTATTATTTTTTTGCGCTTTCACAAGTGAAGATCAATCACGTAATTTTTAAAGTTGAAACGGTGTAGCTCAAAAGCGGCACATCTTACGACTGTGAGTTAGCATACAAAAATAGAACGCAATAAGGTGTTTACTACTCTGCGTTAAAAAAAAGTACAAAATTTGTTTTACCCAGGTGGTTCTTGAAAAAGGTTAGGGCTTTTCTTCTGACGTCTTTTGAACATACCGCCTTGACTTTAGGTTGACAACAGAGACTTGGTGATATGTTTTACACTTTGGGAAACCTCTGCAGTACACTTCCTTTCTAATTTCCATGGCTATCTCTTTTCTACTGCAAAACTTCTATACGGTTGAATGAAAATAGGGAGAAAACCAGTTTCAGAAGAGGTAAAATGGCACATGATCGGGTTAATGAAATCAAAGAATACACAGAGAGAGATCGCGATAAGAGTGGGAGCGTCGAGAACTTGTGCTCATCACACGATACAACACTACGACGAGTCCGAAACCATATCTCAGAACATTCGAACAGGTCGCCCTACAGAGACAACACGTAGACAGTGAAACATCCCCTTAGAAAAATTAATGAATTACTGTGCCGGTAAACCCCTTACGTTATTTGATTTTCAAACAGCTGATTTGATTTTCAAAGAGCTGAGCAAAATTGAACGTACTCTCACATTTCTCTCTTTACTCATTCCGATCATCACCATATTTTTAGCGTAACGCAATCTGACTTTCAATAATCCCTACAAAAGAATGGCCCTGACTAACAATAACCTATACCTTTCATGAGTCACTTACCTCACAAAAATCTTCGTTACTCGAACTACTGCAACGCAGCGAGCGCCAATACTGCCAGCTAAATAAAAGATTCTAACTACTGAAGGCACTAACTACTGATAGGCATAGTTAGCAAATGAAAGACTTTGATAGAGAACCAACAATGTATTTACCTTAATAGTGTTCAAAAGTCATAATATATACCAGTTCATGACATCCAGTCTTACAAATTTACTCTTTCTGATGGACACACGTCCAGATCGCACGCTCTTAACATTCTGCCACCTCTCTCCCCACACCCACCACTGCTGGCGGCTCACCTCCAACTGCGCAACGCTACGCGCTGTTCACATCCAACCGCCCAACAGTACAATAGCGAATATTCAAACAATGCCAACCAGCCACTGACTGCACACAGCACAGCCAGTGATTTTCATACAGAGCGCTACGTGGCGTTACCAACATAAAAACCTAAACAGCCTACTTACAACAGGATCGTAAGTGACTTCAGATCTGTAAACGTGACAGAGGGCCTCTAGTGCCGCCGACACAGTGGCACAACTGAAACCACCCTGTAACAGGTTCATCAAGCTGGTCCGAATGCAGTACGCAAGCCGTTACCGCATCATGTTCACAAGGAAACACGGTTCAGATTTTGTAAGCTGAGGTATGTACCATGGACTGTAGAAACGTCAGAAAGAGACGTGTACTCTCGTGAAAGCCGCCTCGGTCTTTTCACTTGACGCAAGGTTCGACTTGGAAGGACAATTTCTTCCATCTTGTGTTGCTCCTTCTGTATACCACGGTGGTGGAACTGTCATGATCTGGGATATACAGGATGTATGAAAAAGAATAACCCGATTTGGCAAGTCTACAAGTCTGAAACTAATAAACATACACAATGAATTTTGTTATGAACGAGAAATTCAACAAGTTTTTTTCAAACCTTTTCATAGGTGTTCAGTATGCCACCACTGAGATGCACGGCATACGTCAATGTGGTTTCAAATTGTTCCCACACTGCAGCGCGCGTGTCTTGAGTTACAGCTTCCACAGCTGCTCTTATGCGACGCCGCAGTTCATTCATTGTTGATGGTAACGGAGGGACATAAACACTTTTATAAACCAACACAAGAAGTAATCACATAGTCAGGCCCGGTGACCTTGGAGACAGTAATGCAAGACCGAATCATTTGGTCCAGTGCGACCGATCCATCGTTCAGTAATCCTTTGATTTAAAAATTCTCCCACTTCCAGATGCCAGTGTGGCGGTGCCCCATCCTGTTGATAAAGGAAGTCGTTCGAATCAGTCTCCAACTGTTGGAAAAGAAAGTTCTGAAGCATATCAAGATATGTGCTTCCTGTAACAGTGCTCTGGGCAAAGAAAAATGGACCGCACACCTTCTCCCGTGAAATTGTGCAAAATTTTAGTGAGTCACTCTCATGTTCTACAGCATGATGTGGTTGTTCCATACCCCATGTCCTCACTTTATGACGGTTTACCTTTCCATTTAAGTGGAATGTTGCCTTGTCACTAAACACTGTGGAAGAAAAGTGTCAAGAACGAAATTACAGCCCTGCACACTTTGTTGTTCGTCACCTTGACGAAGAGCGTGCACTAGCTGAACTTTGTACTGTTTCGTCGACGCAACACACGCCAGACGGACATCGGGGGGTATGCTGAGCTGTCGAGCTGCACGGCGGACGGATTTCTGCGGACTCCTTGTAAAAATATGGCGGATGCGTTCGTCGTCTGTGTCAGACACTCGGGGACGGCCCGGCGATTTGCCTCTACACAAACAACCTGTTTCTCGGAATTGTTCGTGGTGCAAATGGTTCAAATGGCTCTGAGCACTCTGGCACTTAACTGCTGACGTCATCAGTCCCCTAGAACTTAGAACTACGTAAACCTAACTAGCCGAATGACATCACACACACCCATTCCCGAGGCAGGATTCGAACCTGCGACCGAAGCAGCCGCGCAGTTCCGGACTGAAACGCCTAGAACCCCTCGTCCACCGCGGCCGGCAATTCTTCGTGCCATCATCTCTTGCTCTGTGCTCCGGGAGTACGAAAGAGCCGGCCGCTGTGGCCGAGCAGATGTAGGCGCTTCAGTCCGTAACCGCGCTGCTGCTACGGTCGCAGGTTCGAATCCTGCCTCGGGCATGGATGTGTGTGATGTCCTTAGGTTAGTTAGATTTAAGTACTTCTGAGTTCTAGGGCACTGATGACCTCAGATGTTAAGTCGCATAGTGCTCAGAGCCATTACTTCGAAACAAACGCTGAACAGTTATTAGTGACCCGCACTCCGCAAAATGCAGAACATAAAACATTTTCTGTTGTCCCGACACAAGTTTTCTGGAACTGAAGTGGATGCACACTGCTGCTACCTAGCGGGAATAATGTAGGACTCGAGACTTTGCTCTTTCCAACAACGCATTGTTCACGTACATATCTCAAATAACAGAATAATAATTATTTTTAGAAGTGGGGTTATTCTTCTCGATACTTCCTGTACAATTCCTGAAAGACCGGGACATTGCACTGAGGCGCATGCGCCAATGACACAGTGTCAGATACTGTGCCACCTGCTAATCACCTGCTAGGTGGACGCTTCATTTTTCAGCAAATGTAGAGACCTGGGGACGACTTCAGACAGCCATGATCGCTGCTAAGAGTGCGCTTGAATATGTGCAGATCTGACGACGTCAGCGTAGTTTGCTGAAAGCGATCGTCACAGTAAGTGCTGTGCGAAGCAATCTTGGTTGTATCAAGTTGTACTTCTCTTTCTCCATTAATCTACAGCGCCCGCTAACTTGATAATGTCAAACGTACATATATTTTTCAGCACGATAATGCGCTGTGTCACAGATCTGCAGTGACTAAGCAAAGACAGTGAGCTGGTTTCCCACGTATCCTGACCTCAGTCCAGATGAAACAGCACCGCTCCCATGCCGTTGTGTCATTGCCGATGGGTTTCCAGAAGCAGACTGCAGTTTTGAAGTCTCCAAACAGAGTTGTTAACTTGGCGTTAAGAAAAATAAACATCACACGGCAGGCACGCAGTTGTGAGGTTTGGCGGTATTACTTGTGCCGTGCAAATCGGTTGACCCTCGTACATCTACATCTACATCTACGTGATTACTCTGCTATTTACAATAAAGTGCCTGGTAGAGAGTTCAATGAACCACGTTCAGGCTGTCTCTCTACCGTTACACTCTCGAACGGCGCGCGGGAAAAACGAGCACCTAAATTTTTCTGTGCGAGCCCTCATTTCTCTTATTTTATCGTGATGATCATTTCTCCCTATGTAGGTGGGTGCCACAATCTTTTCGCAATCGGAGGAGAAAACTGGTGATTGAAATTTCATGAGAAGATCCCGTCGCAACAAAAAACGCCTTTGTTTTGACGATTGCCACTCGAATTCACGTGTCATGACTGTGGCACTATCTCCCCTATTCCGCGATAATACAAAACGAGCTGCCCTTCTTTGTACTTTTTCGATCTCATCCTGATGCGGATCCCACACCGCACAGCAATACTCCAGAATAGGGCGGACAAGCGTGGTGTAAGCAATCTCTTTGGTAGACCTGTTGCATCTTCTAAGTGTCCTCCAATGAATCGCAGTCTTTGGCTTGCTCTACCCACAACATTATCTATGTGATCGTTCCAATTTAGGTTATTTGTAATTGTAATTCGTAAGTATTTAGTTCAATTTACAGCCCTCAAATTTTGTGTGACTTACTGCGTAATCGAAATTTAGCGGACTTCATTTAGTACTCGTGCGAGTAACTTCACAGATTTCTTTATTCAGCGTCAATTTCCAGTTTTAGCACCATAAAGATATCTTATCTAAATCTTTTTGCAATTCGTTTTGGTCATCTGATGAGTTTACAAGACGGTACATGACAGCATCATCCGCAAACAATCTAAGACGGCTACTCAGATTGTCTTCTATGTCGTTAATATAGATCAGGAACAATAGAGGGCCTACGACACTCCCTTGGGGAACGCCTATATTACTTCTATTTTACTCGATGACTTTCCGTCTATTACTACGAGCTGTGACCTTTCTGACAGGAAATCACGAATCCAGTCGCACAGCTGAGGCGATATTGCGTAGGCACGCAGTTTGGTTAGAAGACGCTTGTGAGGAACGGTGTCGAAAGGCTTGTGGAAATCTAAGAATGCGGAATCAATTTCACATCCCCTGTGGATAGCACTCATTATAAAGAACTAATTGTGTTTCGCAAGGAGGATATTTTCTGAAACCGCGCTATGTGTCAATAAATCTTTTTCATCGAGGTACTTCATAATGTTCGAATACAGTATATGTTCCAAAACCCTATTGCAAGCCGACGTTAGTGATATGGGCCTGTAATTCAACGGATTACTCCTACTTCCCTTTTTGGGTATTGGTGTGACTTGATTAATTTTCTAGTCTTTAAGTGCGGATCTTTCTGTGAGCGAGCTGTTGTATATAACTGCTAAATATGGAGCTATTGTATCAGCGTACTCTGAGAGGAACCTGACTAGTATACAATCTGGACCGGAAGCCTTGTTTTATTACGTGATTTAAGCTCCTTTGCTATACCGAGAATATCTACTTCTATGTTTCTCATCTTGGCAGTTGTTCTTGATTGGAATTCCGGAATATTTACTTCATCTCCTTTGGTGGAGTAGTTTCGGAAAACCGTGTTTAATAACTCTGCTTTAGTGGCACTGTCATCAGTGACTTCACCGTTGTTATCGCGCAGAGAAGGTATTGATCGCGTCTCGCAGTCTACAAACGTGTTATCTTACTTGACAGTACATGACGATATTATTCTGGCCACTCCAGGAATCCAGTATCACACGTAACTTGGTATGGGCAACGTAAGGGTTTACAGTCTCAAAATACGTTTTGTAAATTGAATTTGTCATTCCCCGGATTTGGAGCAAGTGACGTAAAAATTTTTAACGAGTCTGTTATATGATTGACCTCTTCTACACGCCGAAGACCACATTAATTATTAATTAGGTAACAGCAGCGGAAAACTTTTGGGCAACAATTTTCAGACGCTGTGATGGAATATTGTGCTGAGTGCGAACGCGTTATTTTATGTACACAAGGAAGTGAGACAAGGGTTCGTTTCTCTCCATTATACGAGAGCGTGCGCCGAATAGTGGTCTTCAAAATGGTTCAAATGGCTCTGAGCACTATGGGACTTAACATCTGAGGTCAACAGTCCCCTAGAACTTAGAACTACTTAAACCTAACTAACCTATGGAGAGCACACACACCCGTGCCCGAGGCAGCATTCCAACCTGTGACCGTAGTGGTCTCGCGGTTCCAGACTGTAGCGCCTAGAACTGCTCGGCCTCTCCGGCCGGCTAGTGGTCTTCGGTGCAGCATTAGTAGGAATTGTTTTCATACAACAAGGCTTAAACTTTTAATTCTTTATTAGCTCAAGTCTGTCGAGAAATTTGTCTACTTTGTTATTATAACTTATTGATTGACTAACTTTATTAATCCTCCTATTACTACTAATTTTGATGCGCAAAAAATACAAATAGAGAAAAAAAGCTGCTGAAAACATCCGGGAATCGAACTCAGATTTTCTGCTCCCCTGCCAGAAGCCTCGGTCGCTACGCCAGGCCGCTTTCGCTGAGCAACGTAAACTTTTTCGGTACTTTAATGCACTGTAGATTAAGATACGTCACTTGCTAAATTATTTACGTTCTTGATACATCATTTACGTGACAATTATTGTTTCCTACATTCACTGAAGAGGATAACTGACAATGAAATGTTAACTGAATCTGTATCTGTTTGGAAGCAATTTTGATTATATCTATGCTGTATACAAATCTTTGTGGCATGAACTGCGACTTCAAATATCGCTGCACTTTTTGACTTGTGTTTAGAACAAGTAGTGGTGTTTTGAGTTATACAGTAATTACGCAGGCACGATATGCCGGAACGTACGGGTATATTACATTTATAAACGGTTTTAACAAATTCTGAGATGTTATTTTAAATGTTATGAACTGAAAAAATTCACGTACATTAAAAATTACAAGTGAAAACGAGAATTCTGCCTCTTAGTTCTATTTAGGTATACACGTGTCAGGCCATTTCTGCAGCAGATGCAAATATCATCGAACTAGAATACTTGCGAAAGAATTCTACATCGACGAGAAGAAAAGTTAAGTAACTTATATGGTTTTTAACCGCCACTTGCCCTTTTTCTATTATTACCGAAATAGTAGCGTTGTTAGTAAATGCCTGTGTTTGCAAATGTTGGTTGGTTGTTAGACAACCGAAGGAAACAGTACGAGAAGATTAAGCTACTCAAGCGATTGTCGTAGGAGTTTCTTTTCTAGTTTCCAGGAAAACGTGCATTTGTGGACCCCATATATGATGACGAAATGGAAATGAGCGTACGGCACCGTTGGCTGGGAGGCCCGTGCTCGGGGAAGTTCGGCCGCCGAGTACGAGTCTTACTCCAGTCGACGCCACACTGGACGACTCGCGCGCCTGTGGCGAGGATGAAATGACGACGAGGACAGCACAACAGCCAGTCCCGAGCAGAGAAAATCTCCAGCCCAGCCGGGAATCGAACCCGGGACCGCTTGCGTGGGAGGTGAGCGCGTTACCGCCCAGCTAAGCAGGCCGACTGCGATGACGAAAAGTGCTTGGTTTTCGATTATCTATCGATTCTGTCAATTTTTGAGTCGATTACGTGTTGTGGACTTAAGAGGCATAAAAAAAAATAAATAAATAAATAAATAAGTAAAATAAAAAGAGGGGTTCAAATGGCTCTGAGCACTGTCGGACTTAACTTTCAAGGTCATCAGTACCATAGAACTTAGAACTACTTAAAACTAGCTAACCTAAGGACATCACATACATCCATACACGAGGCAGTGTACTGTAATAAATATGTAATGTACTGAAACGACTGTGAGAAAGCTAAGTGGCAAAGACGTTATCTGAGAGACTATGATAATTATATCGTTGACTCGGTATATTACTTTCTCTGTGGTTTACTCGTAACTAGGGGTAACTAGAGTTTTCTGTTCGCTTCTTTTGATGTTATGTGGAGAATTGTACAAGAGACACAATAAACCGTTATTATTTCATGACAACAAAGGTGAGCGTCACGACCTTTATTAGTATTTCTGGAAGTAGTGAAATAGCAGAATTGTTTCAGATCGAATGCGACGTGTACGGGAAGAGACATGGACAACAGCACTCGAAACTGCAACCTCATGTATGAATAGTTGCTAAAAATATCCAGCCGTCTTTCCCAAGACTCTTCATACGCGCAACAAACAGTAATTCTTTTAACACCACTATCAGAGACAATTTTATCACGTTGTTGCGACCTTTTACTGCGAGCATAATACATCGACAACAGACAAACAAAAAATAGACATACACATAAAAGAATCTACCACAGCGGGATTCGAACCGGCGACTGTAGCGGTCGCGCGGTTCCAGACTGCAGCGTCTAGAACCGCTCGGTCACCCCGGCCGGCCTTAAAGGGCAATCTTTTCAAAAACGGAGTAGTGTTGAGCCACAGTATCTCAAAATACGAGCCGTATTCGTTGGGATGAGTCTTAGACCTTCTCCTTAATAGCAGTCCTCATAGACACGCGTACAGAGTTACTCTATTCTCGTCAAACTGGCCGTGAAACGTCGTTATTTCCCCCACCACACTATTAGATACAACCGGCACGATTTCTCTGACGTTTCTTGTCACACTGCGGAGTTATCGAAACCTATAGCGTAGGCTCGCCATAAGTGCAAGCTTCAGTAAGGGGCCGATGGCGAAGAGAACTGAAAGTAAAATCGAACAGGGATTCCGGCCGGGCCTGGCACCTTTGTTTTCAGTAATTTCGGGAGCTACGTAGCTCTGGGTCTCGGCACCGCCAGAAACGCGTCCTTGGGCGAATGAGTGAGTGGCGGTGGGTGCCTTTGGCTCGCAGCGGTGGGAACCATCCGGGGAGAGAAAGAGGCGCAGGTGGAGGACAACAGGCGGCGCGGCGAAGCGGCCCGGGAGCTATTCCTGGCTGGCGGTCAGGTGTGTGTGTGTAAGCTTCCCACACTACACCAGCTGATATGTCTGGCGAAGGCAGTCCAGGAAAAATACTCAGGTAAAAAAAATGAAGTTTAATGTGACACACATAAACAATCTTGTCAGGCGGAAGTTAGTTTCGAACTCAATAATTGAAAAGAAATCACTTGTTGAATACTGAAACAACAATAATTATATCAGAAAGGTCAATGACTGAAAATTTCAGAGGAAAGTGCAGGCTCCAAAGTCCAGTGTTCACATGTTAAGTGTGTCAGAATTAAAGTCTGGAAGGGACAGGGAAAAGACTGTACTGAGAGGACGGGCAGAAGTTAAAGTCCCGAAGGGGCACACAAAGTAAGCCCAGTGTATTACCAGTGAGAAAAAAAATATTGCAAATTTCTGGTCACAGCGTCAGAGGCTACACATATTCAATGCGGGGGCGACGAACGGTGTAGGTCCGGATCTGGCAGCTGCTGGAGCTGGAGGTCGACGTCCTGGCAGCGGCGGCTCTACGGCGAGATCCCGGGTCACGGGTTGCTTTCGCAGTCAGCGCCTGGCCCAGGAAACTCAGTAGTAAAATTTGCTGTTTTGAAGAGCGCGCCGCAGCGCGTAGTGTGAAGCAGTCGCCCTCCGTTTCTGGCGGTGGCGCCGCTGTGGCAATCGCAGCTCTTTGGTGTCTCCCTCTGGTGGGAAAGAGGACAGGTTGCCTGTTCACGTGCATTTAAGGGGCGCTATGAGCTCGCCAGTCAGTCAGTCAGTCAGTCAGTCGGAGGCAGTCGGTCATCCAGGAGAGTCGGTCAGTCGAGGCGAGTCTAGTCAGTGGGTCAGCCGGCTCAGTGTGGGGCAGTCAGTGTCTGTCTGTCGTCGCAGTGCGAGTATGTCTGTCGTTTGGATCAAACTTTAAGTCACAAAATGAGTGTCTTGCCACTGCGCCAGTAACCGAACTCAGCTAGTGGTCGCCCGGTCGGGGCTGAGTTCCTGCATCTGAGTGCGCGTTAGGCCGCCAGTGTGCTCGAGTTGCTCGGGCGACGGTCATTGGCGGTTGGATCGATCGGTTGGTCGGTCCCGCACTGAGACACGAGATGACTTGTCCGCCTGGAGCGTCGGCGCATGTGAGGTCGCCACGTGAGTCCAGTGGGCCGCGCCGTACAGCGAGGGGTAGAGGCTTCGCGGCCGACACGAGAGTAACAGGAGTCAATCCACGACGTCAGTCTGGCCGGTGCGAGCTGCGACGCCGTGAGACGGGAGATCGGCGCGTCTTCCTGCGTCCGTTGAAAAAACTGGCAGAGCGTTGGGGGTGCTGCGCCAGGTCTTCGCCAGAAATCGCAGTTTATTAGTAGTTAAGTGGTTGGAGATATGTTGTTTTATTTACTTGTTAAATTCTACTTGTTTCCTTGGTGAGGTCACCAGCCGCTTTGTTTTGGAGTTGTCCCACCATTCTTCTCCGTTTGCCCACCCGCGGGAAGGTGGTTATTTGTGAATTGGGTGGTCCGTTATTCCCTTGTGGAATTGAGGTTTACAGCAATCTGCGGTTCGGGTTGTTTAGTAACCCCCCCCCCCCCCCCCCTGTCAATCTAGCATACGGTAATAGCTGCCTCTATCACGTTTGTCGGATTCGGTGTTAACGAATTTATAGAATTAAGGTAAGGGCCGAATTCCTGAAACATGTTTTTGTCTTGCCTATCATCTTGCGAGGCGGTACAAGTGTAAAGTAGAGCATGTTGTACACTTTATGTAAGTCTGAATTTCATGGGTTTTATTTAAATAGTCCTTTTTATAAAGTTTCCACCCTTCCACCGTAAGAGTCCTTTTAAAAACAAATTGCACTTTCGGTGGCAAATAATTTCTTAGTGTGAGTGTTTGCACCATTTCCATCCCTCTTACGGGGTGCATAGTTAATGTGTTTGTGTCAGTTGTTAAAATTGTTTAGTTTAAAGTAATCTGGTGTGTGTTGCAGATTTGCACCTGTGTAGTTTTTCAGAGGTCGTTGTGAGCGGTCGTGACTACGGCCGTGTCAAAAGGGAGCGGCAAGGTTCTCAGACCGAAGGCTCCAACTGTAACAAAAAATTATTTTATTCTGCCTGTGAATAATTGTAACTTGATATTTCGAGGGTGCATTCTGATTGTAATTTTAAATCGGTATTGAAAACGCTTTTAGGAATAAAATTCACATTTGTTAAATTGTAACTTGATATTTCGAGGGTGCTGTTCTGCTTATAAATTTTAATCAGTTTTTGGAAAGGCTTTTATGAATAAAATTTCCATTGATTGACATTTAATTTGTTTCCATGAGTTATTCCTTGGCAAATACTTCCACGCTCACACAGTGTGTTAATGTTCCTGATGAATCGCTAGTAAATAAAGTAAATCTTTAAGAATAGATTTTGAAAGTAAATTTTCACGGTTCAGACGTATTTTGCGGAGATCCACGAATCGATCCTATTTTGCACTTGTTCGTATGACCAGAAGTTCTGGTCAGCCAGGACGTGTGCAACTGATCGAAAAAGGTGGTAGTCACAGGGAGCAGTGTCTGGAGAATACGGCAGGCAGGTGGTGTTTCAACGTCTCCAGGCACGTCCTGGCCCTCCTTGCGTCAAAAGGTCAAGCACTTCCACGGTGCAAAAATCACCTTTTCATGTCTATCCTTTCTTGTGGATATTTGCCTTTCAGTGTTCAGCTCAAATCCACGAATTGCTTTCGATAACGATCTGCTGCGTCGTTTTTCAGCACCCCCGAAAGTCGAAATCACTCTCCTGGAAGTGTCGAAACCGTTTGCTACTCACTGTTTCACAAACAGGCACCTCACCACAGCCGACCCTCAGCCGTATATTTCTTCGTGTTAAAGCACAAAAGTAAAACTTTTCCGCAATTGACGAGTATTGAGCTCGTAAGTTGACATATTCAACCGAGTGTAAGTTTATGGTACAATTACAAATCGACTAATACTTTGATGGCGTTATGGTGAAAAATGCCTGAGCTTATTGTGCGACACGACCTACTGCATACACGACCAACTGCCGCTACTGAGATCTATTGAAAAATGACGGAAACAAAATTGTAGACTTAGTAGTGTGTTGCCCGACTCTTTCCAGAAAGTACCCTCTCAGAATTTGAGAAGAAATTTTTTTGCTCCACAATGCCCCTGGTGTAGGACCAGCTACTGTAGTGTGTCAAGCATCTCCGTAATGCTCTTGCGCCAACTAAATGATTCCGTCACAAACGTGCCAAACTTCTTCCGATGTCTTCTAACTCCTTTGCTAATCCCACCTCTACATCTACATCTACATTTACATACATACTCCGCAATCACCATACGGTGCGTGGTGGAGGGTACCTCGTACCACAACTAGCATCTTCTCTCCCTGTTCCACTTACAGAACGAGGGAAAAATGACTGTGTATGTGCCTCTGTACGAGCCCTAATCTCTCTTATCTTATCTTTGTGGTCTTTCCGCGAAATATAAGTTGTACTGCAGTCAGCCTCAAATGCTGGTTCTCTAAATTTCCTCAGTAGCGATTCACGAAAAGAACGCCTCCTTTCCTCCAGAGACTCCCACCCGAGTTCTTGAAGCATTTCCGTAACACTCGCGTGATTATCAAACCTGCCAGTAACAAATCTAGGAGCCCGCCTCTGAATTGCTTCTATGTCCTCCCTCAATCCGAGCTGATAGGGACCCCAAACGCTCGAGCAGTACTCAAGAATAGGTCGTGTTAGTGTTTTATAAGCGGTCTCATTTACAGATGAACCACATCTTCCCAAAATTCTACCAACGAACCGAAGACGACTATCCGCCTTCCCCACAACTGCCACTACATGCTTGTCACACTTCATATCGCTCTGCAATGTTACGTCCAAATATTTAGTCGACGTGACTGTGACAAGCGCTACACTACTAATGGAGTATTCAAACATTACGGGATTCTTTTTCCTATTCATATGCATTAATTTACATTTATCTGTATTTAGAGTTAGCTGCCATTCTTTACGCCAACCACAGATCCTGTCCAAGTCATCTTGCATCCTCCTACAGTCACTCAACGACGACACCTTCCCGTACACCACAGCATCATCAGCAAAGAGACGCACATTGCTATCCACCCTATCCGAAAGATCATTTATGTAGATAGAAAACAACAGCGGACCTACCACACTTCCCTGGGGCACTCCAGATGATACCCTCACCTCCGATGAACACTCACCATCGAGGGCAACGTACTGGGTTCTATTACTTAAGAAGTCTTCGAGCCACTCACATACTTGGGAACCAATCCCATATGCTCGTACCTTAGTTAGGAGTCTGCAATGGAGCACCGAGTCAAACCCTTTCCGTAAGTCAAGGAATATGGCATCCGTCTGATACCCTTCATCCATGGTTCGCAAGATATCGTGTGAAAGAGGCGCTGCCCAATGACAGCTCATTTATCTTCTGTGGGTCTTTCCCCGTTTCGCTACAGACTTATGGCATTGCCACTTTCCTATAGACAATAGAATCAACTGAGGAGAGCCTCATGGAGCATCCCAAAACAGCCACCACATCATTTATAAATGGTGACCAAAAAGTCAGTATAAATTTGAAAACTGAATAAACCACGGAATAATGTAGATAGAGAGGTAAAAATTGACACTCATGCTTGGAATGACATGGAGTTTTATTAGAACCAAAAGAGAAAACTAAGTTCACAAAAATCCGACAGATGGCGCTGGACAGCAAAACGTCAGTGACTGCGCATGACAATCGTGTACAAAAGGAGCTGTAATTAGAGAGAGAATCAGATGCGCCAGCAGTCGCAGCATGTTGACGTTACCTGAAAAGGCGCTTTTAGTGAAGCTGTATTATCAGAATGGGGAATGTACTAGTTCAGAGTTACGATCCTATCGCCATAGGAAGGGGATTCGAACGGGTAAAGGTGTGTTGAGAAATGCAGCTGTGGTGAGAATGATTTCGAAGTTCAAAGCCACGGGTTGTTTATATGATAGACCCCGTAGTGGCCGACCGAGCACAAGGCGTAATGCTTCTGAGACAGTTCAGGAAGACATGGAGACTGTAGCGGGTTCGCCTATGCACGGGGAGGTCAGCGCCCGTGCAGTCGCACGTCGCACCGGCATTCCATACACTACTGTTTGGTTGGCACTGAGGCGTACCCTCCCATACTATCCGTACAAAATCCATCGGCATCATGAACTGTTACCTGGAGATTTAGTGAATCGGAGGGTATTTGCGGTGTGGGCGTTTCAGAAGATGGCGGAAGATGACGATTGGTTGAGTAACGTGTTGCGGACCGACGAAGCTCATTTCACGCTCCGAGGGTCTGTCAACGCCCACAACTGCAGAATTTGGGCTACCGAAAATCCCAGAACTGTCGTGGAAACTCCATTGCACGACGAGAAACTCACGGTATGGGTTGGATTTACCACATCTACCGTTATCGGGCCTTTTCTCTTCGAGGAAATGCGTGATTCTGGTTTTGTAACTGCTACCGTGACGGGTGAGAGGTGCGCCGATACGTTACAGAATCGCATCGTCCCCAGTCTGGCTGATAAAGACCTGCTGGAACGTACAATGTTTATGCAGGATGGCGCTCCATATTGTTAGACGCGCCATATTGTTAGCGCACGTCGTTTCGTGATGATCGTGTGCTCAGCCGCCACTTTCGTCATGCTTTGGGGTTACGTGAAGTCGCAAGTGTATCGTGATCGACCGACATCTCTAGGGATGCTGAAAGACAACATCCGACGCCAATGCCTCACCGTTACTGCGGACATGCTTTACAGAGCTGTTCACAACATTATTCCTCGACTACAGCTATTGTTGAGGAATGATGGTGGACATATTGAGCATTTCCTGTACAGAACATCATCTTTGGTTTGTCTTACTTTGTTCTAATTATTGCTATTCTGATCATATGAAGCGCCATCTGTCGGACATTTTTTGAACGTTTGTATTTTTTAGGTTCTAATAAAACCCCATGTCATTCCAAGCACGTGTGTCAATTTGTACCTCTCTATCTACACTATTCCGCGAGTTATTCAGTTTTCAAATTTATACTGACTTTTTGATCACCCGGTATATGCTGTAAACAGTGACGTCTCTGTAAGATTCCCTTGGGCTGCTCCACTACCTTTACGTCTGTTCACTTGGCCCCGTTAAGAATAAAGCATTGAGAGGTATTGCTTACAGACTCGTGAATCCACTCACAAATGTGTTTCCATGCTGGATGAGCTCGTATTCTCTTCACAGTACGAAATGCCTCCCTAAAGGCAAGGAACGCAGAGCCCACCTGAGCCCCGTTGTCTATGGGGCTGTCCATTTCGTGGAAGAACAGGCCGTGCATAGTTTTGCTAAATCTTCGTTTGCGGAAACCGGGTCTTTTCCGTAAAGAAGATTTTTGTTTTCCAAAAAACGTCGTAATAGATAAGCATTTGATACACGGTCGAGTCACATTAATGTGAGCACAGCCTGTCTGCGACGTGAGTGTACAATAACCACTCACAGGCGGGAGGGAGGTGGCAGCACTGGCAGTGGAGGGCAGCACAGTCGTCGCCGCAGTACAGGAGCGGACTGGTTTATCTGACGTACAAAAGGTCGCGGGTACTGGCTTCTCGGCCACAGCTGGTAGCATTGCCAGAATAGCTGAGTTTCTAAACTGTTCGAGTGCTACCGTGGTCCAAGTCTACCGTACGGGGCCAATTGGCACTATCCGAAATGGATGCCGAGGCAACTGTGGTCCATCGCAGGCCACACAAACAACGGTGAACGACGGCTGAAGAGATGTCTGCGGGCTGACGCATGTACAGCCGCTGAGCCGCAGGTCGCTCGGGTGAGCCGAGGGGCCAGCCACAGCGTCTCCTCAGCAGGAGTTCTGCGTGCAGGCCTCTGGAGAGGGAGCCTGCTTAAATGCACCTGCGACGAAGGCTGGAATTTGGGCGCCACTACCTGTAAAGACATTGCTTTCCCCGAAAGTCGATAATATTTTTTTTCTTTTGTGCATTACCTTGTCACAGTAAGTACGTATCATTTATTTCAACTATTCTTTATTTGTTAACACGTCAAATTGTTTCTCCATTCATTTTGCTACTGTTTTATATTTTACATTGTACGAATATGAATGTTCTGGTTCTTTATGCTTTGTAAATCTTTGGTTAGGCTAGGAGAAGTACTGTGTCAGAGAGAGAGAGAGAGAGAGAGAGAGAGAGAGAGAGAGAGAGAGAGAGAGAGAGAGAGAGAGAGCGAGCGAACGACTATCGATAGAGAGCGTGCGACTTGTTGTGGTACGTGGCCCGTTCGGGGTTGGAAAAACGTGGAAAAGTTCAGCGTGAAAGACGGTGATGCGCGGAGGAACAATTAATTAGTGTGTCCGGTGTGTTAATAGGTTATCGTGCATTATTAAGTGAACAGTAAAACCTGAAAAGTATATCGAGTGTTTGCGGTGACGAGTTTACAAACTGTGTGAACTTGTGACAATTAGCCATGAATCAGACATCATTGTCGTGTGGAGACACTAGCTGTTAGAATTGCGTGAAAGTGGAACAAACGAAAATATTAAGTAAAAGAACAGTGCTGTGATTTGATCAAAAACATTTATTATATCATCCAAACTGTCTTAAAGACGACGGCGTAAATTGAACTGATGTTTAACGGACTGTTATAGTGATAAACACATGTGACTGTTTTCCTGTGGCAATACGGTGAAAGAACTGTGCGATTGGCATTAACCGGATATATATCGTAAATACTAAAGACATTGCATAATTCCGACCGACCCGCAACGCGTGATTAAAAAACTTTTAATAATGAAACGTCGCGCGCGTAACGACAACGCACACACTGGAACTATTACGGTATATTAATAATTTTTACTTATGGACCGTCTGACAGCAACTGAATAAAACACAATTTTAGTGCAATACGCGTTTCGCCTTTATTTTCTGCAAGGCATCATCAGTGGCAGGTTGCGTGGACAGTTTCCTACATATTACGCTCCTGTTGCATTAGGAAACTGTCCACGCAACCTGCCACTGATGATGCCTTGCAGAAAATAAAGGCGAAACGCGTATTGCACTAAAATTGTGTTTTATTCAGTTGCTGTCAGACGGTCCATAAGTAAAAATTATCAATATACCGTAATATTACACGCAACTGAGGAAGACAGGACTATAAAAGTTGAAGATGTCACTGCAACTATTATTATCGCGCCAGTGCTGCCAGCCGACTCGACTACAACGGAGACGTGGAGCACCGCCGCAACTGGAGTATTAATGAAACAGGAGGATCCGTCCACGAGAACCGGGACTCACTTCCCACATCGTCCGCGCGGACCGCCACGGACGTCATCGCACTGCCTGCGGCAACAGTCGAGACATTGAAAGAAAATTGTTACGCTCTCTCTCATTTCAAAATTAAAGACAATTGCAGTTAAATTAACTATTTTAAAAATACTGTCACAATATCTCAATTCTGTTTAGTCCCAATAAATATTCTTTCCATTATTTCGTGTTGTTGACAGTGTTTAAAGCCCGCCAAATTAAAGTTCAATTAATAATTTTTGCTGCTCATTGTAATTTTATTTTAATGTTTGTTTGTAACTTCTTTTGGAGGGAGTACATATTTTATTTTTTGTGTAGTAAAATTAGCTACCATAAAATTACGTATATTACCAGCTGATAATGTCCGCCATTACTGCTTGAAAAATGCACCCATTTTCTCATTGGCTGTCAGCTTCAAAACAAAATTACCTATTTCGTGGGCATCCAACAGATGTGGGATGTCTATGTAGGCCCCTACAGTAATTTGTTTTTACTTTAACTGGTCTACTTTAATTAATTAATCATTCATTTGTCCCCCATTAAAGTGATTTATCGCATCTATATAATAATTGTACTGAATTACGTAATTTTTTTTTCCGTTCATGACTAACAGGAGTAATCAGATTCCTTCTATAGGTCATGTTTTATTGTTTAAAAGTGTTTAGAGAACCAGTTTCTTTACATACCGCGCAACTGGACGTGCAGTGAGTGGCGTCAGGTGACCTTTTCCAGATGAATCACATTTTATGCTCCATTGGCGTGTATGGCGTCAAACGGCTAAAAGCAAACACCGAGCAACGAAGAGGGAGCGTCATGGTGTAGAGAATGATTTCGTGGCATTCCCTGACTACTCTCGTTATTCTGGAAGGCACAATGGATAAACGCCTTCGAGATCACGTCTACCTCTACACGAAGCTTTTGTTTTCCCTTGGCACGACGGCATCTACCAGCAGGACAACGCAACGTGCCGCACAGCTGGCAGTGCAAGTGCGCGGCTGGAAGAGCACCAGGGCGAGTCTGCCGCCCTCCCTGCCCACCAGACTCCCCGGCCGGGGTGTTGGAGCTGAGGATGCTCGACCACCGCAGCCGGCGCGGCTCCGCGGCCCTGCCGCTGCCTTCCACAACCTCGCTGACCCTCTTCCTGCTCCTCTGGCAGGGCTCCACACTGCTTCTAACAGATGCTCACGTTAATGGCAATGGACAGCGTATATTCGGTATTAATAAATACACTACTGGCCATTAAAAATGCTACACCAAGAAGAAATGCAGATGATAAATGGGTATTCGTTGGATAAATATATTACACTAGAACTGACATGTTATTACATTCTCCCGCAATTTGGGTGCATAGATCCCGAGAAATAAGTCCCCAGAACAACCACCTCTGTCCGTAATAACGGCCTCGATACGCCTGGGCATCGAGTCAAACAGAGCTTGGATGGCGTGTACAGGTACAGCTGCCCATGCAGCCTCAACACGATACCACACTTCATCAAGAGTAGTGACTGGCGTAATGTGACGAGCCAGTTGCTCGGCCACCATTCACCAGACGTTTCCAATTGATGAGAGATCTGGAGAATGTGCTGTCCAGGGCAGCAGTCGAACATTTTCTGTATCCAGAAACATCCGTACACGACCTGCAACATGCGGTCGTCCATTATCCTGCTGAAATGCAACGTTTTACAGGGATTGAATGAAGGGTAGAGCCACGGGTTGTACCACATCTGAAATGTAACGTCGACTGTTCAAAGTGCCGTCAATGCGAACAAGAGGTGACCGACACGTGTAACCAATGACACCCCATACCATCACGCCGGGTGATACGTCAGTATGGCGATGACGAATACACGCTTCCAATGTGCGTTCAACGCGATGTCGCCAAACACGGATGCGACCATCGTGATGCTGTAAACATAACCTGGAGTCATCTCAAAAATGACGTTTTGCCATTCGTGTACCCAGGTTCGTCGTTGAGTACACCATCGCAGGTGCTCCTGTCTGTGATGCAACGTCAAGGGTAACCGCAGCCACGGTCTCCGAGCTGATGGTCCACGCTGCTGCAAACGTCGTCGAACTGTTCGTGCAGATGGTTGTTGTCTTGCAAACGTCCCCATCTGTTGACTCAGGGATCGAGACGTGGCTGCACGATCCGCTACAGCCATGCGGATAAGATGCCTGTCATCTCGACTGCTAGTGATACGAGGCCATCGGGATCCAGCACGGCGTTCCGTATTACCCTCCTGAACCCACCAATTCCGTATTCTGCTAACAGTCATTCGATCTAGACCAACGCGAGCAGCAATGTCGCGATACGATAAACAGCAATCGCGATAGGCTACAATGCGACCTTTATCAAAGTCGGAAACGTGATGGTACGCATTTCTCCTCCTTACACGAGGCATGACAACGTTTCACCAGGCAACGCCGGTCAGCTGCTGTTTGTGTATGAGAAATCGGTTGGAAACTTTCCTCATGTCAGCACGTTGTAGGTGTCGCCACCGGCGCCATCCTTGTGGTAATGCTCTGAAAACCTAATCATTTGCATATCACAGCGTCTTCATCCTGTCGGTTAAATTTCGCGTCTGTAGCACGTCATCTTCGTGGTGTAGCAATTTTAATGGCCAGTAGTGTAATTAATTAATGTTTCAGAACAGCTTTTCCAGTTATAGCCAGTCTCCTTTTCAGGTCCTCTCTATTTCAGATATCGTCAGTTATCTGCTCCCCAGATAGGAAAACTCATCTACTACTTTCAGTGTATTGTTTCCTAATCTCCATCAGCACTGCCCGATTTAACACGACTACATCCCATTACGCTCGTTTTGCGTTTGGTCATGTCATTTTCTATCCTTCTTTCAAGACCCTCTCGACTCCGTTGAACTACTTTCGCAAGTCCTTTCTCGCGTCTGACACAATTACAATGTTACCGACAAACGTCAAAGTTCTTATTTCTCTTCCCTGAACTTTAACTCTCTCTCTCTCTCTCTCTCTCTCTCTCTCTCTCTCTCTCTCTCTCTCTCTCTCTCTAAATTTCTCCTTGGTGTGCCGGCCGCCGTGGTCTAGCGGTTCTAGGCGCTCAGTCCGGAACCGCGGGACTGCTACGGTCGCAGGTTCGAATCCTGCCTTGGGCATGGATGTGTGTGATGTCGTTAGGTTAGTTAGGTTTAAGTAGTTCTAAGTTCTAGGGGACTGGTGACCACAGATGTTAAGTCCCATAGTGCTCAGAGCCATTTGAACCATCTCCTTGGTGTGCATTATTACTAGCTCAGTGTGCAGTGTCACAACATCCGGGATGCACTACAAACTTGTCTCACTCTGTGCTCCGCAACTGCTTCTCTTTCGTGGCCTTCAGCTTTTGTAACTACCATCTGGTTTTTGTACGAGTTGTAAATATTCTGTCGCCCCCTGTATTTCATTCCTGCTACCTTCAGAGTTTCAAAGAGTGTTATATGTGCCCGTATCCTCACTCTGCGATTGGACAGATGGTTTCGGTCCTCTTACTGTAGCGAAGGCCGTTTGTAGATGATAGAAGCTACGCCCCACAAAGTTTCTCCACCGATTCGAAGCATTCGGTATTCAGATAGGTTTTGAACATTGCACATCCTCTCTCTCTCTCTCTCTGCCTTGCGTCCCCCCCCCCCCCCCCAATTCCTCATCCCTGCATAACTTGCAGACAACTAAACGTGGTGCACATCATATTGCCGAGATATTAATGCGGAAATGTCTGATCGGAACTTGGAATTAATAATTAATGAAGCATGGCAGCATCGTCTTTATAGTCAATCTAAATTCTACGGCTGCTTCCCTTAATGGATTTGTCGTCATTAGAGCGGTTTATGTAGCGGAAGTCGTTAATTAAATTTTTTTCTCATTAGTCAAACTGTTATGGGAAACCTACAACGAAGGAAATGAGAGCCTAACGTAACACCAGCGGTAACGATGGAAAATGCAGTGGCCGTGCGTCTTCCGACTGTTGCGGAAACTGCTGCACGCCCAGACGCAGTATGTTACGGCCGTACGAAGCTCCAGTTGCGTCACAGCGTCGTATGGGTCTGAAGTGATCAAGCTCAAGGTACCTGCGTGTGCAAGGGATCTCAGTAACGGGTGTACACAATGTACAGCTGAGGCAGTGCCGGTGTTTGAAATGAAATCAATGCACTGTCCTCGTGAATAGATCACTGTCAATTACATCGTCGAAGAAACAGCTTTTAAGTCAGTAAATAAGCATTCTCCCCTGCCATCTCTCTCTCTTACACACACACACACACACACACACACACACACACACACACAGAGTTGGTTTTATACATACACTCGTGTTCAAAATTAAAGCAACAAAGTGCCATTTCCCCGTCCTGTCTCTTACTGTCAACAGATGTGGTTACGATCGTGTTCAGCACGGAACATGGCATTCCGGTCAACGGACAACCACGCCAACGATGGCGTCAGGGCGTTTATCAGACGAGCCAGTGTTTGCTGCGTAGTGCCACAGCCTCAGTCGCTGAGTACGCAGTCACAGACGGTGCAGTGTGTCACAGACTCTGCATTGGGGGCCACAGGAAGAATGGAAGCAGGGCAGTAGCGAACTGATGTGGCCCGACGTCTTATCTCGAATAGTTCTGCCGATTCTCGGATGTGGTGACAGTTTACAGAGACCAGAACCGTATCCCGGAGACCGGAAAGAGTGGACTGTTGTTTGGCTTTAAGGCCACGGCGGTACCGTCTTAGTACTCCACGGCATCTGACCTCGCAGCATCCACTGGACGTGGTGTATGGAGGCAAACGGTGTACAGAAGGCTCTGACAGAGTGGCCTCTATTGTCTGAGACCTGCTGTCAGTTTACCCCTGGCGTGTCTTCACAGAAGGCAACGTCTAGAGTGGAGCCAATATTCTTTCCACAAATGAGTCCTGATTTGATCCGGAGAGCGACTCTCCACGGATTAAGGTAGGACTTTTGGAGCCAAACATTATGGAAAGAGACCGATATCGAGGAGGATCCGTAATGCTGTGGACAGGGATTACGTTGACCTCTCGAATGAAGTCGTCAAATTGTACGGGTGCATCGGTAAGGTTTAGCTGCTGTCAGCTACCGTGAGGAGACCTCGGGACCCCACGTGGGGTTGTTGCGAGATGCTGTGGGCCCGGACCTCGTACTGACGGACGGCAATGCTCGACCTCACAGATCACAGGTGGTCGACGTTTCTTAGGAAACAGAAGACAACGCATGCATGGCGTGGTCTGCTCGCTCTCCCGATTTGAGTCCCTTAGATGCACTAGGGAGACGGGTTGCGTTACGTCAGCATCCACCGACCACTCTCCAAGACTTGCCTGCAGCGCTGCAGAAAGAACGGGCGCTTCTGCCTCATGAGACTGATGACATCATTCAGAGTACGTCCCACTGCTACACAGGCCTGCATTGATGGCAGAGGTGGTCGCAACCCATACTGAGCACATTAACCAGTTGTCAGTGTGGTGTCACCGCCAGACACCACACTTGCTAGGTGGTAGCCTTTAAGTCGGCCGCGGTCCGTTAGTATACGTCGGACCCGCGTGTCGCCACTGTCAGTGATTGCAGACCGAGCGCCACCACACGGCAGGTCTAGAGAGACTTACTAGCACTCGCCCCAGTTGTACAACCGACTTTGCTAGCGATGGTTCACTGACAAATACGCTCTCATTTGCCGAGACGATAGTTAGCATAGCCTTCAGCCACGTCATTTGCTACGACCTAGCAAGGCGCCATAGCATTTGATATTTATCTTATGAAGCATGTACAATCAAGAGCGATGTTCTACAATTATGGATTAAAGTTAAGTATTACAGCAACTGCGTCCGTTTTTCTAAGTTCTCATTTCCTTGTAATGTTCCAGACCTCACGCCAGCCTGCCTGAGCTTAAAGCGTGCCTTTCGGCTTCCTCTCATAGTGACTTGGCTGTCTTGCCAAGTCACAACAGTCAGAATGTGTGTGCAAATCCGTTCATTTAACAGAAGAAAAAACGAAGAACGTATTTGTCTTCCGTTCTGTATATTGCAGTTGATCCCGTTCTGTGTACTTTATGTTGTTTCCATTTTACCTGTTTATACTGTCTTGTGGCAAAACAAAGGCAGCCTTGCAAAATTTCCGTTTGTTGCTTTAATTTTGGACACTAGTGTAGTATACTAGATAGTAGAGAGACACCTTAAAGTCCATAACTCTCGGGAAACATCAGAGTAAATTACTCTTCCTAATGGGGAAAATACTTTTCGCCTTAACTGACAGCTGTCCACCGGCAACGGCTGGAATCTGCTGGCCAGCACCGCGACTGAGTGGCGGCGACAGGAGAGTCACGTTTTGTACTTCAGCCGGCACATGGCCGTGGGCTTATACGGCGTGAAACGACTGAAAGCGAACACCCAGCAACAGTTGTCGGAAGAGTCCGGGCCGGAGAAGGGGGCGCTGTGGTCCGGTGGAATGAGTTCCTGGCACTCGCTGGCTGATTTCGTTATTCTGGAAGGCGCAGTGGATGGAAGGAAATACGCGGCCGTCCTTTGTCCACCCCTGCACACAGTTCGCTGTCCCTTGCCGCCACAGCGTGCAGTAGTATGACAGTGCAGCCCGTCACACAGCTTGCAGTGGTACACAGGCGCTTCAGAAAGCACCAGCATCAGTTTACCGCACCCTGCTGCCCATCATACTCCCCGGGCTTATACGCAGTCGATAACTTGTGATACCACCTCGATCGAGCTGTGCACGCCACGGATCCTCTGCTGATGATGATGTTTGGTTTGTGGGGCGCTCAACTGCGCGGTCAACACAACACGTACCATGTCCCAATTTTTACACTGCCTAATTTTTTTTTCACAGTCCAATCTAGCCACTGTCACAAATGATGATGATGATGATGATGATGATGATGATGATGAAATGAAGAGGACAACAGAAACGCCCAGTCCCCGGGCAGAGAAATTCCCCAACCCGGCCGGGAATCGAACCTGGGACCCTGTGATCCAGAGGCAACAACGCTAGCCACTAGATCACTAGCTGCGAACAATCCCCTACCGAAAAACCCAGCTCAGCTCCGCGGCAGTGCGGCCCTATTCTGTATGTATCGTTCATACAGATCGGTGCGCTAGGTTAGCCTCGGCGGCGACGTCATTTTCGGTTGTTCATCTTGCGTCGCTATTCTGTAAGCTTGTGAGACGTATAACCGATCGGGCTTCCCGCCGATTTTCCGACAATTGTACTGGGATGTGGTTAGGTCTCGGTTGGCGCCATAATTTACAGCTAGAATTTGTTATTTTTGAAATACTCATTCGTTTTAGCTTCGGATTTTGTGATATGTTTTACTGAAGGATCACCAGAAGGCTTCCAAGTGGAAAGTGAGTTCATAATAGACTGTTTTCCTTTGTTACAAATATGGTTTGTATTGTTGTTACTGTGAATGATTGTAACAGAATAAAAAAAACATATTCGATAAATATTCTCACAAAATAACTGTTATTTTTATGTAATTAAGAGTTTAAAAATCATTAAATTTCAAGACGACGTATATTACACGGGAGTTAGCTGAAATTACAAGTGACTTCGCGTGCTTTTTTCCGCAAATGATACAGTTATTGAGTATCGAAACATTCATTGCAGGGTGTTCGCTTTCAGTCGTTTCACGCCGTACAAACCGACGGCGATCTTATAGGTTTTAAGTAACAATGGCAAGGAAGTTGACAGGTTTACTGCTCGCGCCCGCATCGTTAGGCAGCCCGCGTGTCCCTTCCTCTGAATCACCAGCAACAGAGGACCGCTGCGTGGCAGCTGCCGTCGCCACGTGGACAAGGAGCGGCTGTGATGCTGAAGGTCGCAGGTTCACGTCGCGCTTCGATGTCACATTGTCCTCTTCCTGTTTGTAACACATTCTAAGACTTTGTTATTCGTGAAAGTTAAGTATTTTTCGGCAATATCCGTTGTTATTTACATGTAACAGCGCGCTTTCTCAGTAATGAGTATCTTCTGTATGTCTGAAAAAAGGAAAGGTGAAATTGTTAGAGATGAAGTTGCTGTGTGTGAAACAACTGACAGTGATATTTAATTTTTTTTCTTGTCACATTTAATTCAGCATTTTCTTCTGAATACGTGGCGATTTCGGAGTGTCTGATTAGACAGGAATGTTAAGAGCACAACTTAAATTACTTTGAATGCTTGTCACAAGTATTTATCTGTGATCGAATTCTTAACAACACCGATATTTTTAGATTATACCACCATAACGTGAAACGTTTTGATTCGCCAGATGCATGTTACGAACTATGATGAGCTTCAAAAAGCTGCACTCGCCACACGCTCTCGAAAGGCGTTTTTTAAACTTCGTTTTTAAGACCCAGTATCACATAGCGAAGTAGGCTCCTTCTAGGAGCGGGCTACAACCACATTCTACACATGTTCTTACTCTTTGACTCTCTGTTTAACAATTCTTCGCGTCCTTTTCGTAGATGTATTTGTACAATGTGGTAGTACACACCATTCCTAATCTATATTCCTAACGTAAAATCGAAAACATGATGTCAGTGTTAATGGGAATCAAATGACATACACTACAGGCCATTAAAATAGCTACACCAAGAATAAATGCAGATGACAAAACGGGTATTCATTCGACAAATATATTATACTAGAACTGACAAGTGATTACATTTTCACGGAATTTGGGTGCATACATCCTGAGAAATCAGTACCCAGAACAACCACCTCTACCCGTAATAACGGCTTTGATACGCCTGGGCATTGAGTCAAACAGAGCTTGGATGACGTGTACAGGTACAGCTGCCCATGCAGCTTCAACACGATACCACAGTTCATCAAGAGTAGTGACTGGCGTATTGTGGCGAGCCAGTTGCTCGGCCACCGTTGTCCAGACTTTTACAATTGGTGAGAGACCGCGAGAACGTGCTGGCCAGGGCAGCAGTCGAATATTTTCTGTATCGAGAAAGGCCCGTACAGGACCTGCAACATGCGGTCGTGCATTATCCTGCTGAAATGTAGGGTTTCGCAGAGATCGAATGGAGGGTAGAGCCACGGGTCGTAACACATCTGAATTGTGACGTCCACTGTTCAAAGTGCCGTCATTGCGAACAAGAGGTGACCGAGACGTGTAACCGATGGCGCCCGATACCATCACGCCGGGTGATACGCCAGTATAGCGATGACGAATACACGCTTCCAATGTGCGTTCACCGCGGTGTCGCCAAACACGGATGCGAGGATCATGATGCTGTAAACGGAACCTGGATTCATCCGAAAAAATGATGTTTCGCCATTCGTGCACCCAGGTTCATAAACAAAATATTTTAATAGCAGGACTCCGAGAAATGAGAAACACGATACAGGACCTGTTACAATCACGATGATATGTAATTTATAATGGGAAACGAAGACACAGGGTCATGAAGCAATGTCCCCAATTTGGAACAGGATCTATAGTGAGCATAAATACAATAGATTCAATAACTGATCTTCAAGCAATATCACCAAGAACTGCAACTGACTTATAAAACAATGAACAAAACCTATACAATTGTAATTTTACACACCACTAAAAATGAAAAAAATTTCTAACAAAAACAAAGGAAGAGGTAGATGTGTTTTGCGACCTTCTCGAACAAACTGAACTGGCCGTGCGGTTGTGGGCGCTTTTGTCTGGAACCGCGTGACTGCTACGGTCGCAGGTTCGAATCCTGCCTCGGGCATGGATGTGTGTGATGTTCAAAATGGTTCAAATGCCTCTGAGCACTATGGGACTTAACTTCTGTGGTCATCAGTCCCCTAGAACTTAGAACTGCTTAAACCTAACTAACCTAAGGACATCACACACATCCATGCCCGAGGCAGGATTCGAACCTGCGACCGTAGCGGTCACGCGGTTCCAGACTGAAGCGCCTTTAACCGCACGGCCACAGCGGCCGGCCTGTGTGTGATGTCCTTAGGTTGGTTAGGTTTAAGTAGTTCTAAGTTCTAGGGGACTGATGACCTCAGAAGTTAAGTCCCATAGTGCTCAGAGCCATTTGAACCAAACTGTGAACAGAATAAATAAAAGAAATGTAAAAATCTTATTGGGAGACTTCAACGTCCAGCTGGGAAAAGAAAGGAAATATAGACCCCGAGTTCGAGTCTAGTTCCGGCACACAGTTTTAATCTTCCAGGAAGTTTCAATACAGAGACAGAATTGGAAAATGGAATGCACATAACTTCACAAACAAAACTGATCGGAGACTTGTGGAACTCTGCAGAGAACACAACCTTATATATACTTCAGCCGACATACTTTGACAGGAAGCCAAATAAATCTAAAACATGGAAACGCCCAGAATGGAGGAAGCAGGAGTGGCAGATAGACCATGTCTCTACAGGAAATACAGAACGTAAAAAGTATTGACACGAGCGGACACAGGCCCAGACCACTACTAACTTAAGATTCATTTCTCTCCATTAAAGGAAAAGAATGAAAAAACTAATAAAACAAGGAGGTATGACTCACACCACCCAATGAAAAATGGCAAATACCAATAAATAACACAAACCATTAAAGTGACAGATAATCTAGAACAACTGGTACCAAGTCTCGAGAAACAAGCCGAGATCCTAGCTGTCTTGAATCCACGAACAAAACATGCGTGGTGGAGTCTGGAATGCGACAAATTCCATGAAGAAAGACACAAGGCTTAGTTAAGGTTATAAACACACAAGACAGAAGAAAATGCCATTAACCTAAAAAATAACGCAAAAAATTCACACAAAGCATTAGGAGAATCAAGAGAGGACTCCATAAAGATATAATAAAATCTATAGAAGATAATTACCACAAAACCAATTCCAGGAACTACTTTAAAATCTTTGGGGAACGGGTACAACAGTATGAGGCCCCAACGCTAACACTAAAGATGGAAGAATGGCACAAAGTAACAAAGAAAATGCTGAAATCATGGCAAGAGCATTTAACAAATATTTGAATTGTCAGGAACCAAAAAAACTCCTACAAATCGATGTAAATACCCCAATTAAAACCGAACGTAACAAATTAGACGCCCGCCCCAACTTTCCACGAAAGCAGAAGATCAGGTTTTTGTTGAAATGTGGAAATATTCAAGTGAGACACTCAAGACCTCTTTACACACGGGTCTAACAAAAATTTGGGTAACAGAAGAATTCCCTGAAGATTGGACTGCGGTCATCATACAACCACTGCACAAGAAGGCAGATAAGAGCAATCCAGACAACCACAGAGGAATCTCTCTCCTAGACTGCACATACAAGATTTTATCCGAGATCCTCTATGAAAGCGTCAAGGAACAACTAGAGCAGGAGCTAGGAGACTGGCAGCGAGGTTTCAGACCATGGAGAAGCTGTGCAGAGCGGATCGTCAGTTTAAAAGTGATTGCGGCACACTACAGGAAATGCACCAAAATCTCTTGTAAGAACATTTGTAGTTTTTAAGAAGGCACGTGACTGCCTCCATAGACCTTCAGTGCTAAAACTTTTAAGGAATCTATGACTATTCAAAACTAATTAAATTAATACGACTTGCTCTAACCAATACCAAATCGAAGCCTAAGTTTAGAGGAGGATTTTATGAACCATTCCTCATAAAAGCATGCTGCGCACTGTAATACATAACGAGAGAATGGGAGGATAACCCAAAGAACATAACAATTGGAAGTGCTAAAAATTACATAAGTTTGAACTGCTTGGGAACTGCTAATGATGTTGCTCTCGTGGCCAACAATGTTCAAGAAACCAGGCAACAAGTTACATCACTACAAGAAATAGCACAGAAAACTGGCCTCAGAATATCATTTGAAAAAACGGAGACCGTGCTGACACACTTAATGCAAACTTACAACAAGAGAATAAGAAGTGAAAATTATTTATAAATTTAAATATTTGGGTGAAATCGTAAGTTACAATCTAAATGAGAAATCAGCATGACAAGATAGGATAAATAAAACTGAACAAAGGAAATTACATTACCAAAAACACATACAACGGAAAAACCTATCCGTACATGCAAAATTAAAACATTATAAACCAGTTAAACGACGAGAAATAACTTCCGCAGGTGAAACCATCTTCAAAACAACTAATACAGCAAAAATTGACAAAATACGAGAGGTAGAAAAAAGAATAATTAGGACATGCATACGTAAACAATAATAAGTAAAAGGACACTGGAGGATAGCTTCAAATCAAACAGTATACAAGAAAAATAGAACCAGTAATGAGCACGATCAAGAAGAAGCGTATCTCATTCTTTGGACATCTGATGGGAACGCCAGAAACAGAATTAGTTAGAGAATAATAGAAAAATTGTTGAAAGTAAGAGCAACATTAAATGACATAAGTTCAGGAAGAAGAGAACTCCAAATTACAGTAAAAGAGTTAAAATACAGAACATAGAAAACCAGAATACTGCAAAATGCACAAACGAGACTACAAACGAAGAAAGATAAAAGGGCTATAGTAAGAGTGATGTCAGACGAAGAATGAAAAAAAAATACCTGACAGAATGGAAAAGTACTAGAGAGACAGAAGAGCAAAATACCCTTCGTGTAATAATAAATTATAACAATCTCTGTATGACAACTGCACTATTGAATTTCTTATTGAATTGTTATTGAACTGTATTGTAGTATTACTGAATACTGGCAAGCTGTATAAACCTTCGTATATATGATTAGAATGGTCCAATGAAGACCACAAAATAGTGATAATAATGAGCCTAGCAGACAAACAAAAATTACGCGAAGCGAAATGTAGTGTGAGGAGGGCTATGCGAGAGGCATTCAATGAATTCGAAAGTAAAGTTCTATGTACTGACTTCGCAAAAAATCCTAAGAAATTTTGGTCTGATGTCAAAGCGGTAGGTGGATCAAAACAAAAAGTCCAGACACTCTGTGACCAAAATGGTACTGAAACAGAGGATGACAGACTAAAGGCCGAAATACTAAATGTCTTTTTCCAAAGTTGTTTCACAGAGGAAGACTGCACTGTAGTTCCTTCTCTAGATTGTCGCACAGATGACAAAATGGTATAAATTGAAATAGACGACAGAGGGGGAGAGAAACAATTAAAATCGCTCAAAAGAGGAAAGGCCGCTGGACCTGAAGGGATACCAGTTCGATTTTACACAGAGTACGTGAAGGAACTTGCCCCCCTTCTTGCAGCGGTGTACCGTACGTCTCTACAAGAGCGTAGCGTTCCAAAGGATTGGAAAAGGGCACAGGTCATCCCCGTTTTCAAGAAGGGACGTCGAACAGATGTGCAGAACTATAGCGCTATATCTCTAACGTGGATTAGTTGTAGAATTTTGGAACACGTATTATGTTCGAGTATAAAGAATTTTCTGGAAACTAGAAATCTACTCTGTAGAAATCAGCACGGGTTTCGAAAAAGACGATCGTGTGAAACCCAACTCGCACTATTTGTCCACGAGACTCAGAGGGCCATAGACACGGGTTCACAGGTAGATGCCGTGTTTCTTGACTTCCGCAAGGCGTTCGATACAGTCCCCCACAGTCGTTTAGTGAACAAAGTAAGAGCATATGGACTATGAGACCAATTGTATGATTGGATTGAAGAACTCCTAGATAACAGAACGCAGCATGTCATTCTCAATGGAGAGAAGTCTTCCGAAGTAAGAGTGATTTCAGGTGTGCCGCAGGGTAGTGTCGTAGGACCGTTGCTATTCACAATATACATAAATGACCTTGTGGATGACATCGGAAGTTCACTGAGGCTTTTAGCGGATGATGCTGTGGTATATCGAGAGGTTGTAACAATGGAAAATTGTACTGAAATGCAGGAGGATCTCCAACGAATTGACGCATGGTGCAGGGGTTGGCAATTGAATCTCAATGTAGACAAGTGTAATGTGCTGCGAATACATAGAAAGAAAGATCCTTTATCATTTAGCTACAATATAGCAGGTCAGCAACCGGAAGCAGTTAATTCCATAAATTATCTGGGAGTAGGCATTAGGAGTGATTTAAAATGGAATGATCATATAAAGTTGATCGTCGGTAAAGCAGATGTCAGACTGAGTTCATTGCAAGAATCCTAAGGAAATGCAATCCGAAAACAAAGGAAGTGGGTTACAGTACGCTTTTTCGCCCACTGCTTGAATACTGCTCAGCTGTGTGGGATCCGTACCAGATAGGAGATAGAGAAGATCCAACGGAGAGCAGCGCGCTTCGTTACAGGATCATTTAGTAATCGCGAAAGCGTTACGAAGATGACAGATAAACTGCTGTGGAAGACTCTGCAGGAGAGACGCTCAGTAGCTCGGTACGGGCTTTTATTAAAGTTTCGAGAACATACCTTCACCGATGAGTCGAGCAGTATATTGCTCCCTCCTATGCATATCTCGCGAAGAGACCGTGAGGATAAAATCAGAGAGATTAGAGCCCACACAGAGGCATACCGACAATCCTTCTTTCCACGAACAATACGAGACTAGAACAGAAGGGAGAACCGATAGAGGTACTCAAGGTACCCTCCGCCACACACCGTCAGGTGGCTTGCGGAGTATGGATGTAGATGTAGATGCAGATGCAGATGTAGTGCGACATTTGCGACCGTGAGAGTTTACGCCCCACAGCTGGCGCCGCTTCGGTTTCTCTCGCTGTTCTCGAATGGGGCCGTGCCTCTTTGGCCTTGACCACGGCTCGGCGACCCCGCAGGCGCCGAATGGGAGGCGCTCACGCACGCACCGCCGCCCCCGCACGCGCCGGCCAGCACGCGTGACCTGTTTGGGCAGCGGTGCGGCGCGCAAAAGGGGCTGCGGGGGCGGAGGCGGAGGCGTCCTGCCCAGGGGCGACGTTTCGCTCTCCCCCGCTCCGTGCCGGAAAGTAGGCCGCCAGCACTACTTCTGTGCGCTGCGGGTCGCCGATACCAGAATCTGCAGGGGAAACCTGTTCCAGGAATAACTACTAAAGTGTCACCGCTTGCGCAATGGGGTTCGTTAATAGTAACAGCCCACTGTTTGCGAGTAAGCGTGTGACGCGTCAGTGTTCTGGGTAGGGACCTCTGATGTGTCTCTATTGTTCCCGTGTAGTGATTTGTGAAGACGGAAAATGTCGAGACTGGAACAGTGATTAAATATGAGGGGCGTTAGATAGGTAAGGTTGCTTTTATTCACGATTGCTGTACACCATATTATTCCACGCTCTTTGGGCTACGAAACCCTATTTTTCAACGTGACCTCCATTCAGTTGGAGGGCGTTACGCCGCCTTCTGGGAGGGCCCGCGCGGTGGACGTGGCAGCCAGCGCCCACGTACTGCTTCTGGGGGAGAGCATCTGTCGTTGGGCAAGACAGACGGGAGTCGGAAGGTGTGGGATCCGGGCTGTAGGGTGGATGAGGAATGTTCTGGCATGAGAGCAGAGACGGCTGTGAGGGACAGCCAGTCAGCACCACGCTGACCGGCCAACCGCTCTCTAGGGCGACACCGAGACAGCAGCGCCGTTCTACGACATGTACAAAAAAATGGTTCAAATGGCTCTGAGCATTATGGGACTTAACATCTATGGTCATCAGTCCCCTACATCTTAGAACTACTTAAACCTAACTAACCTAAGGACATCACACAACACCCAGTCATCACGAGCCAGAGAAAATCCCCGACCCCGCCGGGAATCGAACACGGGAACCCGGGCGCGGGAAGCGAGAACGCTACCGCACGACCACGAGCTGCGGACTACGAGATCTACAGTAACGACTTAGGAACTGTATTCTTTGGCTTATTTGTCTGTCGCCGGACGTAGTGGCCGAGCGGCTCTAGGCGCTTAAGTCTGGAACCGCGCGACCGCTACGGCGCAGGTTCGAATCCTGCCTCGGGCATGGATGTTTGTGATGTCCTTCAGTTAGTTAGGTTTAACTACTTCTACGTTCTAGGGGACTAATGACCTCAGAAGTTGAGTCCCATAGTGCTCAGAGCCATTTGAACCAATTCCGCACACATGGTTCCTTCCTCGCTTTTTATGCTCTTCTGTTAGGCGGGAAGGACCCAGCGCTTTGAGTTCCTCAACTGCTGCACAAGTGCGTCAGCACTAAAAACAGAGATGTCCAGTTGTTGACCCAGGTGTTTGACAGATACGTCCATCACCTCGAACGAGACTGTCCGCACGTTCCAGCAGTGCAGGAGTGACGGTAGTGCGCGGCCGGCCGGCACACGCGGGAGAACGTTGCCGTAATGACGGACGCCTGGCCCAACGACTCGCCGCGCTTTTGTTCACTGCCGGGCCTCCGTAGACATTCCACAAGCGCCTAGGAATATCTGCGGTGCTCTGGTTTTCCGCCAAAAGAAACTCGGCGGCAGTTCTCTGCTTGCGACGCTCCTCAGTTACAGACGCCATCTTGGAGGCTGCGTATAGCGCCGTAACCTGTCAGAACTTCATTAAACTGTAGGCCCTGAATCTGGAACATTCTACGATGTCCCACGACAAATTCCGATATTTTCAATCGAAATTAACCGAAAAAAATGCATTGCATTACTTAGCGAACGCCATTCGTTCTTCCTAAAGAAAGGCATGAAAGCAAAGGAAATTCAGGGCGATTTTCGGAACACAGTGGGGGACTCTGCTCCTTCAAATTGAACTGTTACCAAGTGGAGAAACGAGTTTAAGAAGAGCAGGTATTGTCTGCAGGTGAACAGCTACGGCTGGAAATTAGAACTGCTGAGCAACTGCAAGTTTCATGTGCATGAGTGCCATTAGCTATGACGGCCGCACTCTACATCGCCCGATATTTGTAATACGTGCCCCTCGACTACGTGATTTCTGGAGATGCTGGCCTTGGCTTAGTGAAAGATGTCAAAATAAACAAAAAAGTGTTACATGCAACTCTTGGCTTCTCTGCAATTTTAAATAAAGGGCAGAACAGAAGATGATCCGCGTACTGGTCGGCCGAAGTGAGCCGCCGTCCCAGAAACCACTGCAAAAGTGCAGAAAATCTTCGTGGAGGCTCGCCAACTGAAAGTGCGAGAAACTGCTCAAGCTGAATGAAATTTTTCACTCTGCAGCGGAGTGTGCGCTGATTTTGAAACTTCCTGGCAGATTAAAACTGTGTGCCGGAGCGAGACTCGAAATCGGGACCTTTGCCTTTCGCGGGCAAGTGCTCTACCATCTGAGCTACCGAAGCACGACTCACGACCCGCCCTCACAATTTTACTTCCGCCAGTAGAGCACTTGCCCGCGAACGGCAAAGGTCTCGAGTTGGAGTCTCGGTCCGGCACACAGTTGTAATCTGCCAGGAAGTTTCACACTTCTCGAGCTGTACGGGTGTCATCTGAACGGCCACATCACATTTTAATAGTGGAACTGCGTCTCAGGAAACTATCTGATAGGTGGCTGCTGTGAGTCTTAACGCTGGGTGAGAAATACGTCACAATGTTGGAAGAATGGTTGGCCCATTCTGAGAGCAACCAACGAGACATTTTGCGCCCGGTTATGATTATAGACGAAACTTGCGTCGACTGCTGCAACCCAGAGACAAACAAGAGTCAGGGCAGTGGAAACACGTTGAGTCGCCACCGCCACGGAATGCAGAGAGAGCGCAGGCAGCCAGTGTGGTCGTGGCGTTAGTTTACTGGGATACGAAAGGCACTCTGCTGAAAGATTATCTTGTAGTTGGCCAAAGAATTACGCAACTATGCAACTCTAATCCTCTCTACCAACTACGACAAAAGATACGCTAAAAGGGGCAGATGTGGCAAGGAAGGAAGTCATCTTTCACCAACACAATGCACGCCCACAAACAGTCATGGCAAAAAATGTATTAACTAACATACGGTTCCCACATCCGTCTTATCCGCGTGATCTGACTCCATCAGACCTCCATCTCTTCCGCAAACTCAAAAAAATTCTTCGGTCGAGAGAGGTGCTGTTTAAAGAACACCTTAAAGCCGAAGTTTACGGGTATTTTGCAGGCCTCGACGGATTTAATTTTCCAGACCGGATTGAGGCACTGAAAGGTGGCTGAACCAAGTGAGTTAATAAGGTGACTCGCTGAGGCCAGCCGTTTATTTCTGCTCCACTCCGAGAGCTTTTTAAACTACGGCCGTGGACTTTCGTCGCGAGATCACCTTGCAGTACACAGTGCTGGTCGTTAAACCAGCAACACCAGCAGCGAGAGCAAATTCAGAAACAGATTCAACAATTACTATAAAATACGCCACGCCACAAGGATTGTATGTGTTTGGCTTTTACACGAGCAAGCTGAGAGTGTTCTTGTAATATAAAAACGATTCTTCGTTTAACGAACAATAAATTTCCTTTTAACATTACGTAAAACAAATTTTGAAAATAAGGTGGTCCACGTGCCATTAGTTATGAATGATATGGAAAAAAACACATTACGTCTTACATATGTACACACTCGATTTGGAATCTAGCTGGTTGTGAAGCGATATTTGTCGGAAGACTAATTTTGGTAGCACAACATAATCACACAGAAACAAGAAAAAATGCTGTTATGTGTAAGTCGTGTATATTTCTATTGTCTATTGTCAAACCACAATTTATGAGAGATGTTTATATTTTATTAATAGGATTAAGTAGGAATAATTAATATTTGTCATGTTGGAAATAATTGTGGTAGCAGGGAATGTATTGTTGGCAAGAGAGACCGCACATTGATATAATTTTAAAAAGGGCGGGAGGGACAGCGTATGGATACATTGTAAGAAAAGAGCAGGAAAGACCGCACATTGATACATTTAGTAATGGTAGCAGGGATTGTCTGCACCAGAAAGCATTGTTGGCAGGAGAGACCGCACTTTAGCGTTCGTAGGAAGTCAGTAGTAAGCAAGATGTGAAGCGAGTTGGTAGCAGGTCTGAAGCCAGCCACCAGCTATGATTTACAAGAGATTATAAACGGATGTACAGAGACATCTACAAACTATTATCGTAAGAGGAACTAATGTTTTTGAATTAATTTTTTGAGAAACTCAAGACTACTGAAGGTATGTTTGCGCATTACTAGTTGTAAGATTATTGTAAAAAGTAAGTCCCATTTGAAAGTTTCTAAAATCATTTCAGTCAGAATATAATTAATTTTTACCAGCAATATTGCATTACTGATTATAATCCATCTCAAAAACCATCAACGTAAAACTTTGCAAAATTCTATTGTTGTCAAGAAAGGGTTTAACTATGAATTACGTAACTTTAGTCAAATTAGTTAAAGAATAATGTCAGCTTTGCTATTATAGAATAACGTCAGCTTTGGTAATAAATACAGCCATTTATTATGACAGCCCACCAGCAGCTAATAGAGTACAGTAAACCAGAGTAAGTATATTCATGTCGCAGTTCGATGTAGCTGTCAGATGGCAATCCAGTAACAGTAAAAAAAGGTAAGGAACAGTTTTGGGTTATTGCAGGTAACGACTGAGGGACACGACGACGACACATTCTGTGTTTCGTCGAAATAATCAGAAAATAACTTTTAATAAGCAGCATTTAAATTTGTGCGCGAAGATTGAGAAAGAGAATAAATTTCAAAGGGAAGATTTCATTTGTTATTATTAAGCAAGAGATAGGAATCCTAAGGGAAGGTTTCATAGGTAATTGTAGAAGGGAAGGTTGCGTAACAAAAGAGATATAGAGGAGACGGGAAGGTTTCATTATGTTGTGGACAAACTGGAAACTTACAAAATTTCGTAAATGCACCAGCAATTTCCGTAAATGTGTGAAAAGCACGAATCTCATACCTTATAGCCGAAAAGTGGAATAAACACTACCGAAAAGCAGGCGGTATCGCAACCCTCGGTTAACCGATGAACTTGCCGTAAAATCTGGTTTGTTACAGAGTTTAAGAAAACAGTTTCCATCTGAAGTGCATTTGGATTAGAGACGAAGCGCTCGCAATGCATCTCGGATTTACGGGAAGATCTAAAAGTTGGCTAGAAAGACCGCAACCCGTTTTACGCGCGTACTCCGCAAGCCACCGTAAGGTGTGTGGCGGAGTGCACCTAGTACCACTGCTAGTGACTTTGTAACAACAACGACTACGTACTATTGTACATATAAGTAATTCTTTCCATCTGATTTTACCATAAACTTGTGTAATTGATTTTCTGATTTCATTTCTTTTTGTTCCATGACATTATGTTACGAAAACTGTAAATAAGCTTCAATGTGAACATTAATGTTTATGGCAAATGTCAAGTAATATTGTAATAGAATTGAAATGTAACAAATGTTGAAACTGTTGTAAGATGTTTAAATCTGTAACTGTGCGTCTGGTCCATATGTAGGCAATGTGTTGGGATGTGTAGAATGCAAAACCTCGGGTGAATACCCAGTCTGTCAGGGAGCGGTAAAAGGTGGATGGCAGGCGAGCGCGGGAAAATGCACACGGGCACTGCACGGCACAACGGACACAGTAGTAGTTGGAGTTTGGCACTGGTTTGAGCAACACCTTCTGGAGCGAGGAGGCTCTCCTGGAAGACGTAGCTTCACTTAGCTTCGGGTATGCCGTTCCGATGCCCACACAGCATGGCAAAATTCCATAGGCACTAAGTGGAAATGTAGTGCCACGCTAAGAAGAATTAAAGTGCCGATACGTCAAAAGCCATAGCTCTGGTTGTATGTGTGCCTCGCCGCCCGCCAACCGCCGCATCGATACAAGCAGGTTGAAACTTTTAGTACTGTATTCGTATGGACCATAGAGTGAACTGTTCAATAATAACCTAAATTTCACCAGAACTTTCCCATCATTTAATTATCCTCACAACTAACCTAGACAGGGTCCTTTCCTAATGTTTTGCAATCCGAGTGTCCCGAAATAAAACATTAAATTTTGTGTTAATACTAAATATTTCCAGAACTAGCTATATTAGAATGGTGTTTAAAGAAATGTTTTCTTAATGAACCAGTAAATCAATAGCGAAGGTCTAACGAAGTCGAGAGATAACTTTAGTATTGATATAGTAATGAAGTTTATTATTTCTAGACATATTTGAAGGCATTTAAATGGGCAGTAAATAAGATGAAAACAGTAGTAACTTATATACTGGAAATCTTGAACGCATAATAAACTCAATAATCAATTTTTTTAAATACAGCGATCATAACTGTTTCAGTGTCCTCCCCTCATTCATTTGAATTCTGAAGTGTTCTAAATTGGTTTGACCAGCAAAAGTTAAAGTCAATATAAAAGTCAAAATTTATCAGTGTTTTATCTTTATCAAAATTGTCATTTTGTGTGTGGCGCCGAAAGTACAATTTCTACGGTAACTTATGCCCGATTTTAATCAGATTAATAGACAGTATAAAGTTTTGTAGTAAACATTGTAGTGTAGTGTTAAGTATTCATGATTTTCCATATCAGTACAGAACGTGAAACTATCAGTTCAATAGATTTTCTGGTTCTAAAATTCTACTATATTATGCAGTGTTACAACTTGTTTTGCACGAATATATACCAACTTGTACAGGAAAGAAACTCAGTTAGCCTAATTAGGCTGGCGACCGTATTATTGTCACGTTGGTAGCATCTTCTGGTTTGCTTTTGATCGATGCTGACGCGTGATTGCATTTCGAACTTACTTGACGGATCGTTGTTACAGAGTGGATGTAAGTCCGATTTGCCACCATTCAGGTACACGCGGTCAATATCTATACAAAAATCCTTTCTCATAAGGTGAATCCCGCTCACTTACAATAGCACAGGCTTTAACGAGTACTGTGCCCAACAGTACAACTTCCTTTCCTGTTCCAGTCGCAAACAGGTAGAGGGAAAATGCCGCCGTACGAGCCCTAATTTCTCTCGTCGTATCTTCGTAGCCCTTAACGCAAAATGTACGTTACAGCAGTAGAGTGGTTCTGGAGTCACCTTCAAACGCCGGTTCTGTAAATTTCGTCACTAGCGTTCTTCGAAAAGAACGGCGCCTTCCGTCCAGGGATTCGTATCCGAGCTCCCGAAGCATCTCCGTAACACTTGTGTGTCAATCGAACCCACAGAGAAGAACAGATTCAGATTGCTTCCTTGTCCTAATGCAGGATGGAGGGAAGACAGGTGGGGGCGATTGCCGAGCGGTGAGAAGCAGAGGCGGCGAGACAAGAGCCCAGAGCAGGCAGGCTGGGGACTGGGGGCAGTGTGGGAGGCTGCCGCGGCGGAGCTGCGAGGCGCGCGGCTTCTGGGAGTCGACAGGGGTCTGGTTACCAATGTGTACTGGCGATCACACCAACTGCTACTCTGGAGGCTGACCCTGAACGCTGGAGGCAGCTGGTTCCACAACACTGGTCTGAATCGACGGCGGACGGCCGCTAACAGAAGTCGCGAACACTGGCAGCCCGTCAAGCGAGAACTTCAGAGCAGCACTGCGAGGCCGGCCACGAGCGACACGGAGCCAGACCGCCAGCGATCTGGCCGATGTGACGACTCCCCCACTGAATACAAAAACACGGGTTTTTGCTACAGAATCGTGGCGGAGCACTGTTTCTCCCTCCTTACAGTCAACCCACCAATCCGCCGTTACTTAACGAGCCTCCGCCAACATGGCGAGCCATTGTGCACCTCCAGGTCGCCTCTGCCCGGCCACATTTACGTTCCACCCCAACTCCTACTCTGCAGCTAGGTGTAAGGGATCCGACACCCAGGTCGATAGTAGAAAGGAGTCGATTGTCGAGCGCTGCAGGGGGCAGTGAGACGAGTGTCGAGTGAGGAGTAGTACTGGAGAGACGGGCAAGAATGGCGGTCGAGTCAGTAGTAAACGGCAGATTCACCGCAGTATGACAAATGACCGTCGTGGTGTGGACCCTCATCGATAGCGATTCGCGAGTGATATGAAACAGCTTACCCGTGGTCTAGGGGTAGCGTCTTTGATTCATAATCAAAACGTCTTCGGTCCGGGGTTCGATCCTCGCCACTGCCTAAATTTTGGTAAATAATCAGCATTGGCGGCCGAAGACTTCCGGCATAAGAAGTCAGCCTCATTCTGCCAACGGCCTTGTCAAAGAGGGCGGAGGAGCGGATAGAGGTTCAGGGCACTCTCTTGTCCTAGGGGCGGGAAATTGCCCCTAAAGGCGGAAGAATCAGCAATGATCAACGACATGAGGATGCAGAAGGCAATGGAAACCACTGCATTAAAGACACGTAACGTGTATCCACAGGACATGTGGCCTGTAACTGAAGAAGTGTCATGATGATCTCTCCATTGGCAAAAGATTCCGGAATTGTCCCCCATTCGGATCTCCGGGAGGGGACTGCCAAGGGGGAGGTTACCATGAGAAAAAGATTGGATAATCAACGAAAGGATAACGTTCTACGAGTCGGGGCGTGGAATGTCAGAAACTTGAACGTGGTAGGGAAACTAGAAAATCTGAAAAGGGAAATGCAAAGGCTCTCTCTACATATAGTAGGGGTCAGTGAAGTGAAGTGGAAGGAAGACAAGGATTTCTGATCAGATGAGTATCGGGTAATATCAACAGCAGCAGAAAATGGTATAACAGGTGTAGGATTCGTTATGAATAGGAAGGTAGGGCAGTGGGTGTGTTACTGTGAACAGTTCAGTGACCGGGTTGTTCTAATCAGAATCGACAGCGGACCAACACCGACAACGATAGTTCAGGTATACATGCCGACGTCGCAAGCTGAAGATGAACAGATAGAGACAGTGTATGAGGATATTGAAAGGGTAATGCAGTATGTAAAGGGGGACGAAAATCTAATAGTCATGGGCGACTGGAATGCCGTTGTAGGGGAAGGAGTAGAAGAAAAGGTTACAGGAGAATATGGGCTTGGGACGGAATGAAAGAGGAGAAAGACTAATTGAGTTCTGTAACAAGTTTCAGCTAGTAATAGCGAATACCCTGTTCAAGAATCACAAGAGGAGGAGGTGTACTTGGAAAAGGCCGGGAGATACGGGAAGATTTCAATTAGATTACATCATGGTCAGACAGAGATTCCGAAATCAGATACTGGATTGTAAGGCGTACCCAGGAGCAGATATACACTCAGATCACAATTTAGTAGTGATGAAGAGTAGGCTGAAGTTCAAGACATTAGTCAGGAAGAATCAATATGCAAAGAAGTGGGATGCGGAAGTACTAAGGAATGACGAGATACGTTTGAAGTTCTCTAACGCTATAGATACAGCAATAAGGAATAGCGCAGTAGGCAGTATAGTTGAAGAGGAATGGACATCCCTAAAAAGGGCCATCACAGAAGTTGGGAAGGAAAACATAGGTACAAAGAAGGTAGCTGCGAAGAAACCATGGGTAACAGAAGAAATACTTCAGTTGATTGATGAAAGGAGGAAGTACAAACATGTTCCGGAAAAATCAGGAATACAGAAATACAAGTCGCTGAGGAATGAAATAAATAGGAAGTGCAGGGAAGCTAAGACGAAATGGCTGCAGGAAAAATGTGAAGACATCGAAAAAGATATGATTGTCGGAAGGACAGACTCGGCATACAGGAAAGTCAAAACAACGATGTGCATTTTCAACTTCTCGCGGCGTAATGAATAATCCATTAAATTTCGGGCATGCAGCCGCGCAAATAAAATTTCTTCTACTGATATTTCGGCCGCTTATCGTCCGGCCATCTTCAGAGCGAGTTCCAAGTCTTGGAACTCGCTCTGAAGATGGCCGGACGATACGCGGCCGAAATATCAGTAGAAGAAATTTTATTTGCGCGGCTGCATGCCCGAAATTTAATGGATTAAGTCAAAACAACCTTTGGTGACATTAAAAGCAACGGTGGTAACATTAAGAGTGCAACGGGAATTCCACTGTTAAATGCAGAGGAGAGAGCAGATAGGTGGAAAGAATACATTGATAGCCTCTATGAGGGTGAACATTTGTCTGATGTGATAGAAGAAGAAACAGGAGTCGATTTAGAAGAGATAGGGGATCCAGTATTACAATCGGAATTTAAAAGAGCTTTGGAGGACTTACGGTCAAATAAGGCAGAAGGGATAGATAACATTCCATCAGAATTTCTAAAATCATTGGGGGAAGTGGCAACAAAACGACTATTCACGTTGGTGTGTAGAATATATGAGTCTGGCGATATACCATCTGACTTTCGGAAAAGCATCATTCACACAATTCCGAAGACGGCAAGAGCTGACAAGTGCGAGAATTATCGCACAATCAGCTTAACAGCTCATGCATCGACGCTGCTAACAAGAATAATATACAGAAGAATGGAAAAGAAAATTGAGAATGCGCTAGGTGACGATCAGTTTGGCTTTAGGAAAAGTAAAGGGACGAGAGAGGCAATTCTGACGTTACGGCTAATAATGGAAGCAAGGCTAAAGAAAAATCAAGACACTTTCATAGGATTTGTCGACCTGGAAAAAGCGTTCGACAATATAAAATGGTGCAAGCTGTTCGAGATTCTGAAAAAAGTAGGGGTAAGCTATAGGGAGAGACGGGTCATATACAATATGTACAACAACCAAGAGGGAATAATAAGAGTGGACGATCAAGAACGGAGTGCTCGTATTAAGAAGGGTGTAAGACAAGGCTGTAGCCTTTCGCCCCTACTCTTCAATCTGTACATCGAGGAAGCAATGATGGAAATAAAAGAAAGGTTCAAGAGTGGAATTAAAATACAAGGTGAAAGGATATCAATGATACGATTCGCTGATGACATTGCTATCCTGAGTGAAAGTGAAGAAGAATTAAATGATCTGCTGAACGGAATGAACAGTCTAATGAGTACACAGTATGGTTTGAGAGTAAATCGGAGAAAGACGAAGGTAATGAGAAGTATTAGATATGAGAACAGCAAGAAACTTAACATCAGGATTGATGGTCACGAAGTCAATGAAGTTAAGGAATTCTGCTACCTAGGCAGTAAAATAACCAATGACGGACGGAGCAAGGAGGACATCAAAAGCAGACTCGCTATGGCAAAAAAGTCATTTTTGGCCAAGAGAAGTCTACTAATATCAAATACCGGCTTTAATTTGAGGAAGAAATTTCTGAGGATGTACGTCTGTACATTGTATGGTAGTGAAACATGGATTGTGGGAAAACCGGAACAGAAGAGAATCGAAGCATTTGAGATGTGGTGCTATATATGAATGTTGAAAATTAGGTGGACTGATAAGGTAAGGAATGAGGTGGTTCTACGGAGAAACGGAGAGGAAAGGAATATGTGGAAAACACTGATAAGGAGAAGGGACAGGAGATAGGACATCTGCTAAGACATGAGGGAATGACTTCCATGGTACTAGAGGGAGCTGTAGAGGGCAAAAACTGTAGAGGAAGACAGAGATTGGAATACGTCAAGCAAATAATTGAGGACGTAGGTTGCAAGTGCTACTCTGAGATGAAGGGGTTAGCACAGGAAAGGAATTCGTGGCGGGCTGCATCGAACCAGTCAGTAGACTGATGACCAAAAAAAAAATGAAACAGAAAGTGACAAGTGCCGAATTACGTGTTTCGCGTCAACCGCGTCGGCCAGCAACAGCCGTGGATTGCAGTGAGGATTGTTGTGAATGTTAACCATCAGCATTGCGTGTGACGAAGTACCTGAACTCAGCAACTAATAAAAGACATAACCGTAATTCAACGTGTAAGGCGAAGGTAGCAACTGCCTCACCACTCGTGTGTTAATAGAAAATACGTATCAGTTTGTACATGGCAACCTGTATGGTCCTTAATAATAGACAGACTTTCAATCATTCCACTATTCAGTCTCAGAACAGCCGCACTCGGTTGAAATACCCCCGAAACCACAGCAGAAAAATCCGATGGCCTTTCATCCACTAAGCACACGGTCATATAATCATAATAATTAACTGTTTGGCGGCTTCGGTAAATTACACAAAACGCAATAAAGGGATTTAATCGGGGGTTTTTCATAGGGACTCCAGTGGATTTTTCGTGAGAAAACTCCAAGTTCTGCAGCAACAGCGTTCAGATGAAAGCTAGATGCCACTGCCACTCGAATTATGTCCACTGAGAACAATGGGCGCAGCCGTCCGCCCTTCTGTGTGTGGGGACGGCTGTAGCAGCCCTCTGTCCTTTGTAGGCCGACTGACGTTGCAGTTCTCAGAAGCAAGAACACTGAAGAGCGAAAGGAAGTGATACACCTGCATAATGTCGTGTAGGGTCCCAGCGATAGCGCACAAGTGCCGCAACACGACACGGCATGCACGCGACTATGTCCGAAATAGTGCCGGCGGGAACTGACACCACGAATCCTGCAGGGCTGTGCATAGATCCGTAACAGTAAGAGCGAATGCAGACCTCTTCTGAGCAGGACGTTGCAATGCACTCCAGATACGCTCAATAATTTTCATGCCTGGGGCCAGCGGAAGTGTTTAAACTCACAAGAGTGTTCCTGGAGCCACCCTTTAGCAATCCTGAACGTGTGGGGTATCGCAGTGTCAAGATGGAATCGCGCGAGTCCGTCGGAATGCACAATGGACACGAATGGATGCAGGTGATCGGAAAGGACGCTTACGTACGTGCCACCTGTCAGAGTCGTATATTGGCGTATCAGGGGTCCCATACCACTGCAACTGCACACGCCCCACACCACTACAGAGCCTCCACCACGTTGAGCAGTTCCCCGCTGATAGCCGTACACGTCCAACCGCACGAAACAGTTTCACACGAGACTCGCTCGACCAGGTAACACGTTTCCAGTCGTCAACAGTCCGATGTCGGTGTTGACAGGTCCACGCGGGGCGTAAGGCTTTGCGTAGTGCACTCATCAACGATGCCTGAGTGGGGCTTCGGCTCCGAAAGCCAGTATTGATAATGTTTCGTTGAATAGCTCGCACGTTGACAGCTTCTGACGGCCCAGCGTTGAAATCTGTAGCAATTTGCGGAAGGACTCCACTTCTGCCACGTTGAACGATTTTCTTAAATGGCCATTGGTCCCGTTCTTGCAGGATCCTTTGCCGGTCATAGCGATTTCGGAGATTTGATGTTTCGGCGGATTGCTGATATTCACAGTACATTCGGAAATTGTCGTACGGAAAAATCCCGACTTTCTCCCTACCTCAGAGATGCTGTCTCCCATCGCTCGTGCGACGACTGTAACAGCACGTTCGAAGCTCACATAAATCCAATTTACAAGGAGTACGCGACCTAACAACTGCGCCAGATACTTGTCACATGTAGGCGTTGCCGGCCGTAGCGCCGTATTCTGCCTGCTGACACACCTCTGTCTTTGAATAGGCATACCTGTGTCACTTTGTCTGGCGCTTCAGCCTCACTTCTAGATGTGTACCGTGCAAGGCAGCACTGAACTGTTGCTTCAAAAAGTGACCGTGAGAGGAAGGTAGCGTCTCGTAGTTACACTACTGGCCATTAAAATTGCTACACCAAGAATAAATGCAAGTGATAAACGGGTATTCATTGGACAAATATATTATACTAGAACTGACGTGTGATTACATTTTCACGCAATTTGGGTGCATAGATCCTGAGAAATCAATACACAGAGCAACCACCTCTGGCGGTAATAACGGCCTTGCTACGCCTGGGCACTGAGTCAAACAGAGCTTGGATGGCGTCTACAGGTACAGCTGCCCGTGCAGCTTCAACACGATACCACAGTTCATCGAGAGTAGTGACTGGCGTATTGTGACGAGCCAGTTGCTCGGCCACCATTCAGCAGACGTTTTCAATTGGTGAGAGACCTGGGGAATGTGCTGGCCAGGGCAGCAGTCGAACATTCTCTGTATCCAGAAAGGCCTGCAAAATGCGGTCGTGCTTTATCCTGCTGAAATGTAGGGTTCCGCAGCGATCGAATGAAGGGTAGAGCCACGAGTCGTAACACATGTGAAATATAACGTGCACTGTTCAAAGTGCCGTCAATGCGAACAAGAGGTGACCGAGACGTGTAACCAATGGCACCCCATACCATCACTTCAGGTGATACGCCAGTATGGCGATGACGAATACACGCTTCCAATGTGCGTTCACCGCGATGTCACCAAACACGCATTCGACTATCATGATGCTGTAAACAGAACCTGGATTCATCCGAAAGAATGACGTTTTGCCATTCGTGCACCCAGGTGCGTCGTTGAGTACACCATCGCCAGCGCTCCTGTCTGTGATGCAACGTCAAGGGTAACCGCAGCCACGGTCTCCGAGCTGATAGTCCGTGCTGCTGCAAACGTCGTCGAACTGTTCGTGCAGATGGTTGTCCTCTTGCAAACGTCCCCATCTATTGAGTCAGGGATCGAGACGTGGCTGCACGATCCGTTACAGCCTTGCGGATAAGATGCGTGTCATCTCGACTGCTAGTGATACGAGGCCGTTGGGATCCAGCACGACGTTGCGTATTACCCTCCTGAACCCACCGATTCCGTATACTGCTAACAGTCATTCGATCTAGACCAACGCGAGCAGCAGTGTCGCGATACGATAAACCGCAATCGCGATAGGCTACAATCCCACCTTTATCAAAGACGGACACGTGATAGTACGCATTTCTCCCCATTACACGAGGCATCACAACAACGTTTCACCAGGCAACGCCGGTCAGCTGCTGTTTGTGTATGAGAAATCGGTTGGAAACTTTCCTCATGTCAGCACGTTGTAGGTGTCGTCACCGGCGCCAACCTTGTGTGAATGCTCTGAAAATCTAATCATTTGCATATGACAGCATCTTCTTGCTGTAGGTTAAATTTCGCGTCTGTAGATCGTCATCTTCGAGGTGTAGCAGTTTTAATGGCCAGTAGTGCAACTATTTGTCAGGCACTTCGGATGCGATTTCGTCATGAAGGAAACTTATTGAGCAAGAGTTCTAGTAATAAATAGAAAAATAAATTAAGAAGTGACACTTTCGGTCAGCTTCATGAATCTCCCTCGTTACGTTTTGCACGTGTCCTGTCCCTTCGGAAAACGCAGCAAGTTGCAGAGCATTTCGGGCGGGGCGCCTCCCGTCGGTGGTGGAGGGCGCGCGCGGCGTGCGGCCGCCGGCCGGCCGACAGGGGCGGAGCGCAGTGCGCGCCCGCCAGCCGCCTCGGCGGCCTGCCTCGTGCCTCGCCGCTGCACGCTACAAACACCTACACCGACACCTCACTCCTCAGGCAATTCGACGGTGTAGGGCGAGGGGTACGTCTGCTACCACCAACGGATCCCCATTTTATAGGATAGAATTCAGTCATCAGTTCCAAATATATTTTATTATGCATTACCGGTTTCCACAAAATAATAACTCACCTTCAGAAGCGTAAAAAATTATAGATATTATAAATGTTAGATACTGGCTATACATTTATGGGAAAAATAGAAAGTGAATTACAGAAACTTAGCAGGTGTCAATGTCTTCTTCATACAAGCATAAGGTTACATTTTATCCAATAATGTATATATTGTATGTGATTTTTTTAACACTGACAGTTTAAGTGACTGAATCACATCTATGCATCTATTGTGCTAGCACCAATGAATATATACCGGGTGATCAAAAAGTCAGTATAAATTTGAAAACTTAATACAGCGCGGAATAATGTAGAGAGACAGGTAAAAATTGACACACATGCTTGGAATGACATGGGATTTTATTACAACCACCCCATGTTGCTAGACGCGTGAAAGATCTCTAGCGCGCGTCGTTTCGTGATGATCGTGTGCTCAGCCGCCACTTTCGTCATGCTTTGGGGTTGCCTTGAAGTCGCAAATGTATCGTGATCGACCGACATCTCTAGGGATGCTGAAAGACAACATCCGACGCCAATGCCTCACTGTAACTCCGGACATGCTTTACAGTGCTGTTCACAACATTATTCCTCGACTACAGCTACTGTTGAGGAATGATGGTGGACATATGGAGCATTTCCTGTAAAGAACATCATCTTTGCTTTGTCTTACTTTGTTATGCTAATTATTGCTATGCTGATCAGATGAAGCGCCATCTGTCGGACATTTTTTGTACTTTTGTATTTTTTTGGTTGTAATAAAACCCCATGTGTGTCAATTTGTACGTCTCTATCTACATTATTCCGTGATTTATTTACTTTTCAAATTTATACTGACTTTTTGGCCACCCGGTATATAAGCATATATAGAAAACGACGGACATATGTCTAATACACTGAAGTGTCAAAGAAACTGGTATAGGAATGCGTATTCAAAAACAGGAATATGTCAGCCTGCAGAATACGGCGCTGCGGTCGGGAACGCCGTATAAGACGACAGGTGCCTGGGGCGGTTGTTAGGTCGGCTGCCGCTGCTACAGTGGCAGGTTATCAAGACTTAAGTGAGTTTGAACGTGGTGTCACAGTCGGCGCACTACCGACGGGACACAGCATCTCCGAGGTGGCCATCAAGTGGGGATTTTCCCATATGAGCATTTCACGAGCGTACCGCAGTATCAGGAATACGGAATCAAATCTTCGACATCGCTGCGGCCGGAAAAAAAGATCCTGCAATAACGGGACCAATGACGACTGAAGACAACCGTTCAACGTCACAGAAGCGCAACCCTTCCGCAGTTTGCTGCAAATTTCAGTGCTGGGCCATCAAAAAGTGTCAGCGTGCGAACCATTCGACGAAACATCACCGATATGGGCTTTCGGAGCCGAAGGCCCTCTCGTCTACCCTCGATGACTGCACGACACAAAGCTTTACGTCTCGCCAGATCTCGTCAACACCGACACTGGACTGTCGATGACTGGAAACATGTTGCCTGGTCCGACGAGTCTCGTTTCAAATTGTATCGAGCGGATCGACGTGTACGGCTATGGAGACAACCTCACGAATCCATGGACTTCGCATGTCAGCAGCGGGCTGTTCAAGCTGATACGTCTAGATACGAATTTGATGACAGCTGACACGTACGTAAGCATCCTGTCAGATCACCTGTATCCATTCACGTCCATTGTCGATTGCGACGGACTTGGGCAATTCCAGCAGGGCAATGCGTCACCCCACACGTCCAGAATTGCTAAGGCTAAGTCCAGAAACACGCTTCTGAGTTTAAACACTTCCGCTGGCCACCGAACTCCCGAGACATGAACATTACTGAACACATCTGGGATACCTTGCAAGGTGTTATTCTCTAACCCCTCGTACTATTACTGATTTATGGACTGCCGTGCAGGATTCGTGGTGTGAATTTCCTCCAGCACTACTTCAGAGGTTAGTCGAGTCCATGTGTAATGCCACTTCCTCGGACGAGAAATAAAAATAAAAAATTAGCTCCTAATACCCGAAAGATTTCCCCCAAGTCCCAAATTGCCAGAAAAGTGAATAAGCGAACGAAGTTCCATTTATCACTATTATTAGGACAATAACAGGTAATTAAATCAGGAATCCAAGACTTGACAATTTAGCAATCTACTAAAGAGAGATAAAATTTCAGTAAAATTACAATCATAATAAATCGCAAAATTAGCGTAAATTAACATTCGCAAAGTAGAACCAACGATCCCAAAGAATACTCCGTGTGAGTACTCTTTGGGAATCGTGAGTAATGACTAAGTATAATTCAATGCATTGTCACTACGTTACGAGAGTTAGCCGAAGCAGGTCATATATTTAAATGCTCGTACATGTAGGCGCGCTTAGATTGTTTTTGAGATTGAATAATTGCGATCTATTATGACGCAGTAATACGATCTTCTGACTTCAAATATCACGGCATTAGGATTTGAACGGAGGACTTTTACCTGCTAGAATAAAGTGAACTTTTAACTAGATAATTGAACTAAACATTACTTAGACAGTGATTTAGGCAACGAACACTGATAGACAATTTTCATTTATAATAGCCAGTGGCTTATGGAACTTCAGTGATAGGTCCGAAACATATAATGTAAATCCCCCCCAACACCTGGGAAAGTTTTCTTCTCAAGGCTCGGTTAGGAAGTGACTGATATTGTGCAATAAAACACCCTCTCGTGCCAAGTCGCGCATTTGTGATTTTAAATTCTATTCAATTATTGACCTGAAGATCCCGAGTAATAATTACGCGCAGCGATAATATTTGACTGTAGCGCTCGGCGCTTGTGTAGAATCTTTGACTCAAATAACAAGCCCACTGTTACGATTTCTTAGATACTTGAAATCCTTGTAGGGAATTTGTTGTGGATGTGTGACTGTATTGGTTTTATCATTAATATTTGATCATTGATCAGTTAAACATCGATTACGAACGTAATTACGATTCTTGGTGAAGTAAATATCTCACGCACGTCGACATTTCGGTTCAGCACTGTTATTTTGTGTAACGTCGTCTTCGTAACTTGATAACGATCTCAACACTCTACCGACTGTCGCCGAGTTTTAGCCGAGGCCAAGTAAAAATCAAACCAAATCATCAAGAAGAAGAGGCGTTATACATGCCACGTCGTGTTGCGGCACTTCTGCGCGCTCACGGGGACCGTACACGATATTAGGCAGGTGTACCAGTTTCTTTGGCTCTTCGGTGTATTAAGTTATTGTATTCAATGATGGCTGTCTTGAGTTCGGTTTTTCCTCGTAAATCAGCAAGTGCTCTCAGATCGGGGGTTGAAGAAGGCGTATTGGGAGAAATAGTTAGTATAAATTTTCCAGTATGTTTCGAAGTTAATTTTTGCCAACGTTTTAATCTCTTTCTTATCCACAGCCCAGCACACAGGAATGCAGAATTGTGCGCATTGAAAAACAACATAACTTTGAGGTTAACGTATTCTGCAGTAAAGAAATAGTGTAACATCGAGTTGTCTGTACTTGAGGTGAATGTCACTGTTTTGACCATTATGTTCGGCTCACGAGTCGAATGAGAGCTCTTTCCATCTTCGACACAGTGTGTGGCGCAAAGGGGACGTCATGTGTCGATGGAGTCCCGTAACCCGACAACGAGACCACACTCCAATCGGATTTTTGTATTTTTTTAATTTTACTTATTTATTCTTTTTTGTGTCTATAGTATCTGGTGAAGTTCAGAATTCAAACATCGATCAACCGAAGAATTTTGATGTAACTCTCAAAAATTCTCGAGAAAATAGAATTTAGAGTTTTCCGAGCGTCTTCAGTAGCTTAATGTGAGGTCGAGTTTTCGACAGGCACCACAGCTCTGCAGTGGAATGTTCACCTGCTGCCTGGGAGGGCATGGGTTCGATAACTAGCCGATGCGAATTTTCGAGCAATGTTCTAGAACCATTTCCGTGAAGCACAAAATACGTAAAGGTGGTCGCGACTGGTAATCGCTGGTTCGAGTCTCGTTTCTATAATTTTTTTTTTTTTTGCTTTTTTGGTTCAGTTCCAATACACACGACGTTTAAATTTGAAATTCATAAAATATTTGCTAATTACCACATACTTGTCATTTTTAGGAAAAAATGCACGTTTCTTATTTCTAGTTACATATAGTACACAAAAAATCCAATTTTAATTGCAAATACAAATTATTAATTGCTGATATTTTATAAAAGGCCAACTTACCGCCCGCCGCTTCGTTCGCGTAGACTTTGTGGCGTGCACGGCTTTCTTTTGTTTTCTTAATACAGTTTTCATAACCGGCCGGAGTGGCCGTGCGGTTCTCGGCGCTACAGTCTGGAGCCGAGCGACCGCTACGGTCGCAGGTTCGAATCCTGCCTCGGGCATGGATGTGTGTGCTGTCCTTAGGTTAGTTAGGTTTAATTAGTTCTAAGTTCTAGGGGACTGATGACCTCTGAAGTTAAGTCGCATGGTGCTCAGAGCCATTTGAACCATTTGAACGGTTTTCATATTGGTCACAAATTGCCCCGACGCCGTTCTAAACTTTTCACGCTAATCAGGTGCATATACGCACGGTCTGCTCCGAATGTACTTCTGACCAAAAATTGACTCTAGTAGCTGGAGTCCAATGTTTCTGTTCATGACGTCTTTTGCGCTCATGCGGAGATATTTCCATAAAAAACTTTAATCCCCTAACACATTTTTTTACATCTAACGAGAAGTGAAACACCAGTTTTCACACACTATTTTTTAATAAAAAGAAATATGCTCATAAAAATCTTCATCTCCTGTTTCACCCCCTTACGGGTAGAATTAAAAAAAAAAAAAAACTGTGATGGACGATTGTTTTCATTTCAGTGGGCCCCCACCTTCTATGAGGCCGAAGAACGACATTTTTTACTGTAGGTCTTTTTACTGCGCTGTTCATTTATTTAGCCGTAGTAATATAAGTTACACGACGAACTCGTTTCATCGGTTTGTCACCACCAGGTGACGACGTGGTCCACACGGCGTCTCTGCGTGCAGACGTCGGCTGTCTCATTGCGATGGCACGTGCACTCTATTTGCATGTTTACTTTTCATTTGCGTGATCTTGCACAGCTATTTTTTCACAGATTTTCAGAAAGCTTCGGCTCCAGCGACGCTATATGCTTATGAATAACGAAATCGTATCTTCACAAAACTAAAACCGGCATTTACCCTCCAAAATGGCATATGGACGACAGACCAGCTAGACCGTACTCCTCACCTCATAATGGCAAACCGCCGAAGCGAGATCTTCGTGCATCTTATAAGACTACGAGTAAATAAATGAATATTGCAGCAGAAAACTTGTACATAAAATAACATTTCTTTTTACTTCTAACAGAGAAGTCAAATGCAAATATTCATAGACTCAGCTTCGAAAGGCGTAAAACTTTTTAATCCCCTATTTCATCGCCTTAGAGGGTTGACTTTCCAGAAACACTGGAACAAGTATTTATTTTCAACTCAGAAGTCAAATACCAGTTTTTATAGATGTAGCTTTAAACATGTTTTAAAAGTTCCTTTAATAGTGATTTATTTTTAAAAAAACTCTCACTCATTATTTTACCTCCTTAGAGGTTGAATTTCCAAAAATGCTGAAACATGTATTTCTTTATTTCTAAAGAAGAAACCAAATGCCTGTTTTCGTAGTCCTAGCTTCAAGAAACCTTTCATCCCCTATACCGCACCCTTAGGAGCGTAATTTAGGAAACTTCCTTCTTAAACACTGCCTCCAAATTTCGAGTTTCTACTGATAGTGGTTTGGGCTGGGCGAAATGAAACAGTGAGTGAGCCAGTCAGTCGGTAAAAAACTGTTAAGAAAGGTGGTTACATTATGAAAACACTAAAAGTTAATTTTGTTTCATTTTTGTGTATTTTACGCTTCACGGAAATGCTCATAAATCTTGCACTTCCATTTAAAAATTTTCTATCTGCTAGAAATCGGATCCAGGAGCTCCAAGTGGAAGGGTAGCATTCTGCCCCAGAGCCGACTGCCTATCGAGCTACAAACCTCACATGAGGCTATTAAAGCCTGTCCGAAATCTTCAATATCGATTTTCTCGAAATTGTTTTAGAGTTTCATCGTACTGTTTTTGATGATTGGTATTTGAGTTCTGATCTTGACGTTCGATAAATACAGGGTGAGTCAAAGAGGACTTTACAGCACTGGAATGATATAGAAATTTATTGAGATACCGTCCAGAATCGGTGGAAGCGCCATTTTGTGGTTAACAACCTCAATTTTCACACACGTAATGCATCAGTAGCCACTCGACCACGAGGAGCGGCCCTGTACTGCGCAGTTAACACGGCTGCTCTCGCTGATACGGAGGCGTGCTCGCTGTGTGTTTTGCTTTCACGAAAGGATTTCTGCAACAACTGTTCAGGGTAAATTTCGCACAGAATACGATAAAGAACGTCGAAGCAGGCCTACAATTTACACTTGCCTCAATAAATTTGTCGAGACGGGTTATTCACCGGAAAATGATCAAATCAATACGTCGCCTGTGCACTGTGTATATCTGGATACACTTCAGAGCTTTATAATTCCACAGGCCAAGGAAGATGACAGAGACGGGGTGGTTTACTACCAGCAAGACGGTGCATCACCTCATTTTCTCACGGAAGTTCGAGGTCTCCTCGATAATCGATAATCGCGCTCCCAGGTCGCTGGATTGGCCTTGAAGAGCAAATCGCATGCCCACTTCGTTCACCAAACTTGGCACCACTCCATTTCTTTCTCTGGAGTTTCATTTGTGTGTGTGTTAGTGTATGTGTGTGTGTGAGAGAGAGAGAGAGAGAGAGAGAGAGAGAGATTTCTAACGGGACATGCTGTTCTAGTACTACTGTTCCGCAACAGTAGTTGACGATACCAGTATTATTTTTCGAATTTAGAACTGGTCAACATTATTTCAGTTGCTGTTCCAAAAACTTTCATATAATTTTATACGCAGTATGTTATATTTCAAGCTAAAAGTTATAAAAATGAATTACTTTATAAAATGTTTTAGTCTCGATGTTATAACCGATAAGTACTAGTTATGAATGTAGTCTAAAAATTATTTTTTTAGAAACATTTGAAATTACGAATTACTGGCGCACTTAAAATTTCTATTATTAATCACGCAATACTGTACTGATTACTATGTCATTTATTATATGATTTCTTCCTTTCTGGAACGTGGGGTCGGCCATGTTACTGTCGATTTGGCAGTGTTAGTTGCAGAGGGTGCTCACATGCCCTTCTTCGCGCCATCATTTAAGAAATTATAATCGAAAGTAATAATGTAACAAACTAGCAGAAATTCACTTGTTAAGAAAAACTGTAAACCCTTTCGAATACGGTTATCCGCAGAGTGTGAGAGAGTCGTAAACATGCCTCAGATGTGCTCGGACGTATTTTTGTGTTTTGTGCGAACAATGCAACTTCGGGTTTGTTAACGTGAAAAATCAAAAGACTGTACGATACACTAAAATGTGACAAAATACATCCACGTACAAACAAAAATTCCCCAACAACAATCTTCAAATTTATTTAGTTCAATTCAACCGTGAGGACCAAAAACGTGAGAATTTCAGCTTCAAGAATCACACCCCTAGACAAGAGGAACTCGAGCCAACTCTACACCACAAGCTAAGTAAACTGCAAAGTTTATTGTAATCTTCGGTCCTCTCAAATTTTTCGTGGAAGGCTTTGCTTATTGTGGACAATAGTTCGAAGTAGGAAGGAGGGATTAGATAACTCTGTGTGTGTGTGTGTGTGTGTGTGTGTGTGTGTGTGTGTGTTCCTCCCCTACCAAACAATTTAGCCAACCCGAAAAATCGAATCCACACTGCCGCTGCACAAGTTACATCCGATTTGCTACAACAAGTCTGGGAAGAAACTGATTACCGATGGGAAGTTTGCCGCGTCTCATCGAACAAAACTGATACTTGACACTGTCGTGTGGAACTTGAGGTTGTTCGGTACGAAATGATCCATCAGTCGCATCAGTAAATTGTTGTTGTTGTTGTAATCTTCAGTCCTGAGACTGATTTGATGCAGCTCTCCACGCTACTCTATCCTGTACTTACTGCAGTACTTACTGCAACCTATATCCTTCTGAATCCGTTGACTGTATTCATCTCTTGGTCTCCCTCTACGCTTTTTACCCTCCACGCTGCTCTCCAATGCTAAATTTGTGATCCCCTGATGCCTGAGAACATGTCCTACCAACCAGTCCCTTCTTCTTGTCAAGTTGTGCCACAAACTCCTCTTCTCCCCAATTCTATTCAATACCTCCTCATTAGTTATGTGATCTACCCATCTAATCTTCAGCATTCTTCTGTAGCATCACATTTCGAAAGCTTCTATTCTCTTCTTGTCCAAACTATTTATCGTCCATGGCTACACTCCATACAAATACTTTCAGAAACGACTTCCTGACACTTAAATCTATACTCGATGTTAACAAATTTCTCTTCTTCAGAAACGCTTTCCTTGCCATTGCCAGTCTATATTTTATATCTTCTTTACTTCGACCATCAGCAGTTATTTTCTCCCCAAATAGCAAAACTCCTTTACTACTTTAAGTGTCTCATTTCCTAATCTAATTCCCTCAGCATCACCCGACTTAATTCGACTACATTCCATTATCCCCGTTTTGCTTTTGTTGATGTTCATCATATATCCTCCTATCAAGACACTGTCCATTCCGTTCAACTGCTCTTCCAAGTCCTTTGCTGTCTTTGACAGAATTACAATGTCATCGGCGAACCTCAAAGTTTTTATTTCTTCTCCATTTATTTTAATACATACTCCGAATTTGCCTTTGGTTTCTTTTACTGCTTGCTCAATCAGTAAATTATCACACTAAATTTCTGTATGATTCGAAAGCTGTAAAGTCCTTTTTGATTCACCTCGTATAAAATATTACAGATCTCCGACTGCCGTGTCCTCTTGTTCAGAGTACTGTCCCTGCGTATCCAGCGACAGAGTCACGTGCGTGCGCCGCTTAACCCCTGCCTCCGGAAGCCGTCGCGTAACCAGGAGACAATGTCGCAATGGCATGAATAGCGGGATCGTCCGCCGCGAGTCAGCAGCAGTCAGCAGGTCAGGTCAGCGGAGGTTCCCTGGGGACGGGACGAGCGGCACGGCGGCCAGTTTGCGAAGCGGCGCCCCCTGAATTGGCTTTAAATGCCCGCGGCCGCACGTGAGCACCCGGCGGTTCCCGGCTGAATGGCCGACGGGTCAACAGGACAAAAGGCAAAAGGCGCCCGCCTTAACGACACCGGCAGACGGGGGCCTGTGACGTAGGCAGCTCTGCCGAGTCCGACGGCCGGCTGGGCTGCATAACCGGCAGGCGCCGCCTCATGGGTGCGGCCGCACTGTAGAAGGGCTGTTGTTGAAACATATGTGTGTCTTCTTTAAATAATTACTAAAGTATAGTGATAAATTCCATAAGTAACAGAAAGTGGGATTAATAGTTATTTATTCAGTGTCGAAAATTGACTTCATCTCGTTGTGTAAACACTGTGCCCGATTTGGGCTGGCGGCCGTTTTATTAAGCGAAACAATTTATTGTTATAACAGACTTTGTCTGATAAAAGGATTCCAAAAGTAATTATTCTCTTTGCTTTTCCCCCAAACTGTATGATTCGGAGAAAAATAGTTCGATACTTAAGCACTGGGTTGAGCACGGTTAAAATCTCGCTCCGAGAGTCGGTGGTTTGGAGTGTTAGAGCTGCGTGATTTTGTGGCGGTGTTGCTGCCGCTACTTCTTACACTGTTCTGACATTCCGAACCGCAGATCTTCCGTCTTTACAGTGGTAAAACTTAAACGTTCTGGTACCGTATTGACGAGAACGCGAAAGTACCGTTGCACACAATTTATTGTTGTCTGCGGTCCAAAGACTGGTTTGATGCAGCTCTCCATGGTACTCTTTCCTCTGCAAGCATCTTCATATCCTAGAAACTGCTGCAACTTAAATCCTCCTCAATTTGATTACTGTATTCATCTCTTGGTCTCTCTCTAACATTTTTACCGCCCTCCCGCCCTTCCACGCTCCTCTCCAGTACAAATTTGGTGATCCCTTGATGTCTTACAATGTATCCTACCAACCGATATCTTCTTCTAGTCAGGCTGCGCCACAAATTTCTTTTCTTCCCGATTCTATTGAGGACCACCTCATTCGTTACGTGATCCACTTATCTACCCTTCAGCATTCTTCTGCAGCACCATATTTCAACAGCTTCTATTCTCTTCTTGTCCAAACTTTCTATAGCCGATGTTTCACTTCCATACGTGACTACTGTGCACACAAATACCTTCAGAAAAGATTTAAAGCTATACTCGATGATAAAAAATTTGTCTTCTTCAGAAACGCTTCTCTTGTCATTGACAGTCTACATTTTATGTTCACTATACTCCGACCATCATTGTTATTTTGCTGCCAAAATAGCAAAACTCATCTATTTGTTTATGTGACTTGTTCCCTAATCTAATTCCCTTAGCATCCCCTGATTTATTATGACTACATTCCATTATCCTCGTTTTGCTTTTGTTCATCTTATAGCCTATTTTAAGACACTGTCCATTCCGTTCAACTGCTCTTCCAGGTCCTTTGCCGTCTCTGACAAAATTACAATATCATCGGCAAACATCAAGGTTCAAATGGCTCTGAGCACTATGGGACTTAACATCTGAGGTCATCAGTCACCTAGAACTTAGAACTACTTAAACCTAACTAACCTGACACCACAAACATCCATGCCCGAGGCAAGGATTCGAACCTGCAACCGCAGCGGTGGCGCGGTTCCAGACTGAAGCGCCTATAACCGCCTCTGCGGCCGGCCGGCAAACATCAAGGTCTTTATTTATTATCCCTGGACTGTAATTTCTACTCCAAAGTTTTATTTGTTTCTTTGACTGCTTGCTCAACATACACATTGAATAACATTGGGAATAGGCTACAAACCTGTCTAAAACCCTTCTCAACCACTGCTTACCTTTCATGCCCTTCGGCTCTTATAACTGCCATTTGGTTCTTGTACAAATAGTAAATAGCCTTTCGCAGCATTGTCAAAAGCTTTTCCTAAGTTTACAAATGCAATAAACGTAGCCGGCCGGTGTGGCCCTGCGGTTCTAGGCGCTACAGTCTGGAACCCCGCGACCGCTACGGTCACAGGTTCGAATCCTGCCTCGGGCATGGATGTGTGTGGAAGTCCCATAGTACTCAGAGCCATTTGAACGAATAAACGCAGGTTTGCCTTTCCTTGACCTATCTTCTAAGATAAGTTGTAGGGTCAATTTTGCCTCACGTGTTCGAACGTTTCTACGGAATTCAAACTGATCTTCCCCGAGGTCGGCTTGTACCACTTTTTCCATTCGTCTGTAAAGAATTCGTGTGAGGATACTCCGCCTGCTCACCAGATGGTAGAGTTTTGTCATGGCTGACTCTCCGAAGGGAATGTTGTCTACTCCCGAGGCCTTGTCTCGACTTATATCTTCCAGTGCTCTGATCTTTACCTATCTCCACAACCAGTTCCATAATACTTCCCTGGAGTACATCTACTCTGTTTACTGGTTCCACCCGTCTTTCCTTAGGACTGGTTTTCCATCTGAGCACTTCATATTCATATAAGTGGTTCTCTTTTCTCCAAACGCCTCTTTACTTTTCATGTTGGCGGTATCCATCTTTTGCCTAGTGATATATCTTTCTAAACCCTTACGGTGTTCCTCTAACTATTCCTGCTTAACCATTTTGCACTTCCTATCAATATCAGTTTTAGACATTTCTATGCCGTTTCGCCTGCATCGTTTGCAGCATTTTTATACCTTCTGTTTCCATCATTAAATTCAGTATCCCTTGTGATACCCGAGGATTTCTGCTAACCCTCCTTTTTTGACATACTTGATCGTCTGCTACCTTCACTATTTCATCTCTTAAAGCTACCCATTCTTGTTCTAATGTATTACTTTCTCCTGTTCTTGTCACTAGATCCAAAATGCTCCCTCTGAAACTCTCTGCAACCTTTCAGTTTACCCAGGTCCCTCCTCCTTAAATTCCTATCTTTTTGCAGATTTAGCAGTTTCTTCACTTTTAGTCTACAGTTCATATCTGATAAATTGTGGTAAGAGGCCATATCTGCCCCTGCAATTGTGTTACTATTTAAAATCTTGTCCCGAACTCTCTGTCTTACTATTATATAATTGATATGAATGTCTCCAGGTCTCTTCCACGTATACAAGCTTCTTTTGTGATTCTTAAACCAAGTGTTAGATATGATTACACAGTGTGAGCAAAATTCTACCAGGCGGATTCCCCTTTCATTTCTTTCCCCCAGTCGATATTCGTCTGCTGTTTTTCCTTCTCCTCCTCAAATGGTTCAAAATGGTTCAAATAGCTCTGAGCACTATGGGACTTAACGTCTGACGTCATCAGTCCCCTAGAACTTAGAACTACTTAAACCCAACTAACCTAAGGACATCATACACATCCATGCCCGAGGCAGGATTCGAACCTGCGACCGTAGCATCAGCGCGGTTCCAGACTGTAGCGCGTAAAACACCGGCCGGCTCCTTCTCCTCCTTTCCCTACTATCAAATTCCAGGACCCCATTTCTTTTATCAAACATTTCTTCAATCTCTTCGTCATCTGTGGAGCTAGACTGTGGTAGGTGTCGGCAGTGTGCCTATCTTGGCCACAATAATGCGTTCACTATGCTGTTTGTAGTAGCTTACCCGCGCTCCTATTTTTTTATTCATTATTAAACCTACTCCTACATTACCCCTATTTGATTTTGTATTTATAACGCTATATTCACCTGACCAGAAGTCTTGTTCCTCCTGCCACCGAACTTCACTAATTCCCACTATATCTAACTTTAATGTATCCATTTCAGTCTTCAAATTTTCTAACCTACTTGTCCGATTAATGGATCTAACATTCCACGCTCCGATCCGCAGAACGCCAGTTTTCTTTCTCCTGATAACGACGTCCTCCTGAGTAGTCCCCGTCCGGAGATCCGAATGGGGGACTATTTTACGTCCGGAATATTTTACCCAAGAGGACGCCATCATCATTTAACCATACAGTAAAGCTGCATGCCCTCGGGAAAAATTACGGCTGTAGTTTCCCGTTGCTTTCAGCCGTTTGCAGTACCAGCACAGCAAGGCCGTTTTGGTTAGTGTTACAACGCCAGATCAGTCAATCATCCAGACTGTTGCCCCTGCAACTACTGAAAAGGCTGCTGTCCCTCTTCAGGAACCACACGTTTGTCTGGCCTCTCAACAGATACCCCTCCGTGGCGGTTGCACCTATAGTATGGCTAACTGTATGGCTGAGGCATGATAGCCAATGTCCATAGTTCATGGGGTTAATTTATTACGGAGATGAAATTTTATATTTGACTGACACCTTCCGGCTATATTTTAACATACCTTTGTCACAACGTGTAATCCAGTTATTCGTAGTTCCCTCAGAAGAATACGTTTTTATAAACGTTGGAAAAATGGTGAAACGTTTTTAAATAACCTTTCAATTTGCAACTGATCGGATGTTCACTACTTCTGCAAGTACATTTCATTGTACAGTTGCTGCTCCAGCCATGTACAGAATTACAAAGTTGAAGTGGCTTTAAAGTCAGGCGGCGGGAGAGTAAGATATCGGAGGAGCTAAGAAACGGACGCAAGAAAGAATTATAATTCCACTTAAAATATGACAACTTGGTAAAAGACAGGTGGAAATGATAACGAATCCTACCACTGTACAAGTTCCTTATGTATTTGAACTGATTTAGAATAAGAGCTCTCGTAGTATTTATCGACATCGTGAATAAAAATTTACGACGTTTTCTTAAGTAGAGCCAACAGGCGAAGTCGAAATCACTGCGCTTCAAAAATATTACTGGATTCTGAGTGAAATGTATGGTATTATTTGGTTATTAGAGACTATAATAATTTACCAAATGGTTCAAATGGCTCTGAGCACTATAGGACTTAACTTCTGAGGTCATCAGTCCCCTAGAACTTAGAACTACTTAAACCCAACTAACCTAAGGACATCACACACATCCATGCCCGAGGCAGGATTCTGCGACCGTAGCGGTCACGCGGTTCCAGACTAACTTCTAGAACCGCTCGGCCACACAGGCCGACAATAATTTACCAAGTGAGCAATTTGCAAACAACCATTTCGATCGAAGTTCGCATAGTAGAATAATGTATGAAGAGATTATCAGTTTTAGCTTCAGCTTTAAAACAAGATGAGCCGGCGGAAGTGGCCGTGCGATTAAAGGCGCTGCAGTCTGGAACCGCAAGACCGCTACGGTCGCAGGTTCGAATCCTGCCTCGGGCATGGATGTTTGTGATGTCCTTAGGTTAGTTAGGTTTAAGTAGTTCTAAGTTCTAGGGGACTGATGACCTCAGCAGTTGAGTCCCATAGTGCTCAGAGCCATTTTGTGAACAAGATGGTAAACATTCAGATGAAAGGAGGAAGAAAAGTAACTGAGAAGTGAATGTCTAGTCAGCATTAAACTGACTGTAAGCACGGTCGTGAGAATGAATGATGTTACGCCGGGAGGTCATCGCCGGCACGCCAGACGGTAACGCCCCATCGTGCCTCTTCGTTAGCAGTCTCTGCGTAGTTCACTCAGACACCACCTGTCACTGCAGTCAGTAGCGGTCGCTAGGACCACAAGTGATACTTGCGTTTGTCTATTCTCAAGAAGGGTGAATATTGCGTATGTCGGCCTTTGCTTGCGACACATCTGTTTAACTGCACTTGTCGATGATCACGCATAAAGGACTACAAGAATTCCCAGACGAAAGTTAGGTTTTTGTACTTGTCTCGTCGTAATAAAACTCATTAATACGAGTTCTTCGATTGTTTGTCTAGCGAAGTATGCAGAATTCCTGGTCACAGCAACTAACACCGGCAACTCCCGTTGTAGAGATAGTTCCAGCAGACGTCAACAGGTGGCAGGACGAGCTCAAGTTCGATAGAGAGCCTGTATAGGGAGAGAGTGGCCATAGGTGAAGTTGCCCGTGATTGGTTGATTAGCTTTGGCGCCATTTTTCTGCCAAACGTCTCTCGCGCTTCCTATGTTCGCCGTGCTTTTGAGGTGAATTGAAGTTCAGAGGACTTTTGGAAACGATTAAAAGGTATTTGAATTATTGACAGACTTGTTATGCGTTGTGCATGCATGTTCGATTTAGTTGTATATCGTTTTTAGTACGGAATCAGCGTTTGCGAAATACGAGTTGAAATAATGAAGCGTCTTGTGATGAAGTCGGTAGGCCTACATGTTTCAAGTAAACACGTTAGTAATTGTACAGTATTGTTTTTGACATCTGTCATTCGTTCTGCAGACGTTCGTAAACGATGGCAGGTTGTGCCGCATTTGGTTGTTCCAATAGAGGCGAAGGTGGATTTCGGATTTCAGCATTTCCACGCAATGAAGAAAGAAGAAAGCAGTGGGCAGTCGCAGTCAACAGGCCTTACATAAATCAAACGGGAGCCACGTGGAAACCAACCAAGTACTCTTATCTGTGCGAAGGAAGTCGTTTTTGCTTTTTACTACATATAAAAAATGGCTCTGAGCACTATGGGACTCAACTGCTGAGGTCATTAGTCCCCTAGAACTTAGAACTAGTTAAACCTAACTAACCTAGGAACATCACAAACATCCATGCCCCAGGCAGGATTCGAACCTGCGACCGTAGCGGTCTTGCGGTTCCAGACTGCAGCGCCTTTAACCGCACGGCCACTTCGGCCGGCTTTTTACTACATATAAAACAACTTGCAATATACATAGTTAAATTTGAAAACAGACCTGTAAATTGGCTGTGTCAAACTTTATTTCGTTCCGAATCAGAACACTAGGCATTATTTTGGTTTCAGTATTATTGCCTGGAACCGCGCGACTGCTACGGTCGCAGGTTCGAATCCTGCCTCGGGAATGGATGTGTGTGATGTCCTTCGGTTAGTTAGGTTTAAGTAGTTCTAAGTTCTAGGGGACTGATGACCTCAGATGTTAAGTCCCATAGTGCTCAGAGCCAACCATATTATTGCCTGACTGTTGACGCAGGCAGGTTGTAAGCACGTTTTCCGCAGTTGTCCTGGTTCTGAAACATTATTCGTAGTGAATAATTGTAGGTACTCTTGAAGACAGTTTTTAATATGCCTACTTACTGTGGCTTAGAAGGGATACGCCAGTTTTCTTGTTATATTTGGTCGTTATTACAGTAGCCTACATTTAACATACAAAGAGTTTGAAGACGTGACATGAAGTACAAATACGTCTCAAACTTTTTGCATGTCACAAGTAATCAACTGCTTACGACTTTCATTCATCTGACGTAATACAGGTGCGTTAAATCTTTAGCGTTATGCACTTCCGATACAAAACAAATGCTATACACTATATTTTTTTTATTTACGTTACTTTCATTGCAATATGTCTAGTAAACGGACTTTAAAGGAGATAAATGCAAGTAACGAATAATTTTTACAGCCACCGTATCAAATTTTCCTGTGCTGTACGTAGTAGGCTACTATGAGTATATTATAGCTGCAAAGAAAGGCAAAGGCATTTAACGACTGATTTCGCCATATTGTCTTGTGCTTTTGATTCGGTGAGTGTGTACTCCACTACTGGCCATTCAAAAGCGCCGCTCGCAGTTGGGCAGAAAAATGGCCGCCGTATCGTCCGGTTGGCCACTCCCTCCCCCCCTATACCGGCTCTCTAAAGTTCTCTCGAAGACCCACAAGTGGCCAGCGGCTACGCGCCACCACCCGTTGCGTCCAAATGTGTGGCAGAAGTTAAAGTGGCAGAAATGGCAGCTCCAGATGGCCAACCGCTGGAAAATCCAGCATCTTTGACGCTGGTCGGGCGATGTAAGAGCCATTCACGTCAGCTTAGTTCCCCAGCAGGTGTTGGCGCAACGGAAAGAGTACAAAACGGTAGAATGAGGGTGGTGGTGTCGAGTTCTCATCTCGAAAGTTTTTTTACTTTCAATTTTTACGTTACTTGCACTTCAAGTAAAACGAATTAGTGTTCACTATATTGTATTTATTAATATCTTCGTCAAAAGCATGAAAACGAAAGGGAAAGGAAAATCTGGGACTGCAAACAAACTTACAGGAAAGAGGTGTAAGGCACGCAGGAGAACTTGGTATAAAAAATTAGACGCTTTTATTATTTTACAGTCGGTGACTTATATACAAGCTGTATCGTCATATTGATACTAAAAACAGGGGAAACAGTACCTCCTTAGCATCCTGAACACGTTACAAACGCCGCATTTTTACACTTACGCAATTGTTTACATAGAAAGACGAACTTGGTTTCCCTTCTCAAAAGGTTCTCTCTCGTGGCACAGTTTGACAGCAGACTATGCGTAACGCATTATGTTGCCGAGTATTGGTAGGGATATGTGATGACGTACACTCTACGGCAAAAGAAAAACGACGCACCGTGAGCGATTTACCCGAATGGGCAGAGATCTGTACGTGAAATGTATACGTATAGGCGAACTAATAATTGCAATTTGGGAAACTTTTGACGATTTATCCAGGAGGAAGTGGTTCACAAACTGAGCCAGTCAATTAACGCTTTGGTCCACCTATCGCCCCTAATGCAACCAGTTATTTGACTCGGCATTGATTGACAGACTTGTCGGATGTTCTCCTGCGGGACGTCGTGCCAGATTCTGCACAAATGGCGCGTCAGGTCGTCAAAATCGCCAGGTGGTTGGAGGGCGCGGCCCACAACGCTACAAACGCTCTATACTGGGCAGAGATCCGGCGTCGTTGCTGGCCAAGATAGTGTTTAGCTAGCACGAAGACGGGCAGTAGGAGCTCGCGTCAGGTGCGGGCGGGCATTATCTTGCTGGAATGTAAGCCCAAGAGAGAGCGGCCACGGAGGAGAACAGAGCGGGGGACGGAGTACGGTCGAGGTACCGCCGTGCTGGCAGGGCACCGCGGGCACCGACCAAAGCGCCGCTGCCAGGGAGTGAGGCGCCGCCCCAGACCACGACCCCCGGCTGCCGGCTGTCGGCTGTCGGGCGACAGTCAGGTCCGTATCCCGCCGCTGTCTGCCGCGCCTCCGGACACGTCTTCGCTCATCATTAGCGCTACGCTCGAGGTGGGACTCGAGACTCGCGACCATTCCATTCAATGGGATACGAGGCCACTGTTGGTAACCCACTGTTTCGCGTGGGCGGTCACGCGGTCAGCACGCGCCCACACCCGCCCACCACCCTCGTCACCTGAGGCCCGTGGTGCACCGCACCTGCCTCGGTCCCAGCGCCGTTTTGTCACGTCAGCGCTGCAACAGTTCACAAACTGAGCCGTCTCCACTCTCGGCCCGAGAGTCGATCATCGTGCCCTTTTGGGCATTAGGACAACGACTGCACTGTTTTCCGCGTCCCCCCTACCCCTCCACTGCCACTGCTGCCACCTTCCGCATCGCGTCAGTGTCAAGTTCGGCACGCAGGGGAAGCAGAGCGCGGACTGGCCGGGACCGCTGGCGGCGCGCACCGACTGCCGGATCGAAGGCTGCGGTCACGAGGGTGCGCGACCCCGTCGAAACCGGATCCTGCAAGTTCCAATTTGAGTGCGTTTCAATTCGAGCAGAGAAACCTCCACCATTGTGAAACCTCGCGATTCTCCAGTAACTTGCGTTCGTGACGCTGCTCGCAGTGTCGCCGGGGCGAAGAGCAGCGCGTGGAGTGCTCGGGGGAGGCGGGTCAGTTTGTTAAGTTCAACCAGCGGTATTTTCCTGCCTGGTGGCCGCTAACGCCCCACTTACCGGCACTGGGGGTCGCTGTATGTAACGCCAGTGTACGTTTCCTCGCTTTGCCGCAACTCGCTGGTCAGCCGTGTAAGTTTGACAGGTATCTTGTTTGTAGGTTGGTTAGCGATTCTTCTACCTCGGTGGTAGTCACTCCTTTCTCGTTCCGGGCGCTCTAAGCACAGTTTTCTGTGGGCCAAGTCCAGATCGCCGGCGTATTTTTATCTCTTTGCATGTGGTTTATCGGACGTCAGGTAGCGTCACGAAGATTATCATTAGTCGTTAGACTGCCACTAGCTCAAATGGTTCAAATTGCTCAGTGCACTATGGGACTTAACTTCTGGGGCCATCAGTCCCCTAGAACTTAGAACTACTTAAACCTAACTAACCTAAGGACATCACACACACATCCGTGCCCGGGGCAGGATTCGAACCTGCGACCTTAGCGGTCACGCGGTTCCAGACTGAAGCGCCTAGAACCGCTCGGCCACAGCGGCTGGCTTACGGGACTCACCCCAGTTCACCTCTAGTACCGCCATGTCATCATAACGCGCCTGTGCGTAGCATACAAGTACTGCACCATAATCTAAGAATGAAATAAAAAATTAAAGTAGCTTCTCGAAACTGTCATCATATGCTTCACTATATTAACTTTTATATTGTTAAACCTCAAGATGATCAGATGAATATGTTTCCCTACATATATAATTTTAATTTTTTAAAAAATAAGTGGCGCTTAATAATAAAGCTAGAAAGTGAAAAAATTGTTCAGAATGTGCAAATGTATATGACAATCAACTATTACAATTTTTTAGGAAAAATTGAAGGCGCTAAATATTACATTTAGAAAGATAAAAAATTCGTACGAAGCTTCAGTTCCATATAAAAACATTAACTATGTTATCCCATTAATGTACATCATATACTTTTCAAGTAATTTACTGAAAACTAAATCTCGAATAAAAACGTCCTTTTGCAGTAGATTAAGCATCATTTATATTACTGATAGAAAGTTCTGATTACAGCAGCTGATGAAAACCGTTAAATAATATATCTGTAACAAGTTTCAAGGCCTTACTGTAAATATACAATCAATACAAGGTCTCCTGAAGATGTAGTTCAGAAGTCACGTTTTAGTGTCAGTTCCGTTCTAAAATTTCTAGACGACAAAGTTTAGCCCGCCGGTGTGGCCGAGCGGTTCTAGGCGCTTCAGTCTGGAACCGCGCGACCGCTACAAATGGTTCAAATGGCTGTGAGCACTATGGGACTTAACATCTATGGTCATCAGTCCCCTAGAACTTACAACTACTTAATCCTAACTAACCTAAGGACATCACACAACACCCAGCCACCACGAGGCAGAGAAAATCCCTGACCCCGCCGGGAATCGAACCCGGGAACCCGGGCGCGGGAAGCGAGAACGCTACCGCACGACCACGAGCTGCGGGCGCGGCCGCTACGGTCACAAGTTCGAATCCTGCCTCGGGCATGGATGTGTGTGATGTCCTTAGGTTAGTTAGGTTTGAGTAGTTCTAAGTTGTAGGGGACTGGTGACCTCAGAAGTTAAGTCCCATAGTGCTCAGAGCCATTTGAGCCATTTTCGACAAAGTTTAAATGCAGGAGAGCTAAAGCTTTTCCTGTGATCAAAGCCAACTTAACTCCCTTCATAGAAAAATTACGAAGGTTCTAAATTGATTCATGAGAGTGTTATAAAATGTGACGAGAAAGCGGCCATTTAGAGGCTGTTGGCAGGGCATAGAACGGGTGACTGCAGGTGTCGCCTCTGCCGTCCGCTGCGCCAGTAGATAAGTACGGCCCGAGAGGCGGCGACAGGACCTGACTTCGCACACAGCCACCGTAAGACCCGCGCGGGTCAGGCGCCCGAGGGTGACGTCACACCCAGGCTGGTGCTAAACGCCTGCTCCGTAAGAGTAGAGAGTGAACTCGCGAGGAGAATTCACCGAAGTCACTGTTTGTGTCTCGCCCATATTGTTAACAGAGTCGTGTGTCAAGTTTCATGTTGGCGCACACTCCACTGCAGAGTGAAAATCTCATTCTCGCTAATTAACTTTGATTATTAGAAGTCAGAGCGAAAGACCATTGAAATGGGCACTCACCGTAGAAGTCGCTTCTGAACCGCTCGTGGGTGCTGTTTAATATAGAGACATTATAATAATAATAATAATAATAATAATAATAATAATAATTATTATTATTATTATTATTATTATTATTACGAGGATTGGCCAGAAAGTAAGTTCCGACCGGTCGCGAAAAGGAAACCGCAGTGAAAACCAGAAGCATTTTATTTGCAACAGTTAGGTACACCTTCCACCTATTTCTCCACATAATCGCCGCTCCAACTTCGAGTGTTGTCGTGGTGTTTTAACAGCTTTCCAATATTCTCGTCATAGAAAGCAGCCGCCTGGTCTTTCGGCCAGTTATCTGCACTGGTCTGCAGCTCGTTGTCTGCATCATAGCCAGCGGTTCTTGTCAGCAGAGATGAGACTCAGGGAGAGCCAACTACGGAGTGTACTGTGGGTGATCAAACACTTCTCATCGGAAACGCTGCAGGAGCGCCTTCGTTGCCCCTGCAGTGTGCGGCCGAGAGTTCGCACGAATGAGAAACTGCTCGACAGTTGTACTAAGTGGGCTGCATGACGCAGGCGAAATCTAACCGGGCCGTCATACTTGGCGCGAGACGCTATTCCCTACGCAACTGTACGTGCTCACTGTTCACTCAGAACTGAAAAGAGCGACGCGACACGATCGACGGGCATACTGGAGACACTGCCCAACACATCTGTGCAAAGCTTTACCGGATTTTCCTAGTGGTTTCCATTTCGCGACCGATCGGAACTTACTTTCTGGACAACCCTCGTATTATCAGCAATATTGCTATGTTTGTGCACGTGAACTTTTTCTAAGTACATAGTCAGAACTAAAACCTTTCATTTATATTCATAGTTCCTGATCCTGTCGAGTACATAAAGAGTAGAGACATTTCTTTCAGGGAGCAAAAGAAGAATGTGGACTTGCAGACTGGACACTATGACCAGCATGTTGTGCATCGCTTTACTGGCTGACCGCAAAAATAGTTTTCAGGAAACTCACGGTGGGACCTCTAATTTAGTGTGTTTTATTTACATTTGCTTCCCCCCATGAACCATGGACCTTGCCGTTGGTGGGGAGGCTTGCGTGCCTCAGCGATACAGATAGCCGTATCGTAGGTGCAACCACAACGGAGGGGTATCTGTTGAGAGGCCAGACAAACGTGTGGTTCCTGAAGAGGGGCAGCAGCCTTTTCAGTAGTTGCAAGGGCAACAGTCTGGATGATTGACTGATCTGGCCTTGTAACAATAACCAAAACGGCCTTGCTGTGCTGGTACTGCGAACGGCTGAAAGCAAGGGGAAACTACAGCCGTAATTTTTCCCGAGGGCATGCAGCTTTACTGTATGATTACATGATGATGGCGTCCTCTTGGGTAAAATATTCCGGAGGTAAAATAGTCCCCCATTCGGATCTCCGGGCGGGGACTACTCAAGAGGATGTCGTTATCAGGAGAAAGAAAACTGGCGTTCTACGGATCGGAGCGTGGAATGTCAGATCCCTTAATCGGGCAGGTAGGTTAGAAAATTTAAAAAGGGAAATGGATAGGTTGAAGTTAGATTTAGTGGGAATTAGTGAAGTTCGGTGGCAGGAGGAACAAGACTTCTGGTCAGGTGACTACAGGGTTATAAACACAAAATCAAATAGGGGTAATGCAGGAGTAGGTTTAATAATGAATAGGAAAATAGGAATGCGGGTAAGCTACTACAAACAGCATAGTGAACGCATTATTGTGGCCAAGATAGATACGAAGCCCACACCTACTACAGTAGTACAAGTTTATATGCCAACTAGCTCTGCAGATGACGAAGAAATTGAAGAAATGTATGATGAAATAAAAGAAATTATTCAGATTGTGAAGGGAGACGAAAATTTAATAGTCATGGGTGACTGGAATTCGAGTGTAGGAAAAGGGAGAGAAGGAAACATAGTAGGTGAATATGGATTGGGAGACAGAAATGAAAGAGGAAGCCGCCTGGTAGAATTTTGCACAGAGCACAACATAATCATAACTAACACTTGGTTTAAGAATCATGATAGAAGGTTGTATACATGGAAGAACCCTGGAGATACTAAAAGGTATCAGATAGATTATATAATGGTAAGACAGAGATTTAGGAACCAGGTTTTAAATTGTAAGACATTTCCAGGGGCAGATGTGGACTCTGACCACAATCTATTGGTTATGACCTGTAGATTAAAACTGAAGAAACTGCAAAAAGGCGGGAATTTAAGGAGATGGGACCTGGATAAACTAAAAGAACCAGAGGTTGTACAGAGATTCAGGGAGAGCATAAGGGAGCAATTGACAGGAATGGGGGAAATAAATACAGTAGAAGAAGAATGGGTAGCTTTGAGGGATGAAGTAGTGAAGGCAGCAGAGGATCAAGTAGGTAAAAAGACGAAGGCTAGTAGAAATCCTTGGGTAACAGAAGAAATATTGAATTTAATTGATGAAAGGAGAAAATATAAAAATGCAGTAAGTGAAACAGGCAAAAAGGAATACAAACGTCTCAAAAATGAGATCGACAGGAAGTGCAAAATGGCTAAGCAGGGATGGCTAGAGGACAAATGTAAGGATGTAGAGGCCTATCTCACTAGGGGTAAGATAGATACCGCCTACAGGAAAATTAAAGAGACCTTTGGAGATAAGAGAACCACTTGTATGAATATCAAGAGCTCAGATGGAAACCCAGTTCTAAGCAAAGAAGGGAAAGCAGAAAGGTGGAAGGAGTATATAGAGGGTCTATACAAGGGCGATGTACTTGAGGACAATATTATGGAAATGGAAGAGGATGTAGATGAAGATGAAATGGGAGATACGATACTGCGTGAAGAGTTTGACAGAGCACTGAAAGACCTGAGTCGAAACAAGGCCCCCGGAGTAGACAATATTCCATTGGAACTACTGACGGCCGTGGGAGAGCCAGTCCTGACGAAACTCTACCATCTGGTGAGCAAGATGTATGAAACAGGCGAAATACCCTCAGACTTCAAGAAGAATATAATAATTTCAATCCCAAAGAAAGCAGGTGTTGACAGATGTGAAAATTACCGAACTATCAGCTTAATAAGTCACAGCTGCAAAATACTAACGCGAATTCTTTACAGACGAATGGAAAAACTAGTAGACGCCAACCTCGGGGAAGATCAGTTTGGATTCCGTAGAAACACTGGAACACGTGAGGCAATACTGACCTTACGACTTATCTTAGAAGAAAGATTAAGGAAAGGCAAACCTACGTTTCTAGCATTTGTAGACTTAGAGAAAGCTTTTGACAATGTTGACTGGAATACTCTCTTTCAAATTCTAAAGGTGGCAGGGGTAAAATATAGGGAGCGAAAGGCTATTTACAATTTGTACAGAAACCAGATGGCAGTTATAAGAGTCGAGGGACATGAAAGGGAAGCAGTGGTTGGGAAGGGAGTAAGACAGGGTTGTAGCCTGTCCCCGATGTTGTTCAATCTGTATATTGAGCAAGCAGTAAAGGAAACAAAAGAAAAATTCGGAGTAGGTATTAAAATTCATGGAGAAGAAATAAAAACTTTGAGGTTCGCCGATGACATTGTAATTCTGTCAGAGACAGCAAAGGACTTGGAAGAGCAGTTGAATGGAATGGACAGTGTCTTGAAAGGAGGATATAAGATGAACATCAACAAAAGCAAAACAAGGATAATGGAATGTAGTCTAATTAAGTCGGGTGATGCTGAGGGAATTAGATTAGGAAATGAGGCACTTAAAGTAGTAAAGGAGTTTTGCTATTTGGGGAGCAAAATAACTGATGATGGTCGAAGTAGAGAGGATATAAAATGTAGGCTGGCAATGGCAAGGAAAGCGTTTCTGAAGAAGAGAAATTTGTTAACATCCAGTATTGATTTAGGTGTCAGGAAGTCATTTCTGAAAGTATTCGTATGGAGTGTTGCCATGTATGGAAGTGAAACATGGACGATAAATAGTTTGGACAAGAAGAGAATAGAAGCTTTCGAAATGTGGTGCTACAGAAGAATGCTGAAGATTAGATGGGTAGATCACATAACTAATGAGGAAGTATTGAATAGGATTGGGGAGAAGAGAAGTTTGTGGCACAACTTGACCAGAAGAAGGGATCGGTTGGTAGGACATGTTCTGAGGCATCAAGGGATCACCAATTTAGTATTGGAGGGCAGCGTGGAGGGTAAAAATCGTAGGGGGAGACCAAGAGATGAATACACTAAGCAGATTCAGAAGGATGTGGGTTGCAGTAAGTACTGGGAGATGAAAAAGCTTGCACAGGATAGAGTAGCATGGAGAGCTGCATCAAACCAGTCTCAGGACTGAAGACCACAACAACAACAACATTTACATTTGATATTCAGCTCACGATGAACCTGTCCGAGCACGTGTGACTGGCGGTTTGAATGAAAATGAGTGTAACTGCAGACGCGTGGAACTGGGTCAATTCACGTGGACTCTGTCAGAGGCCTGGAAACAGCAGCTGCGCGGCGTGCCGGGGCGTTATCGTAGCGGGCGCCCGCGTCAGCGCCTCTGTTAGTGCCACGCACGAGGGTTGCGTGTGGACAAATTTGAGAAGTTGAGAACACGGAAACTTTAGAGGACGAGTAATCAGGTGTGGTCTCTCGTGTCCTCTAATTGGACAGTATGCCTGGAACCACGAAAGAATTAGACTTCCAGCTGCCGCGGCCCCCTTCCACGTTTTCCGGTGTGTTCTCTCGGAGGCGAGGCGGATTTGACTTTTGGCAGAAGTAAGTGGGCTGCGGAAGAATCGAGTCGTAGAGGAGTATCCGCGCTGGTGAGTACAAGAAGTAATGGGTGTGTTTTAGCATCGCATACTGTGCGAGCGCTAGTATTTTCAAAGCTTGCAGTCTCGTTCGCTATACTGAGCAAAACCGTCAATATCGATCTCCGACAGTCAATATTACTGTGCAACAGTCAGGACGGCGCAATAAATATTGAGCACGTGAGCACCCCTCTAGGCAGCAGGCGCCACACGCGTGCCCGTGTCGCGCGCTGTTTGCCGCTGCAACAGCGACGTGCGCCTGCGAGCTCGCGTGCGGGCCTGAGTGGGCGCCGACGTGGCCGGCTCCCCTGGCTAGGGTGGACAGCTTTTTAATTCACGAGCGAGCGGACCCCTACCGCGTAGGCAACCTAGCTGGCAGCTCGAGCCGTGGGCGCATAAAGGCGCCGTGACGTCAGCAGTGGCGGCGTACGGCAAAGGAGGGCCAGGCCCGGTAAAGGCACGTGTGGGCGACCGCCCCACCTCTGATGTGGGGCGACCGTCAAAACTGGCCCCTTCTCTTTGACTCACACCTTCTCTGAAGGTGAGTGCTCGGAATATAGATTACTAAAGCTGTAACACACCCTCTAATAATATTAATAATAACAATAATAATTTGAAGATTTCCAAATGCTCTTAAGGACACAGGATATCGCCCCGGTAGCTGAGTGGTCAGCGTGACAGACTGTCAATCCTAAGGGCCCGGGTTCGATTCCCGGCTGGGTCGGAGATTTTCTCCGCTCAGGGACTGGGTGTTGTGCTGTCCTAATCATCATCATTTCATCCCCATCGACGCGCAGGTCGCCGAAGTGGCGTCAAATCGAAAGACCTGCACCAGGCGAACGGTCTACCCGACGGGAGGCCCTAGCCACACATTTCCATTTATTTATACCACTTATTGAAGGAAAACTGCATTTTTTTCAAATTTATTAATTTATATAGTCTTTCCTGATCACACTGATATACATGGTGAAAAGTATTTAAACCGACAAACTCTGGGAGGCTGTAGGGGACATCGAAACAAATATTTTTCCCTAATGTCATTTTCTCCTATGAGGTGTATTTCAATCAGTAGAGGAAGGTTTCTCTGGTGGAAAATTAACTAAACCAACAAACATTTTACCATTTTCCTAGGAGGATTATTTAAACCGGTGGAGGCCGTATTACGCTCTTCGGTAGTTAGAGGGCGTATTACGCTCTTCAGTTGTAGGCAACTGCTGTCCACCAGTGTAGTAGTGCATTGTCTCTGTTTACTAATGGAGCGATACACCACCCACCCACGCAATAACGAAGAACCGCATTGACTGAAGGATCCCTCTCCACATGCTGCAAGACAGCTTCCTCAAATTGCAGCGTTCTCACCGTGCGACGGCGTCCCTGTCCAGGTAATCTGCTAAATGACCCGGTCTCACGCAGACGTTGGTACGCAGCAGCAAAGGTCGTATGATGCGGGATACGGCGATTAGGATATTGTTGTTGATAAACCCGCTGTGCAGTTCGTCCGGTGTGGTGTGCTACGTAGTACGCACCAGCCATATCAGTGTACTCACTCCACGTGTATCGCTCCATTAGTAAACAGAGACAATGCACTACTACACTGGTGGACAGCAGTTGCCTACAACTGAAGAGCGTAATAAACCCTCTAACATCTCAAGATCGCAATACGGTCTCCACCGGTTTAAATAATCCTCCTAGGAAAATGGTAAAATGTTTGTTGGTTTAGTTAATTTTCCACCAGAGAAACCTTCCTCTACTGATTGAAATACACCTCATAGGAGAAAATGACATTAGGGAAAAATATTTGTTTCGATGTCCCCTACAGCCTCGCACAGTTGGTCGGTTTAAATACTTCTCACCCCGTGTAGTTTACACAGTTTCAGCGTTTCCATTGTGTCCCCTATCACACATTTTTTAATTCAGTTAGACAAAACCACTAGTATTTCACAAAACAGCTGGAAAATTTTTGCTTCCAACGATTCTTTTTTGAGATATACTGTACATGTTGGTAACACTGTTGGTTTCCAGCGTCAGTGAAAGATGAACCTTATCGTTTACGTCCTACTGAAAGCTTGTTGCCTAGGTGTAGATACTTATCAATATGCAATAAATACTATGAACGCTACACCTCAAGAAATTCGACAAAAGAATTCAGGGATAAAATGTTTCAAAAGAAAGCAGTCGACAGTACTGGAAAGAACCTGCGTGTCACTTCCCCACGTAAGAAACTCCCGAATGGGTTGCCTTCTGATGGTACAGATGTTTACGGTAACAGTGACGCTGTTTTCAGTGATTGCTGAAATCTTATTATTATTTTATACATGCAGGCAATCTACACCATCATATTGTTCACATTGCGCCGCTTCATTTATCGAAGTAGGGGCGTCAGTAATCGATAGTCGATTATGAAATTATATCAAAACACATAATGATCAATTAAATGTAGAACTGTTTGCGGGGCGTACATCAAAATGTCCGAATTTCGGCGTCTTTCGAATACATTTCAGTTCAACACTTTATTCCCACTGTGTGTTGATTGCATGTGTTTACAGTGGGCTATACAGTGTCAGCGAGTCCCGCTGTGTCTTTTTCTTCGTCTTTTGTTTGTGTTGTTACGTCCGTATGTAGCTCCGCGTTCGTATTTGTTTGTATGTATATATATATATATATATATATATATATATATATATATATATATATATATATGTGTGTGTGTGTGTGTGTGTGTGTGTGTGTGTGTGTGTGAGAGAGAGAGAGAGAGAGAGAGAGAGAGAGAGAGAGAGAGAGAGAGAGAGACTTATAGAACAGACGTAGAACATAAGCACACTAAATAATAACTTCATCTCCCTGCACCGACACTACACCCTTCCCCTGCCCCCCAACACACACACACACACACACACACACACACACACACACACACACGACAGCACGCGCCCTCTTATCACAAACAAATACCATAACTAGATGCAGGGGCAAAAATATGGAATGACCGCGAGAGACGCATGTCTGCTCACACGAGGCGCAGCCACATTAACGTGACCACCGCCTGTGTTCGACGCCAGAGTGGAACATCTGGCAGCACTAGCAGTGGAGGCTACTTCAAGCGTGCCGGGAGACACGGGAAGCTGTGCAATAGTTTCCACAATGCGGCAACACAGCGATCTATCCGATGTGCAAAGAGACACCGTCAGCGGCTTTCGGACCAAGGGTGGAAGCACTTCCGGAACGGCTCAGTTTGTCCACGGTCGCCCCGCTGCCACGACTCTGGTTCACTGCCCGTGCCAAGGCAGCTCTGTCGGAAGCGAAGCCGAGGCAAATGCGGTGCCCCAGGGGGAAGTAAGGGCATACGGACTATCAGACCAAATGTGTGATTGGATTGAAGACTTCCCACATAACAGAACGCAGTATGTCATTCTCAATGGAGAGAAGTCTTCCGAAGTAAGAGTGATTTCAGGTGTGCCGCAGGGAAGATGCTGTGGTATATCGAGAGGTTGTAACAATGGAAAATTGTACTGAAATGCAGGAGGATCTGCAGCGAATTGACGCACGGTGCAAGGAATGGCTATTGAATCTCAATGGAGACAAGTGTAATGTGCTGCGAATACATAGAATGATAGATCCGTTATCATTTAGCTACAATATAGCAGGTCAGCAACTGGAAGCAGTTAATTCCATAAATTATCTGGGAGTACGCATTAGGAGTGATTTAAAATGGAATGATCACATAAAGTTGATCGTCGGTAAAGCAGATGCCAGACAGATTCATTGGAAGAATCCTAAGAAAATGCAATCCGAAAACAAAGGAAGTAGGTTACAGTACTCTTGTTAGCCCACTCCTCGAATACTACTCAGCAGTGTGGGATCCGTACCAGATAGGGTTGATGGAGGAGATAGAGAAGATCCAACGGAGAGCAGCGCGTTTCATTACGGGATCATCTGGTAATCGCGAAAGCGTTACGGAGATGATAGATAAACTCCAGTGGAAGACTCTGCAGGAGAGACGCTCAGTAGCTCGGTACGGGCTTTTGTTGAAGTTTCGAGAACATACCTTCACCGAAGAGTGAAGCAGTATATTCCTCCCTCCTATGAATATATCGCGAAGAGACCGTGAGGATAAAATCAGAGAGATCAGAGCCCACACAGAGGCATACCGACAATCGTTCTTTCCACGAACAATACGAGACTGGAATAGAAGGGAGAACCGATAGAGGTACTCAGGGTACCCTCCGCCACACAAGGTCACGTGGCTTGCGGAGTGTGGATGTAGATGTAGATGTAGATGGATGTAGATGTAGACATACGTGGCAGATGTGTACGGGGGAGTAGGCGGGCGACTGTCGGGCAACCGATCGCTCAGGCGAACCGCGGGGCTACCGACAGCGTCCAGGGCAAGCTGCTGCGTGCGGGCCTCTGGAGCAGGCGACTGACTGCCCAGGCTGCAACGTGCGCGCCAGCACCGCGACTCGACGTCCACTCAGTGGCGTCACGTGGCCTTCCCACGTGAACCACTTTTATGGTCCGTCAGACATACGACCATTGGCACGTATGGCGTGAAACGTCTCAAAGCAAACACCTTACACGCATTACGGTTTGGGATACGCTTTACTCGCATCCCCCGAGTGATCTCGGCATTCCGGAAGGCTCAGTGAATCAGCACAACTACGCGTCTATCCTCGGGGACCCTGTCCACTCCGTGCGTGCAGTTCGTTTTTCATAGGCACGACGGCATCTACCGGCAGGACAAGGCGACGTGTCACGCAGGCGGCAGTGCACCAGCGTGGTTCGAACAGCACGAGGGCGAGTCTACTGCCCTGCCCTGGCCACCAGACTCCTCGGGCTCAAATCCAGTGGAGAACCTTTCGGAGCACCTCTATCGGGCTGTTCGCGCCTCCGACGCTCAACCGAGTAACCTAGCGCGCGCGCACACACACACACACACACACACACACACACACACACACACACACACACACACACACATCCCCTGTTGGTACCTTCCGGAATCTCAGTGACGCTCTTTGTGGGCGTGTCGTAGCGCTATGCATTGCAGAAGGTGAGTTATTCACGCTTTTGACGTATCAGTGTGACTGGGCAGAATATACACTGACGGAATGGACTAGTCCGTAGTTTCTTTATCTTCAGTAACTTACACAGTTGCTTCATCAGATCAGATGTGAAATTAGTACCTCGCTCCCAGATTAAGGACTGAGGTATCCCATACCTGAGTAACGAATTATTAACTAAAACTTCTGCCACCGTACTTGCTTTCTGATCTGGCAATGCGACCGTGACTAAATACCTAGAAAAGTGGTCAATCACTGTTAACACATACTTATTCCCTGCTGCACTCCTATTAAGTGGGCCTAATACCTTGATTCCGATTTGTCGGAAAGGTCTGTCTGCCTCTGGTAATCTTTTGACGGCTCGAGTCTGCACGCTGTGCATATCGCACACAATTCCTGACGTACTCGTCCGCGTCTCGGCGTCGTGTTCTCCGCCAAAACTTCTCCGCTATCCGCCTATCCGTAGCTCTTCTCCCGCCATGTCCCGAAAGAAAATAGTCAAATCTTCAGATCTCGACGCTGCCGGTAAGACGACACGCGGGCCGCATTCCGTAAGACTACGACCACCGACCGACTGCCGACGTAAACCCGTCGAGGCGACAGCAGCGTCTCCTGGCGAGGAACGACTGCTGGCCACTCGCACGCACGGTCCACGTGGTACCAGTGGCCGCGCTGCCCGCATGTAGGATGGGGAGGGCGCGCGACCTGTCCCAGTCTGACGGAGCGCAGCTTGAGATGGCCCGCAGGCTCGGCACGGGCGGACTGCAAGACTTGCCTCGTGTTCGAGGAGTGCTGCGGCGAGTGTCATCAACACTTGGCGAAACCGATGTGACGTCACTTCCAGACGTTATCACAGATGTCGGACGTCGTACGCTGGGCAGACGGGTGGTACAGAACAGTCGGCGATCTGCGGCCGAACTGGCATCAGACTTTTAATGCTGGGCAGAGGTGTGTCCGAACACACAGCGCACCGGACTATGCTGACGACGGGCCTCCGTTGCTGACGACCCGCGTCTGCCAGTATTAACCCCGCGACGTCGGCAACTGCGACGCAGCACGCGAAAGTTGCTGTATTTCGACGGGTTACTCCTGTAACCGAAATATCAGACCTCAAGATGGTTTAGATGAAAGGAAACCGGTCACATGAATAAACTATCAAGACGGGTTATAAGTAACATTCTGAAGCTGCGACTGAAGTGGGCACGTGGCCATGGCCACTGGACGTTGGCCCAGTGACAGAGCGTTTCACGGTCTGATGGATCCCGGTACCCTGTTCATTATACGGAGGGATGGCTCGAATCCGTCGTCTTCCACGGCAACAGATCCTCCACACCTGCACTTCAGGACATCTACATCTACATACATACTCCGCAATCCACCATACGGTGCGTGGCGGAGGGTACCTCGTACCACAACTAGCATCTTCTCTCCCTGTTCCACTCCCAAACAGAACGAGGGAAAAATGACTGCCTATATGCCTCCGTACGAGCCCTAGTCTCTCTTATCTTATCTCTGTGGTCTTTCCGCGAAATGTAAGTTGGCGACAGTAAAATTGTACTGCAGTCAGCCTCAAATGCTGGTTCTCTAAATTTCCTCAGTAGCGATTCACGAAAAGACCGGCTCCTTTCCTCCAGAGACTCCCACCCGAGTTCCTGAAGCATTTCCGTAACACTCGCGTGATGATCAAACCTACCAGTAACAAATCTAGCTCCCTCAATCCGACCTGATAGGGATCCCAAATGCTTGAGCAGTACTCAAGAATATGTCGTATTAGTGTTTTATAAGCGGTCTCCTTTACAGATGAACCACATCTTCCCAAAATTCTACCAATGAACCGAAGACGACTATCCGCCTTCCCCACAACTGCCATTACATGCTTGTCCCACTTCACATCGCTCTGCAATGTTACGCCCAAATATTTAATCGACGTGACTGTGTCAAGCGCTACACTACTAATGGAATATTCAAACATTACAGGATTCTTTTTCCTATTCATCTGCATTAATTTACATTTATCTATATTTAGAGTTAGCTGCCACTCTGTACACCAATCACAAATCCTGTCCAAGTCATCTCGTATCCTGCTACGGCCACTCAACGACGACACCTTCCCGTACACCACAGCACCATCAGCAAACAGCCGCACATTACTATCCACCGTATCCAAAAGATCATTTATGTAGATAGAAAACAACAGCGGACCTACCACACTTCCCTCGGGCACTCACCATCGGGGACGGAGACAGACTGGCGGCGGCTCCATTATCTTCGTGAGAATATTCGCATGTGGGCATCAGTGGGCCCAGTGGAGTTGCTGCAGGGCAGCGTGACGGCCGAGAAGTACCGTACACTGTTTACAGACCACGAACACTCTTTCATGACGATCGCCTCTTCCGACGGCAGTGGTATTTTTGAGCAAGATAATACGCCATGTGACAAGGGCGGGGTTGTGAGCGAGTGGTTCGACGAACACAGTGATGAGTTCCGGGTGATTTGCTGTCCCCGGAATTCACGGGAATTAGGTGACCCTTGTGCACAGATGTGGCGCCAGCTCCCTCCAGCCATCTACCCCAGCGGTGGACGTACCGGCCACTAGGCAGTTGTTCATAATGTTCTGGCTTATCTGCGTGTACAGGTGCTGGTCGAGCCTGCAGTTGGCACTGTTGCATTTGCCCACTGTCGTCAACTGCAGAACGTCCTCAAAAATTTTCTGTTTTGAAGAGCGCGCGGCAGCGCGTAGTGTAAAGCAGTCGCCCTCCGTTTCTGGCGGTGGCGCCGCTGTGGCAATCGCAGCTTTGGTGTCTCCCTCTGGAGTGAAAGGGGACAGGTAGCCTGTTCACGTGCATTTAAGGGGCGCTATGAGCTCGGCGAGGGGTTGGTCTGAGTCTAGTCAGTTGGTCAGCCGGCTCAGTGTCGGGCAGTCAGTGTCTGTCTGTCGTCCGGAGTTCTAATATGTGTTAGGCCGCCAGTCTGCTCGAGTCGGCTTAGGCAATGGTCATTGGCGGTTGGATCGATCGGTTGGTCGGTCGCGCACTGAGACACGAGATGACTTGTCCGCCTGGAGCGTCGGCGCATGTGAGGTCGCCACGTGAGTCCAGTGGGCCGCGCCGTATAGCGAGGGGTAGTGGCTTCGCAGCCGACACTAGAGCAGCAGGACTGAAACCACGACGTCGGTCTAGCCGGTGCGAGCTGCGACGCCGTGAGACGGGAGATCGGCGCGCCTTCCTGCGTCCGTTGAAGAAACTGGCAGCGGACGGTTCGGGAGAGCGATTTGGTGGTGCTGCGCCAGGTCTTCTCCAGAAATCGCAGTTTATTAGAAGTGATCCGTAATATCTTGTTTCATTTACTTGTTAAATTCTACTTGTTTTCTTGGTCAGTCTCTCGTCCCCAGCTTTCTCGTTTTGTTGGGCAGTTAGTGTCTGTCTGTCTGTCTCGTGTCAGTCTGCCCTACGTTAATAGCTGCCTCTGTCATGTTTGTCGGATTCGGTGTTACGAATTTATAAAGTTAAGGTACAGATATAGTGGCAATTAGTGAAGTTCAGTGGCAGGAGGAACAAGACTTTTGGTCAGGTGAATATGGGTTATAAATTAAAAATCAAATAGCGGTAATGCAGGAGTAGGTTTAATAATGAATAAAAAATAGGAGTGCGGGTAAGCTACTACAAACAGCATAGTGAACGCATTATTGTGGCCAAGATACACACGAAGCCCACGCCTACTACAGTAGTACAAGTTTATATGCCAACTAGCTCTGCAGATGATGAAGAAATTGATCAAATGTATTATGAGATAAAAGAAATTGTTAAGGTAGTGAAGGGAGACGAAAATTCAATAGTCATGGGTGACTGGAATTAGAGAGTAGGAAAAGGAAGAGAAGGAAAAGTTTTTGGTGAATATGGAATGGGGATAACGAATGAAGCAGGAAGCGGCCTGGTAGAATTTTGCACAGAGCATAACTTAATCATAGCTAACACTTGGTTCAAGAATCATGAAAGAAGGTTGCATACATGGAAGAATCCTGGAGATACTAAAAGGTATCAGATAGATTATACAATGGTAAGACGGACATTTAGGAACCAGGTTTTAAATTGTAAGACATTTCCTGGTGCAGATGTGGACTCTGATCACAATCTATTGGTTATGAACTGTACATTAAAACTGACGAAACTGCAAAAAGGTGGGAATTTAAGGAGATGGGACCTGGATAAACTGAAATAACCAGAGGTTGTACAGAGTTTCAGGGAGACCATAAGGGAACAATTCACAGGAATGGGGGAAAGAAACACAGTAGAAGAAGAATGGGTAGCTTTGAGGGACGAAATAGTGAAGGCAGCAGAGGATCAAGTAGGTAAAACGACGAGGGCTAGTAGAAACCCTTGAGAAACAGTAGAAATATTGGATTTAATTGATGAAAGGAGAAAATATAAAAATGAAGTAAATGAAGCAGGCAAAGAGGAATACAAACGTCTGAAAAATGATATAGACAGGAAGTGCAAAATAGTTAAGCAGGGATGGCTAGAGGACAAATGTAAGGATGTAGAGGCTTATCTCACGAGGGGTAAGATAGACACTGCCTACAGGGAAATTAAAGAGACCTTTGGAGAAAAGAGAACCACTTGTATGAATACAAGAGCTCAGATGGATACACAGTTCTAAGCAAAGAAGGGAAAGCAGAAAGGTGGAGGGGGTATATAGAGGGCCTATACAAGGGCGATGTACTTGAGGACAATATTATGGAAATGGAAGAGGATGTAGATGATTTGACAGATCACTGAAAGACCTGAGTCGAAACAAGGCCCCGGGAGTAGACAACATTCCATTAGAACTACTGACAGCCTTGGGAGAGCCAGTCCTGACAAAACTCTACCGTCTGGTGAGCAAGATGTATGAAACAGGCGAAATACCCTCAGACTTCAAGAACAATATAATAATTCCAATCCCAAAGAAAGCAGGTGTTGACAGATGTGAAAATTACCGAACTATCAGTTTAATAAGTCACAGCTGCAAAATACTAACGCGAATTCTTTACAGACGAATGGAAAAACTAGTAGAAGCCGACCTCGGGGAAGATCAGTTTGGATTCCGTAGAAATGTTGAGACACGTGAGGGAAAACTGACCCTACGACTTATCTTAGAAGAAAGATTAAGGAAAGGCAAACCTACGTTTCTAGCATTTGTAGACTTAGAGAAAGCTTTTGACAATGTTGACTGAAATACTCTCTTTCCAATTCTGAAGGTGGCAGGGGTAAAATACAGGGGGTGAAAGGCTATTTACAATTTGTACAGAAAGCAGATGGCAGTTATAAGAGTCGAGGGGCGTGAAAGGGAAGCAGTGGTTGGGAAGGGAGTGAGACAGAGTTGTAGCCTATCCCCGATGTTATTCAATCTGTATATTGAGCAAGCAATAAAGGAAACAAAAGAAATGTTCGGAGTAGGTATTAAAACCCATGGAGAAGAAATAAAAACTTTGAGGTTTGCCGATGACATTGTAATTCTGTCAGAGACAGCAAAGGACTTGGAAGAGCAGTTGAACGGAATGGACAGTGTCTTGAAAGGAGGATATAAGATGAACATCAACAAAAGCAAAACGAGGATAATGGAATGTAGTAGAATTAAGTCGGTTGATGCTGAGGGAATAAGATTAGAAAATGAGACACTTAAAGTAGTAAAGGAGTTTTGCTATTTGGGGAGCAAAATAACTGATGATGGTCGAAGTAGAGAGGATGTAAAATGTAGACTGGCAATGGCAAGGAAAGCATTTCTGAGGAAGAAAAATTTGTTAACATCGAGTATAGATTAAGTGTCAGGAAGTCATTTCTGAAAGTATTTGTATGGAGTGTAGCCATGTATGGAAGTGAAACGTGGACGATAAATAGTTTGGACAAGAAGAGAATAGAAGCTTTCGAAATGTGGTGCTATAGAAGAATGCTGAAGATTAGATGGGTAGATCACATAACTAATGAGGAAGTATTGAATAGGATTGGGGAGAAGTTTGTGGCACTACTTGACCAGAAGAAGGATCAGTTGGTAGGACATGTTCTGAGGCATCAAGGGATCATCAATTTAGTATTGGAGGGCAGCGTGGAGGGTAAAAATCGTAGAGGGAGACCAAGAGATGAATACACTAAGCAGATTCAGAAGGATGTAGGTTGCAGTAGGTACTGGGAGATGAAGTAGCTTTCACAGGATAGAGTAGCATGGAGAGCTGCATCAAACCAGTCCTAGGACTGAAGACCACAACAACAAGGTAAAGGCCGAATTTCTGAAATATGTTTTTGCCTATCATCTTGCGGGGCGGTGTATGTGTAATGTAGAGCATGTTGTACATTTTATGTGAGTCTGAATTTCATGGGTTTTATTTAAATAGTCATTTTTATAAAGTTGCCACCCTTCCACCGTAAGGGTCCTTTTAAAAACAAACTGCAGTTTCGGTGGCAATTTTTTTTTAATGTTTGCACCATTTCCATCGCTTACGGGGTGCATAGTTAATGTGTTTGTGTGTGCGTTGTTAAAATTGTTTAGTTTAAAGTAATCTGGTGTGTTGCAGATTTGGACCAGTGTAGTCTTTGAAACACGTATGTAACATAGCAGCGATGGCGAGGCATTGTAGCATCTGTGACCAGAGAGTTTGCGCTTGACCGCGCGAGTGTTGCGAGCGGTTCTCAGTCTGTCAGTCAGTCGTTGCGAGTCTGTAGCTCTGTCTAGTTGAGGGCTGTACTCTGTCGGTAGTCGTTGCGAGTCTGTAGCTCTGTCTAGTTGAGGGCAGTACTCTGTCAGTAGTAGTCGTGCAGTGCAGTACGTCAGTAGTCGTCATGCAGAGCGGTCGGTCAGTAGTAGCAGCCCAGTGCGGTTGTGTGATGTAGGCGGTCGGCAACACTGGTCAAGATGCTGAATGAGGTATACTGTTAATTAATATAATCATTAGATAATGTAAAAATTTATTTATTGTAATTATTCTCCAACAAGTGCCCCAATAATAATTTTTAATTTCAAAAGCATTTTTTCAAAAATTTTATTTTTTATTGAACTAAAGATTTCGTTGCACTTCCCAATTCATTCCACTTCTTTTAAAGAAAATTTTCAGTAAAATTACAGAAAAAAGGAATATTATTATTTGCAATGCAGTTCCTCCAAGCCGTGCGCAAAGATAAGAGCAGAAATTTGACATCCAGTTATTCTGAGGTAAGACTTTAATTCTGATTGATTTACACAGGGCCAAAGACCGATATTTCGGTTTAATTGAATTTTCTTATCACTGAATAGACTTTAATTTTTTGTGAGGAATTTATATTTGAGTCAGATTGCGAATTTCACATTTTTGTTGCCATTGTCAGTACATTTCATTGTGGGCAGGTTACGCTTAGCGCAATGTTCATTAGGATTCATAATTAAATATTGTCATATTTCTTTCTTTCAAATTTTTGTGGGGAGGTTACACTCGGCTCCCATTTGTATTAAGTATTGTCTTTTTTCCTTTAAAAAATTACGGTGGGGAGGTTACACTTGGCGACACCCAGTCCAGGATCGTATTTCGTTGAGAGTCTTTTGAGCGACAGTCAGATATCTGCTCTTATTTGCTTAGATATAATTAGGATTTGGCGCAACGCTTTTACTAATCTTGTGACTTTCTTTCTACAGGTCAACGGCAATTCGTTGCTCTGTTGTATTTGTGTGTTGCTTTTGCATTGTGCTTATTTATTTTCTGAAAAATTGTGACTATTGTAAAAATGCCGCGAAAGACTGTGAATAGTGTATCGCGAGGTATTTTGAATGAAATTACCGACTTAAACAGCGTGACCGATAGTAATTATGACACGCAGTGTGATGATGACAATCCTGCGTTCACTAACAATCAGTGCAATACAACCATTAATGATGACTTTTATCTTAATGATGAACAAGCGAACTCAATTGTCTCTTCTGTTCATTTGACGACAATTGATGACGCGGGACGCTCCATTGTAATGAGCGCTACCCAGCTTAACACACCCGATTCGGAAAACTCAAGTAATGTACAGACAAATTTGTCTAATGAAAATGAACAGATCACACAAAGTAGGACAGATTCATTTAATTCCGAAATAATGTCTGACAGTGTACATCCGACTGATAATCCTTTTTGTAAGTTGCAAAATGACCAAATGGTCACACAAAGCGGGACAATTGTAGATACACCATCAAACAGTACTGAGAATAGAGTAGGTAATGTCACCTTGGAGCAATTTATGGCAATATTGATAGAACAGAATGAAAGGCAAAGTGAGAAAATAGACAACAATTTCAAACAACAGAACGAAAAATTAGACAAACAAAGTGAAGATTTTTAGACAACTTAGGGAAGATAACAAACAGCTAAATGAAAAATTAGACGACAATTCTAGACAGCTTAGTGAACAAATTAGAGCTGTTGCCGCGCAGTGCCATGACACTAAGGAACAGTTGCGCGTGGAAATTGAGGCTTGTTCACGAAAAAATAGCGAAGAAATTAAGTCTGTTGCGCAGGAATTAAGAGAAATGCAAACAGCCGCAACAGATACACTCAGAGACGAAATTAGCGGAGTCGCTAAACAATGCTCTGAAAAAGCTGCACAATTACGGGACGAGTTTAAAGCAATGACGGTAGAACTTTCGCGCACTATGGACGCAAAGATAGACGCGAAATTCGAACAGCAGAACACTCAGATTAACGAGCGCTTTAATCAGCACATACAGAACAGTGATACGCGTTTCCGCAGATTTATTCAGGATCAAAACAAAGTAAAACGACAAGTCATGGAAACAATCACTGCACAAAGACAAGAGGACAAACGTAAAATATTCGCGAAAGCGAAGACGTATGTAGACAATAATATTACTACAGTGTCCGACAAAATTAATACCATAGAACAATTGAACGCGGAATTACGGGATGAAATTTCTGACCTTAAATCAAAAACAGATACACACACAGTAAATATTCAAACAGTGACAGATAGATTCGAACAATTAGATCTAACACAGGATTGTGATGTTATCAAAGCTGATGTTAAAAAACTGAGCGAAACTACGCGCAAGTTGCAAAAACAGATTAATGCGTCTGATTCTAAAACCGATGATCAGGTTAAGATACTGACTGAAAAATGTGATGAATTGGCCAGTCGTATTGATGTTATCGAAAATACTAATGACAATAAATCAGACGATACTGCACCGGTTTCATTTATCCAAACACCTGAATTTCAAAATTTACAGCAGACAATTAATGAGATCGATTCATCTAACAACACGTTACGTAGGAAGTTATCAAATTTACAACAAGAAGTAACAGAGATGAAAAACATTTCAGTTAATAACATGCCACAACAGACGCCACTTTATGAACATGTGTCAGAGTCACGCAGCGTGTATAATGTGAACAATTTACAGAGACTACGCGATTTAAAATCCGAAAAGCTACGCGACTTAAAATATGAAAAGCTACGCAACTTGAAGTACGAAACGACACAGACAAACAGATTCACACACAAACCCGAACGTGCTTTCAAATTCAATGACGAGAACGTAGATTACGAGCAATTTTTATCCGCCAGAAAATGTAAAGAACTTAATAATGACAGAGTACAGGTACACGATTTGCACTGTATACGACAATTTATCTTTGTACATTCACCGCTATTACCTGTAATGCAAAAGCTAGCTTTGAACCAGATGCGACAATTTATTTTTGTATTTACAACAGCATTGCCTATAATGATGAAACTAGAATTAGCAAGAATACAGCGATTTGCTTTTGGAATTTTACCGCTATTGCGTGCAACGCAAAAGCTAAAATTTATTTGCAGTGCGTAATTGACCTCAGGGGATTCATTACGCTTTAATGAATATGTGCCGTAGCGAGCATAGGGCCCCGAGCTGTAGTAGTGCTATTTCATCTTTAGTTTTCTGCACTGCTGCCTTTTCTTCTACTATCCTTTATATCTATCCAAACTGCTCTTTAACTATTGCTCTATCTAGAATTAAGAATATGTAATGAAAACCGGATATGACAAATCTTTACCGAATGTGACAATTTTAGTAGGCACTCCAGAACCACCGTAATTTTTAATAACAGATAAAATCGTAATCATCAGTATGTGTAAAATTAACAGCAAACGCATTTTTTTGGTAACAATAGACGTTTTCCACCACAATAGCATGAAAGTCAACCGCTTAGCATACCTAACCAACAATGCAGTCTACAAGGTCAACCAGGCTTTAATGTTTCGCCGCGTGCACGTATAGTCCCAGCTCCAACAAATAGTAACGCATGGCAGCAAAGAAATAACTACGTACAGACAACACACTATTTCAACTCGTATCGCAATGCGCCGTATAGAAATTACTATCATGACAGACGTAAAAATAACGAGCACAATTTTCAGCGTACATTTAATAACAGTCGATCTTATGAGCAGCAACAACATCAGCAACAACATATTATGATGAATGAAAGAGACAATAGGTGTCATCCATAGCGTAACACGTCAGTAAGAAATAACAGAACAGTTCATATAGTGGATATGCCACAACATTCTCCCGTAAATAATAACACGTACGATAGATTTTAACCAGATACAGCACAGATTGCATATTACAGTAACGCAAACATTACTTTTGACACGCAGAATTTTGCTCACGAGAATGTTATTTGAAACATGCTCTGTTGAATGCACCACTTTTGTCGCACCCAGATCTTACTAGAGATTTTTCCATTGCCACCGACAGTTCTAACACCGCTTTAGGCGTACATATTTTCCAGGAAATTGAAGAAGATGGTTCAATAGTAATCAAAAACATCGCATTTGCAAGCCGCATTCTGTCACCTGCTGAGCGAAATTACTCCGTTACAGAGCTTGAAACATTATGTGTTGTATGGGCTTTTACGAGATTTCGGCACTTTCTTTATGGCAGACATACCACCGTTTACACAGACCACAGAGCGATACAATTTTTACTCTCGGCTAAATTTACTCACGACAGGTTAAGTAGATGGAAACTTTATTTACAGGAATTTAATTTTACAATTGTTCACATTCCCGGCACACAAAATGTTATAGCAGACGCACTATCGCGTTCTCTCGGCAACAATCAGCAAGACATAGCAACCAACTTCTGCAAAACAAATTTCAGTGTCATGTACATTCAGCAAGTTGCATTTGAAAACTTTATTTCATCGTCATTACAGGACATAGCAAAGGAGCAAAATAAAGACAATGTGTGGAAAGAAATTAAACACCTTTGGCAAGATAGGAAAAATGTTACGATTAGGAACCACTACACTGTACGCAATGACATTCTGTTTCGCCGCTCTCATCCTGACAGCAACAATTGGTTATTATGCATACCTGACGAACTGGTTAACAAATTAATTTGGTACACTCATTTAAGTTACGCACATTATGGAGCACGAAAATGTTTTCTTACACTGAGACAGAACTGTTATTTTACTAACATGGAGAAACGTATACGACGAGTTTTAGCGTCTTGTAAAATTTGCCAGAAAGCTAAATCAGACACCACTTCACATATTCCTCCATTATATCCCATTATACCTGTTAAATTAAGACATATGGCCGCTGTAGATATTTTTGGTCCGATTCCGAGAACTAACAGAGGTTTTTGCTACATTTTTGTCGCTGTTGAGCTCACTTCAAAATTTGTTACTTTCACTCCGTTACGCAAAGCTACTGCTAAAACTGTTTCTAAAGCATTTGTAAAACATTTTCTATTTCATGTAGGGCATGTGATGAGAGTAATTTCTGACAATGGATCTCAATTTCGTAGTACCGTATGGACACGCATGTTACGAGCCAGAAACATTTCTCCGATCTATATATCCAAGTACCACGCTTCTTCGAACCCCTGTGAAAGATTAATGAAGGAAATTGGTAAACTGTGTAGAATATACTGCCACAAAAGACATATTGATTGGGATACACACATACTCTCATTCCAAGATGTAATTAATTCCATTCCAAATGAATCCACTATGCTATCTCCGACTGTTATACTGAAAAACGTTGAACCACCGAACAAAATTAAAGAATTAGTAAAATTTCCCAAAAGTCGTCGCCTACGACACCACGAAATAATTGACATTGCGCTGAACAACATCAAACGTGCCGCAGAGCGCAGGAGAAGACAGCAAAAACAGGTTTGTACACGCCGCGACTTTCACGTTGGACAGAAGATATTAATACGTACACACTATTTATCCAGCAAATTAAAAGGTAAGTGCAGTAAATTTGAACTTCTATACGCAGGTCCGTATCGGATTCGCAGCATCCCTCACCCCAATGTTGTACACGTCGAAACTTTGAGAACTAGAAAATCGAAAGGCAATCACCATATCTCAAACATTAAACCGTTTATTGAGTGAAACCACTGTATGATTCAACACACTATGATGCCATTTACTAATGCAATTATTTCACGTGACTAATTACTGATGATTATCGTATTTTTTCTTGGCAAGTGCCCGGCAAGGTAAGGTTAGCAGGTCGCTTTTCTTGTCGTTACACATCAGACCGTGCATATTTTTCCAAATGAACTTACGTATTTTATGAATAATAATGCAATTCTATGTAATGACGTATTAATTTTATCAAATTCTCTCTCCATTAAAGTCTTTAATTCTCGCCTCGATTAACTACACTACATACAAGCTGAACACAACGAACGTCACATTTTGTCTTTTTATGTATGATTGTGTGGTGTCACCGCCAGACACCACACTTGCTAGGTGGTAGCTTAAATCGGCCGCGGTCCATTTAGTACATGTCGGACCCGCGTGTCGCCACTGTGTAATCGCAGACCTAGCGCCACCACCAAGGCAGGTCTTGTAATACGAGAGAGCACTCGCCCCAGTTGTACGAGAACCTAGCTACCGACCAGATGTACGAAGCCTTTCTCTCTCATTAGCCGAGAGACAGAATAGCCATCAGCTAAGTTAATGGCTACGAACTAGCAAGACGCCATTAGCCATACAGTGATTGTACTCAAAGTCTCCTGTGTATCTTCAAGATCGATGTACCACACTGATTGAGTAAAGTTAAGTATTAAACCTGCTCCGTACTTTTCTTCCTAACATTAATTACGTATCCTGTTCCAGTACTTCACGCCCGTCTGCGTTAGTCTAGCTTGCCTTTTCAGCCATCTCAACTTCACGGTGTCGGCCCAGATACCGACACAACATTGGCGACGAGGGAAAAGAGTTCTTTCTGATTGCTTACATTTAATTGTGTCATGGCTTCGCCACATTCTCCAGATGTACTGTCCGAATTTTATCGTTGCAGAATCAGCAGACGCAGGCGTTACTGGATGCCCTTGGACAGCTCGTCCAGGGTCAACGTACCATTCAAACCGATGCGGCCGCCGCCGCTTCTTCGCTACCGCTGCCACTAAACGCTGTTGCACCTCCCTTTCGACCATACGTGGCAGCCGATGAGACCTGGCACGAGTGGTCTCGCCAGTTCAACTTTCATCTAGCAGCCTACAGAATTCAAGGTAATGAGCGGCAGCCGTATTTGCTTTCTTGTGTCGGTGTGTCCACATACCGTGTGATAGTGAAATTGTTTCCCCGACGAGACGTAGCAACTCTGTCCTACGAGGAAATTTTGTCTGCATTAGATGCCTATTTCAAAGAAACAGTTAATGTGGTTGCAAAACGGTATACGTTTTTTCGTACAAAACGTACGGCCGGTCAAACTAATAGGGAGTGGGTAGCAACATTGCAAGGACTTACTAGGGACTGTGCCTTTGAATGTGACTGTGGTCTTTCTTATTCAGATACAATGGTGCGTGATGCAATTGCACAGAACGTTTCTGATGTTCGCATACGGGAGCAAATTTTGAAACTAGTTAATCCCTCCCTTCAACAAGTGATAGACATATTGGATAGACAGGACACACTTGACTGTGCTCAGGAATCTTTTGAAACTTCGCCAGCCGTGTGTAACATTAACCGGCCCGCTGGACGCGCTGCGCGGCCCGGTAACCGGGCCTCGCGCACGTCCGCACAGCTGCCGCCGCGCACTAAGCCACGTGTGCCGCGCCAGCCCACAAATGTAGTGAAATCATGCCCGCGGTGTGCTACTAGACATTCGCGTGAACATTGCCCGTCACGCCAAGCTATTTGCTTTTTCTGCAATAAGAAAGGACATGTTCAAAGTGTTTGCCAGAAAAAGCTCAGATCAGACAATCACAATCATTCCAGGCCCTTTGCTTCGCGCCGGAATCGAACCAAGGACACTCAGGCTCGTGGACCTTCGCCTATGGACATTCATGTCGTTAATTCCACTTCGTCCAGTGACACTTTCTCTAACAGTAACTGTGTTCGTCCCACAAAAACTGTGCGTCGACGTCGCCGGAAATCACGTCAATTAGCAAGTGATTCTGTACCAGTGTCTGTTCCAATTGCACAAAACAGTCGCTCTTGTCGTCAGCAGGACAATAAACTTTTTGTGGACTTAGACTTTGAAGGTTAAAGTGATACCATTCCAGCTCGATACCGGAGCTGCAGTTTCATTGCTCAATCATGACACGTACAAACAACTGGGCAAACCTCCGTTGCGTTCCGCAAATGTTAAGCTAACTACATATTCCGGACAGAAAATTCCTGTGTTAGGACAGTGCAGCCTTCTTGCAACATACAAGGGACAAACAAAACTTGTGTCATTTTACGTTCTTCGTTCTTCTTCTGCAGTGAACTTGTTTGGTCTAGATTTATTTCAGTTGTTTAACATGTCTATTGTAAATCAGGTCCTATCAGTGAATCAGACTGTGCCTACAGACAGTGTTTCTAGTGTATGTGACGAATTTGCAGACATTTTTGCACCGGGCTTAGGTTGCGCTAAAAACTATGAAGCACATTTGGAACTGGCAGGAAACGCACAACCGAAATTTTTCAGAGCGCGCAATGTTCCCCACGCATTGCGTCAGGAGGTCGCAAGAACATTGCACAATGTAGAATCACAAGGTGTGAGTGAATGTGCGCAATGCCTCTTCTCTTTCAGCTCCGCTTCATCGCTTACGCCGTACCGGTGTTCCGTTTCTCTGGACGACGGAATGCGAACGCGCCTTTCGCCAGTTGAAATCGGCGTTGCTTTCTAATACTTGCCTTACGCCATTCGATCCCCAGAAACCCCTTTTGTTGATGGTAGATGCATCGGATTTCGGGATCGGTGCTGTGCTTGCGCACAAAGTTGGCTCCCATGATCGCCCTATTGCCTTTGCGTCCAAATTGCTCTCGTCTGCGCAAAGAAATTATTCACAGATAGAGAAAGAAGCTTTGGCTCTCGTGTTTGGTGTTACTAAGTTCCATGATTTCTTGTATGGTCGTCACTTTACCATCATCACAGACCACAAACCTTTGACATCGCTTTTTCATCCGACCAAGCCTGTACCTCCACGTACAGCGCAGAAATTCATTCGCTGGTCTATTTTCCTCTCGCAGTACCGCTACGATATCTTGTATCGGTCCACTGCTAAGCACGGAAACGCCGATGCGTTGTCCCGTTTGCCTGTTGCTGAGGATAAAGCATTCGATTCTTCCGAACTTGCTTGCTTGTTCATTGATTCGGAAACCGATGAAGTGGTCGAATCGTTTCCGATTGATTTTCGTCGTGTCGCTACAGCCACAGCTGCTGACCCTGTCCTTGCTACTGTTTTACGTTTTGTTGCTACGCAATGACCTTTGTCAAAGTCTCGGATCGAGGATCCGTTGGTTCGCCGATTTTTTGCTCACAAGGAGAGACTTTTTGTTCGACGTGGTGTTTTGTTGTTGCGTTCTGATAATGATCAGTCCAGAGTCGTGGTCCCACGTTCGTTACAGTCCTCTGTTTTACGGCTTCTTCACCAAGGACATTGGGGTATAGTGCGAACGAAACAACTTGCTCGTCAGCACTGTACTTGGTTCGGAATCGATGCTGCGATTACGAATATGTGTTCTTCGTGCCCGGCGTGTGCCGAACAACAGTCCGCACCGCCGCGGAAAGTCTTTGCGTGGCCAAAAGCCACTTCCCCTTGGCAACGCTTGCACATTGATTTTGCTGGTCCATTCTGGAATGCTCGATGGTTGGTTCTGGTCGACGCCTTCAGTAATTTTCCTTTTGTTGTCCGGATGTCTTCCACGACGTCCTCCGCCACCATCCAAGCGTTGTCTGCTATCTTTTGCATTGAAGGTCTTCCGCAGACTATTGTTTCCGACAATGGCCCACAATTCATGTCCGCAGAATTTCAGTCATTCTGCCAGGCCAATGGTATTCAACATCTGACATCCGCGCCGTTTTCGCCTCAGTCCAACGGTGCCGCTGAACGATTGGTCCGGACTTTCAAGTCACAGATGTTGAAATTGAAAGAGTCGCATTCTCGGGAGGACGCATTGTTGCTCTTTTTGTCTTCGTATCGCTCTCAGCCCCGAGATGGTCGCTCGCTGGCTGAGTTGCTCCACGGTCGTCCTCATCGCACCTTGATGTCTTTGCTGCATCCGCCGCGTCAGGTTCCTGTGCAGCGGCAGACTCCTGCTTTTGCTCCAGGCGACGTTGTATTTTATCGCAACTATCGAGGTTCACGGCGTTGGCTCGCAGGGTGCATTTTTCGCTGCCTCGGCCGCGCGATGTATTTGGTTTTGGGGGCCTCTGGTGAGGTGCGTCGGCATCTCAATCAGCTGCGCCTCTGTCGTCGCTCGGGTTCTGCCGCTCCCCGTCTGCTTTCAGCGACGGTGCCGTCCGGTCAGCGCCCTGGGGACCCATCTACTGGCTCGCCTCATCCCCAGGTGTTACCGACGATGCCTTCCATTTTGCCCCATGGCGACGCGCCGCCGCCGCCGCAGCAGCAGCAGCCGCCGCCGCCGCCGCTTGTTCTCCCGCCGGCGCCGCCCGCATTCGACGCTTCGTTGCAGCCGCCAAGCGCCTCCCAGGGTCACGCGCCGCCGATCGCTTCCCGTGACCAGCTGTCCTCCGCCATGGAAGTCCCGCCCGCTCCGGACCACATGACGTCATCGCGCGTCGGCTACCCCGACGCAATGGAGGTTGATCCTTCGGTCCCTCCTGTCTCTTTACGGGCGCATACACCGCATGTTGACGTGCACCCTGGACTAGTTTTTCAGGCGTTTCCTAGCTCCCCTCGGACCGAATGGCCGGGTGCGGGTGGCACAGCCTCGCCTGTTGTTAGGCTCCCCACCTCATCGCATACGTCAACATGTGGTCCTCCCCACGGCGAGCGGAAGCCTTATCACACGACCGTTCGCCGATTTGCGGGGGAGGAATGTGGTGTCACCGCCAGACACCACACTTGCTAGGTGGTAGCTTAAATCGGCCGCGGTCCATTTAGTACATGTCGGACCCGCGTGTCGCCACTGTGTAATCGCAGACCTAGCGCCACCACCAAGGCAGGTCTCGTAATACGAGAGAGCACTCGCCCCAGTTGTACGAGAACCTAGCTACCGACCAGATGTACGAAGCCTTTCTCTCTCATTAGCCGAGAGACAGAATAGCCATCAGCTAAGTTAATGGCTACGAACTAGCAAGGCGCCATTAGCCATACAGTGATTGTACTCAAAGTCTCCTGTGTATCTTCAAGATCGATGTACCACACTGATTGAGTAAAGTTAAGTATTAAACCTGCTCCGTACTTTTCTTCCTAACATTAATTACGTATCCTGTTCCAGTACTTCACGCCCGTCTGCGTTAGTCTAGCTTGCCTTTTCAGCCATCTCAACTTCACGGTGTCGGCCCAGATACCGACACAACAGATTGTATTCCAGTTTTGTTTATATGCACTGTGAAATAGTTAAGATATAACACACACCAGTCGACTTTGACTTTTTTTTTTTTTGCCCTATGATATCTCAACATCGTGACTGTTTTACATTTTTCCTTTTGCTGCTGCATTGTGATATTCTGTGTACATTTTTGCATCTGAACACTGTCAATGTCTTTGACATATTACGTTTTCTGTCATGTTATGCTGTATGCTTAAGTATGTTACCATAAACCAGTCCTTATTTAGTGGGTATATGATTTAAATGCAGGACATTAATCTCTGTCATCAATTTCAGAAAGAAATGATGCATGTAAGAAATAAATTCAACAGAAATGGGAATTTCACCTACGGGATAAACGAAAGGAGATGCAATAACTTTATGAGGAAGAGTAAATGGATCAGGATTAACAAGCATTAACAAGAATATATTATACTCATCATAGAATAGCAGCCTTAGCTAATTTTTTCTTTCAGAATACAAGGTGATTGATGCAGGCAGTCAGACTGAACTACACATCTTAGTTTTAGTGATGAAATATGCTAGAGATAAGGAATAGTTGTATAATGAGTAATGAAGTGATTTTTTGCAGATGATAATGAATACTGATGAATAATGATGAAGGATATGGTATTATGAATAATGAAGTTTTTCTTTACAGGTGATGATAATAATGAAGTTATGATAATGTGGATAATGAAGTGATTGATAATGAAGTTTTTTTCTTTACAGATGAGGATAATGTTGAAATTATGTATTTATGCTACGTAATTATTTAAGTATTTGTTGCAGTTTGTTTTGACAGCAGGTGTTATATTGCATAGTAGGATGACAGAAAGTTTTGGAAAGGACAGCTATGGAACACATTTTATACACATTTCACTACCTGTTAATTCGAAGTTCACTACTTTTCAGCATAGTGTGCGTTTCTTCTTTCAGGTTAATAATCCATTTTGTAATTTTTCCAGGAGAAGTTTTTCATGATACTTACTAAACCTGTTACTTATTATATCTGTTCTAGTACTTGCATTTTTTTTTGTATTTTACCCATTTGTGTTTATCATTTATAAATGTGATCACACATACTGCCTTGTTACAAAATCTTGCTACAGCTGACTCATGACGAATGACGTTACCTATCCTCATTTGCAGCAACAGGTCAAAAGCAAATAGTGTTATGCCTCACCAATTAATTATCGATCCCAACGCAATGCATTGCTAAAAGAGGTATTACCAGTCCCACATAATGTCACTAGTTTATGATAATACTGATTAGCTCTGAATAGTATGTCGCTTCAGTAATGACTTCTTAATGAGACAAAAAAAAAGTATATATTTAAGATACTGCTTTGTCACTAGCTAATAACTGCCACTGTTTATTGTAATGAGACTACTTATAATGCCCATGATTATTAATGCTTTGATTGTAACTAGCTGATTTTAATAATGACTTTGTAATGATCTGAATACTACTGAAGGAGGAACACTGTTTATGGTAATGAGACTACTTATAATGCCTATGATTATTAATGCTATGACTGTAATTAACTGATTTTTAATAATGACTTCGTAATAATCTGAATAATACTGAATGATGATTCTATTCAATACTTGCTGGCCACTGAGTGCCAATAATTAATGTCACTCGATGAATTGTTATTAATTATGCCATTAATTAACTCTTGTTTTCAATGTTCATACTTTGTAATTGGAAATGAATGTGACTGTTTAATAATGCTTTGTAATTAGGAGAAGACTAATGATTCTTACTACATTAGAATGACAAATGATTAATTAACGACAAATGATTAATTAACTGTAATTAGACAAATGATTAATTAACGACAAATGATTAATTAACTGTAATTAGACAAATGATTAATTAACTGTAATTAGACAAATGATTAATTATCGACAAATGATTAATTAACTGTAATTAGGAAAAGGCTAATGATTATTATTGGAATGACAAATGATTAATTAACTGTAATTAGGAGAAGGTTAATGATTCTTAATTATACTCTGTAACTGGAAAAGAATGTGATTGTTTCATAATGCTTTGTAATCAGGAGAAGGCTAATGATTCTTACTATATTGGAATGACAAATGATTAATTAACCATGCTACATTTTGTAACTAGGAAAAGAAGACTACTGATCCTATGTAAAACAATTAATGAACATTTTTCTGTAATACTACATACTTGGTACAGAAACGTTCAATAACTGGGCTATGAATGCCACAAACTGCTAATTAAGTCTGTAATTGTCAATATTATGTGACTTGATGTCCTTCACCTCATAAGCTGACTACCCTAAATTACTGCAATGTCCATTTGTCCTGTTTATCCTAGTGATCATGGAGCACTATCTTTGGTTTTGCACTAATTCTACGTTGGTGTGCCTTGTAAGAGCGTGGTGTTGACACGACATGCTGTCCACCACCGTGAGCAATGAAGACGTTATTATGGTCCCACTGTTTGGTGTACGTAATGTACTGCCAAAATGAAAACATGGAACATTACTACGACAGTTCAGTGTCTTGGCTACACTGATAAATTCTGATGGGAAAAGAACTTCAAGTTGTGTCACTTGGTGTTGTACTTCTGTGGAAAGATATGGACTTTCAGAACAGCTGTGTGCAATCTAAAGTGCTACAACCATGATGCAATCCTTCCCTGTCCTATCCTAATTCTTGTCACATAATGAAAATCATTTTTTTGGTAACATCATTTCTGTTCGTAGGTTATACATTTTTTTCGATTCGCTGAACTCCAGTGCGAGTACACTTATGTCACTGGTCGACATGATGTTTGCCATTATGTTTATTTGTTGTGAAAATGCTAAAGACATTTTTCAGTGTATGTGCACTTTGGACATGATTTTCTTGCCATTATGTTTATTTATTGCGAAAATGCTAAAGACATTTTTCGATTTGTTCTGAAGTACAGTATATGTACACTCTTGTCTTTTATATTGTGTATACATTTTTTATTTTCTGAACTACAGTGCATGTGCACTCATGTCGCTTGTCAATATAATATTTTGCCAGTCTGTTTATTTGTTCTGAATATGCTAAAGAATTTTTTTTCAGTGCCTGTGCACTTTGTTATCTGTCAAAAAATTTGTATATACATTTTTCTGATTTGCTACTATGTTTTGTATTCACATTTTGTCTTTGTCTGATATATTTTGTACTTAGTGCGTGTGCACAACATTTAAATATTCTGTAAGTTGTAGGATTTTGTTAATTAAAGAAAAATTTTGCCGCGCTTGGCAAGTCCAAATGACTCACCATCGCTGCCAAATTTTTGCCCCCCCAGTGGAGGGTTATGAAACACGTATGTAACATAGCAGCGATGGCGAGGCATTGTAGCATCTGTGACCAGAGAGTTTGCGCTTGACCGCGCGAGTGTTGCGAGCGGTTCTCAGTCTGTCAGTCAGTCGTTGCGAGTCTGTAGCTCTGTCTAGTTGAGGGCAGTACTCTGTCAGTAGTAGTCGTGCAGTGCAGTACGTCAGTAGTCGTCATGCAGAGCGGTCGGTCAGTAGTAGCAGCCCAGTGCGGTTGTGTGATGTAGGCGGTCGGCAACACTGGTCAAGATGCTGAATGAGGTATACTGTTAATTAATATAATCATTAGATAATGTAAAAATTTATTTATTGTAATTATTCTCCAACAAGTGCCCCAATAATAATTTTTAATTTCAAAAGCATTTTTTCAAAAATTTTATTTTTTATTGAACTAAAGATTTCGTTGCACTTCCCAATTCATTCCACTTCTTTTAAAGAAAATTTTCAGTAAAATTACAGAAAAAAGGAATATTATTATTTGCAATGCAGTTCCTCCAAGCCGTGCGCAAAGATAAGAGCAGAAATTTGACATCCAGTTATTCTGAGGTAAGACTTTAATTCTGATTGATTTACACAGGGCCAAAGACCGATATTTCGGTTTAATTGAATTTTCTTATCACTGAATAGACTTTAATTTTTTGTGAGGAATTTATATTTGAGTCAGATTGCGAATTTCACATTTTTGTTGCCATTGTCAGTACATTTCATTGTGGGCAGGTTACGCTTAGCGCAATGTTCATTAGGATTCATAATTAAATATTGTCATATTTCTTTCTTTCAAATTTTTGTGGGGAGGTTACACTCGGCTCCCATTTGTATTAAGTATTGTCTTTTTTCCTTTAAAAAATTACGGTGGGGAGGTTACATCTTTCAGAGGTTGTTGTGAGCGGTCGTGACTACGGCCGTGTTGAAAGGGGGCGGAAGCTTCTAAGCCCGAAGGCTCCTACTGTAAAAAAGAAAAAAAAAACAAATTGTTGTGCCTCTGAATAATTGTAACTTGATATTTCGTGGGTGCTTTTCTGCTTATAATTTTAAAACTGTTTTGCAAAGGCTTTTAGGAATGAAATTCACGTTTGTTAAATTGTAAGTTGATATTTCGAAGGTGCTTTTCTGCTTATAAATTTAAAATCTGTTTTGAAAAGTCTTTTATGAATAAAATTTCCATTGGTTGAAATTTAATTTGTTTCCATCAGTCACTAGTTGGAAACTACTTCCACGCTCACATAGTGTGTTAATGTTCTTGATGAATCGCTAGTAAATAAAGTAAATTCTTTAAGAAAAGATTGTGAAAGTAAATTTTCACGGTTCACTTTGCAGCTGTCAGTCCTGCTCAGAACGCAGTTCTGTGTAGTGGTGAGCGCAGAGAGAGTGGGCAAATACCGTGCGCCCACTCGCAACGGGCAAAAAAGTGTTTGTCGAGCCATCACGATCGTCGGTTTCCGAAGAGGATTCTGACGAAAAATAAGAGGACGACAGCTGCAATGAACCACTACGGAACTCAATGTCCACACTCGCGAATCCTGTTAGCACCGAGACGACACGAGGGGACCTCCAGAAACGGCAAATTCGAGTAGACCTGGAAGTCGAGAACCACTCGTCAGTGATGTAAATGACCCTAAGAGGGAAACGTCGTGCGGAAGCCATAAAACCTGTACTACGGAGCAATGGAAGATAGTCATTTGCTCGGCTGGGTCTCCATTCATATTGTTGCTCTTTACATCCCAGGAGAGAAAGATGGCGGGAGTCGGGTGATGATCTGGGCGTGGAAATCCGCGGACGCCGCGGCTACTGTGCAGGACCGCGTTACAGCCAAGAACTGTGCGCCCCACGGTGGACTCGCCCCTCCTCCTCACGCACCTCGCGTCCTCCAGGGCTGGGGCTCTGCCAGCACGGGAGCCAGTTGTCGCACCCACCCTGGCTATCGCAGTCGCCAGGTCTCAAAATTATTGAGGCTGTCCGGTCTACTTTGCAGAGGAGGGTGTGTGATCTCTATCCACATCCGTTATCGTAGTCTGAACATATGTCGCTGTTTTGCAGGAAGAATCGTATTAAATTCCCTTCAAAATCACACAGAACCAGTATTTATTCATTCAGAGACGCCTGGAAGCTGTTTACAACGCCAACGGTTGTTCCACACCGTATTAGGCATCGTAATGTGTTGCGCGTGTGATGTTTCCATATTTCTGACGACCTCTTGTACATACAGAGACAGACAGAAGACAAAGCACAGCGAGAAAGCGACGGTTGGAAATACTGTAAGACTAACAGCACAGGATGAAAACACGGTGGACAGCGAAGGTGAAATGTTCCTCTGAAATACGTACAACTCGAGGACGACACGCACGGGTTAATAACATCACGAATCGTAAGTAAAGCCAGATACCAACTTAACCTTACGCAATCTCTGCTACAAAAATTTGTTACGTCGTAACAACAAGATAATAACAAAGCAACATTTATTACAATGCAAGTTATACACACATAAACGTATTACGCGCCACCAAAGATGCTTCACCAATGAAAAGAATCGAACACGTATTACAAAAAAAAAAAAAAAAAAAAAAAGATACATCAAAATTCGAATCTAGAACACCTGCCAACATGAATAACGCAGACGTACATACTCTCAGAGTAGTGAAGCAACTTAAATCACTTAATAAAAGCAAGTCTTCTGGTCCAGACTATACCAATTACGTTCCTTTCAGAGTATGCTGACGTAACAGCTCCATACTTAACAATCATATACAACTATTCGCTCGACGGAAGGTCCGTACCCAGAGTTTCACAACTCACACCAATATTCATGAAAGGTTGTAGGAGTAATCCACTAAATTAGGACTAATCCACTACATTACACGCCCATATCATTAACGTCGATATGCAACACCTATTTTGGAACATATATTGTGTTCGAACATTGTGAGTTACCTCGAAGAGAAGGGTGTATTGACACAAAGTCAACATGGATTTGGAAGACATCATTCTTGTGAAACACAACTAGCTCTTAACTCGCACGAACTTTTGAGTGCTATCGACAAGGGATTTCAAATTCATTCCGTTTTTGTGGATTTCCTGAAGGCTTTCGACACTGTACCACATAAGCGGTTTGTAGTGAAATTGCGTGTCTGTGGAATATCGTCTCATTACGTAATTGGATTCGTGATTTCCTGTCAGAGAGGTCACAGTTCGTACTAACTAACGGAAAGACATCGACAACAATAGAAGTGATTTCTGGCGTTCCCCAAGGCAGTGTTATAGGCCCTTAGCTGTTCCTCATCTATATAAACGATTTGGGAGACAATAGTAGCAGCCATCTTAGTCTGTTTGTAGATAACGCTGTCATTTATCGACTAATAAACTCGTCAGGAGATCAAAACAAATTGAAAAGCAATTTAGGAAAGATATGTGCATGGTGCGAAAATTGACAATTGACCCTACATAACGAGAAGTGTGAGGTCATCCACATGAGTGCTACAAGAAATACGTTAAACTTCGGTTACACGATAAATCTAAAGGCTGCAAATTCAACTAAATACCTAGGTATTACAATTACGAACAACTTAAATTCGAAGGAACACAAGAAAATGTTGTGGGGAACACCAATCAAGACTGCGTTTTATTGGCAGGATACTTAGGAAATGTAACAGACCTACTAAGGAGACTGCCTACACTAAACTTGACCGTCCTCTTTTAGAATACTGCTGAGCGGTGTGGGATCCTTACCAGACAAGACTGACAGAGTGCACCGAAAAAGTTCAAAGAAGGGCAGCATGTTTTGTATTATCGCGAAATAGGGGAGAGAGTGTCATTGACATGATACAGGATTTGGGGTGGACATCGTTAAAACAAAGGCGTTTTTCGTTGCAGCGGAAACTTGTCACCAGATTCCAATCAGCGACTCTCTCTTCCGAATGCGAAAATATTTTCCTGTCGCCGAACTACATAGCGAGAAACTATCATCAAAATAAAATGAGGGTATTCGGAGTTGGCACGAAAAGATGTAGGTGTTCGTTTTTTCTGCGCGCTATACGAGATTGGAATAATCGAGAATTGTGAAGGCGTTTCGATGAACCCGCTGCCATGAGGTTAGATGTGATTTGCAGAGTATCGATGTAGATGTAGATTTAGATGAAACAGCCTTTCGTTTATTTGCGTAGACGGGCCGCATTTCCGAGAATACAGTAGCAAGCGTGCGAAAAAAAAGGGTAAGATCGAGTAGCGGCTCCGTACAAACTTAAATCACGCACACAGACGGTGACAGGTAATAATTTGACGTCGCCCAGTGGTGTTTTGCAAGTGTTTCTACTGGGCGACACGGCGGCGTCTTGTGTGTACGCAGCGCACCCCAGTTATCCGAAGGGGTTAAAGGGGTCCTGTAACTTAACGTGTTGTTTCTAGCTGGGGACTCCTAACATGGCTGAAAGGTGAAGCACAGGCTAAAACGAAGACTGAAAAATCCATGGTCTCACCAGTATTAGATCCCAAGACTTCTCGCTATGCTGGCATATGCTTTACCGTTTTTTTTTAAATCTCATTTTGTTCGTTATTGCTCGTTGCATTTGTTTTCTGCGGAGGGCTACCTTGCCGGCTTGCTGCTAGAGGAGCAGGCCCGCCATGTATGCAAATACTTGACCTCTAGGTTCTGCTGTCTGCGAGTATCGAAATATGTGACATACCTAGCCGTATCCTTTGATACAATTGAATTAGAAGTTTTTTTTTTTTTTCCTTCATCGGAAAGAACTGTAGACCTTCGTATCTGACATAAATTTTCCCTTGCTACCGCTACACGTTGCTTGAAGAAAAAAGCTTCTTAACAGACGGATAGAGGACAACGCATGGGAAAAAAGTATTTTTTATGTGATACATTAGCAGCTAACAACTTTCGGATTTTTCCATGAAACTTTGCTTCTTCTCAAATTTCATCATTTTGGGTGAACGGGAAGTACCCTACAGATTTTGACGAGGAAGTTCGCGAGTAAGGAAAAATGTGAGATATTCCAGATAGGCATATCTTTTTATTGCATTGACTTACAAGCTTCAATGTTTTACGCCGGGAAGGGACTGCTTAGACTTAAATGCGTGACACAAGGATCAACTTGATACGCCTACCCACTGTTGGGAAAAAGACTTCCTAACTGGAGGACAGACATACACGCGAACGATAAACGGCAAAAAATATTTTTTTGTGTCATATGATACCAAATTAAGAATTTTCGGATTCCTACCTTTCCCCGTACTGCGAAACGTTGCTTCTAGTCGAACAGGAAGTACCCTACAGGTTTCGATCAATCCGCTTGCGAGTATCGAAATACGTGAAAAAAATGGGGGTCCCTTTTGGTCGCATTTACTTAGAAGCTTACATTTTGCACACTGCCAAGGGCACGTAGACCTTGGTACGACATACAAGTTTTTACTTGGCACCTATAACCATTTGTACTACACTTAAGAGCCAAAGAAACTGGTACATCCGCCTAATATCGTGTAGAAGCAAACACGCAGAAGCGGCGCAACACGACGTGGCATGGACTCGATTAATGTCTGAAGTACTGATGGAGGGAACTGACACCACGAACCCTGCAGGTCTGTCCATAAATCCGCAAGAGTACGAGGGGGTGGAGATCTCTTCTGAACAGCATGTTGCAAGGCATTCCAGACAGGTATCCTCAACAATGTTCATTTCTGGGGAGTTTGGTCACCAGTGGAAGTATTTAAAGTCAGAAGAGTCTTCCTCGAGCCACCACTTAGCAAGTCTAGACGTGTGGGGTGTCGCATTGTCCTGCTGGCATTGCCCAAGTCCGTCGCAATGCACAATGGACGCGAAGGGACGCAGGTGAGTGTCTCCTTTCACACTCGTACCTAGACGCATCAGGGGTCCTATATCAGTCCAACTGCACACCTCCCACACCTTTACAGAGCCTCCAAAAGCCCGAACAGTCCCCTGCTGACATGCAGTGTCCATGGATTCCTGAGGTTGACTCCATACTAGAACACGTCGATCCGCTCGATACAGTTTGAAACGAGATTCGCCCGACCAGGCAACATGTTTCCAGTCATGAACAGTCCAATGTCAGTGTTGACGGACCCAGGCGCGGCAGAAACCTTTGCGCCGTGCAGTCATCAAGGGTACACGAGTGAGCCTTCGGCTCGAGAAGCCCATATCGATGATGTTTAGTCGAATAGTTAGCACGCTCACACTTGATGCCTCGGCAGTCAAATCTGCGGAAATTTGCGGAAGCGTTGAACTTCTGTGATGTTGAACGATTCTCTTCATTTGTCGTTGGTACCGTTCTTGCAGGATCTTTTTACGGCCGCAGCGATGTCTGACATAATATGTTTTACCGGATTCCTGATATGCCCGGTACACTCGTGAAATAGTCGTACAGGGAAAATCCGCGACTTCATCGCTACGTCGAAGATGCTGTGTGCCATCGCTCGTGCGCCGACTGTAACACCACGTTCAGACTCGCTTGAATCGTGATAACCTGCCATCGTAGCAGTAGTAACCTGCCTAACAACTGCGCCACACACTTGTCGTCTTACATGGACGTTGCCGACCGCAGCGCCGTTTTTTGCCTGTTTACCTATCTCTGTATTTGAATACCAGTTTCTTTCGCGCTTGTCGATCGCTGGTCGAACATCAGCGATCGGCTTGTTATCTTTGGCGCGTCCCCGGGCATGAGCATCTTTGCGTTTCCGGCTGGGGCGCGCGGGACGGCGAGAGGCAGTCGGTTTGGGGGCGCCCGGTGAGGCTGGCGGAGTCGTGGCTCGGGCGCAACCACACGTGTGACGTCTGTTAGGCTGGGGCTGTTTGCTAATCGTGAAACTCCGCCGGCGGTTACTGGTTGCCTGGAAGGCATCTCACGTAAACTGTGCCGAGCCCCGCAGTGAGAGGGGAGTCGGGAGTTGGTGTGGGCCTAGGTGTTTGTACAAACTGAGGTGCCCGTGTGAGAAGCCCGGCGTGGGCCCGTCGGTCGCTTCGTCCTTCTGGCAGCCACCGCGAGCGGATGTTCGGCCGGAGTGTCTGCAGTTTGTGGTGAGCGAAGTGTGGACGAGTTCTCGTAGGATGTGCTCCCGGCCTGACTCTTAGCCTGTGTTATTTGTGGGTGCCGACCCCTTGTCTCTTACTGCTTCCAGGGGTCCTGTAAGATTTCACAGCTAAACTGTGTTCTTGGGGCATTCTGTGTTTCTGGCTCAGCCTCCGCCTAGAAAGGGGAAAGATTTGGAATTCCTTAATGCTGTAATTTAAACATATATAAAAATTGTTCTTTCAGAATAACCGCCTGTTTCTTTGGGACACTGCAGTTCAAACAGGAGTGGCGGAATGTTAATGAGCATTTGCTATTCGTCAAATGAAGTGTATTTAATGTCTTGTCGTTTTCTGGGGCACGCAGCTGTGTTATTGAACTCATTTTGAAGTGTTCTGTAGGCTGAATGACTGCTCCCCACTTCAGTGTATTCTTTTGAGTAGTACTGAAAGGTTTTTTGGATATTTGTCAGTGGGGTGTATTGATTCAATTTTGTTTTTCTTTCTTTTGAATTACGGTGAATTGTTTAGTTTACCTGGTTATTGGCTTAACTCGCGCTTCACGCACTAAATCAGCTGATATTGAAATTGTTTTCTTTTGTTCCTGTTTAATGTCACACAGATTCAAATGTAGCTTCATTTATGTTATTTGAAATAAATGTGTTGGATTGACCTTAATGAATTATTTGCAATGGGGGTAAGGGACCCAGTCCTTCATTAGTGCTTAACAGCGGCGTGTGGTTCGGGTCCTCAGCCCCGTGCTCGGACCACACACGACCAGGAAACAAAATGATCCAATAACGTTCCGTTTGTACCGATTTAGATACGGGATAGTAAAAATGACGACTTTAGCATCGATTTCCAAAAGTCTATGTTTAAACTGACAAGATCGATGTTTAGTACGTATCGTGGATCATCGGATACTCGTGACTGGAGTGCGCGGCTGACACGAGGCCCACACGGAGCCCTGTGCACCACCAGCCGGCCGCCCCCCGCGGCAGGCGTTTACGGCCGCCTTTTACGACCGCCTGTCTTCTGCCCGCCCCCGCCCCCGCCCCCGCCGCCGTCGCCGCAGACGCTCCCTCCCTCATTAAGAGGCGCCGCCCCCTCCGCTTTACGACGCCGCTGCGGCCAGCAGATCTTATTTCCTCTCCCGTATCAATCTCCACTGTGGCAGCGACCACCCGACGGCCAGACCGCCGCTCGTCAAGGACTGCCAGTCCCACGTCCTCGGCCGGACGTTACAGCTATCCCGGAAGACCAGTCCCGTGCCAGATTCCTTCTTTAAGGCCTTCCACCGTCGACAAAACTTCGATTTTCAACGTTTCACGTAATCATTGACCCAAATTTAAAATGCTGTCACGATCTACTTATTAGCACCTATGTTGCTGTTGTTGTCGTGGTCTTCAGAGACTCTCCATGCTACTCTATCCTGTGCAAGCTTCTTCATCTCCCAGTACCTACTGCAGCCTACATCCTTCTGAATCTGCTTAGTGTATTCATCTCTCGGTCTCCCTCTACGATTTTTACCCTCCGCACTGCCCTCCAATACTAAACTGGTGATCCCTTGATGCCTCAGAACATGTCCTACCAACCGATCCCCTCTTCTAGTCAAATTGTGCCACAATCTTCTCCTCTCCGCAATTCTTTTCAATACCTCCTCATTAGTTATGTGATCGACCCATCTAATCTTCACCATTCTTCTGTAGCACCACATTTCGACAGCTTCTATTCTCTTCTTGTCTAAACTATTTATCGTCCATGTTTCACTTCCATAGATGGCTACACTCCATACAAATACTTTCAGAAACGACTTCCTGACACTTAAATCTATACTTGATGTTAACAAATTTCTCTTCTTCAAAACCGTTTTCCGTGCCAGAGACACCCTACATTTCATAACCTCTCTACTTCGACCATCATCAGTTACCTAGCTCCCCAAACAGCAAAACTCATCTACTACTTCACGTTTCTCATTTCCTAATCTAATTCCCTCAGCATCGCCCGATTTAATTCCACTACACTGCATTATCCTCGTTTTGTTTCTGTTGATGTTCATGTTATATCCTCCTTTGAAGACACTGTCCATCCCGTTCAACTGCTCATCCATGTCCCTTGCTGTCTCTGACAGAATTACAAAGTCGTCCGCAGACATCAAGGTTTTTATTTCTTCTCCATCCATTTTAACTCCTACTCCAAATGTGTCTTTTGTTTGCTTTACTGCTTGATCAATATACAGATTGAATAACATCGGGGAGAGCCTACAACCCTGTCTCACTCTCATCTCAAGCATTACTTCTCCTTCGCGCCTCTGACATCTGGTTTCTGTACAAATCCAAAATACCCGTTTGCTGCCTGTATTTTACCCCTGCCACCTTCAGAATTTGAAAGAAAGTGTTCCAGGCAACACTTTCAAAAGCTTTCTCTAAGTCTACAAATGCCATAAACGTAGGTTTCTCTTTCCTTAATCTAGCTTCTAAGATAAGTCGTAAGGTCAGTATTGCCTCACGTGTTCCAACATTTCTACGGAATCCAAACTGATCTTCCCCGAGCTCAACTTCTGCCAGATTTTCCATTCGTCTGTAAAGAATTCGCGTTAGTATTTTGCAGCTGTGACTTATTAAACTGATAGTTCGGCAATTTTCACATCTGACAACACCTGCTTTTATTGGGACCGGAATTATTATATTCTTCTTGAAGTCTGAGGGTATTTCGCCTGTCTCATACATCTTGCTCGCCAGATGGTAGAGTTTTATCATCGCAGGCTCTCCCAAGGCTATCAGTAGGTCTACTGGAATGTTGTCTACTCCCGGGGCCTTGTTTCGACTTAGGTCTTTCAGTGCTCTGTCCAATTCTTCACGGAGTGTCATATCTCTCATCTCATATTCATCTACACCCTATTCCATTTTCATAATATTGTCCTCGGGTACATGGCCCTTGGGTAGACTCTCTATATACTCCTTCCACCTTTCTGCTTCCCCTTCTTTTCGTAGATCTGGGTTTCCATCTGAGCTCTTGATATTCATACAAGTGATTCTCTTTTCTCCAAAAGTTTCTTTATTTTTCCTGTAGGCAGTATCTATCTTACCCTTACTGATATGCGCCTCTACATCCTTACATTTGTCCTCTAGCCATCCCTCCTTACCCATTTTGTACTTTCTGTCGATCTCATTTTTTAAACGTTTGTATACCTTTTTGCCTGCTTCATTTACTGAGTTTGTGTATTTCCTCCTTCCATCAATTAAATTCAATATTTCTTCTGTTATCCAAGGATTTCTACTAGCCTCGTCTTTTTACCTACTTGATCCTCTCCTGCCGGCCGCGGTGTCCGTGCGGTTCTAGGCGCTACAGTCCGGAACCGCGCCACTGCTACGGTCGCAGGTTCGAATCCTGCCTCGGGCATGGATGTGTGTGATGTCCTTAGGTTAGTTAGGTTTAAGTAGATGTTAAGTCCCATAGTGCTCAGAGCCATTTGAACCATTTTTGATAATTGCAATTAATATCTTGAAAGCTAAGTCCGAGGTGATGTTAGTCAGAGATAACTTTTATGTGGAAGAGAGTTGTAAGCGCAACGAAGAAATTCAATGCGCCTACAATGCTCTGTCACAGAAGAAGTCGCTTGCTGGCTCTCATCCTGTAAAGACGTGCCAGAACAACTCTTGTCTTAGCTAAGAGTACGGAACGCGACGAGATTGTTTTGCGGTCACAAGTGTTTCTCGCGTGACGTGATTCACCAACTTCGGAAACTGATTTTCTAAGCAGAGACAGGAACTGATAGACGCGTTTAACCGTGCATTTTTTTTGTTTTTTTTTTTGTTTTGTTTTAGGGCGCACAACTTCAACGGTCATTAGCGCCCAGACTACGTTAGGAATGCACCGCGAGTCACAAGTTTAAAACAGCAACTAAACGGAAAACACGATAAAAGACAGATTGACAGGCATAGGATTAAAAAAAACAGCATAACCAAATGTCCTTAGAGAGGTTTGTCAAGTTGATAAAATGAAGAACGCGAGCAGCTGCTCGTAGGTCATCCGCTAAAATGGCATCCAGAGTACATGGCAGGCCAAGATCAAGACGCAGTGTGTTAAAATCCGGACAGGACGTTAAAATGTGGCGGACCGTCAGCAATTGCCCACATGGGCAGAACGGCGCCGGCGCAGCCGTCAGCAGATGGCGATGGCTGAACCGGAAGTGTCCAATTCGTAACCGGGCCAAAACTACCTCCTCCCGCCGAGAAGGGCGTGAGGAGGACGTCCAAGCCGCGGGAAGAGGTTTCAAGGCCCGAAGCTTGTTGTCTGTAAGTGCAGCCCAATCGGCATGCCACAGCGATAAAATGCGCCGACAAATGACCCTGCTACAATCTGATGAAGGGACACAACAAGAAGCTGTCCGAGGCTGGAGGACCGCAGCCTTGGCCGCGGCATCTGCAGCTTCATTCCCAGGTATACCGACATGGCCAGCAACCCACATAAAGCTAACCGGAGAACCGACGTCCACCAGCTGCTGAAGAGAGCGTTGGATCCGGTGCACGAAAGGGTGAACCGGATACGGATCACTGAGGCTCTGGATGGCGCTCAGGGAATCGGAGCAGATGACATATGCAGAATGTCGGTGGCGGCAGACGTAAAGAACAGCCTGGTAGAGGGTAAAGAGCTCAGCTGTGAAGACCGAACAATGGCCATGGAGCCGGTATTTGAAACTTTGTGCCCCGACAATAAAAGAACACCCGACCCCGTCATTGGTCTTAGAACCATCTGTATAAATGAAGGTCATATTAATCAACTTCGAACGAAGTTCGACAAAACGGGAGCGGTATACCGAACCGGGGGTAACCTCTTTTGGGAGCGAGCTGAGGTCAAGGTGAACGCGAACCTGAGCCTGGAGCCAAGGTGGCGTGTGGCTCTCGCCCACTCGAAAGGTTGCAGGGAGTGAAAAATCAAGGTGTTGAAGGAGGCGACGAAAGCGAACTCCAGGGGGTAGCAGGGCAGAGACATACAACCCGTATTGACGGTCGAGAGAGTCGTCAAAAAAGGAACGATAAGACGGGTGGTCGGGCACTAACAGTAGCCGACAGGCATACCGACAAAGCAGTATATCGCGCCGGTAGGTGAGTGGCAATTCACCGGCTTCAGCATGAAGACTCTCGACGGGACTAGTATAAAACGCTCCGATCGCAAGTCGTAACTCCCGATGTTGTATGGAGTTGAGGCGGCGTAAGATGGACGGCCGTGCAGAGGAGTATACAAAGCTCCCATAATCCAGCTTGGAGCGGACGATCGACCGATATAGGCGAAGTAGGACGGTTCGATCCGCTCCCCACGACATACTACATTTAGAGAACGGGTACAACGGGCAGCCAAATATGACACATGTGGAGACCAGCTAAGTTTCCTGTCAAATGTAAGACCTAAAAATTTTGTTGTCTCCACGAATGGGAGAGCAACGGGACCGAGTCGTAAGGACGGTGGGAGAAACTCTTTGTAGCGCCAGAAGTTAATACAGACCGTCTTCTCGGCAGAAAAACGGAAGCCATTGGCGACACTCCAGGAGTAAAGACGGTCAAGAGAACGCTGAAGACAGCGCTCCAGGACACGTGTACACTGCGCGCTGCAATAGATGGTAAAATCGTCCACGAAAAGGGAGCCTGATACATCAGCTGGGAGGCAATCCATTATTGGATTGATCGCGATGGCGAAGAGAGCGACGCTCAAAACTGAGCCCTGTGGCACCCCATTCTCCTGGCGAAAGGTGTCTGACAGGACAGAACCCACACGTACCCTGAACTGTCAATCCATTAAAAAGGAACGAATAAAAAGAGGGAGGCAACCGCGAAGGCCCCATGTATGCATGGTGCGGAGAATGCCCGCTCTCCAACAGGTGTCGTAAGCCTTCTCCAAATCAAAGAACACAGCCGCAGTCGGGCGCTTCCGCAAGAAGTTATTCATAATGAAGGTCAACAAGGTAACCAGATGGTCAACAGCAGAGCGGCGCCTACGAAATCCACATTGTACAGTGGTAAGTAGGCGTAGAGACTCGAGCAGCCAAACCAATCGAGAGTTAACCATTCGCTCCATCACTTTACAGACACAGCTGGTAAGCGAGATGGGGCGATAACTGGAAGGCAAGTGCTTGTCGTTCCCCAGCTTAGGAATTGGGACAACAATAGACTCGCGCCAGCATGTGGGAACATGTCCCTCAATCCAGATGCGATTGTAAGTACGAAGAAGAAAACCTTTACCCGCAGGAGAAAGGTTCTTCAGCATCTGAATATGAATAGAATCAGGCCCAGGAGCGGAGGACCGTGATCGGCCAAGTGCGTTTTCGAGTTCCCGCATGGTGAATGGGGCATTATAAATTCCACGATTCGAGGAGCGGAAGTTAGGTGGCCTAGCCTCCTCTGCCTGTTTGCGGGGGAGGAAGACAGGGTGGTAATGAGCGGAGCTCGAAACCTCTGCGAAAAAGCGGCCGAAGGCATTGGAGACACCCTCAGGGGCCACAAGGACGTCATTCGCGACCGTCAAGCCAGAAACTGGTGGGTGGACCTTAGTGCCAGATAGCCGGCGCAGGCTACCCCAGACAACAGAAGAAGGGGTAAAACTGTTGAAGGTGCTTGTGAAAGCAGCCCAGCTGGCTTTCTTGCTTTCTTTAATAATACGACGACACTGAGCACGTAATCGTTTATAATTGATACAATTCGCCACTGTAGGGTGGCGTTTAAAGGTGCGTAAAGCACGTCGACGAGCACGTAAAGCGTCTCTACATGCTGCGGTCCACCAGGGGACCGGTACGCGACATGGAGAAGAAGTAGGGTGAGGGATGGAATATTCAGCAGCAGTGAGAATGACTTCCGTGAGGTGTGCGACCTGACGATCGCAGCTTGTATAGGTTTGATCCTGAAAGGTCGCCCTGGAAGAGAAGAGCCCCCAGTCTGCTTTGGAGATGGTCCAACTAGATGAGCACGGACAGGGGGTATGCTGCAGGAGATGGATAACACACGGGAAGTGGTCGCTCGAATATGTATCAGAAAGTGCATACCACCCAAACCGGCGTGCAAGTTGGGGAGTACATATAGAGAGGTCTAAATGGGAATAGGTGTGAGATGTGTCCGAAAGAAAAGTAGGGGCGCCAGTATTGAGGCAACAAGATTGAGCTGGTTGAAAAGGTCTGCTAACAGGGAGCCCCTCGGGCAGGATGCTGGAGAGCCCCAAAGGGGATGGTGGGCATTGAAGTCTCCAGTTAACAAAAATGGTGCAGGTAGCTGAGCAATAAGTTGCATCATGTCTGTCCTGGTAACGGCAGACGACGATGGAGTGTAAACGGTACAAATGTAAAATGTAAAAGTGGGGAGAGTAATGCGGATGGCAACTGCCTGCAGGCCGGTGTGCAACGTGATGGGATCGTGGTAAATATCATCCCGGACCAGCAACATAACCCCTCCATGAGCCGGGATACCTACCACAGGGGGTAGGTCAAAACGCACAGAGGTGTAGTGTGCCAAGGCAATTTGATCGCATGGGTGTAGCTTCGTTTCCTGGAGGGCTACGACGAGCGAACGGTGCAAGCGGAGCAGCAACTTCAAGTCCTCTCGGTTGGAGTGAATGCTGCGAATATTCCAGTGAATAAGTGCCATCGTAAGAAGAAAAGGAAGATGAAAGAAGGGGTCACCTCTAAGGCCGCTGAGGGCCTGGCTTCGAGCGAGCACTGCCGCCGCTATCAGTAGGCGGACAGTCTTCGTCCATTGGGTCTATAGGTTCATCGGCCATCTTGGGAAGATGGCCGGGAGGGGGAGCGTCCTCCGTCGGTGAACGGCCAGATGTTCGGCTACCAGCGGTGCGGCCAGGCGAAACGGATGACGGCCTGGGGCGGCAACCGCTGGGTGGCGCAGGAGAAGGAATGCGCCGTGGCGGAGAAGGAGAACTGTGCTTCCTATGAGCCTTCTTGGAAGGTCGTTTGGTGGAAGTACCGGTCGATGGCTGGGAGGTCGAGGTACGTAGGAAGTCTGCACGGGACGGTTCCTTCTTGAAGGCCCGTGCACCTGACTTCTGGGTCTTCGTCTTAGCGGAAGCTGATGAAGGGGCTGGTGTCTGTGGGGTGATGGGAGGAAGAGGAGACGTCGACCGCGCGATCTTAGCACTGGCCGAACGGACGACCGTGGTGCTGAAGGTCAGATCGCATGTCTGGGTTGCCACCTCCCTGGTAGTCCGAGGAGAGGCGAGGACAGTGCTGTATTTCCCCGCTGGGAGCAGCATGGGCTTCCTACTAGCCAAGAGCTTGCGAGCAGCCGAGGTGGACACTTTCTCTTTGACCCGAATTTCTTGGATACAGCGTTCTTCCTTATAGACAGGACAGTCGCGGGAGGATGCGGCATGGTCACCCTGACAGTTCACACAACGAGGAGACGGAGGTGGACAGTCACCCTCATGGGCATCCCTGCCACAAGTGACACATTTAGCCGCTTTGGAACAAGACTGGCGAGTGTGATTGAAACGCTGACACTGGTAACAGCGCGTAGGTGTCGGGACATAGGGGCGAACAGAAATAACCTCGTAGCCCGCCTTGATGCGCGATGGCAGCTTAACACTATCGAAGGTCAAGAAAAGTGTCCGGGTCGGTACAAGGTCATTGTTGTCCATAGGGTCATGAAAAAGGTCATCTGTCACGCCCTGCTCAGCGAGGAAAGATTGAATCTCCTCGTCAGTCAATCCGTCGAGGGAGTTAGTATAGACCACACCACGAGACGAATTCAAAGTTCGGTGAGCCTCCACCCGCACAGGGAACGTGTACAGGAGTGTGGCCCGAAGCAGTTTTTGTGCCTGAAAGGCGCTCTCAGTTTCTAGTAACAAGGTACCATTACGCAACCTGGTACAAGATTTGACAGATCCGGCTATGGCATCTACGCCCTTCTGGATAACGAAAGGGTTGACAGAGGAAAAATCCTTTCCATCCTCAGATCGAGAAACGACGAGGAACTGTGGGGTAGGCGGTAGTACTTTCGTCACTGGGGGCTGGTCATGTTTCCGTTTGTGGGCAGATGTCGAGAGAGAAGAAGAGAAATCCATTGCGGAGGAATCCCCCATGATTGCCAGCGTCTCCGATGGCGCGCTCCTTCCTTGTGGGGACCCTCTCAGAGGGCACTCCCGCCTTAGGTGAATGTTTACACCTCAGGTCACACCTCCCGAGAAACAGACGGAGGGACCAATCGGCATGGTCAGAAGGTATCAGCTCAGGCAATCACCCCTCCCCGGGCCTGGCCTTTACCAGGGGGTACGCGCGTGCCTTACATGTCTACCCAGGGCGGGGAATTACGCGTTACCCCGTCACCGGCTACGCGTGCGAACGCGTGGGTCGGCCTTCAGGCACGCACAGGGAGGAAGGAAGAAGAGGAAAAAGAAGAGAGAGAGGGAGAGAGAGGACAGACTGTCTCAAACGCCGAGGCGGAGACCAGAGAAGGCAAGGAGAAGAAGGCAAGGAGAAGAAGGCAAGGAGAAGAAGGCAAGGGAAAGAGTAAGGAAGACAGATGGAGAAGAACAAAGAAATGAACCAACCAAAGAAGGAAGAAACGAGTAGTGAAAAACCAAAAAGACCACAAATATAGGTCGTGGGACCGTCCGTCTCCGGACGCAGGCGCTAACTACCCCCTTGAGGGGGAGGGACTCCTTTTAGTCGCCTCTTACGACAGGCAGGAATACCTCGGGCCTATTCTAACCCCCGGACCCACAGGGGGGGATAACGGGTTAATTGAACTTTATTCACGAAACTAGTGAATATTGGACTTGAGTTTCAAATAGTTGGAACTAAAAGAAGAGTGGATAGTATATCAAAGGACTACACTCAGTTAGTCTCGAGTAGGACACAATTACACGACTTCACGAAGATAATACAAGTACGCTGAAGAGTCAAGTTGTCGTAATGGTCAAGAAACTTAATTTTAATATAACTGACTTTCTACAACGAAATTTTTCACTCTACAGAGGAGTGTGCGGTGATACGAAACTTCCTGGCAGATTACAACTGTGTGCCGGACCAAGACTCGAACTCGGGACCTTTGCCTTTCGCGGGCAAGTGCTCTACCATCTGAGCTACCCAAGCACGACTGACGCCCGGTACTCACAGCTTTACTTCTGCCAGTACCACGTCTCCTGCGCAGGAGAGCTTCTGTAAAGTTCGGAAGGTAGTACTGGCAGAAGTAAAACTGTGAGTACCGGGCGTGAGTCGTGCTTGGGTAGCTCAGATGGTAGAGCACTTGCCCGCGAAAGGCAAAGGTCCCGAGTTCGAGTCTCGGTCCGGCACACAGTTGTAATCTGCCGGGAAGTTTCAGAACTGACTTTACCAACCAACTGCGTGTGCGTGTGATGTGAAAGTTATAAAGTATTTAGTGGCCAAGGAACAATAAACTTTTCGTTCCAAGTAAAATATCAAGCGTGGACTACATTGTTAAGTGATTTAATCAAATGGTTCAAATGGCTCTGAGCACTACGGGACTTAACATCTGAGGTCAACAGTCCCCTAGAACTTAGAACTACTTAAACCTAACTAACCTACGGACATCACACACATCCATGCCCGAGGCAGGATTCGAACCTGCGGCCGTAGCGGTCGCGCGGTTCCAGACTGAAGCGCCTAGAACCGCTCGGCCACACTGGCCGGCAGTGATTTAATCAATGATAGTTAACCAACGACTCTTCAGTAGGTACCGTTTAATCTGAATATCAAAGTACGTACTTCATTAATTGAAAAAGAGAACTTTTAAACTTTTTTTTTTTTAACATTACGGCGTAGGTTCACTCAGACGTGATCAGAGAGTATCTGTGCATCTCGCTTCGTACAGGTTCAACAACTCCATAGCACCGAGCCAACAACGTACGAGAAGACTGATAAATACACTGTTTCCTCGCAATTGGTGGTGTGTACGATGCGGATGGGATAAGATTTAACAACTACTGCATGTCCGGGCAGTGAATCATTCAATCTTAAATCAGAAGAAGCATCCATCGTAGGAGTTCGCATTTCTGTCTCCCGTCCACCAGCGGGGACCTACGTCATCGCGCATCGTGTCTCAGCTGCACTGCGAGAGCTGAGGCAGCAGCAGCAGCAGCTCTGCGGCGTCGACGGTACCAGCACGCGGTCGGAGTGCGGGGACGCCACGCAAGGCAGCCGCACGTTTGAAGACACGTGGCGACGTGCCCGTGTTTTGGGTGGAACGGCGGCCAGTACCTCTCTCTCTCTCTGTCCCACGGCGCTTTGTGCTCGCCACCTGAAGCGTGGTCTGGTTTTCCGCGTCGCCTGCCAGCGGCGTCTAATCTGGCCGGACCGGTGCCACGCCGCCAACTCCGCGAACGCAAATATCCCGCGCCGATAAGCCCGGCCGGCGGCGATCGGGAAGAATAGCCGGGCTGCCACGCCGCCGGAATAGTCGCTCCACTCTGGCCGGCTCCCCCATTTAGCGCAAAGCCGGCAGCGCTCCTCAAATAGGCGGCTGCTGGACCTTCCGACTCGGCCACACGGCGTGCCTCACCCACGCCACCCGCACTCCGCGGTCCATCTCACGGTGTGCAGCGGACAGCCCCTTCTACACCACTGCCATCTCCCTACCTCACCCCCCGCTCCCTTTTCCTGCTGCAGTCCCAAATGATCTCGCAAAGAACTTCTCCTGAGCGATTTGATTTATACTGACAGGGTGCGTACCGCACGACTCTGACTACAAAATGAGATCAAAAGTATCCGGACACCCCGAAGAACATACGTTTTTCACATTAGGTGCATTGTGCTGCCACCTAGCGCTACGTTTGACCTCTGTAGTCATCAGACGTCGTGAGAGGGCAGAATGGGGCGCTCCGGCGATCTCACGGACTTGGAACGTGGTCAGGTGATTGGGTGTCACTTGTGTCACACGTCTGTACGCGAGACTTCCACACTCCTAAACGTCCCTGGCTCCACTGTTTCCGATGCGATAGTGCAGTGGAAACGTGAAGGGACAAGTACAGCATAAAAGCGCACAGGCCGACCTCGTCTGTTGACTGACAGAGACCGCCGACAGTTGAAGTGCGTCTGAAGTGCAATAGTCAGACATCTACCCAGACCATCACACAGCAATTCCAAATTGCATCAGGATCCACTGCACGTACTGTCACAGTCAGCCGGGAGGTGAGAAAACTTGGATTTCGTGGCCGACCGGCTGCTCACGGGCAACACATCACGCCGGTAAATGCCAAACGGCCCCTCGCTCGGTGTAAGGAGCGAGAACATTACACCATTCAACAGTGGACAAACGGTGTGTGGAGTGACGAATCACGGTACACAATCTGGCGACCCGATGGCTGGGTGTAGGTACGGTTCAAATGGTTCTGAGCACTATGCGTCTTAACTTCTGAGGTCATCAGTCGCCTAGAACTTAGAACTAATTAAACCTAACTAACCTAAGGACATCACACACATTCATGCCCGAACCTGCGACCGTAGCGGTCACGCGGTTCCAGACTGTAGCGCCCAGAACCGCACGTCCACTCCGGCCAGCGGTGTGGGTACGGCGAATGCCCGGTGAACGCCATCTGTCAGCGTGTGTAGTGCCAACAGTAAAATCCGGAGGTGGGGGTGTTATGGTGTGGTCGTGTTTTTCGTGGAGGGGGGTTGCACCCCTTGTTGTTTTGCGTGGCACTGTCACAGCACAGGACTACATTCATGTTTTAAGCACCTTCTACATCTACATCTAAATCTACATCCATACTCCGCCACCCACCTGACGGTTTTTGGCGCAGGGTACCTTCAGTGCCTCTATCGGTTCTCCCTTCCATTCCAGTCTTGTACTGTTCGTGGAAAGAAAGATTGTCAACATGCCTCTGTGTGGGCTCTAATCTCTCTGATTTTATCCTCACGGTCTCTTCGCGAGATATGCATAGGAGGGAGCAATATACTGCTTGACTCCTCGGTGAAGGTATGGTCTCGAAACTTCAACAAAATCCCGTACCCAGCTACTGAGCGTCTCTCTTGCAGAGTCTTCCACTGGAGTTTATCTGTCATGTCCGTAACGCTTTCGCGATTACTAAGTGATCCTGTAACGAAGCGCGCTGCTCTCCGTTGGATCTTCTCTATCTCCTCCATCAACCATATCTGGTACGGATCCCACATCGATGAGCAGTATTCAAGCAGTGCGCGAACAAGTGTACTGTAACCTACTTCCTTTGTTTTCGGATTGCATTTTTTCCCATCTGATGTGATTTGACCTTCCTGTGGTGGATGGGCTTACGTAACAGTATTTCACCTGTACACCCACGCAAACTGAGTAGTACAGTTTGTTTAACGTCAAACGTACACTTAGTTATTGTTGTATGATTCATTTGTCATTTGCAGTCGACCACTATTAAATTATGATGCTTACAGTGCCATCCATTGCTGCATTTTGTAACTACTTATTTTTCTTCTGGCCTACGTTTTCCCCCTTCTCCGATGATATTCCGCTGCAATTTGACGTCACTGTGAGCAGTGGTGTTATACCTGCAGCACTTTGAAAGTTTAACTTTAATTATAATCACCCTATACGCTCAGCTCACAACGTTAAAAGATTATTGCCATAGCCATCGCTCCGAGTCAAAATTTAGTATTCAGAGAATATCGTTAATACTGTGGCGAGCCGAAGGTAACCGAGACGCGTGCCACTCATTTTGGAAAATTGCTGGTAGGTGAAACTGGTTACAGTGCAATCTTTTACAATTATCCAGCACCTAAAAAGAAAAATATTTTATAGTGAGAGGATGCTAAAAGTCTTTAAAGTAGCCGGACTGGCCATAAAAAATTGTCTCTGCCAACATGATTAGTGGCAGCACTACGCACCGGTGTGACGCCAGGGCAAAGTAAAAGCAGAGCGCTCGAACGACAAAGAGAGACCACTTGGCTGTCCACGTGGACAGTGACGTCACGTACTCAGCACATTTACAGTCCACTCGCTATAGCATATTTATGTTCTTTTCTTTTTAGGTGCGGCCAAATTTTAAAACATAGCTCTGTAACCACAAGTTCGACCTACCAACAAAAATGTGGTAAAAAGGTATGAATACATAGTTTTGTGTGCTCTTCAAATCTGTAAATACGATTTAAAAACTAATATTGACATGTATATAAACAGTAAAGAACATTCTTTATGTTCAACAGCCATAAAATAAAAAATGCATTGTAGATGCTGCAACTGCAGTGAAACATGTTTGGGATGAAAAATAAAAGTGTGTTTTGCTAAAGGCGGACCCCATCCAAAAACATATGTAGCGTGTGTTTTTCATGAACGCCGCCCGTTAAGAGGTTTCACGTAAAAAATTCGGAGGCATTAGTTTTCAACACGCCCTCACACTTTCGTCTGAGAAGGCGTTCACAGTAATTGCTGTTTTAGTTTTGTTTGGATTTCGTAGGACTGTCTGCTACACCAAGCGGAGTGCTACGTTCTCATTATTTGGTACTGTTTTCCTTACTGAAAGCATGCCAGTCCGGTAACGCAGTTGGCCGAGAATTACGCACAAAGAATATTGTTTCAGCTCCGTCACTGGCGAGCGTGTGTGTGTGTGTGTGTGTGTGTGTGTGTGTGTGTGTGTGTGTTTCGACTACCGGACCGCTATTGCCGCTGAGTCCGTTCCGCCGCCGCTCCGAAGTAAACTCACTACTCACCAGTGCAGGCAGGACACACGGGCTGCGAGGCGCAGTCTGACGTTGCGGAGACTCACCTGAAACAAAGGAAACGCACACGTCGCTTAGGAGTGGCGACCTGCGCCACTGCTTCTGTTGACGTGCGACACTGACACAAAGCAAGGTGACGTATACAACGCCCACGGTGTCCCTAATTGAATACTGCACAGAGAGAGCCACTCCTCACAATGACGTCTCATTTGAGCAGCATACTATTCGTGACAATAAAGTGAGGAAACTGTGACCGACAGATGGCGCTGCATGCGTCCCAATACGCTGTTGCTCAGTTTCCGTCCGTACCTCGTGGTCTAATGGCTAGCGTTGTCGCCTCTTGATCAGGGCGGGGGACCTGGGTTCGATTCCCGGCAGAGTTTGGGATTTTCTCTGCCCGGTTGGTTGTTTTTGGGAAAGGAGACCAGACAGCGAGGTCATCGGTCTCATCGGATTAGGGAAGGACGGGGAAGGAAGTCGGCCGTGCCCTTTGAAAGGAACCATACCGGAATTTGCCTGGAGCGATTTAGGGAAACCACGGAAAACCTAAATCGGGATGGCCGGACGCGGGATTGAACCGTCGTCCTCCCGAATGCGAGTCCAGTGTCTAGCCACTGCGCCACCTCGCTCGGTTCCCTGCCCTGTATAACTGTCCACGTCGTGTTGTGCCGACTCCACTGTAGCTTGAATGGATTTTTAAGTTTGTTTTATATGCCCGACTTGTAATTTCACCACCCACGTCTCCAGGGTTGAGCAGTTATTGCCGGATGACGACACGCAATACAGTTTGTTAGAACGGAGTTTGCCGTTATTAATTATGTTTTTAGATTTAATTTTATTACTCGTACAGAGACTCAACGTTCCTTTATTTAACAGCGCCTCGTCAAAATAAGTATGAAATGCTAATGTCTTTGCAATACATAAAGTCGACTATTTAGTTAAAGTTCGTACCTATTTTGCCATTTTAGAGAAGAGAAACCCTAAGCGCTTCTGCTTCTATAGTCTCAGTATCAAATGTTGACTAATTTCAATTTACTTCCTATCTCCGTTCAGTATTTAACACAAATTACATATCAATGTCATTTCACAGATATTACGTCGGTTCCACACTAACGGAATAACACGTAATTGTCATTTAACACCACTTTTATTAATAATCCTTTTTCTTATGACGTAAATGTCACTATGTAGGAGGAAAGAGGGAGTGACCCTAATCATGAGATAATAGCTTTTAATGAGCCCGCAATCGTTAATTAAATAAAAAGTCACGTTCAAGGGTGATATGCGGACAACTTTCGTCACGTCCGTTTTCACGTATCTGTCAAAACTAATCCTCTCGCCCGCAATTCAGATTAACACTGACGTTAACCCCTTTTGTCGGAACATCGAATCGTAACTATTATGTGAAAGTTTATTATAGTCCCCGAATTAATACCTTTCAGATACGCGCACGACCGAACAGCAGAAGGCCGGCCGGTGTGGCCGTGCGGTTCTAGGCGCTTCAATCTGGACCCGCGTGACCGCTACGGTCGCAGGTTCGAATCCTGCCTCGGGCATGGATGTGTGTGATGTCCTTAGGTTAGTTAGGTTTAAGTAGCTCTGAGTTCTAGGGGACTGATGACCATAGATGTTAAGTCCCATAGTGCTCAGAGCCATTTTTGAACAGCAGAACGGAACACAAACGACTTGTTTTAACAACGCAATGACGTTACATTACGACAATGTCCGCCCAATGAACATCCCTTTGACTTTATCTTTTCTACTCTGCTTAATTAAATTATTCCTAATTAGAATTTATTCAGCTATTTAACGAAAACATCTGACAAAAAATAAAATAATTTTATCCCAACGTAAAAGATCCGTTATACCAGTTTATGTTGTTCTCATCATATGATGATAATCATCATCATCATCATCATCCGTGACACCGGCTAGACTGGATTGTGTGAAAAGTGGGACTCTGTACGGGCGCGGCCCACAAACCAATAATAATAATAACATTAACAAAATCATCATCGTCATGATGAACCTCCATTTGTGTCAGAGACGAGACGCCCAGCATGGTCCTCTGCATGCAGGAGCGCGTGCTGCTGGCTCAAGTTCTTTAACAAGAACAGAGGGTGTGCGCCAGTGGTTCTGTGCAAGCGCCAGGCACTCGAAGGTGTGGAAAAAAAAAAAAAAAAAAAAAAAACAGTGGTCCGATGTCTCCTAAGGGTATGAAGAAAACGATTAGAAAATTCGAAGACGCGAGTTCTTTTGAGGTGCAGTGTGGCAAAGGGCGGAAAGCAGTTGATCCGAATTGTGGCCACAGCACTGCAGCAGGGGTCGAGCGGTGGTGTGGCAACGCGCAGTCCACGTGGAGTTGCCCGAATGGTGGACAGTCCTGGGAGCACGGCGAAACGGCCTGCACTGCTATCCGCACAAAATGAGCCGTGTCCAGCTGACAAACGTTCCCTCTGGGATTTCTGGCTCACGTGGGAGTGGGCAGTGGATAGCCCATTGTGACCAACCGAAGGCTACATCCATCTCCAAGGACGTACGAATACGCAGAACTGCAGAATATGGGCAACGGAACATGTGTACGCAGACCAGCCGGTAGCAGTCCATTCTGGAGAGGTGAGTGCGCGGTGCGTGTTGACGGCACCGCTGACCGCACGGTCGCGCTCCTTTCTGATGAGTCCGGTTATCTGTGCCGCCAATGGCGTGTCGTTGCGCGTCAACGTCATTCCGAGCACTCGACAGCTCGGATGTGCGGGTGGGATCATTTTGATGCGAGGTGGCTCCTGCAGAGGCATTTCGGGAGTGCTAGGACTACCAGCCGTCATTCCCCTACGGCCTGGTCGTCCGAAACACCTCAGTCCGCGTCACTTACGGCTGGCTGTTTGAAGGATGCCCTGTTCGCAGCTCAACTGGAGGCGCGCACTGGGCAACGCATCCGCACAACTTCAGCCCCGAGGCGGTTCGATCTGTTGTGAAAGGGAAATGCTGTTTCTCGATTTCATCTGTCATTTGTAGCCGACTCCATTTACGTCAAGACGCTTTAAGCGCCATCTGTTGCTAAAATTTTCGTTAAATGTTTGTTCTTCACAATGTTTCCGCCTGCGTCAATCGTGTGCTTTTGAAATTTGACGTCATTTTGGGGAGTGGTTCTCTTTCTACTGCGTTTCTACACTGGATCTTTAATTATGGTCGCCCTGTACAGTATCTAAACTGTCCAGACAGCTATTTGTGGGGCTTAATATTTAAGTATCTGCGCTAGCAGAACAGAAAAGCAGGAAACACTTACTGGACTCACCAAAACGAAACAATAGTACAGTCTCCTAAAGAACAACAGACTCGATCCCAACTGCGCATCGTCACAAATAACAATAGAAAGACCCGTCTCTTCTACAATGTCGAGACTACACCGTGTCCATCTGCAAGAGATCGGCCAGCCACAAGAGACTTCTGGCCGTGGCTGTCACTGTGGCAGGTCTGCGTACGTCCGAGCGGTCGGTCGAACAGCCCTTTGCCGGCAGTGCGCCGCCCTGTAAAGCCCGTTTCGCGGATGTGTCTGCCGGAACTATTTGCGATCACGTGCGTTGCGTAGGAAAGTAGTTCCTGGGCTAGACGGGTAGTGGTCCCTGGCGGCGTCGGTGGTTGTATTGTGATGTGGCCGCCAGTAAATATTTGTGTTGACAACACACACGACGTAGGTTTTCCTGCGATGCAGGCACCCCGTGTCGGTTGGACGCGAAATGGGGTGCCGATGCAGTAGGCGCTACAATGTATCAAGTGGGCGGCCACAGCCAATATGGCAAAGTCCACGCTTCACCGTTTAACACATTTTGAATCCTCGTCGAGGTTCTGATTGTTTCAGAGGTGATGGCATCCCACTCTCGCGACGGGACAGCAGAGAAGATACCGATGTTCCACGCTGCGGTGTGGAGTGAGGTCTACATTCTGACTTCTCCCAGAGGTTCAGGTCGGCGCTCTGGGCTGGCCAAACAGTTTGTGCAGTGTCGCTGTCCACAAACCACTGTCTCACAGATGATGCTCGACGGCATGCTGACACAGTCATATTCTCCAGACTATTGGTATACTCTACGCACTACAGAATTTTGCACAGTATGTTCACATCCTTCCGCGTTTACCGTTTCCTTGAGCACAATAAGTGAACTACATCGTAACTGTGGCAAACACCTGCACAGACTGAAACCTGCTCACTCGTACTTTACTGTTGGCACTACGGTGTGATGCCGAGTACTGCATCCACATCGCCACCGCGCACAGCGCGATCAGCCCCCCCCCCCCCCCCCCAAGCCAGTCGTCTCCAGTGGCGCCGCCTCTCTCCAGTACCTCAAGTGTCGCTCAGTACTTGTTACAACAGTACGTCGCTCATCAGAGGCTTTTCGGCTACTGTACCCCAGACTTTTTAACTCCCTACGCTCAGTCATTGTACTGTGCATTAAGCCTCCTACTCCTACCAGTTCCGATAAGGAAAAACATACACATTAAGAACCCTGAAGAATGCGTTTGACAATAGAACACAGATTCGCTGCTCCGGTGTCACATTGCTCGATCGCTACACCAGTGGTGGTGCCCTTGCCGAATGGCATCTGCCTTGTGCGTACCCCGCGTGGCAATGTTTAACACAAAAGTTTAGTACGGAAAGGCATGTACCGAAGCTGGAAACTGTGTCTGTGTCTCCAGGCACCATATTTCAGCATGCGAAGTACCCAGACTGCATTCGTCCTGTATCTGAACACGAGAGCACTTACACGACCAACTGATGTGGCTCGCAATTTGCACGTTGACTGCGTACAACCTAACATGGAAGACTGTATGATATTTTAGCTCAACTCCCTCACCCTTTTGAGAAAACCACCTATAAACTTTCTTGACAAAAAATAAAAACACCTACAGCCGTCCTTATGATTTTATTTTATTTTGTCGCTAGTAGTTTCGACGCTTCATTGCGTCATCTTCAGGCTGTTTTGATGCGGTACAGGTTGATACGATCCCCATGCATAACACATCGGTTGCAAGCATCACTGGACTCGCTGATAATCTGAAACTCACGTGTCAGCACTCCAACCATCCCATAAAACCATAAAGACGGCTGTAGGTGTTTTTATTTCTTGTCACGATAGTAAATGGCCATCGTCCCAGAGACGTCCTTCTAAAAGGATGGACATACAAAAGTCTAAAGTTTCTTTCCCCGATTTGTGTGAAAATATGCGTCTGCAGACACCACATTTGATGACCGAATATGTTCAGTTTTCAACTGTCTATCCATACTGCCAATTCTGAATCGATTGCGCATCACGAATTTTGGACGTGTTTTTCTCAAAAGCGAGAGAGGGCTGAGCTAAAATGTAATACAGTCTTCCATGTTAGGTTGTACACAGTCAACGTGAAAATTGCGAACCACATCAGTTGGCCGTGTCTGAGGCCTTTCCCATCTACGTGCTCTCGTGTTCAAATACAGACGAATACATTCTGGGTACTTTGCATGCTGAGATGTGGTGCCTGGAGACACAGACAAGTTTCCATGTCTTACTGTGTTAAACTTTTGTCTTAAACATTGCTGCATGGGGTAGTCGCCGCGGTCTAGGGCGTCTGGCCACAGTTAGCGCAAATCCCTCCATCGGAGGTTCGAGTCCTCCCTCGGGCATGGCTGTATGTCGTCCTTAGCATAAGTCAGTGTTAAGTAGTGTGTAAGCCCAGGGACCGATGACCTCAGCAGATTCGTCCCACATAACTTACCACAACTTTCCTAAATTTTTCTTAAACATTAGATCTCTTAACAAGTAGATTGTGGCAGCATTTTAAATTTGAAAATCTGGTCAATAATTATAAGACACTATACACATTTCCCTGCAGCTTTCGTGATGACTGGGTGTTGTGTGATGTCCTTAGGTTAGTTAGGTTTAAGTAGTTCTAAGTTCTAGGGGACTGATGACCATAGATGTTAAGTCCTATAGTGCTCACAGCCATTTGAACCCTGCAGCTTTCCCCACATACGCGTTCAACATGCATAGCAAATACACCACCTTCTCCCCCTCTCTCTCTGTCCACCTCTTCCTCCTCCTAGCTCTATTTCCACCTCCCCACTCCCTCTATCTCTTTGTCTACTCCTCCCTCCTGTCCCTACCCCCATGAACGATGGACCTTGCCGTTGGTGGGGAGGCTTCCGTGTCTCAGCGATACAGATGGCCGTACCGTAGGTGCAACCACAACGGAGGGGTATCTGTTGAGAGGCCAGACAAACGTGTGGTTCCTGAAGAGGGGCAGCAGCCTTTTCAGTAGTTGCAGGGGCAACAGTCTGGATGACTGACTGATTTGACCTTGTAACACTAACCAAAACGGCCTTGCTCTGCTGGTACTGCAAACGGCTGAAAGCAAGGGGAAACTACTGCCGTAATTCTTCCCGAGGGCACGCAGCTTTACTGTATGCTTAAATGATGATGGCGTCCTCTTGGGTAAAATATTCCGGAGGTAAAATAATTCCCCATTCGGTTCTCCGGGCGGGGACTACTCAAGAGGACGTCGTCATCAGGAGAAAGAAAACTGGCGTTCTACGGATCGGAGTGTGGAATGTCAGATCCCTTAATCGGGCAGGTAGGTTAGAAAAATTTAAAAAGGGATATGGATAGGTTGAAGTTAGATATAGTGGGAATTAGTGAAGTTCGGTGGCAGGAGGAACAAGACTTTTGGTCAGGTGAGTACAGGGTGATAAATACAAAATAAAATAGGGGTAATGTAGGAGTAGGTTTAATAATGAATAAAAAATAGGAGTGTGGGTAAGCTACTACCAACAGCATAGTGAACGCATTATTGTGGCCAAGATAGACACGAAGCCCATGCCTACTACAGTAGTACAACTTTATATGCCAACTAGCTCTACCGATGATGAAGAAATTGATGAAATGTATGATGAGATAAAATAAATTATTCAGGTAGTGAAGGGAGACGAAAATTTAATAGTCATGGGTGACTGGAAATCGAGAGTAGGAAAAGGGAGAGAAGGAAACATAGTGCGTGAATATGGACTGGGGGAGAGGAATGAAAGAGGAAGCCGTCTGGTAGAATTTTGCACAGAGCATAACTCAATCATAGCTAACACTTGGTTCAAGAACCATAAAAGAAGGTTGTATACATGGAAGAATCCTGGAGATACTAGAACGTATCAGATAGATTATATAATGGTAAGACAGAGATTTAGGAACCAGGTTTTAAATTGTAAGACATTTCCGGGGGCAGATGTAGACGCTGACCACAATCAATCGGTTATGAACTGTAGATTAAAACTGAAGAAACTGCAAAAAGGTGGGAATTTAAGGAGATGGGACCTGGATAAACCGACTAAACCAGAGGTTGTACAGAGTTTCAAGCAGAGCATATGGGAACAATTGACAGGAGCGGGGGAAAGAAATGCAGTAGAAGAAGATTGGGTAGCTCTGAGGGATGAAGTAGTGAAGGCAGCACAGGATCAAGTAGGTAAAAAGACGAGGGCTAGTAGAAATCCTTGGGTAACAGAAGAAATATTGAATTTAATTGGTGAAAGGAGAAAATATAAAAATGCAGTAAATGAAGCAGGCAAAAAGGAATACAAACAACTCAAAAATGAGATCGACAGGAAGTGAAAAATGGCTAAGCAGGGATGGCTAGAGGACAAATGTAAGGATGTAGACGCTTATCCCACTGCCTAGATACTGCCTACAGGAAAATTAAAGAGACCTTTGGAGAAAAGAGAGCCACTTGTATGAATATCAAGAGCTCAGATGGATACCCAGTTCTAAGCAAAGAAGGGAAAGCAGAAAGGTGGAAGGAGTATACAGAGGGTCTATACAAGGGCGATGACTTGAGGACAATAGTATGGAAATGGAAGAGGATGTAGATGAAGATGAAATGAGAGATACGATACTGCGTGAACAGTTTGACAGAGAACTGAAAGACCTGAGTCCAAACAAGGCCCCAGGAGTAGACAACACTCCATTGGAACTACTGACGGCCGTGGGAGAGCCAGTCCTGACAAAACTCTACCATCTGGTGAGCAAGATGTATGAGACAGGCGAAGTACCCTCAGACTTCAAGAGTTGACAGATGTGAGAATTACCGAACTATCAGTTTGATAAGTCACAGCTGCAAAATACTAACGCGAATTCTTTACAGGGGAATGGAAAAAGCCGACCTCGGTGAAGATCAGTTTGGATTCCGTAGAAATGTTGGAACACGTGAGGCAATACTGACCCTACGACTTATCTTAGAAGGAAGATTACGGAAAGGCAAACCTACGTTTCTAGCATTTGTAGACTTAGAGAAAGCTTTTGACAATGTTAACTGGAATACTCTCTTTCAAATTCTAAAGGTGGCAGGGGTAAAATACAGGGAGCGAAAGACTATTTACAATTTGTACAGAAACCAGATGGTAGTTATAAGAGTTGGAGGGTATGAAAGGGAAGCAATGGTTGGGAAGGGAGTGAGACAGGGTTGTAGCCTCTCCCCAATGTTATTCAATCTGTATATTTAGCAAGCAGTGACGGAAACAAAAGAACAATTCGAAGTAGGTATTAAAATCCATGGAGAAGAAATAAAAACTTTGAGGTTCGCCGATGACACTGTAATTCTGTCAGAGACAGCAAAGGACTTGGAAAAGCAGTTGAACGGAATGGACAGTGTCTTGAAAGGAGGATATAAGATGGACATCAACAAAAACAAAACGAGGATAATGGAATGTAGTCGAATTAAATCGGGTGATGCTGAGGGAATTAGATTACGAAATGAGACACTTAAAGTAGTAAAGGAGTTTTGCTATTTGGGGAGCAAAATAACTGATGATGGTCGAAATAGAGAGGATATAAAATGTAGACTGGCAATGGCAAGGAAAGCGTTTCTGAAGAAGAGAAATTTGTTAACATCCAGTATTGATTTAAGTGTCAGGAAGTCGTTTCTGAAAGTATTTATATGGAGTGTAGCCATGTATGGAAGTGAAACATGGACGATAAATAGTTTGGACAAGAAGAGAATAGAAGCTTTCGAAATTTGGTGCTACAGAAGAATGCTGAAGATTAGATGGGTAGATCACATAACTAATGAGGAGGTATTGAATACAATTGGGGAGAAGAGGTGTTTGTGGCACAACTTGACAAGAAGAAGGGACCAGTTGGTAGGACACGTTCTGAGGCATCAGGGGATCACAAATTTAGCATTGGAGGGCAGCATGGAGGGTAAAAATCGTAGAGGGAGACGAAGAGATGAATACACTAAGCAGATTCAGAAGGATGTAGGTTGCAGTAGGTACTGGGAGATGAAGAAGCTTGCAGAGGATAGAATAGCATGGACAGCTGCATCAAACCAGTCTCAGGACTGAAGACAACAACAAACAAACCACCCTCCTGTCTGTCCATTTCCTCTACCCCCCTATTTGAACATATCTCCCTCTCCCCTCTCTTTCCTTCTTCACCTCCTACCTTTTCCACCTTCCAATTACAACTCTGCACCTTCCACCTGACTCACACAATCCCCCTCCTTCCCCTCTCTGTTCATTTCCTCCTCCTCCTACTCGCTATGGCTCATTGTCTCCTCCATCTGTCTCAACTGTCCCCAGCCATGCTCATGAGCACATGTAGCCTCTGAAATACAGTTCAATAAACCTGGTGAATACTACTGCCACGACATACCTGTCATGCAGGGCAGCCTACATGTCAGGGCCTGGCCAACCATTTTTGCCCCCCATAGTTAGGCTGTTCTGGCAAGCTTGTTGGTTTGGCACACTGCCACTGCTCCCACATAACATGCTTTTTATGTAGGGCAGCCTATATGTCAGGGGCTGGAAGCTGCCAGTTAAGTAAACTGCAAATACACTCCTGGAAATTGAAATAAGAACACCGTGAATTCATTGTCCCAGGAAGGGGAAACTTTATTGACACATTCCTAGGGTCAGATACATCACATGATCACACTGACAGAACCACAGGCACATAGACACAGGCAACAGAGCATGCACAATGTCGGCACTAGTACAGTGTATATCCACCTTTCGCAGCAATGCAGGCTGCTATTCTCCCATGGAGACGATCGTAGAGATGCTGAATGTAGTCCTGTGGAACGGCTTGCCATGCCATTTCCACCTGGCGCCTCAGTTGGACCAGTGTTCGTGCTGGACGTGCAGACCGCGTGAGACGACGCTTCATCCAGTCCCAAACATGCTCAACAGGGGACAGATCCGGAGATCTTGCTGGCCAGGGTAGTTGACTTACACCTTCTAGAGCACGTTGGATGGCACGGGATACATGCGGACGTGCATTGTCCTGTTGGAACAGCAAGTTCCCTTGCCGGTCTAGGAATGGTAGAACGATGGGTTCGATGACGGTTTGGATGTACCGTGCACTATTCAGTGTCCCCTCGACGATCACCAGTGGTGTACGGCCAGTGTAGGAGATCGCTCCCCACACCATGATGCCGGGTGTTGGCCCTGTGTGCCTCGGTCGTATGCAGTCCTGATTGTGGCGCTCACCTGCACGGCGCCAAACACGCATACGACCATCATTGGCACCAAGGCAGAAGCGACTCTCATCGCTGAAGACGACACGTCTCCATTCGTCCCTCCATTCACGCCTGTCGCGACACCACTGGAGGCGGGCTGCACGATGTTGGGGCGTGAGCGGAAGACGGCCTAACGGTGTGCGGGACCATAGCCCAGCTTCATGGAGACGGTTGCGAATGGTCCTCGCCGATACCCCAGGAGCAACAGTGTCCCTAATTTGCTGGGAAGTGGCGGTGCGGTCCCCTACGGCACTGCGCAGGATCCTACGGTCTTGGAGTGCATCCGTGCGTCGCTGCGGTCTGGTCCCAGGTCGACGGGCACGTGCACCTTCCGCCGACCACTGGCGACAACATCGATGTACTGTGGAGACCTCACGCCCCACGTGTTGAGCAATTCGGCGGTACGTCCACCCGGCCTCCCGCATGCCCACTATACGCCCTCGCTCAAAGTCCGTCAACTGCACATACGGTTCACGTCCACGCTGTCGCGGCATGCTACCAGTGTTAAAGACTGCGATGGAGCTCCGTATGCCACGGCAAACTGGCTGACACTGACGGCGGCGGTGCACAAATGCTGCGCAGCTAGCGCCATTCGACGGCCAACACCGCGGTTCCTGGTGTGTCCGCTGTGCCGTGCGTGTGATCATTGCTTGTACAGCCCTCTCGCAGTGTCCGGAGCAAGTATGGTGGGTCTGACACACCGGTGTCAATGTGTTCTTTTTTCCATTTCCAGGAGTGTAGTACTGGGTGTTTTAATAGATTAGTGATATGTATGGCATCAGTGATTCCTTTGCGTTCCTTTGGATGAAAAACGACAGCATGGCAGGTATTTGCAGAATGCCAATGGTAGTTGGGTTGTTTCCTGAACAGCCAAAATATAGTCTTCGCCGACTCATCTGCCATTGGAAGAAATGTGTCACACGGAAGTATCACCGCCTTTCGCAGGCACAGTTCGATGTTTTCGAGGTGAGGATTAAATCCTCCAGCACTCGGCAGCCAGGACGCGCAGGCGATGCGGCCACCAGCCACCAGCCACCAGCAGGGCTGGAGACGACGACCATTGTTCCGCGCGTCGACCGGCCCACTATCGCATCTCGGGAGGCGCGCCTGTCGTAGGCGCCATTCCTAACCACCCCTCCCCCTCCTCCACACGGCTACGGTGATGTAAGGCCTCTCCACTTCTCCACAACGCACGAAGAGGGGCGACGGAATCTCCGATAATGGCGTCCAGGCACAGCAACGTACTGGCGAATCTACCGCCAGACAGCCCTCCCAGTCTACGCGAACGTTACTGGATATAAGGAGCGGTCCAGCTGCCCCTACCGATGTCGTTTATTGCAACCCGCAGTGTTAGCCTTCAAAAGAAACATGCGACATTTTCATATTCTCTCGCTCGCTATGCGCAAATTATTATCGCTACAGATACATGAATTTTAGTACGAAAATTTAATGTAGTTAAATTGTATACTGGGATACAGGCATGGTTTTCGAGTTATTCAAAAACAAATTGAAAAGAAGCGACCTTCAAACGCATCTCCACCCTCCCCCCCCCCCTCCTCCCTCATCCCTCACTAACCAGGACTTCTAGCACGTTGTTTGCAGTACATCCTTCTACGAGTGTACAAAAATTTCCGACAACTCGAACTACTCCCGATATTCGACCTTTTTTTTGGTCTCTCTTCATTTGGCTGCCATGCCACCAGCATAGTCGGATATTTCTTTAACGTCATCAAATTAAGGGTGCCCCGAGCGTAATGAACAAAAATGACTTTTGTAAACTTTACGCCGAAACTAATTACGTTCATAATTCGATCCAAACTTAACCCTTATAAGGACAGTAGTTTTGTAGTCAGGCCTGACGAATACAACGATGTAATTGTTTATTTTATGTTGTTTGACAAGATTTACACAAACGTCAATTTTACAGTTTGTAAGTGTTCGACTAAGTCGGTCGCTCAATAAGGCCACTCAATGAAAGACCAAAACAGGGGGAATGTGGAAAACAATTCGTGCAGTCGCAAATTTGGCAGGAGGGAGTACCGTGAAGAACAAACCAGAAACCCTGACCGGTGGGCGCAGGGTGTGAGAGTGACGGTGCGTTTGAACATCACTTTTCTACATTTTCCTTGAATAATTCGAAAATTACGGCCTCCAGCGAAACGTGTTCAGTACAAAATTTAGCCGCAAAAGTTGCTACAAAAACGTCCCGTTCACTTTTTCTATAGGACTAACATTTTACGTGCAGCGGGTGACAAAACATGAAAATTTCGCGCGTGGTTTTTGAAGGCCACACGTAACATTTCAGGTCGCATAAACGACATCGGTAGGGGCACCAGAAACTCCCTGTTCATTGCTGAAGTTCGAGTATTATCTAATACCATTTCCTTTTCTAGTTGTATCTCCAAACTGCGCTCATTCTTATATATGAAACACACTTCACCATAAAATCCAGTTATTTGGCAATAACTATTCGTATTTCCCTTCATATAATATGAAATATTTATCACTGAAAAAAAGTTTACGAAGATAGTTGCACTTGGAAGGCATTAAGCAATGTTCCGGAAATATGGAATACGGTTGTAAAAGTGCAGATAATCATGCATATTTATGTCCACAAAATACAGTTCTGAGACGGCTCTCAATTTCTTATCAGTATCGCCCCCCCCCCCCCCCCCCATGAACCATGGACCTTGCCGTTGGTGGGGAGGCTTGCGTGCCTCAGCGATACAGATAGCCGTACCGTAGGTGCAACCACAACAGAGGGGTATCTGTTGAGAGGCCAGACAAACGTGTGGTTCCTGAAGAGGGGCAGCAGCCTTTTCAGTAGTTGCAAGGGCAACAGTCTGGATGATTGACTGATCTGGCCTTGTAACAATAACCAAAACGGCCTTGCTGTGCTGGTACTGCGAACGGCTGAAAGCAAGGGGAAACTACAGCCGTAATTTTTCCCGAGGGCATGCAGCTTTACTGTATGATTACATGATGATGGCGTCCTCTTGGGTAAAATATTCCGGAGGTAAAATAGTCCCCCATTCGGATCTCCGGGTGGGGACTACTCAAGAGGACGTCGTTATCAGGAGAAAGAAAACTGGCGTTCTACGGATCGGAGCGTGGAATGTCAGATCCCTTAATCGTGCAGGTAGGTTAGAAAATTTAAAAAGGGAAATGGATAGGTTGAAGTTAGATATAGTGGGAATTAGTGAAGTTCGGTGGCAGGAGGAACAAGACTTCTGGTCAGGTGACTACAGGGTTATAAACACAAAATCAAATAGGGGTAATGCAGGAGTAGGTTTAATAATGAATAGGAAAATAGGAATGCGGGTAAGCTACTACAAACAGTATAGTGAACGCATTATTGTGGCCAAGATAGATACGAAGCCCACACCTACTACAGTAGTACAAGTTTATATGCCAACTAGCTCTGCAGATGACGAAGAAATTGAAGAAATGTATGATGAAATAAAAGAAATTATTCAGATTGTGAAGGGAGAGGAAAATTTAATAGTCATGGGTGACTGGAATTCGAGTGTAGGAAAAGGGAGAGAAGGAAACATAGTAGGTGAATATGGATTGGAGGACAGAAATGAAAGAGGAAGCCGCCTGGTAGAATTTTGCACAGAGCACAACATAATCATAACTAACACTTGGTTTAAGAATCATGAAAGAAGGTTGTATACATGGAAGAACCCTGGAGATACTAAAAGGTATCAGATAGATTATATAATGGTAAGACAGAGATTTAGGAACCAGGTTTTAAATTGTAAGACATTTCCAGGGGCAGATGTGGACTCTGACCACAATCTATTGGTTATGACCTGTAGATTAAAACTGAAGAAACTGCAAAAAGGTGGGAATTTAAGGAGATGGGACCTGGATAAACTAAAAGAACCAGAGGTTGTACAGAGATTCAGGGAGAGCATAAGGGAGCAATTGACAGGAATGGGGGAAATAAATACAGTAGAAGAAGAATGGGTAGCTTTGAGGGATGAAGTAGTGAAGACAGCAGAGGATCAAGTAGGTAAAAAGACGAGGGCTAGTAGAAATCCTTGGGTAACAGAAGAAATATTGAATTTAATTGATGAAAGGAGAAAATATAAAAATGCAGTAAGTGAAACAGGCAAAAAGGAATACAAACGTCTCAAAAATGAGATCGACAGGAAGTGCAAAATGGCTAAGCAGGGATGGCTAGAGGACAAATGTAAGGATGTAGAGGCCTATCTCACTAGGGGTAAGATAGATACCGCCTACAGGAAAATTAAAGAGACCTTTGGAGATAAGAGAACCACTTGTATGAATATCAAGAGCTCAGATGGAAACCCAGTTCTAAGCAAAGAAGGGAAAGCAGAAAGGTGGAAGGAGTATATAGAGGGTCTATACAAGGGTGATGTACTTGAGGACAATATTATGGAAATGGAAGAGGATGTAGATGAAGATGAAATGGGAGATAAGATACTGCGTGAAGAGTTTGACAGAGCACTGAAAGACCTGAGTCGAAACAAGGCCCCCGGAGTAGACAATATTCCATTGGAACTACTGACGGCCGTGGGAGAGCCAGTCCTGACAAAACTCTACCATCTGGTGAGCAAGATTTATGAAACAGGTGAAATACCCTCAGACTTCAAGAAGAATATAATAATTCCAGTCCCAAAGAAAGCAGGTGTTGACAGATGTGAAAATTACCGAACTATCAGCTTAATAAGTCACAGCTGCAAAATACTAACACGAATTCTTTACAGACGAATGGAAAAACTAGTAGAAGCCAACCTCGGGGAAGATCAGTTTGGATTCCGTAGAAACACTGGAACACGTGAGGCAATACTGACCTTACGACTTATCTTAGAAGAAAGATTAAGGAAAGGCAAACCTACGTTTCTAGCATTTGTAGACTTAGAGAAAGCTTTTGACAATGTTGACTGGAATACTCTCTTTCAAATTCTAAAGGTGGCAGGGGTAAAATACAGGGAGCGAAAGGCTATTTACAATTTGTACAGAAACCAGATGGCAGTTATAAGAGTCGAGGGACATGAAAGGGAAGCAGTGGTTGGGAAGGGAGTAAGACAGGGTTGTAGCCTCTCCCCGATGTTGTTCAATCTGTATATTGAGCAAGCAGTAAAGGAAACAAAAGAAAAATTCGGAGTAGGTATTAAAATTCATGGAGAAGAAATAAAAACTTTGAGGTTCGCCGATGACATTGTAATTCTGTCAGAGACAGCAAAGGACTTGGAAGAGCAGTTGAATGGAATGGACAGTGTCTTGAAAGGAGGATATAAGATGAACATCAACAAAAGCAAAACAAGGATAATGGAATGTAGTCTAATTAAGTCGGGTGATGCTGAGGGAATTAGATTAGGAAATGAGGCACTTAAAGTAGTAAAGGAGTTTTGCTATTTGGGGAGCAAAATAACTGATGATGGTCGAAGTAGAGAGGATATAAAATGTAGGCTGGCAATGGCAAGGAAAGCGTTTCTGAAGAAGAGAAATTTGTTAACATCCAGTATTGATTTAAGTGTCAGGAAGTCATTTCTGACAGTATTTGTATGGAGTGTAGCCATGTATGGAAGTGAAACATGGACGATAAATAGTTTGGACAAGAAGAGAATAGAAGCTTTCGAAATGTGGTGCTACAGAAGAATGCTGAAGATTAGATGGGTAGATCACATAACTAATGAGGAAGTATTGAATAGGATTGGGGAGAAGAGAAGTTTGTGGCACAACTTGACCAGAAGAAGGGATCGGTTGGTAGGACATGTTCTGAGGCATCAAGGGATCACCAATTTAGTATTGGAGGGCAGCGTGGAGGGTAAAAATCGTAGAGGTAGACCAAGAGATGAATACACTAAGCAGATTCAGAAGGATGTAGGTTGCAGTAGGTACTGGGAGATGAAAAAGCTTGCACAGGATAGAGTAGCATGGAGAGCTGCATCAAACCAGTCTCAGGACTGAAGACCACAACAACATCAGTATCGCAACAGAAAAAATAATAATTTGGCTCGATGAATTCGTTACGTTTATTAACGTCAAAACAAAGTCCTGAAACAATTATTTGTTTATTTGTAGACGTGATTCGGTCTACATTCCTCTATTGGCATAAATCACAAATCTTATCTTCGTTCTCAGCTCCTGAACAATAACGATAGGTTTTATGGAATATTATATAAATTTCGTTGAGTCCTATCATTTCATATTGTATAAAATGTAACAGTCAGCCAACCGGTTGCACACAACTTTTTTAAAAACACATTAACCAGGTTTCGATAGCTCTAAGACTATCTTCATCACTATGGCAAAAGTTACATAGACGCACGTGACAACTTCTAAATTTTCAACAACAGTGCTATCATCAAATGTCATGTTTTTGTACCACGCGTGAATAATACAGGTAATAATAAAAAAGACAGACAGTTACCACAGAATATTACAATCATAAATTACAATCATAGCTGAAAGCGGCGGCAAAAGTTGCCCGCTGTAGCCACGTAAGACCGGCGCATACATACTGCCGGACCTGCCATCTTGGAACTTCACAAGTTAACTATACATAACCAATTGTAACCGTAGCCAAAAAATCAGGCAATACATAACTGTCCACAACTCTTTTATTCTATAATTCGCATAGTTTCGCCCCTTAGGGTGTAATTTCAGTAACATTGCGAACTACGGTATTCTATAATACTCGCCTATTCCATAACATTCTAAGTGCACCTGCATCTTTACGAGAGGGCTGAACTCAGAGACTGTGTTGTAGAAAGAGAAGAGCAAGTAAACGAACATGAAGTGTGAGACATGATACTGCGAGAAGAATTTGGCAGAGCACTGAAGGACCTAAGTGGAAAGCAGTAACCAGGAGTAGACGACATTGCCTCAGAATTACTCAGATCGGTGGTGGACAGCCAGCCGTGATAAAACTTTTCTACCTTGTACGAAAGATATTTGACAAGGGCTAAATACACACAGACGTCAAAAAAAAGTTAGAACCCCAGAAAAAAAAGGGTGCTACCAGATGTGACTATTGTTGAACAATGACTTAAATTAACAGTAAACGTAGCAGATGAGTTTCGCTGTTTGGCAGACAAAATAATGGGCGAAGCAAGAAGAATGTCTCAGAAAAAAATTTGTTAGCGTGTAATATAGATCCAAGCCTTATGAAGGTTTTTCTGGAGGTATTTTTATGAAATGTGGCACTCAGTGAAAGCGAATCATGGATGACAACCAGTTCATACAACACGAATTGATACATTCAGCCTACTCCACCATCCTAGAAGTTTATAAGTTCATCAGTATAATGAAGTACCGTCTGAGAAAAGCTGCGTATTTATTCCATCATTAAAAGTGGTGCAAAAACTGGCAACTTGCTTTAAGTGATAAGAAATGTAAAATTTTGCACTGGGGAAAACATATGTATACAGTACCTTACGACCACAGTATTAACCCTAGCAATACGAACGCATTTTCCATAACGCACATTGCCAAGGGATGGTAGTTTAAGACCCCCCTCCCACCCCCCCCCCCAACCCCCCAAAAAAATTAAAACAATAATATTAAAAAATTAAAAATCTCTGGTTTTTTTATACTTACATGAACAAGATACTTTTTCAAGAAGTACTGATGTGTTAAGTAGAGTCTAGAACCTGGAAATAACTTCTAGAACACATTTAGCAATATCAACGCACTTTCAATAACGTGCGCTTGATGACTACCACAAAACATTACAAAATGCAAATTTTGTGCATTATTGTTGACTTTTAATCACATCATAATTCTACAAGAGGTACTAATGTGTAAATAAGCCTCTAAGCCTAGAAATATTGAACACGACATTCATTCGGGAAAGTGGCGTCTACATTTTTGGGTTAAATTTGAAACACCTATGGAATCTGCTAGAAGAAGTGATTAGAAACAATTTTTTTCCGTATCGGAGTAGACCACAACTTTTTTTTTTTAAGAGGTGGCCATAAAGTACAGCAAGTATCTGGCTGTACCAGTTGATAGGAATGTGAATTGGAAGGATCGCATGAAGTGAGTCGTACGTATATCGGTTCTGTGGTGTCACCGCCAGACACCACACTTGCTAGGTGGTAGCTTTAAATCGGCCGCGGTCCATAAGTACATGTCGGACCCGCGTGTCGCCACTATCAGTGATAGCAGACCGAGCGCCACCACACGGCAGGTCTAGAGAGACGTACTAGCACTCGCCCCAGTTGTACGGACGACGTAGCTAGCGATGCACACTGACGAGGCCTCGCTCATTTGCAGAGCAGATAGAATAGCCTTCAGCTAAGTCAATGGCTACGACCTAGCAAGGCGCCATTAGCAGTATATTGTCTGAAACTATAGAGTCTCACTTATATCGTCAATAGCGATGTACCAAGGATGGATTAAAGTTAAGTATTCCAGAAGCTACGTACTTTTCTTTATAGCATTCATTACGTATCCTGTTTCAGACCTCACGCCATCCTGCGTGAGCTTATAGCGTGTATTTCGGTCTCCTCAACCACACTGTGTCGGCACTTCTGTCGACACATCAGGTTCATTTGTGGGATACTAGGAAAATGTAGTCAGTCTGCAAAGGAAACTGCTCACAAAACAGTTGTGCTACTCATCCTAGAATATTTCTCAAGTGTGTGGGACCGTACCAGACAGGACTAACATAGGACGTTGAACATTTACAGAGAAGGGTAGCAAGAATGGTCACTGGAAGGACTGTCGATGTTTTTAAATATATCGGAACTCCGGTATATAAATATTTAAAAAATATCATAATTGGCTCTCGATATATCGAGGAAATCTCGATATATCGACGGAAAATTTATCAACGTACCTGCCTATAAAAATATCGGCTGCACATTGTAAATATACTGCCGGTTTTAGAGCTGCTTATTTAAGTATTGATTTATTATTAGATATTCTGAACATCAACAAGCTAGCAGCCTGCCTATCCCCTTTAGAGCAAGAACTGAAAGAAAAACGTTGCACGTTCACGCTTGGCGATAACCACTTTGCTAACAGTGGTGACTACATGTAAGTGGGACAACAGAAGGTGTCCCTCGCTCCATTTCATCACATATCGGATTTGTCCGGAACACTTCATATCGATTCCCTGTTTTCTCGTTTCTCCGAACGCCAGAGACCTAGCAGCTGCGTGGTGAAGCTAAACGTTGCAGTTTCTATTGGTAGCGCCAATCGCCGATTACGTCAGCGTTTCGCCCCACACGTCTCCAGCCATCGCAATGACCAGTCTCATCATTTAAAGCTTTGTTCATCATTTTCAGCAACTGTGTTTGAAGAGTGCCGATGTGAAGAAACAGCACACTATTTACTTTAAAAACTGACTTAACGCAACTGGTATGCTATTTCTTCACATCAGAAATCTTGTTACTCCATTCACACCGCCAGCTCTCACTGCAATGAAACTTGCTTCATAGAGTCGAAGAGAAAAACGGGACGTGGTGAAAGGTGAAAAAGTAGTATGACTCCTTCATACAGCGGGAGTGAAATTAGGTTCTATTATAGGGTAGAGATTAGATTAGATTAGTACTTGTTCCATACATCATGAATACGAGACTTCGTAATGATGTGAAACGTGTCAGGTTAATAAAAGGTGTCTGGCTCTGAGCACTATGGGACTTAACGTCTATGATCATCAGTCCCCTAGAACTTAGAACTACTTGAACCTAACTAACCTAAGGACTGCACACAACACCCAGTCATCACGAGGCAGAGAAAATCCCTGACCCCGCCGGGAATCGAACCCGGGAACCCGGGCGTGGGAAGCGAGAACGCTACCGCACGACCACGAGCTGCGGACAATAAAAGGTGTCTATACAAGATATTACATTAGACAAAATATTACATGACAATATTTTTTTGTGGGGTTTGGGAAATTACCCACTTACTATATCCAAAAATTCATCTAATGAGTAGAAGGAATGCTATATGGCTATCTGTCAGACTTTCGATGCTATTAGGTAAGTGACGAAAGACTTTCGTTGCAGCATAATTTACCCCCTTCTGAGCCAAAGTTAGTTTTAACCTTGAGTAGTGAAGATCATCCTTTCTCCTAGTGTTGAAGCCATGTACACTGCTATTACTTTTGAATTCGTTCGGATTGTTAACAACAAATTTCATAAGTGAATATATATATTGTGAGGCTACAGTGACGATGTCTAGCTCTTTAAATAAGTGACTGCAGGATGATCTTGGATGAGCTCCAGCAATTATTCTGATTACACGCTTTTGTGCAATGAACACTCTTTTACTCAATGACGAGTTACCTCAGAATATGATGCCATACGAAAGCAGAGGATGAAAGTAGGCGTGGTAAGCTAATTTACTCAGATGTATATCGCCAAAATTTGCAATGACCCTAATAGCAGACCAGATGCAGTTGTTTAAAAAGGAGGACAAACAGCTTCAAAAAGGAGGACAGAGGAAGAAAAAAAGAGGACACATCGAAAGGGTCAACTGCAGATGAGAATACCACTCGTCAGCTTTGGACAAGTCACGTGACTGCCGGGAATTACCGGTATAACTAGTAGTTAATAATTGTTACTGGTGGTCAGGTGGTGGTTAACTGAGCAATGTAAAAAGAATTAAAAACATTGATTGTGGTGACAGTGCGGCGCCAATTGTTTTGTTATGTCAACAACACGGAATTGTTTACAAACCGAAAAACGTAAGACCATTCGTCTCCCTTTATTCGACGCACCGCTACCAACATCTACAATTCGAGCAGCAGCTGACGACATGTAAACTGCACTTTAACCTTCCGAATACAAATAAATTGAATGACTATGAAACAATGAAATAAAACCATGACAGTTAACCTGTCGAGTTATTTCTTACCTTTATTGGCCACTGAGTCGTACGTTCCAACTCCACATATCTTACATTCTGCTTCAAATTCGTTTCTCCCTTTCTTGAAAGCCGGATATTTGCAGGAAAGGACATCAGAAAATGTACACTTTCGTTTAGGCGTAGCCAAATATTTTACGTAACTCACTCGGTTAAAAATTACACTCACAAATCGCACGTGCGCTACAGGAAGCCAAGTCAATACAAAGCGAAGATACGAAACGAAAATTTTAAATAATCGATATTTGCATTCGCTTATAGGTCGAGCAAAGATAACATCGACGATCCTGGTGCCACGTACTAACGTCGGCTTCGTGCGTGTTTATCACGAAGGCTGTGCCAACAGTTAAAGTACTTAAGAAAAGAGCAATAGAACGGGACGAATTGTAAATTTAACTGTATTACGCTCAACCTCCCGGAAAAGCCGGACCCTGTAAAAATCGGCCCGGACGCCAGACAAAGATCTAAAAAGGAAGACATGTCCGGATTAATCCGGACGTCTGGTCACCCTATTCTATTACAATCTCAAAAGAACAGTTTCACATATTTGCCGAAAATAGACTCTCGATATTGTCATATCGATTTCGAAATATAGATAGATAGCAGGGCGAAATACCGCCACAATATATCGATGCTTTTTTTTGTAAATATCGCGATATCGATATTTGGTCATCGGTCCTACTCACAGATTCCTTTGATCCACGGGAGAGTGTCAGAGAACTGCTGAAGAATCTGAACTGGCACACTTTTAAAGACAGATGAAGTGTATCAACAGAGTTTCAAGAAGCGGCTTTAAATGACGGCTCTTGGAATACACTACGCTGCTCCCACACGGGTCGTGAGTGTAGCTACTGCACGCACAGAGGTTTTCAAACAATCATACTTCCCATGCTCCACAAGTAAATTGAACGGGCAGAAACACACATGCACTTCACAGTGGCTTTGAGAGTATGTACGCACATGTTGGTGTGTTTATGGGCAAAGCAGTTAACTTGTTAAATATCGTCTTCAGTGGATCTCGAATGAATTAACAAAGACTACGCCCCAAAATTATTGTCATGTAGAATACATTCTGTACTGTTGTATAAGGTGGACTACAATGAAACGAAATCAGAAAAAGAGTTATTTGTTTTCGGCGCTCAAGTATGGGTACATCGATAAAGACAAGCCTATAAAGAAATAAGTCTGCAATAAATCAATACAGACACAAACGAATTAGAGAGCAGTAACTGAATTTCCTTTACAACGTAATTTATGACGGACGACGGATTCTAATATACGGCAGTGAGCTAACTGATAATCTAATTCTCCTACAGATAAGGACGACTGGTATATGTGCATCGTAAACAATGCCTGTCGTATGCAGTAGGCAATTGTACTGGGGAATTATTTACCGTGGCGTTTCAGGCGAGGCGCGCGCAAAGTTTAAATTTTCTGCGGACTCCAGCGGTTATATTAATTTTTTATCTGACAGAACACGTGATGACGTGTGCGAATATTGAAACTCGGTGGAGCGGTTGTGATTAAAAGTGCGTCGGGATATCAAATTTTTCATTGGTGGCTATGAAAAAGTAGGCAACAAGACACAGATGGCAGGAAATTTTGAAGTGGAATTGCAACGTTGTAACACTTTTACGGATGAAGTTAAAATCTTCTGGGTTATTAGGCCCCGTCATGTTTCTTCTAAAATGTAGTCATATGAATTTTAACCAACTATCACTTCTCCAGCACGAACGCCAAGAAATTTCCCCTTTGTAAGTGGACGCGACACTCGTCTCTGGCAGTGTTCTAGCAGTAGTGCACACCAAAAGATCCTGAGGAAAATCCCGGCAGAGGGGTCGAAACGTCGAACATTTCAGAAGAAATATGACGCGGCCTAATAACCCAGAAGACTTTAACTTCAGAGTGACAACGGCCACGAAAGCCTGCAGACTTACATACTTTTACGGATCTGCGGCTGGCTAAACGGAAAATTTTTTTTCAAGATTCCAATTCCCCACTCTTTTGGCAAGGGACCACACCGCGGAGCACGTCTTGCCGCCTCTGGTGGTCACACGCGCTACTTACTAACCGTCTCCTGCCTTTTATAACGTACAACGGACCATCTTCAATCGCGGCGACTACACTATAGCTAATCTCTTTGAATTAAAGTGCCGTTTATGCTTGTCTCATTGCGTATATCTTTCAGTTACCTTCTATACTACACTCAAGAACCAAAGAAACTGGTACACATGGAAAAAGTTCAAGGAAATCGTAAAATGCGTGTTAGACAGATACGTGCCGAGTAAAACTGTGAGGAACGGGAAAAACCCACCGTGGTTCAACACCAAAGTTAGCAAACTAATGCGAAAGCAAAGAGAGCTTCACTGCAAGTTTAAACGCAGCCGAAGCCTCTCAGACAAACAGGAGCTAAACGATATCAAACTTAGCGTAAGGAGGGCTATGCGTGAAGCGTTCAGTGAATTCGAAAATAAAATTCTATGTACCGACTTGACAGAAAATCCTAGGAAGTTCTGGTCTTACGTTAAATCAGTAAGTGGCTCGAAACAGCATATCCAGACACTACGGGATGATGATGGCATTGAAACAGAGGATGACACGCGTAAAGCTGAAATACTAAACAGCTTTTTCCAAAGCTGTTTCACAGAGGAAGACCGCACTGCAGTTCCTTCTCTAAATCCTCGCACAAACGAAAAAATTGCTGACATCGAAATAAGTGTCCAAGGAATAGAAAAGCAACTGGAATCACTCAACAGAGGAAAGTCCACTGGACCTGACGGGATACCAATTCGATTCTACACAGAGTACGCGAAAGAACTTGCCCCCCTTCTAACAGCCGTGTACCGCAAGTCTCTAGAGGAACGGAGGGTTCCAAATGATTGGAAAAGAGCACAGATAGTCCCAGTCTTCAAGAAGGGTCGTGGAGCAGACGCGCAAAACTATAGGCCTATATCTCTGACATCGATCTGTTGTAGAACTTTAGAACACGTTTTTTTCTCGCGTATCATGTCATTTCTGGAAATCCAGAATCTACTTTGTAGAAGTCAACATGGATTCCGGAAACAGCGATCGTGTGAAATCCAACTCGCTTTATTTGTTCATGACACCCAGAAAATATTAGATACACGCTCCCCGGTACATGCCATTTTCCTTGACTTCCGGAAGGCGTTCGATAAAGTAAGAGCCTACGAAATATCAGACCAGCTGTGTGGCTGGATTGAAGAGTTTTTAGCTAACAGAACACAGCATGTTGTTCACAATGGAAAGACGTCTACAGACGTTAAAGTAACGCTCTGGCGTGCCACAGGGGAGTGTTATGGGACCATTGCTTTTCACAATATATATAAATGACCTAGTAGATAATGTCGGAAGTTCCATGCGGCTTCTCGCGGATGATGCTGTAGTATACAGAGAAGTTGCAGCATTAGAAAATTGCAGTGAAATGCAGGAAGATCTGCAGCGGATAGGCACTTGGTGCAGGGAGTGGCTTCAAATGGTTCAAATGGCTCTGAGCACTATGGGACTCAACTGCTGAGGTCATTAGTCCCCTAGAACTTAGAACTAGTTAAACCTAACTAACCTAAGGACATCACAAACATCCATGCCCGAGGCAGGATTCGAACCTGCGACCGTAGCGGTCTTGCGGTTCCAGACTGCAGCGCCTTTAACCGCACGGCCACGTCGGCCGGCTAGTGGCTTCAAAAAAATGGTTCAAATGGCTCTGAGCACTATGGGAGTTAACATCTGTGGTCATCAGTCGCCTAGAACTTAGAACTACTTAAACCTAACTAACCTAAAGACATCACACACATCCATGCCCGAGGCAGGATTCGAACCTGCGACCGTAGCAACCGCGCGGCTCCGGACTGAGCGCCTAGAACCGCTCCGACACAGCGGCCGGCACAGGGAGTGGCAACTGACCCTTAACATAGACAAATGTAGTGTATTGCGAATACATAGAAAGTAGGATCCTTTATTGAATGATTATACGATAGCGGAACAAACACTGGTAGCAGTTACTTCTGTAAAATATCTGGGAGTATGCGTCCGGAACGATTTGTAGTGGAATGATCATATAAAAGTAATTGTTGGTAAGGCGGGTACCAGGTTGAGATTCATTGGGAGAGTCCTTAGAAAATGTAGTCCATCAACAAAGGAGGTGGCTTACAAAACACTCGTTCGACCTATACTTGAGTATTGCTCATCAGTGTGGCGTCCGTACCAGGTCGGGTTGACGGAGGAGATAGGGAAGATCCAAAGAATATCGGCTCGTTTCGTCACAGGGTATTTGGTAACCGTGATAGCGTTACGGAGATGTTTAGCAAACTCAAGTGGCAGACTCTGCAAGAGAGGCGCTCTGCATCGCGGTGTAGCTTGCTGTCCAGGTTTCGAGAGGGTGCGTTTCTGGATAAGGTATCGAATATTTTGCTTCCCCCTACTTATACCTCCCCAGGAGATCACGAATGTAAAATTAGAGAGATTCGAGCGCGCACGGAGGCTTTCCGGCAGTCGTTCTTCCCGCGAACCATACGCGACTGGAACAGGAAAGGGAGGTAATGACAGTGGCACGTTGGGGCTTGGACGTTGGCTGGCTTGCTGAGTATAAATGTAGATGTAGATGTAGATGCCTAATATCGTGTAGGGCCCCCGCGAGCACGCAGAAATGCCCCACCACCACGAGGCATGAACTCGACTAACGTCTGAAGTAGTGCTGGAGGGAACTGACACCATGAATCCTGCAGGCCTGTCCGTAATACCCTAAGAGTACGACGGGGTGGGGATCTCTTCTGAACAGCACGTGGCAAGGCATCGCAGACAGAGCCACTCTGTAGCAATTCTGTACGTGTTGGGTGTCGCATTGTCCTGATGGAATTGCCGAACTCCATCGGAATCCACAACGGACATGAACGGATGCTTACGTCGTGTCACCTGTCGCAGCCGTATCTGCGACACCCCACACGATTACAAAGCCTCCACCTGCTTGAACAGACCCCCGCTGACGTACAGGGCCCACAGATTCCTGAAGTTGTCTCAGTGCCCGTATACGTTTGTCCGCTCGATACAATTTGAAACGAGACCACGCAACATGTTTCCAATGTCGTCGTGCAGTCATCAAATTTACACGAGTGACCCTTCGGCTCTGAAAGCCCATGTTTCGTTCAACCGTTTGCACACTGACACTTGTTGATGGTCCAGCGTTGAAATCTGCAACAATTTGCGGAAGGGCTGCACTCCTGTCACGTTGAACGATTCTATACAGTCGTCGTTCGTCCTGTTCTTGCAGGATCTTTTTCCGGCTGCAGCGAAGTCGAAGATTTCATGTTTTACCGGATTCCTGATATTCACGGTACACTCGTGTAATTTTCGTACGGGAAAATCGCCACCTCATCGCTACCTCGGAGATGCTGTGGCTCATCGGTCGTGCGCCGTCCATACCACCCTGTTCAAACTCACTTACATCTTCATAACCTGCCATTGTATCAGCAGTAACCGATCTGACAACTACGCCCGACACTTCTCGTCTTACATTGCGTTGCCGACCGCGGCGCCGTATTCTGCCTCTTTCCACATCTCTGTATTTGAATACGCGTGCCTATACCAGTTTCCTGTCGCTTCCGATTATATTGTACCAGTCCTTTCGATCTGAGGTTCAACTTTCATCGATCTATGTTGCTTGCTAGTGACTCGTCAAGCCGAAGTTAATTTAGTCCTTAAGTTTTGGATTACAGTGTGTTATAGTGATACAAATTGCGTAGTTTAATATCGCGCGTTTTCTTTATGTACTACATGTGAAACTGCGGATGTTAGAAATTTCAATTTAACGGCTTTGATACAAAATAGGAGTGACATGCGTTCGATATCATATTTCTCTTCTAATACGACCAACAGTTACTTTGTCGGTGACAGTACTTTTGTTTCTGATGTTTGTCTTCGTAGATAGTAATTCCACTTCGTCAAGTGGCAGAAAAGGTTTTGTGATTAATGTATATTTTTGAAATTTGTTGTGATTTCTTGAAACCTTATACATTTTTAAGCGACTAAATGGTTACTTTCTGGGGAAAAAAAGATTTTCGTGGTGGTGCCCAATAAATGTAAAAGCGTCTCCTTCTGTTAGTACCTGTTTCGGTTACACTCTAACTTCTGTAATTCCGTAACCTGTAGAAACTGGACGAATGTCATATGGAGCGTTTTATTCGAATTAACCTACATTGCTACCTCCTCAAATTCCATGATCTTTCTGCTGGCAAATTAATATTTCAGAGTGATTTTTATTTCAGGCTGCTAAAAACTGCATTTCATACAAATCGACCAGTCCACGAACTCCAGTCTTTGAACTTTAGCTCGGGTTACGGACATTTTTCAAACTTCATCGAAAAGTGATCCTCAGCAGAAGCTCCATAGAGAACAGTGGTTCCTAATGTGGGAGTAATTATCCACTGAGGGGTAAAATGAAATTTTCTGAGGGGTAAAAACTAAACAATTCGATTCTGTTTCAGTCATGAAACTAAATTATTTTCAAGCGATCATTACTATTATCACAATTTTTAAGACTCTGATACTGATTTTGTAAGTTATCAATAATTATTTTTTCTCGATTAGTAACTTTAATGCGTTGGACGTTGCTCACACTGGCCACTCACTACACACACGTGGTGTGCTTTGTTCCATACATCATTGATGAGAAAAGAGACACATCTGCGAGAATATCTCCAGGATATGTATTCGCCAAGTTGTGGGCAGTACCTGCAGTAGTCGAGAAATTGCTTCATTACTCACTTAAATGAATTAATCGACAGCACGTCAGAGCAGTAACTACATAAGAGTTACTATAGTGCTGTACACAATATTAGTATTAGTTATTAGTATTACTGTTAGTGGCTGTGGTCAGACACAAAGCATTAATAGCCTGAAGTCTTCCAACTTCTGCCCATTCAGAAGTAGGGTTGCAGCTATCAAGTCATTTACAATCAGTAAGCATAGTTCATACATTAAAATTACCTACACCACGAAGATGACGTTCTACAGACGCGAAATTTAACCGACACGAAAAAGATGCTGTGATATGCTAATGATTAGCTTTTGAGAGCATTCACACAAGGTTGGCGCCGGTGGCGACACCTACAACGTGCTGACATGAGGAAAGTTTCCAACCGATTTCTCGTACACAAACAGCAGTTGACCGGCGTTGCCTGGTGAAACGTTGTTGTGATGCATCGTGTAAGGAGGAGAAATGCGTACCATCACGTTCCCGACTTTGATAAAGGTCGGATTGTAGCCTATCGCGATTGCGGTTTATCGTAACGCGACATTGCTGCTCGCGTTGGTCGAGATCCAATGACTGTTAGCAGAATATGGAATCGGTGGGTTCAGGAGGGTAATACGGAACGCCGTGCTGGATCCCAACGGCCTCGTATCACTAGCAGTCGAGATGACAGGCATCATGGCTGTAACGGATCGTGCAGCCACGTCTCGATCCCTGAGTCACCAGATGGGGACGTTCGCAAGACAACAACCATATGCACGAAGAGTTCGACGACGTTTGCAGCAGCATGGACTATCAGCTCGGAGACCATGGCTGCGGTTACCCTTGACGCTGCATCACAGACAGGAGCGCCTGCGATGGTGTACTCAACGACGAGCCTGCGTGCACGAACGGCAAAACGTCATTTTTTTCGGATGAATCCAGGTTCTGTTTACAGCATCACGATGGTCGCATCCGTGTTTGGCCACATCGCGGTGAACGCACATTGAGCGTGTATTCGTCATCGCCATATTGGCGTTTCAACCGGCGTGATGGTATGGGGTGCCATTGGTTACACGTCTCGGTCACCTCTCGTACGCATTGACGGCACTGTGAACAGTGGACGTTACGTTTCAGATGTGTTACGACCCGTAGGTCTACCCTTCACTCAATGTCTGCGAAACCCTCCATTTCAGCAGGATAATGCACGACCGCATGTTGCAGGTCCTGTACGGGCCATTCTGGATACAGAAAATGTTCGACTGCTGCCCTGGCCAGCACATTCTCCAGATCTCTCACCAATTGAAAACGTCTGGTCAATGGTGGCCGAGCAACTGGCTCGTCACAATACACCAGTCACTACTCTTGATGAACTGTGGTATGGTGTTGAAGCTCCATGGGCAGCTGTAGCTGTACACGCCATCCAAGTTCTTTTTGACTGAATGCCCAGGCGTATCAAGACCGTTATTACGGCTAGAGGTGGTTGTTCTGGGTACTGATTCCTCAGGATCTATGCACCCAAATTGCGTGAAAATGTAATCACATTTCAGTTCTAGTATAATATATTTGCCCAATAAATACCCGTTTATCATCTGCATTTCTTCTTGGTGTAGGAATTTTAATGGCCAGTAGTGTAGCTTCTTGTTCTTATGAACAAAGAATCCTTTTAACACAAGTGTGCACTTGTAGAAAGAAGATACTTGGCACCAAACCAAACCCTCTCTGTTGCTTCCCACGACACAAGACTCTACAGTGGCAGCGACGACACAAAAGCTCCAAGAAGAGTCTTCCATTCTGCAGTGTACTCGGGTACTAAAGTTGGTGATAATGGGGGGGGGGGGGGGGAGGGAGTGGGGGAGAGAGGCAACAGACGGCAGGCGCGGATGTTTGGGGGGGGGGGAGAGAGTACTGGCTAATGACGGCACTCAGGGGCAATGGGCTAAGAAAGGTTTGGAACCACTAGTATAGAACAAATACCGACAGTACAAATTCCCTCTGTATCTGTGCTGTGGGCAAAACGGAGGCTGCGGCTCGAAGCCGCTCGAAGCGGACCTCCAACCGACACACGATGTCCGTCGCGACGAATATACACTGAGGCTGCTGACGTATTTGTGTCGCTCCAAGTGCTGCTCCGAGTGTTTATGTAGACTACGAACGTGCGGTAGTGCAGGGAGTTAGGGCAGCGCGATGAGGCACGCGGCAGACTACCTCGACTGCTATCGCGAGAGCCAGCAGAGCCGTGTGGTGTGTCCCCTGCGGGTTGTGTAACTTATGGTGTGCTGGAGGCGTGTCGACGGCCGCCTGCCGCCTGGACAGGCGCTATCGCCCGCCACGCACATCAACCATCAGGTCATGTTTTGATCTTCCTTCCTGAAATTCTGGTCGGAACAGTTCGCATGGCACGCCAGTTTACTGCGGTCAAAGGAGGGCTGCACACTACTGCAGGCCACACTCTGTTACCGGTGGATCCTGGACAAGGATAAAAGCCCGGGAGTGATGGAGTTCGTTCAGGGACCTAAGTGAAATGTCCCTTCGTTCTGTCGCCTCGGAGCTCCCGTAACGTCACGCGCAAGTCACATACAACGAGACAGCACACCACTTGGAGTTCTCGCAATTTTTGTATCTACGCTACGGGAACTTCAGCACTCAAATATCGATCAGAGGAAGAAGTTCGACGCAGCTCTCCAACATTCTCCACAAAATCGAATCCGAATTTTTCCGAAGACCTTTAATATGCTAAAGAAGGAACGATTTTTTTAAAACAATGGTTCGCGTTTACCGAGTATTTCCGAGTACCATAAAATACACAAAGATGGAAAAGAGTTTAATCTTATTTTTTAAATTTTAAACTATATTTATTAAACATTTTTTAAAAAAGATCGGTAATTAATAACTTACACTGCAGTGCCAAAGAAACTGGTATAGCCATGCATATCCAGATACGGAGATATGCAAACATGTATGAGCCGTGAGTGGCTCGTGTTCCCCCCATGATGTATTTTCCACCATGTTTTTAACGTACTTCCCCCTCTCTACGTTAATTTAAATTACTAATGTCACTGAGTTGCTGCTTTGCCTGACCGTGGGCGGCGCTAGTAGCGCGTATCGTGGTACCTTTGCGCTATTGCTATACTTCCGGTCTGTCGTAAGGAGTTCGGCGTCGCGAGTTCGGCTCTGCCAGTCAGTTGGAACGCGTCTGGAGCGCAATCCGGACCTGCCAGTCGGGGAGTTGCAATGGCGGCACTAGGGCAGTCGGGTTGGAGCAGCTGTGAGGTCTGCGTCGACACGGCTCGCCCGACCATTGCCGCTACGCATCACTTGAGCCGAGCCACGGTCGGTCGGTCCTACCGGACGACGCGTTTTGGCTCGCCGATCGTTCATGAGTCGGCTGTGTGTGTGTGTGTGTGTGTGTGTGTGTGTGTGTGTGTGTGTGTGTGTGTCGTTGGCGTTATTTCCACTGACGGCTATTTTAGATGACGTCGGCATTCTGCGGGCAGCCGGTCGGTTGCTGCGGACGAGGGAAGTTATCTCCGTGCGGCGCAGTCGGCCGGGTCCGCTGGCGATCGCTGCGCAGTGTCGGAGCGTGTGTGGAGCTGTCCGGTCGCCATGGGCTTCGTGGCTCACCGACCCAGCACGTCAAAGTTGAGCAGTGGGTTCAACTACCCGAGCCACGTCCACTCATGTTTTCTGGCTCTTTTCGGTGGTTCGCTGTTGGGGAGGTTTTCCTGTGAGCAACGCCGAGTGTTTCTATTGCTGAAATTTAGCCGCCATGCGGTGCAATTAACTATATTGGTTGACTAAAATTCGAGTGCACCAGCGGAATTCTTGTGGCCGTGTTCCAATTACCTGCCCTGGCCACTAACGTACTTTCAGGCAGTGTCCTTTCTTCAGATGTTGTCGCTGTCCAACACGTTGTGTAGTTTTGACAGCTTAATACATATACAGGGTGATTCAAAAAGAATACCACAACTTTAGGAATTTAAAACTCTGCAACGACAAAAGGCAGAGCTAAGCACTATATGTCGGCGAATTAAGGGAGCTATAAAGTTTCATTTAGTTGTACATTTGTTCGCTTGAGGCGCTGCTGACTAGGCGTCAGCGTCAGTTGATGCTAAGATGGCGACCGCTCAACAGAAAGCTTTTTGTGTTATTGAGTACGGCAGAAGTGAATCGACGACAGTTGTTCAGCGTGCATTTCGAACGAAGTATGGTGTTAAACCTCCTGATAGGTGGTGTATTAAACGTTGGTATAAACAGTTTACAGAGAATGGGTGTTTGTGCAAAGGGAAAAGTTCTGGACGGCCGAGAACGAGTGATGAAAATGTAGCACGCATCCAGCAAGCATTTGTTCGCAGCCCAGGAAAATCGACTCGCAGAGCTAGCAGAGAGCTGCAAATTCACAATCAACTGTATGGAGAGTCCTTATCTGTCCGCAACTACCTGAACGTCAACTACCCGAGGCGATGGATCGGCCGCCAGGCAGCCCGTGACAGAGCACTTCATCACTGGCCTCCAAGAAGCCCTGATCTTACCCCCTGCGATTTTTTCTTATGGGGGTATGATAAGGATATGGTGTTTCGGCCACCTCTCCCAGCCACCATTGATGATTTGAAACGAGAAATAGCAGCAGCTATCCAAACTGTTACGCCTGATATGCTACAGAGAGTGTGGAACGAGTTGGAGTATCGGGTTGATATTGCTCGAGTATCTGGAGGGGGCCATATTGAACATCTCTGAACTTGGTTTTGAGTGAAAAAAAACCTTTTTAAATACTCTTTGTAATGATGCATAACAGAAGGTTATATTATGTTTCTTTCATTAAATACACATTTTTAAAGTTGTGGTATTCTTTTTGAATCACCCTGTACATCTTTGGTTGTGGATAATTACGTCCGTAGCACTTTGGTGTTTGAGTTCTCACTTAGCGATTGGTGGCAAGCAAGTCGTTTTGTCGGTCGGTCCGTATCTGTCTCTTTGTTGGGTTACCGACGGATCGAGTGTAGTTGCGCTGACCACCTGTCTCACCTAAGTGAACGAGGGCAGACCGACCCCCTGGAGGCTTCTGAGTGCCGTTGTCTTTATTGTCCTTCTCACCGGTATTTGTCTGTTTATAATCTATCATAGCCAATGATTTAAAACATTCTTGGTTTTTACTGTGTTTTATGTAAATTAAAGGTCTTCAGCCATGTATAAGTAAGTTTGAGTTCCGGCAAGTGGATATTTGCTGAAAGTTTATTGTCGTTCTGTTGTATTTTCTTTTAGTGCGGTTTCAGCCACTTAAAACTTAAGGTTTATGGTTATAGCTTTTTTTTCAGTTTTGGAAAATTAATTGTGGGCCTCCAGCCGCTTGGAACCTTATTCTTAAAATTACCTTTCTAGCTTAAATATTGCGGCCTTCTGTCCTTAAAGGTTTATGGTATTTTTGAATTTTGGAAAATCAATTGTGGGCCTTCAGCCGCTTAAAACCTTATTCTTAAAATTAACCTTCAAGCAAAAACAATGCGGCTTCCTGCCTTTCAAAGATTATGGTAATTTATTTTAAAATCTTAAAAATTTCAGCCGTCTGTATTGGATCTAGTCTATCCACTTTTGCCTTGAGATTTTCAGCCCAGCTGTGATATATTATTCGTAATTTTAACTGCGTCTCTTCGTTCATTGGAAATTTACCTTGTTGATTTTTAAGATTTCTTGTTTGGAGGCCTGCAGCCGTGAAAGATTTGGAGTTTGTAACTCGTAGTTGTAAAAGTTCGGCTATGTGCCGTTTTGGTTGTAAATGTGTTATTAAATTACAATAAATTAGAATTTTGAGGTGAAGCTGACCGACACCTTACTTGGCCCTTTCCACAATCCTAATCACCTGCTCTGCCCAGCGGGCTTAGCGGCCGTCTCAAGGTGGAATACGGCGCTGCGACCGAGAACGTCTGTACTGTATAGGGCGAGTGTCTGGCGCGGCTGTTGGGTCGGTTACCGCTGCTGCAGTGGCAGGTTGCCGAGATCTATGTGCGTCTGAACGTTGTGCTACAGTCGGCGCACGAGCGATGGGACACGGCATCTCCGAGATAGGCATGGAGAGAGTGTATCTTGAACTTCAGGAATCCGGTAAAACATCAAATCTCCGACATCGCTGCGGCCGGAAAAAGATTCTGCAAGAACGGGACAAACGACGACTGAAGAGAACCGTTCAACGTGACACAAGTGCAACCCTTCCGCAAATTGCTGCAGATTTCGTAGGTGGGCCATCAACAAGTGTTAGCGTGCGAACCATTCAACGAAACATCATCGATATGGGCTTTCTGAGCCGAAGGCCCACTCGTGTACCCTCGATGACTCCACGACATAAAGCTTTACACCTTGTCAGGACCCGTCAACGCCCACATTTGGCTCTTGTTGACTGGAAACATGTTGCCTGGTCGGACGAATCTCGTTTCAGATTGTATCGAGCGGATGGACATGTACGGGTATAGTGACAACCTCATGAATACATGGACCTTGCATGTCAGCAGGGGACTGTTCAAGTTGGAGGAGGCTCTGAAAGCCCTATACAGACGACGGCATCTTGCGCCACTAATGGCGCAATAAGACGGTACAACTTCCTGTTCCAAGACGTAGCACAGCATCTGGCGGCTGCGTTTGTGCACACAACGACTGCAGTTTTAGAAAACGACTGATGACGAACTGAGGGTGGCATTTGACGCTTACGCAGTCATTACTGCAGTAATATCTAGTCGACGTCGACGAAGAAATTTACTTCGGCATAATACAAACGTCAAAAAAAGTTTTGCATCACCTCGGTTCCTTGACTTCTGGAACCTGTACAGAAAATTGGAATAGAGATTAACATAAACATCATTTCCGCCGTTTTTACTGCTCATGAAAACATTGCATGTTGTACCACAAAACAGCAAGACCTTCAGAGGTGGCGGCCCAGCTTGCTGCACACACCGGTACCTTTAATACTCAGTAGCACGTCTTCTTCCATGGATCCATGCCTGTATTCGTCGTGGCATAATATCCACAAGTTTATCAAGGCACTGTTGGTCCAGATTGTCCCACTCCTCAACTGCGGTTCGGCGTAGATTCCTCAATGGTTGGTTGCTCACGTCGTCCATAAACAGCACTTTTGAATGTATTCCAGGCATGTTCGTTAGGATTCAAGTCTGGAGAACATGCTGACCACTAGTCGAGCGATGCCGTTATCCTGAATGAAGTCATTCACAAGATGTGCACGATGGAGGCGCGAATTGTCGTCCATGAAGACGAATGCCTCGCCAATATGCTGCCGATACGGTTGCACTATCGGTCGGAGGATAGCATTCGCGTATTGTACAGCCGTTACGGCGCCTTCCGTGACCACCAGCAGCGTACGTCAGCCCCACATAATACCACCCTAAAGCAGCAGGGAACCCCCACCTTGCTGCACTTGTTCGACAGTGTGTCTGAGACGTTCAGCCTGACCGAGTTGCCTCCTAACACGTCTCCGACGATTATCTGGTTGAAGGCATATGCGACAATCGTGGGTGAAAACGTGATGCCAATCCTGAACCGTCCATTCGGCATGTTCTTGATCCCATCTGTACCGCGCTGTCGTGGTTGAAAAGATGGACCTCGCCGTGGACGTCGGGAGTGAAGTTGCGCATCGTGCAGCCTACTGCGCACAGTTTGAGTCGTAACACGACGTCCTGTGGCTGCACGAAAAGCGTTATTCAACATGGTGGTTTTGCTGTCAGGGTTCCTCCGAGTCATAATCCGAAAGTAGCGGTCATCCACTGCAATAGTAGCCCTTGGGCGGCCTGAGCGAGGCATGTCATCGACAGTCCCTGTCTCTCTGTATCTCCTCCATGTCCGAACAACATCGCTTTGGTTCACTCCGAGACTCCAGCACACTTCCCTTTTTGAGAGCCCTTCCTGGCACGAAGTAACAATGCGGACGCGATCGAACGGCGGTATTGACCGTCTAAGCATGGCTAAACTACAGACAACACGAGCTGTGTACCTCCTTCCTGGTGGAATGACTGGAACTGATCGGCTGTCCGACCCCATCCGTCTAATAGGCGCTGCTCATGCATGGTTGTTTACATCTTTGGGCGGGTTTAGTGAAATCTCTGGACAGACAAAGGGACTGTGTCTGTGTTACAATATCTGCAGTCAACGTCTATCTTCAGGAGTTCTGGGAACCGCCGAGACGCAAAAAGTTTTTCGATGAGTGTAGAAGACGGTGGAGTAGACGTTGGATTTTAAGACGTGACGACGGCGGTCGGGAATTGCACAGTTTATTACACGATGAACTGAGGTTTGAGGATACGAAACCATACTAATATTTTCCGAATCCGGGCGAGACGGAATTTTCGACACAGCTTCATTCAGTAGGTACAGGAATAACGAAGCAAAACACAATATTGCGAGACTGTATCGCAGTGTCAGAGAGGTGAATAGCTACGTTTATATAGGCGTAGTATTACTAGGCTGCTGTACGTATAGTGCATACTTGTAAGCTGTAACTAATTCCATAATTTTTTTAGGTTAGTTCTAACACAGGTTTCCAGCTACTGGAGAAAGCTACAGAAGACTAATGTTTTCATTCAGAATACCTCTAAGCATTATATCATCAATTATTCATGAAAATTGTGACGCAATTTACCACTGCTTCAAGGAATCATACACGAAGGTACGGTGATTTTGTTAAATTTCGTGAGATGATGACCAAAATAAGTTAATGTAACAACACATTTAAATAAGCTGAAAAGTACAATAAGGGAACGATTTTGACCAGATGTGTTACTCTCAGCAAGAAACATTTTTCGGGGTGTGAGTGTATTCTGGATGTCTCTGCCACAACTTTCTGATGTAGTTTTATTTGTTACGTTTCGTTTGCAGGTAAACCCCTAGCACTCTCTTTATTCAGATAAATTCATCAGAAATAGCAACAAATTCTTTAAAATGGCATTCTTAACAATTTCCAAAAAATATTTTGGTGGAAGGATGTATCTCTGATCCAAACTTCAGCTGTTCCAGGTTCCAGGCATTATCACATATATCTATAGTTTGGCAATTACATTCACAAAGTAGCCTTATATTGTAAAAGTTTATGCTAATAATTGAACCTTACAATTTACAGGCCAAAACTGTTTGTCCCCTACCTGAGGAATTTTCAGACAAAATTAGTGCGCTTCGTAATCCATCATTTTCAGTTATTAGGGGAAAATGTGTCTGAAGCATAGTGATTCCAGACTTTAAGATCATACTTATTCTTCAGTTCATGTTTATGAAAGTTACAATGACACATTCACATCACATTTTCTGTCTTTCAGATGCCATCAACAGAAAGTGAATGGAAATATGCATCAGAACAGTTCTTTTAGAATGTCTTGGTGTCTGGGTGGACAGGAAGCACGTGTAATTCCGACCACCAGGATGTATGTGATCGTACCAGCACAATTACAAGGGATGTGGCAGCATTGTGCCACCGGCACTTGCTGATGCACAGTCGACATTCACACGTTTGGATGGCGGTTGCAATGGGAGGCTTAGTGATGGAGGAGTGTTCCGGAATAGTTCCCTCTGTGAAATTCTTACTGGTGCCGAAAATTTAGTGAACGTTCCTACACCAGAGATATTATGAGGAACTCAACCTTCAGTGCCTTTTATAGTTGCCGATGCTGATGCTTTTCACTTATCAGAGCGTATGATGAAGCCATATAAGAGAAACTCTCACACAGCAACGGAAAATATTTATTTTAGTTTGAGCAGGGCAAGAACAACTTGTAAAAATTATTTAGGAATATTGAGCAAGAGGTCCACAATTCTCCTTCAGAAAATGGAGCTGTTTGTTAAAACTGTAGAGAAAATCACATTGTCGATTTGTATGCTACAAAATTTTTTATTGGACGCATGTGGGAAGAAATATGTTGGACAACTGGAAAAGAAAGACGGCACAAATCACTGTCATCATCATTATGGCAGCAAAATAATCTGAGGAGCAGAGGAAGATTATGTCAACACAAGTCACTTAAATAAGCTAGGAAAGTGAGGGATGCTCTTCAGGAATATTTCAGCACTGCTGGGTATGTACAATGGCAGTGGAAATCTGTAAAATATTTCAGGGCTGATACAGTAACAAATCTGGAAAATTAGTAATGTAAATTATGATTAAAAAGTTGATGTTGTATGCAGGAGACTGTATGATACTTATAAATTAACTTGGTTGGTATTAGTAATATATTTTGTAATTTCGGTTTGCTATAATTACAATCCACAATCAAGATAAAGCACTGCATTCAACTTATAGATATTGAGCAGTTACATTTTAATGAAAAAAAAATTAACTTAAACGAAGAAACAGTCTTGCTACTCAAATAAAGAAATAAACAGTTCTGTTACTCAAAATAAACAAATAAATAGTCTTATTACTCATTATTGCCCAAGTCTTCCTCTTGTACAGCACAGAGTGTGTTGAATATCTACCTCATCACCAGAGCTTTACTTTTTATTTGCTGCAGAGAAGCAGTTACATCAGTTGGAGCAGTTTTTGGTTTATTTATGCTAGTCAGTATATTGTCAGCTCTTTTCAGAATAGCATTTTCTTCTTCATTGTGAGGACTCTTCCTCTTTTCCGTTGCCCCTACGGCGCATTTTATGGACCTTTCTCAAAGTCCCCGTTTTTTGCTGTCTATAATTAAGAAATCTTCACTAACATCAATGTGAGACTCTGGGCTCTCAGTGACTAGACAATCGTCCTGAAAAATAACTATAGCGATTGTACACAGCTTGTAGTGTGTACTTCATATTTTTTACGATCGGATACTTATGGCCAATACGAGATACTGTGCAAGATCGTGGGCCACCAACTCAGTTTCACAACGTATTTATTTTAAGTAACAAATGAGAAAAAATATGGATATTAGTGGGGTTCAAACCCACAATCTTCTAACTATAAAGTAAACGCATCAGACAAGTGAGATATTCACATTCATTGCACATTTGTTAGTATAACGTGAAGTTCGCCGAGACAACCCAGGCATCAGTTAATTTGTTTTCACTTACTGTACTAACTGGAGAGGAAACTGAAAGGTAAGAAATTACTTACTGTGGCGTTATTGTTTTTATTCTAGTCCGCGCTTTGTTGTGCGAATTCTGCGCTGCAAGTTCCTTTCGTTAAAAGAGTTTCTTAAAATATCACATCGTTGCTTCGGACACGTCAGCAAATCCCATACCACTCTTTGTAGAAGCTTCTATTTTATTAAATTCTGACACGAACGTCGTGTGTAAACTTTTCATCTTCGCTATAATGTCAGAATGAGATGGACACCTAGCCCCCTTCGATGAATCAACTATTTTGTCGAGTGAGTAGTTCCTAGTGCGTTTGTTATGGTGTGTGGTTGATTTTGTGTCATAAAGACATGCTTTGTGTCTGTATGGCTCAATAGGAATTTCTATAGCTTCCTGAGACCACTACCGATAGCAAAAACAAAGACGTATCCACTCAAATGGCAGCCATATGGCGCGGAATATAGCTTCGTTCAGTTGCATGCCATTTACTAAGCAATGCGGTGACACGCCACCAGATGGCAGGAAGGTAACTGTTCACACGAGGCAATGTGCTACACGCGCAAACTAAGTTGACACTCGGCGCTATTCAAAAGTGTTAAAATGTGTGTGAAATCTTATGGGACATAACTGCTAGGGTCATCAATCAGTGCCTAAGCTTACACACCACTTAACCTAAATTATCCTAAGGACAAACACACACACACCCATCCCCGAGGGAGGACTCGAACCTCCCTCGGGACCAGCCGCACAGTCCTAGACCGCTCGGCTAATCACGCGCGGCACTCGGCGCGGTGGCTGATGGGGGAAACCGTAAAGGCATTTCCCATCTACAGTCGCTCCCATCAGCCACTGCGCCGAGTGTCAACTTTGTTTGCGCGAACAATACTCGCTACGCCAGTCATGACGCAAGAAATGTCTCCGTCTGTACAAGACTTAATGGTGCGGGGGAGTGTGCAGGTGGAGTGACGTGCGACCCACGACACGTCTACATACGACTTTGACGGGTGACACGTAGCACCGATGCGGCTCCCAATTACTCGTCTGCGAGACAAGTTTGAGAAAGAAGGAAGTGTCCAACAAGAACGGCCACAAGAACCGTTGCAGAAGACCGCGGTCGTGCACCGCTCCACGAGAGAAAGAGGAGTCATCGAAATGTTTCAGCTGTCTGCCCGGCAGGCGGCTCTTCAAGGAGGGGTTCCAAAATGGACCGCACATCGCATTTCCAAGTACTTCCAGTCGAAACGTTTTACTCCCAGATTACTCGACGCTCCGACCGGAGAATGGAATTTTGAGAGTGGTATCGCGCAAGAACCGCGCAAGACAAACAATTCCCACACAAGGTTCTTTGGAGCGGTGAGGCCCATTTTAAGTTAAATAGTTCAACTCACCGCCACGCTTGCACCTTCTGTGCGGTCCCCCTTTTTTTTTTTTTGCACAGTGACAGGTGAGAGTTATCTGTAGTTACTACAGGAATACCCCACGCCGCCACGCCACGCACCGGAGAGACGTTTCGGGGTTGGGAGAGTTACTTCCAGCAGGATGAAAAAAGGGCCTAGCATGACTAAGGTTGGTGAGTACGTGTTTCCTGTTACAATATAAGCTAAGAAGTGAATCTCTCCTGTTCCCACTCGAAGCCTCTACCTCCCTGTGGAAATATTTAAGCGAAAATAATTATTTGAAGCGAATTCTGTAGGATACTGCCCACCTGGGTTTCTTTCGTCATAATAGCGCACAGGCAGGCACTACGTGGAATTTGATTAAAATATTACATATTGGGCTTCACCCTAAAGGTAACATAATATATACTTTCAATCCTGATAATAATTTTCAAGCATTAATATTTGCAAAATTTATTTTGTCAGAATTTTTACGGAATCACATAGATAAGTTCAACTGCAGTAGGTAACAAGCCTTAGGTTTGCTGCACGATATCTTCGAGTTTGCAATTACATTTATTTCTGTCAAGTAAATGCTTAACCAAACTGAAGACAGTGTCATATCAATGAAATTATTTATCTTGAGTACAAGCTCTTACGCTACGTTGGCGGTTATATCGCCTCTCTCTTCGCAACAATTAATTTTGTCGTTCAATAACACTAACAGTTCCTATTATCTTTGAGCTAGCCGCGAGTTTGGATAACGTAATTAAACCACTCCAAGCAAAGCTGCACCCATTTTTACTAATATTTTCGTATGTGTAGAAACTTTGATTGTCGTTGGCGTACAGGGTTATTACAAATGATTGAAGCGATTTCACAGCTCTACAGTAACTTTATTATTTGAGATATTTTCACAATGCTTTGCACACACATACAAAAACTCAAAAAGTTTTTTTAGGCATTCACAAATGTTCGATATGTGCCCCTTTAGTGATTCGGCAGACATCAAGCCGATAATGAAGTTCCTCCCACACTCGGCGCATCGTTGATGCGAGCTCGCAGTTCTGGCACGTTTCTTGGTAGAGGAGGTTTAAACACTGAATCTTTCACATAACCCCACAGAAAGAAATCGCATGGGGTTAAATCGGGAGAGCGTGGAGGCCATGACATGAATTGCTGATCATGATCTCCACCACGACCGATCCATCGGTTTTCCAATCTCCTGTTTACGAAATGCCGAACATCATGATGGAAGTGCGGTGGAGCACCATCCTGTTGAAAGATGAAGTCGGCGCTGTCGGTCTCCAGTTGTGGCATGAGCCAATTTTTTCCAGCATGTCCAGATACACGTGTCCTGTAACGTTTTTTTCGCGGAAGAAAAAGGGGCCGTAAACTTTAAACCGTGAGATTGCACAAAACACGTTAACTTTTGGTGAATTGCGAATTTGCTGCACGAATGCGTGAGGATTCTCTACCGCCCAGATTCGCACATTGTGTCTGTTCACTTTACCATTAAGAAAAAGTGTTGCTTCATCACTGAAAACAAGTTTCGCACTGAACGCATTCTCTTCCATGAGCTGTTGCAACCGCGCCGAAAATTCAAAGCGTTTGACTTTGTCATCAGGTGTCAGGGCTTGTAGCAATTGTAAACCGTAAGGCTTCTGCTTTAGCCTTTTCCATAAGATTTTCCAAACCGTCGGCTGTGGTACGTTTAGCTCCCTGCTTGCTTTATTCCTCGACTTCCGCGGGCTACGCGTGAAACTTGCCCGCACGCGTTCAACCGTTTCTTCGCTCACTGCAGGCCGACCCGTTGATTTCCCCTTAACACAGGCAGGGCCGGCCTTAGCCATCCAGGTGCCCCGGGCGAGTCGTCCAGTTGGCGCCCTTTATTGTATAAATAGCGAACCTGGCAGTGCTTTGCAACACGGTATTTGACTGTTTTCTAGAAATCGTCTTAAGTGGTTAATGGCGTCATCTTATGATCGTAACATGGTTTTTTCCATCGTAAATTTGAGTAATTTTGAAATCCAAATAATCTGAAAGCCCGCTAAGACGCTCCATGTGAGTCTTGTGTAGCCTGTGACGTCAGTCCAGCATGCTGCTGTCGCTGCCGTAACAGTCAGTACAGCAGTGATATATTGTTTGGGCATTCACGTTTTGGGAAATTGTCTAAAAATATTGCGTAGTACTGCACCGTGCATCTACAACAATTCCAGAAAATTGTTTTTGCGTGTTCCAAACAAAGAAAAGATGCGTAAAATGTGGTTGAAACAGGCTCGTATATCCCAAATATTTCTTTTCTTTTCTCTAGCACCCCTGTACTAAAGCGAACAAAACAAAACAAAAATTATTCAAATTGGTCAAGCCATTTCTTTGTTTTGGTGAGACTAACACACAACAATTGATTTTTATATATAGGAGGTAATATGTATAACGAAAAAACACTAATTTTGAATTGGGTACCATATTTTTATTGAATTTAATATAACTGTAAGCCATAAACCTATATTTTCTGTCAGTCATCTGAACACAAAACATATTACGCCTAATGAAAAACAATTATAAACGACTAAAATTTTACTTTTCTCGCTTTTCTGTCGGCAAAGTCTCTGATCAGATTAGCAAAGTCCAGGTTTTCGGCAACTTCATTTTCAATGGACAGTGAGGCCAAACTGGTTAGTCTTGTTTGAGACATTGTAGACCGCAAGTACGTTTTTATCAACTTCAGTTTGGAAAAACTGCGTTCGCCGCTTGCGACAGTCACTGGTATTGTTAGCAAAATACGTAACGTTATCCAGATGTTGGGATATAACTCTTGAAGATTATGCTTTTTTATGAAGTTTAAGGCTTCAATAGGCGTTGCGTGGCTGTCTTCGAGATAGTGTTGCAGGCCTAAAATTTCGTCGCACAGCAAATTTCCATCAATATCTGACTTCATGTTGACAGTTAACTTTTCTTGTAATTTAGAACAGCATTGTATTAGTTCTTCTTTATTTTGATTTTTTTTAATGTCAAACAAGAAACTCCACGTCGCAGAAAATTCTTGCATCTGTTCAAATCTTTCTTTCATGGATATGTGCACGGTGTCCAACAGTGCATTGAAAAACTCTACTTTAAACTTCTTTTTGGGTCAGTTATTTGATCATCAACAGCCTCTTCACCCGGCCTGCGTTTAATACGTCTTAATCGCATTTGTGGTTTAAATAATGGCTGCGTATCAAGATCCGAAGCCAGTTCAGTTGCTGTTACAATAACTTGTTCGAAACCTGTTTGTCTATATGTTTCCAAATAAGAGCAACATTTGTCAAGGATTCCCATAAACTCGACAAAGTTGATTGTGGGTGACTGACTTGCTTTACTCACAACGTTAATTTGAAACAGAACATCATACCATGTCACGAGAGAAACAATGAAGCTGAAGTCTTTTAATTGTCCTCCTAGTGTTGTCGCTTCGTGTGACACCGCAGCATCGCTTTGTTCAGTAGCATCGGCCAAGGAAACCAAAGCGTCATGCATTTCGCGTAATTGATAACGAACCGCTTTGACGCTATCAATTCGAGCTTCCCAGCGTGTGTCACTTACATTTTTCAGGGTGTATATCTTCAAATGGTCGGTCAAAATTTTCCATCTATTTACCGATCCAGCAAATAGATTAAACATTTTTTGTAACATTCCGAACAGTGTCACGGATTTTACTGATGATTTTGCCGCATCACACAATACCAAATTATAACTATGGCATCCACATGGCACAAAAAAAGCTAGTGGATTTAACTTCTTAATTCTGTTCTGGACGCCTTTATTTTTCCCCTTCATGTTCGCGCCGTTATCGTAGCCCTGTCCTCTGCAGTCATTAGTGTTAAGGTCAAGACCACTCAATGTTCTTAAAATGCTTTCTGTGAGGCCTTCACCGGTTGTATCATCTATTTGCAGAAATGAGATGAAATGTTCTTTTACACTTACGCCATCCTCTGTTATGTCGGCGCATCTTAAAGTTATCGAAAGTTGTTCTTTGTGGCTTATATCTGGAGTACAGTCAGCTATGATTGCATAATACTTTGAACCCTTTATGCGGGATACGATTGTAGACATAACGTGTGATGCCATGAGTTCTATTAATTCATTTTGTATATTTTTGCCGCAATAATGGTCAGCCAAATCACCATTCAATGCCAGTCTGACGTGCTCTTCCATGATTGGATCAAACTTTGCCAATAACTGTACAAGACCTAAGAATTTTCCATTATTTGGGGTAAATAATTTATCTGATAACCCTCTGAATGCCATATTATTTTCAGCCAAATACAAAGTAATGTGCATCAATCTTTGAAGCACATTGCTCCATCGTAAACTTTCTTTAGAAATTAGCTTTTGTTCTTCCTTGTCAATAGTTAATCCAGCTTTAAACCTGATTTCAGCTTCAGTCCATTGAGTAAATGCTTTTTTGTGGTTAGGACTATTTTCATGCAGTTTCAGAGCTTCACTTAAATGTTTCCAATTTCTGAAACCCACAGTGGTAGTCAAATTAGTAGTTGACTTTAAATCAAACAGTCGACAACAAAAGCAAAAGACACTGTCGTTCGATACAGAATAAACTAGCCACCGTCGTCTGATAGTTTCTTCGTTTGATAGTTTTCTTGTGTAATGAGTTGAAGAGAAATGACGCCCATTTTCATCTTTTGGAAAGTTATTTAGACATACTTGTGAGGGTCCACATATTATAATGCGATCTATATCTCTAGCATTAAGTACTTTTGGCCACGTACCTACATCAGAAACATTGTATTCTTTTATTGCAAGAACGTTGATACTTTCATCGACCACAGATGTCATGTGTTGATTTTGACTTGGAGAAATATCAGAGGATTCATGCAAAGATGTACTGCGCTGGTCAATTTGATCACCTTAAATAGGTGATTGTATATTTTTTGTGTATAATTGTTCACAGTCTGAAGAAATATTTGCTGATACATGGACTTTTGATTCAATATCTGAAGTATTTGCCTTAGAATTTCCTTTAAGGTACTTATAAATATTCATGTGCTTTTTAGTTTCTTCAAGAACTTTTTCTTTTTCAGCTTTTCTCTTCCGATTTTCTGAACCAGAAAGCTTTTTTTAAATCATTTCCTTCTCTTCTGGCATGATTTAATAATTTGACAAATTATTGCTTGGACACTGCTCTATTTCGCGACCACAATATTCGATCTATAACAAATAAAGAAATTCACCTATCAGTAGACGTAACTAGAAAAAAACCTGAACTGAAAGATAAAAATGTTTTTCGCACCTACCAGAAAATTAAAATGTTGACACAGTCACGACACTCGTTTCACTCACAATTATTCAGCCACGAAAACATGACCGCTGCCTCCGACTCTTACTGATAATTACTGACATGCGGGTGCAAATCGTAGCGCTGCCAACATATGCAGTCTAACAAACATTGTGTGGCGCTGTATTATTTCAGTAAGTTAGGGGAGAATTCTCTATGAATGCAGTGCACGCATTGCATGATCTATTAATTAATGTACATGAGTCATTAAGTCACAAATATTCGATATAAATACATTCGTATTAATTAAATCATAATGTAATGTACACTCCTGGAAATTGAAATAAGAACACCGTGAATTCATTGTCCCAGGAAGGGGAAACTTTATTGACACATTCCTGGGGTCACATACATCACATGATCACACTGACAGAACCACAGGCACATAGACACAGGCAACAGAGCATGCACAATGTCGGCACTAGTACAGTGTATATCCACCTTTCGCAGCAATGCAGGCTGCTATTCTCCCATGGAGACGATCGTAGAGATGCTGGATGTAGTCCTGTGGAACGGCTTGCCATGCCATTTCCACCTGGCGCCTCAGTTGGACCAGCGTTCGTGCTGGATGTGCAGACCGCGTGAGACGACGCTTCATCCAGTCCCAAACATGCTCAATGGGGGACAGATCCGGAGATCTTGCTGGCCAGGGTAGTTGACTTACACCTTCTCGAGCACGTTGGGTGGCACGCGATACATGCGGACGTGCATTGTCCTGTTGGAACAGCAAGTTCCCTTGCCGGTCTAGGAATGGTAGAACGATGGGTTCGATGACGGTTTGGATGTACCGTGCACTATTCAGTGTCCCCTCGACAATCATCAGTGGTGTACGGCCAGTGTAGGAGATCGCTCCCCACACCATGATGCCGGGTGTTGGCCCTGTGTGCCTCGGTCGTATGCAGTCCTGATTGTGGCGCTCACCTGCACGGCGCCAAACACGCATACGACCATCATTGGCACCAAGGCAGAAGCGACTCTCATCGCTGAAGACGACACGTCTCCATTCGTCCCTCCATTCACGCCTGCCGCGACACCACTGGAGGCGGGCTGCACGATGTTGGGGCGTGAGCGGAAGACGGCCTAACGGTGTGCGGGACCGTAGCCCAGCTTCATGGAGACGGTTGCGAATGGTCCTCGCCGATACCCCAGGAGCAACTGTGTCCCTAATTTGCTGGGAAGTGGCGGTGCGGTCCCCTACGGCACTGCGTAGGATCCTACGGTCTTGGCGTGCATCCGTGCGTCGCTGCGGTCCGGTCCCAGGTCGACGGGCACGTGCACCTTCCGCCGACCACTGGCGACAACATCGATGTACTGTGGAGACCTCACGCCCCACGTGTTGAGCAATTCGGCGGTACGTCCACCCGGCCTCCCGCATGCCCACTATACGCCCTCGCTCAAAGTCCGTCAACTGCACATACGGTTCACGACCACGCTGTCGCGGCATGCTACCAGTGTTAAAGACTGCGATGGAGCTCCGTATGCCACGGCAAACTGGCTGACACTGACGGCGGCGGTGCACAAATGCTGCGCAGCTAGCGCCATTCGACGGCCAACACCGCGGTTCCTGGTGTGTCCGCTGTGCCGTGCGTGTGATCATTGCTTGTACAGCCCTCTCGCAGTGTCCGGAGCAAGTATGGTGGGTCTGACACACCGGTGTCAATGTGTTCTTTTTTCCATTTCCAGGAGTGTATATTTCACAGTCTGTATTTTCTTTTATTTGGAGCGACCGGTAGTTTCTGTTGTAAACGAGAGATGGTGCGGCTGCATGGGCTCTTCCTTGTTGCAGTTCTTGAAACAAATAAGAGAGGCGCTTTGGTAGAGCCCGTGCTAGCCCGCGTCAAACATGGATGGTTGCAGACAATACGAAGATTGCATTCAGCATGATTTCTCTCCTGCTACCCCGAAATCATCGCGCATTCGTGAGATTAGCGACGTATGTTGAATGAGACTGAATAATATTTTAGTTTCGCGAAATGGGTGATTGCAAATTGTAATTTTTTTTTTACATGCGTTTAGTACGTGGCGCCCCTTGGGCCCCGGCGCCCTGGGCGACCGCCCGAGTCGCCCCACCCTAAAGCCGGCGCTGAACACAGGCATCCAGAAGCTTTAAACTGCGCATACCATCGCCGAATGGAGTTAGCAGTTGGCGGATCTTTGTTGAACTTCGTCCTGAAGTGTCGTTGCACTGTTATGACTGCCTGATGTGAGTGCATTTCAAGCACGACATACGCTTTCTCGGCTCCTGTCGCCATTTTGTCTCACTGCACACTCGAACGCTCTGGCGGCAGAAACCTGACATGTGGCTTCAGCCGAACAAAACTTTATGAGTTTTTCTACGTATCTGTAGTGTGTCGTGACCATATGTCAATGAATGGAGCTACAGTGAATTTATGAAATCGCTTCAATCATTTGTAATAGCCCTGTATATGAAAGCCGCATTACGAGCGTGCAAGAATATACGCAGCGCGAACAATGTATGAAATATCCTTTGCCTTTTTCCAAACAATTCCGACCAAATCTTACATTAAAATCAAAACACAGCAGTCACTGGCACTTTTTAAGTAGACATTAAGGCATCAAGTCCGTACTGGTTACAACTGGGAAGATGACTTTCACACACACACACACACACACACACACACACACACACACACACAATGAAATCACTCCTTAGTAACCGCTTTAAGGTTTCCACGAAAGAAGTAATATGTAAAATAAATACGTATGTCAATGTTTAGGATGCTCGTGTAATACTCTGCGAATGTCCACTTTTGACGAAAAAAGTTTTCAGTTACGGCTGCACAGGACGTCAAGCAGAATTTGAGTCACTGCCTGCACAGTAAAAGTCCGCAATTTGCGTAATCGTCATTTACGTTCTTCTGTATACTTTCCGATCCATACAATCTTTTAACTCTCGCGGATACTCCAAATAATAACATTTCAGCTTGCTTCTGATGGACTGAAACGCGACGTACGCAATCTCTTTCCGATCCAGATCCGTACAATCCCGGGTTTTCCATCTTGAGCCAAGCCCACTCCGAGGTCACTGTTGACAGCAAGCCTTAAATAATAAGTTCTCGTAAAACAAGTAAATCCAAATTAACCTTCTGAGTACCTATTTAAGGAACCGAACATCAAAAACTGCGATCACTATATTCCGTAAACCGCCAGCTTCACAGTTCACAACTGCCCCTACGTATGTGACTTACATCTACATGGATACTCGGCAAATCATGTTTAAGGGCCTGGCAGAGGGTTCATCGAACCACCTCCACAACCGTTCTCTATTATTCCAATCTCGTACAGCGGGCGGAAGAAACGAACACCTATATCTTTCCGTGCGAGCTCTGATTTCCCTTATTTCATTATGGTGATCGTTTCTCCCTATGTAGTTCGGTGTCAACTAAATATTTTCGCATTTGCAAGGGATAGTTGGTGACTGAAATTTCGAGAGAAGATTGCTCCACAACGAAAAAGGGTTCAAATGGCTCTGAGCACTATGGGGCTTAACTTCTAAGGTCATCAATCCCCTAGAACTTAGAACTACTTAAGCCTAACTAACCTATGGACATCACACACATCCATGCCCGAGGCAGGATTCGCACCTGCGACCGTAGCGGTCGCGCGGTTCCAGACTGTAGCGCCTAGAACCGCTCGGCCACCCTGGCCGGCACTCCGCAACGAAAAACGCCTTTGTTTTACTGATATCCACCCCAAATGCTGAATCATTTCAGTGCCAATCTCTCTCCTGTTTCACAATAATACAAAACGTGCGGCCCTTCTTTGAACTTTCTAGATATACTTCGTCAGCCCTATCTGGTAAGGGCCGCACACCGCGTAGCAGTGTTTTACGAGAGGACGGACTAGTGTAACGTAGATCTGTTACATTTTCTAAGTGTCGCGTCAATAAAACGCAGTCTTTCGTTAGCCTTCCCCACAGCATTCCCTATGTGTTCTGTGGTATCGATAGCAACGATGCCACGGCGTATTAAAGTTATTAGGTTGGCACTACGACAGACACCGACGACAGCGCCCTCCAGTCGGTGCTGTGCAGATCTACGAGCTCCGCTCCTGGTTCTCCCCATTTTGATGAAGAGCGGACGGCCGGGACACTTTGCTTCAGCTTTGCTCTACATACCACGGGTCTCAGCATTGCACCTCATTGCAAGTTATATAACCATGTATTAACTTTTTTTTTCTTTTCTTTTCTTTTTTTTTCCTTGCACCGGTAAACCACTTTTACTCAATAGCAATACCGATGTGTATTACCTTTTTCTGCTCCTACCAATGCGCCGCCTTCCAGGCGGGATACAAAATGTTCCTTCCAATTTCCGTTGTTCGTAATTGTAATTCCTAGGTATTTAGTCGAATTTACGGCCTTTAGATTCGACTTATTTATCCTATAACCGAAGTTTAACGGATTCCTTCTAGCACTCATGTGGATCGAGTATAGATTTAAGTGTCACAAAGCCTTTTTTGAAAGTATTTGTATGGTGTATAGAAGTTTTCGAAATGCGTTGCTACAGAAAAATGGTGAAGATTAGATGGGTAGATCACGTAACTGATGAGGGAGTACTGAAGAGAAGTGGGGAGAAGAGGAGTTTGTGGCACACCTTGACTAGGAGAAGGGATCGGTTGGCAGGAGATACTCTGAGATATCAAGCGATCACCCATTTAGTACTGGAGGGCAGCGTGTGGAGTAAAAATCGCAGAGGGGCACCAAGAGATGAATACACCAAGCAGATTCAGAAGGATGTAGGTTGCAGTAGGTACTGGGAGATGAAGAAGCTTGCACAGGATAGAGTAGCATGGAGAGCTGCCTCAGAGCAGTCTCTGGACTGAAGACCACAACGACGTGGGTGAGCTCACACTTGTCATTACTCAGGGCCGCACACGTCGCCGCCCTCGCGCTCGCCACACCCCACGTAGGCCAGCGAGGCCGGCGGACCTCTCCCCAACAGAACGTCTGGAGCATTGCGAGCAGGGGCACCCCAGCCTAATGGCGATTTTGACGAACTAACGCCCCAGTTTGGCAGAACTCTCTCAGAAGTACATCCAAGGGCTCTAGCAATCAATGCCAAGCCGAAAAACTGCTTGCACAAGGGCCAGACTTGCTCAGTTTGGGGACCTCGTTCTCTTGAACAAATCATCCAATTTTTCTGTGACTGTAATCGTTTGTCTGCACATGTACATGACATTTAAGGATTTCCATTCCATTCTGAGAAATGCTTCGCGGTGCGTCGATTTTCTGTATTAGCCAATTTCTGTGCTCTTCAATTCGGTGTGGAGGTTAAGGAAACTGTGACTCGTACTCATTTATCTCAAGGGCCACCCGTCCACTCGGTGCAGTAGGAATGAAATGTCGGCCGCTCGTAGCCTTAATCTCCGCCCCGGTCTCAGGGACGGTGAGCGCCTCTTGACAGATTTCCGCGAAAGCGGCTGCCAAGAAGCGGGGAAAGTCCGGACGCAGGCAGTCCGAAAGCAACGACGAGCAGTTTTGTAAAAGCAATATTCTCTCTGGCCTAATGAGGCTCTAATCTGACAGTCCCGGATGTCGGCCTGCAGTTTTATTGAAAAATCTTCCGCCCTCTTCGCTGCGAGAGCTCGTGGACACTTGAGAAGGTATTGCTCCATTCTCGGAGACAAAGCAGACTCGGGCGACGTCAAGAATAAATGTAGTTCGCTTAACAGTGGGAGCGACGGGCGCGTTCTAGGCATCAGCTGCAGATGTAACGAATCCGCCTAATGTACTGCCCCTCCAGGTAAGAAAAGGCTACCATCCGAATACTACTACTGACCAGCTAAGTTCAAATACGCCACTCAGTTGTTACATAATTTAATACACTGTTGTTGTTGTGGTCTTCAGTCCAGAGACTGGTTTGATGCAGCTCTCCATGCTACTCTATCCTCTCCAAGCTGCTTCATTTCCCAGTCCCTACTGCAGCCTACATCCTTCTGAATCTGTTTAGTGTATTCATCTCTTGGTCTCCCTCTACGATTTTACCCTCCACGCTGCCCTGCAATACTAAATTGGTGATCCCTTGGTGTCTCAGAACATGTCCTACCAACCGATCCCTTCTTCTAGTCAAGTTGTGCCACAAACTCCTCCCCAATCCTATTCAATACCTCCTCATTAGTTATGTGATCTACCCATCTAACCTTCAGCATTCTTCTGTAGCACCACATTTCGAAAGCTTCTATTCTCTTCTTGTCTAAACTATTTATCGGCCATGTTTCACTTCCATACATGGCTACACTCCATACAAATACTTTCAGAAACGACTTCCTAACACTTAAATCTATACTCGAAGTTAACAAATTTCTCTTCTTCAGACATGCTTTCCTTGCCATTGCCAGTCAACATTTTATATCCTCTCTACTTCGACCATCATCAGTTATTTTGCTCCCCAAATAGCAAAACTCCTTTACTACTTTAAGTGTGTCATTTCCTAATCTAATTCCCTCAGCATCACCCGACTTAATTCGACTACATTCCATTATCCTCATTTTGCTTTTGTTGATGTTCATCTTATATCCTCCTTTCAAGACACTGTCCATTCCATTCAACTGCTCTTCCAAGTCCTTTGCTGTCTCTCACAGAATTACAATGTCATCGGCAAACCTCAAAGTTTTTATTTCTTCTCCATGGATTTTAATACCTACTCCGAACTTTTCTTTTGTTTCCTTTACTGCTTGCTCAATATACAGATTGAATAACATCGGGGATAGGCTACAACACCGCCTCACTCCCTTCCCAACCACTGCTTCCCTTTCATACCACTCGACTCTTATAACTGCCATCTGGTTTCTGTACAAATTGTAAATAGCCTTTCGCTCCCTGTATTTTACCCCTGCCACCTTTAGAATTTGAAAGAGAGTATTCCAGTCAACATTCTCAAAAGCTTACTCTAAATCTACTGATGTTAGAAACGTAGGTTTGCCTTTCCTTAATCTTTCTTCTAAGATAAGTCGTAGGGTCAGTATTGCCTCCGTGTTCCAACATTTCTACGGAATCCAAACTGATCTTCCCCGAGGTCGGCTTCTACCAGGTTTTTCCATTCGTCTGTAAAGAATTCGCGTTAGTATTTTGCAGCTGTGACTTATTAAACTGATAGTTCGGTAATTTTCACATCTGTCAACACCTGCTTTCTTTGGGATTGGAATTATTATATTATTCTTGAATTATGAGGGAATTTCGCCTGTCTCATACATCTTGCTCACCAGATGGTAGAGTTTTGTCAGGACTGGCTCTCCCAAGGCCGTCAGTATTTCTAATGGAATGTTGTCTACTCCTAGGGCCTTGTTTCGACTTAGATCTTTCAGTGCTCTGTCAAACTCTTCACACAGTATCATATATCCCATTTCATCTTCATCTACCTCCTCTTCCATTTCCATAATAGTGTCCTCAAGAACATCGCCCCTGTATAGAACCTCTACATACTCCTTCCACCTTTCTGCTTCCCTTCTTTGTTTAGAACTGGGTTTCCATCTGAGCTCTTGATATTCATTGAAGTGGTTCTCTTTTGTCCAAAGGTCTCTTTAATTTTCCTGTAGGCAGTATCTATCTTACCCCTCGTGAGATAAGCCTCTACATCCTTACATTTGTCCTCTAGCCATCCCTGCTTAGCCATTTTGCATTTCCTGTCCATCTCATTTTCGAGACGTTTGTATTCCTTCTTGCCTGCTTCACTTGCTGCATTTTTGTATTTTGTCCTTAAATTCAGTATCTCTTCTGTTACCCAAGTATTTCTACTAGCCCTCGTCTTTTTATCTACTTGATCCTCTGCTGCCTTCACTACTTCACTCTCCAAAGCTAACCATTCCTCTTCTACTGTATTTTTTCCCCCATTCCTGTCAATTGTTCCCTTATGCTCTCCCTGAAACTATTTAATACACTATGTGATCAAAACTACCCGGACACCTGGTTGAAAATGACTTACAAGTTCGTCGCGTCCTCCATCGGTAATGCCGGAATTGAATAGGGTGTTGGCCCACGCTTGGCCTTGTTGACAGCTTCCACTCTCGCAGGAATTCGTTCAGTCAGATGCTGGAAGGTTTCTTGGGGAATGCCAGCCCTGTCTTCACAGACTGCTGTACCGAGGAGAGGTATCGATGTCGTTCGGTGAGGCCTGGCACGAAGTCGGCGTTCCAAAACATCCCAAAGGTGTTCCGTAGGATCCAGGTCAGGACTCTGTACAGGCCAGTCCATTACAGGGATGTTATTGTCGTGTAACCACTTCGCCACAGCCCGTGCATCGTGAACAGGTGCTCGATCGTGTTGAAAGATGCAATCTCCATCCTCGAATTCCTCTCCAACAGTGGGAAGCAAGAAGGTGCTTAAAACATCAATGTAGGCCTGTGCTGTGATACTGCCACGCAAAACAACAAGGACTGCAAGCCCCCTCCATGAAAAACACGACCACACAGTAACACCACCGTCTCCGAATTTTACTGTTGACACTACACACGCCGCGCGGGATTAGCCGAGCAGTTTCAGGCGCCGTAGTCATGGACTGTGCGGCTGGTCCTGGCGGAGGTTCGAGTCGTCTCTCGGGCATCGGTGTGTGTGTTTGTCCTTAGGATGATTTCGGTTAAGTAGTGTGTACGCTTAGGGACTGATGACCTTAGAGTTAAGTCCCATCAGATTTCACACACATTTGAACACAACACACGATGGCAGATGATCTTCACCGGCAATTCGCCATACCCAAAACCTGCCATCGGATCGCCACATTGTGTACTGTGATAAGTCACTCCACACATCATTTTTGCACTGTTCAATCGTCCAATGTTTGCGCTCCTTACACCGAGCGTGATGTGTGGCTTATGAGCAGCCGCTCGACCGTGAAGTTTTCTCACCTCCCGCCTAAGTGTCATAGTACTTGCAGTGGATCCTGATGCAGTTTGGAATTCCTGTGTGATGGTCTGGATAGACGTCTGCCTATTACACATTACGACCCTCTTCAACTGTCGGCGGTCTCTGTCAGTCAGCAGACGAGGTCTGCCAGTACGCTTTTGTGCTGTAGTATTCCTTCACGTTTCCGCTTCACTAGCACACCGGAAACAGTGAACCTAGGGATGTTTAGGAGTGTGGAAATCTCGCCTGCAGACGTATGACACACGTGACACCCAATCACCTGACCACGTTCGAAGTCAGTGAGTTCCGCTGAGCGCCCCATTCTGCTCCCTCACGATGTCTGATGACTACTGAGGTCGCTGATATGGACTACCTGGCAGCAGGTGGCAGCACAATGCACCTAATGTGAAACACGTATGTTTTTTGGGGAATACCTTTGATCACATAGCGTAGCTACGTGCACAGAAGACATATTCACTCTAAATTTCGCCTCATTCGCTAACTACCGAGGGCGCTTCTAAAGTAATTAAGTATTTAAATATTTCCTACACGAGTCGGCAGCAGACCTTCAAAGGTCCGGTGTGCGATGTAACTGCCATATGGCAGCGAAGCTCTGCAGACACGCCGATGCATTGATGCGGAACCGATCTGCACTGCAGAAAATTTGGTTCCGATTTTGGCCACCAGGTGCACATCTAGCGTCTCGTCGACGTCCCCGGTGCTCGAATTGAACAAACTGGTGGTTAATAATAAAATCGACGTTAGGCCTTTCTCACTTGTTCGACTTTCTCTTCTCACAACCTGTTCCCAATCCATTACACACGGAAACAAATTTCTATATGTCTCTCTTTGATCTGCAGCGCCAAACTTGCACCTGGTGATGAAAATTATAACAATTTTTTTTTTCACAGTGTAAATTTGTTCCGCATGTAAGACGTCCTGGTCTCCTGACCTTCATTGCTTACATATTCCGCCCTCACAATCATATTACGCACATCAACACGCTTCATTCGAACTCGAATTCGAGAAGATAAAGTCAATGTTGTATGAATTCATGTAAACGATATGCAAATAAGAAGTGCACACTGGGGTTGAAATACTCGAGGCTGGCCTCCCACACACACATTCCAGACAGGACGGTCACACACTGGCTTTTAGTTCGAGAGAGGCGGACCACACACCGGGAGGCTGGTCCCTTCAGAGGACGAGTCAACCTCGGCCACTTGTGGAGCAGACAGCGTGTGCCCGAGTGAAAGGCGGAACGACCCCGTGTTTGGCTTAAAAGCAAATTCCGCTACATTGTGGGGAGCATCCAACCTACGCATTCTTTACACATAGCACGCAGTTTCAGAGATTTTCACAGGCAGACATCAAACGCCAAACGCCAATACTACAGATTTCTGGACTGGTCGCCTTAAACGAAACGTCATTCTCCCGTTTTAGAAGAGCAATGCTGATTGGCGGACGATATTTCTGACGCCCTGAGCTGAAGGGCTAATGGAAGAGACCGAAAGATATACCCCTTCACGTCTGGAGTGGAGAGGCGCCGTTCCGTTGTCCCTCTTGGAGCGAGGAACAAGTCTCTCCTCAGTACTTCACTGGGAGAGCAGCTCTGTTGGGAGCGAATCGAAATGAAACTCTATATTGAGTCCTTGCGATTAAGCGTCGTTCACTGTTTTGGCCAACACACTTATTGTGCGGTGTGAACGGACAGAGTTATAGTTAAACGCCTGAGAGCGAATTTTTGACTGGCATCGTGGTGGACTGGTTATCTGACCGGTGTACCACGCCAGTAGTTAGACTAGGGGCGAATAGGAGTCCTCGACTTCATCAAGGCGTAGGGAGAGTTTAATTGGCGAAGGTCAATCCAGATAGAATGAGAGTTATCCTATTTGTCAGCAGTGAGCGGCGAAGACAGCAGTCATGGCAACTTACGGTATTGTGCGCTACAGCTCTTGGGAGTCCCATAATGCCTCCACAGCAGTATTCTTGACTGCATTTCACACGCGACAGCCTCGACAGTATGTAGCAACATTCTAATGGATAATTATTGACTTGGCAGAATGGCTGAGAGCCGCGCCTACTCAACAATATTAAACTTTCTCAGAATTTTTGCAAAATAAATAATAATTTGCAAAATAAATAATAATTTTCGTTAGTTTCATGTTTTTCTTACACTAACTAGCACTACTCCAGTCCCCAAGTATCCCATTAGCTACGTAAGAAATTTTGTGAATTTTTGTGTCATTTCCTTACAGTGGACGACTCCAGAAGATATTTATCGCTGAAAGTTTTTCAGGCATTTCTCTTTAGAACGTTAGGAGCGTCTGTCTGACTTCTGTAGTAGTATGGGGGTGGAAACTGCATCTTGCAGGAGCCACAGGGTAAAGGGTGCATCTCAGATTAATCGCGCAGAATAACAGAATAGCTGGTCAACCCCACGCTCACACGCATTAACGCGTTAGTGTTTTCAAAGTTTCGCTGTCGTACGATAGTCACAGCCCACACTAGACGCCTGTGAGTAGCCGCAGTTTAGTTGAAACCACCCAGTGTGACTGACGCGTGAACTCAGCTGTAAACTGGCCAGCTTTGCATTTTGCACACACACGTCCTCAACTACGTTGGATTCTTTCTGTAGCAACATCTCCGAGTGGCGTGATTTTTGAAATCTTCACAGCAGTATCGATACGTTCTTTGAGCTGCTCCCGCGTTCCTGTCAGTCGCGATACGTAAACACGGTCCTTGATGTTTCCCCAGAGGAGGAAGTCGCGAGGTGTTAGCACTGTCCACCAGGGGAGGGGGGGGGGGGGGGGGAACACAGGCGCACCATCGTCACCGCTGGAAGATGAAATTCTCAGAGTCAACAGCCACTTGTGGAAACAGACACAACTGTTATACAGGGTGATCAAAAAGTCAGTATAAATTTGAAAACTTAATAAACCACAGAATAATATAGATAGAGAGGTAAAAATTGACACACATGCTTGGAATGACATGGGGTTCTATTAGAACCAAAAAAAAAAAAAAAAAACAAAGTTCACAAAATGTCCGACAGATGGCGCTGGACAGCAAAACGTCAGTGACTGCGCATAACAATCGTGTACAAAAGGAGCTGTAATTAGAGAGAGAATCAGATGCGCCAGCAGTCGCAGCATGTTGACGTTACCTGAAAAGCCGCCTTTAGTGAAGCTGTATTATCAGAATGGGCTGGCTCTGAGCACTATGGGACTTAACATCTATGGTCATCAGTCGCCTAGAACGTAGAACTACTTAAACCCAACTACTCTAAGACAGCACACAACACCCAGCCATCACGAGGCAGAGAAAATCCCTGACCCCGCCGGGAATCGAACCCGGGAACCCGGGCGTGGGAAGCGAGAACGCTACCGCACGACCACGAGATGCGGGCATCAGAATGGGGAATGTGCTAGTTCAGAGTTACGATCCTATCGCCATAGGAAGAGGATTCGAACGGGTAAAGGTGTGTTCACAAATGCAGCTGTGGCGAGAATGATTTCGAAGTTCAAAGCCACGGGTTGTTTAGACGATAGACCCCGTAGTGGCCGACCGAGCACAAGGCGTAATGCTGCTGAGACAGTTCAGGAAGACATGGAGACTGTAGCGGGTTCGTCTATGCACGGGGAAGTCAGCGCTCGTGCAGTCGCACGTCGCACCGGCATTCCATACACTACTGTTTGGTTGGCACTGAGGCGTACCCTCCGATCCTATCCGTACAAAATCCATCGGCATCGTGAACTGTTACCTGGCGATTTAGTGAAGCGGTGGGCATTTGCGGTGTGGGCGTTTCAAAAGATGGCGGAAGATGACGATTGGTTGAGTAACGTGTTGCGGACCGACGAAGCTCATTTCACGCTCCGAGGGTCTGTCAACGCCCACAGCAGCAGAATTTGGGCTACCGAGAATCCCAGAACTGTCGTGGAAACTCCATTGCACGACGAGAAAGTCACGGTATGGATTGGATTTACCACATCTACCGTTGTCGGGCATTTTTTCATCGAGGAAATGCGTGATTCTGGTTTGGTAACTGCTACCGTGACGGGTGAGAGGTACGCCAATATGTTACAGAATCGCATCATCCCCAGCCTGGCTGATAAACACCTGCTGGAACGTACGATGTTTATGCAGGATGGCGCTCCACCCCATATTGCTAGACGCGTGAAAGATCTCTTGCGCGTCGTTTGGTGATGATCGTGTGCTCAGCCTCCACTTTCGTCATGCTTCGCCTCCCCAGCCCTCAGTCCGTGCGATTATTGGCTTTGGGGTTACCTGAAGTCGCAAGCGTAACGTGATCGACAGACATCTCTAGGGAAGCTGAAAGACAACATCCGACGTCAATGCCTCACCATAACTCCGCACTTGCTTTACAGTGCTCTTCACAACATTATTCCTCGACTACAGCTATTGTTGGGGAATGATGGTGGACATATTGAGCATTTCCTGTAAAGAACATCATCTTTGCTTTGTCTTACTTTGTTATGCTAATTATTGCTATTCTGATCAGATGAAGCGCCATTCTTTTAACTTTTGTATTTTTTTTTTTTTTTGGTTCTAATAAAACCCCATGTCATTCGAAGCATGTGTGTCAATTTGTACCTCTCTATCTGCATTATCCCGTGACTTATTCAGTTTTTAAATTTATACTGACTTTTTGATCACCCGGTTCGAGACGCAGCCCTCCTGTTCAGCGATGCTGAGGTGCTGAGGCGCGGCCGCCCGCCGCCGCCGGCCCAGCCGCTACGCCACACGCGGCGGCTGCAGTCGTCGGCGCCCCGCCCCCGGCGGGTCGAGATTACCGCGGAGCAGCGCAGCGCAGCGGGGCGAAATATCGATTAGTCGATTAGCGCGTGGTCGAGCGTCGCGCGACCCATTGTTCTCCTCGGTCGGACGTGTCAGTTTCGCTTCTAATTAGCGCCACACCGATTTCCGATACGAGAATAATTCTAAATTCTCTCCCGCGATTCAGTCCGGCCTCCGGAGACTTGCGGAACACGTTCCCGAGAGCAAAATTGCGTCCCGGCGACAACCAGTAAACCTCCCATTATTTAAATAATGCAACTCCCATGTATACAATAGTTCCAAACGTCTGATCACTTTACATGAACCGATGAGTAACAGTTTAAACATGAAAGCGACAAAATGGTTGTGGAACATTTCAAACTTCGCTCAAGGTTTGTTGAAAGTCGCCGACTGCTCTCACTGCGAAACAAAGGATGGATATAAACTGCGTAACGTGCAAATTTTGCACGCCTCTCAATTTTTGCGACGTCGAGTCTCCTCAGTCACGTGTCGCAGACTGACACAATTCTACAACTGCAGCAAGTAGAAGAGAGCGTGATTCCGTTGCCCCTGCCGATGGCGTTTCATGCAACCCGCAATGTAGTTCCTGGCCTCCAATAGCCACGCGCGAGATTTTCACGTTCTCTTGCTCGCAGCGCGCAAACTACTAGTACTACCGCAAAAATGAACAGCACCCTTCTCTAGGAAATTTACTATAGTTAAATTTTGTACTGGAACACTTCTTCGCTGGAGGCCAAGGCTTTCCAGTTAAGAAAAACGTCCAAATGTTACAATCAAACGCACCTCTTCCGGCAAAAGCCGGGATTTCTAGTACGTTCTTCCTGGCACTCCTTCCTACCGCTTTACAAAAATTTCAAAATACACGAACTATTCCCGATATTCGACCATTTTTGGTCTCTATTCATTGGGCTGTTACGCGACCAGCGTAGCCGGATATTTCGTTAACAGTATTAATTTAAACGTGTCTGTGAGAGAAATGAAAAAAAACCGAATTCTGTAAACCTTACGCTGAAACTAATATCGTTGATAATTGGATCCGAAGTTAAGCTTCAGTTTGCCAATCAGCACGCCTGCGAATACAATGATGTGACTGTGTGTCTTATGCCGTTAAAATGAAGAAAATTGTTGGGTAAAATTTATGTTGTTGTTGTTGTTATGTTGCTGTTATGGTCTTCAGTCCTGAGACTGGTTTGATGCAGCTCTCATTGCTACTCTATCCTCTGCAAGCTTCTTCATCTCCCAGTACTTACTGCAACCTACATCCTTCTGAATCTGCTTAGTGTATTCATCTCTTGGTCTCCCTCTACGATTTTTACCCTCGACGCTGCCCTCCAATACTAAATTGGTGGTCCCTCGATGCCTCAGAACATGTCCTACCAACTGGTCCCTTCTTCTTGTCAAGTCGTGCCACAAGCTCCTCTTCTGCCCAATTCTATTCAATACCTCCTCATTAGTTATGTGATCTACCCATCTAATCTTCACCATTCTTCTGTAGCACCACATTTCGAAAGCTTCTATTCTCTTCTTGTCCAAACTATTTATCGCCTATGTTTCACGTCCATACATGGCTACACTCCATACAAATACTTTCAGAAACGCCTTCCTGATACTTAAATCTATACTTGATGTTAACAAATTTCTCTTCTTCAGAAACGCTTTCCTTACCATATCCTCTCTACTTCGACCATCATCAGTTATTTTGCTCCCCAAATAGCAAAACTCCTATACTACTTTAAGTGTCTCATTTCCTAATCTAATTCCCTCAGCATCACCCGACTTAATTCAACTACATTCCATTATCCTCGTTTTACTTTTGTTGCTTTTGTTGATGTTCATCTTATATCCTCCTTTCAAGACACTATCCATTCCGTTCAACTGCTCTTCCAAGTCCTTTGCTGTCTCCCACAGAATTACAATGTCATCGGCGAACCTCAAAGTTTTTATTTCTTCTCCATGGATTTTAATACCTAATCCGAATTTTTCTTTTGTTTCCTTTACTGCTTGCTCAATATACAGATTGAATAACATCGGGGTGAGGCTACAACCCTGTCTCACTCCCTTCCCAACCACTGCTTCCCTTTCACGCCCCTCGACTCTTATAACTGCCATCTGGTTTCTGTACAAATTGTAAATAGCCTTTCGCTCCCTGTATTTTACCCCTGCCACCTTTAGAATTTGAAAGAGAGTATTCAAGTCAACATTTTCAGTAGCCTTCTCCAAGTCTACAAATGCCAGAAATGTACGTTTGCCTTTCTATAATCTTTCTTCTAAGATAAGTCGTAGGGTCAGTATTGCCTCAAGTGTTCCAACTTTTCTACGGAATCCAAACTGATCTTCCCCGAGGTCGGCTTCTACCAGTTTTTCCATTCCCCTGTAAAGAATTCGCGTTAGTATTTTGCAGCTGTGACTTATTAATTCGGTAATTTTCACATCTGTCACACCTGCTTTCTTTGGGATTGGAATTATCATATTCTTCTTGAAGTCTGAGGGTATTTCACCCGTCTCACACATCTTGCTCACCAGATGGTAGAGTTTTGTCAGGACTGGCTCTCCCAAGACCGTCAGTAGTTCTAATGGAATGTTGTCTACTCCCGGGGCCTTGTTTCGACTCAGGTCTTTCAATGCTCTGTCAAACTCGTCACGCAGTATCGTATGTCCCAAAGTGGTCGAATAAGAGAAATAATTCGTGCAGTCGCAAATTTTTGTACAGTGGTCGGAGGCAGCACCATGATCAACACACTAGAAATCAAGACCTGAGTGCGAGGGTAAGAGAGCGGCTGGAGGCCACTTTTGTTCGCTTCCCTTGGCTAACTGGAAAAGCGTGGACTCCAGCAGAAACGTGTTCCAGTACAAAGTTCAAATAAATTAAATATTTGTACAACGAGTCCTGTTCATTTTCTTCTGTGGGACTAAATAGTTTGGCTACAGCGAGTTAGAGAATATCAAAATCTCGTGCGTGGTGTACGAAGGTCAGATATAACATTGGGGGTTGCATAAAAGGACAGCTAAGCCACACTGCAAGCAAAGTCTCGTTGAAATATAATCATTACTAAAGAAGTGATAAATTAAAAAGGTGACACCTCATGTTAAATTTTTACTGTAAGTACAACGAAAATGTAATAAGCGACAAACTCTTTTTCCTTCCATCACTCTCTGCAGAATGTCGGGGAGAGAAAGTTTCGTAAAAGTCTGAAATTGTTTGTAAAGGTCGTTGGAAGTCAGTGGGTGCTCTGATTCGCAGTTGCTGGATGAATAGAGTTAGCCTATTTGCGAAACATCACTTTGACCACGTAAACACAAACACACTGCCTCCATCTGTAATAGTTGTCTTAATGCGTTAAAATTCAGACGCAGCAATATCTCTCTTAATGAGTACATTATGAGAGCATTTTTAATTTTTAAATTCGGCCAGTAATTATGCGAAATACTGAACATCAAAATTTCGGGTGAGGTGTTACACGTAGGCACCTGCCTAATACCGTGTAGAGCCCCCGCGAGCACGCAGAAGTGCCGCAACACGATGTGGCATGGAGTCCACAAACATCTGGAATAGCGCTGGAGGGAACTGACACCATGAATCCCGCAGCGGTTTCCATAAATCCGTAAAGAGTACGAGGCGGTGGAGATCCCTTTCGAAACAGCACGTTGCAAGGCATCCCAGATATGCTCAATAATGTTCATCTCGGGGGAGTTTTGTGGCCAGCTGAAGCGTTTAACCTCAGAAGAGGGTTCCTGGAGGAACTCTGTAGCAATTCTGGACGTGTGGGGTGTCGCATTGTCATGCTGGACTTGCCCAACTCCGTCGGAATCCACAATGGAAATAAACAGATGCAGCTGATCAGACAAGATGCTTACGTACGTGTCACCCGTCGCAGTTGTATCTACACGTATCAGGGGTCCCATAACACTCCAACTGCACACGCCCCACACCATTAAAGAGCCTACACGAGCTTGAAAAGCCCCTGCCGACATGCACGGTCTATGCATCCATGAAGTGGTCACTATACCCTTACACATCCATCGGCTCCATACAATTTCAGACGTGACTCGTCCGACCAGGCAACACGTTTCCAGTGATCAACAGTCCAATGTCGGTGTTGACGGGCCCAGGCGAGGCGTAAAGCTTTGTGCTGTGAAGTCGCGAACGGTACACGAGTGGTCCTTCGAAAGCCCATTTGGATGGTGTTTCGTTGAATGGTTCGCACACTGACACTTGTTGATGGCCCAGTACTGAAATCCGCACCAATTTGCGAAAGGGTTGCGCTTCTGCCAGTCTGAACGATTCTCTTCAATCGTCGTTGGTCCCGTTCTCGTAGGATCGTTTTTCGGCGGCAGCAGTGTCGGAGGTTTGATGTTTTATCGGATTCCTGATATTCACGGTACTCTCGTGAAACGGTCGTACGAGAAAATCCCCACTCCATGGCTACCTCGCAGGTGCTGTGTCACAGCGCTAGTGCACCGACTACAACACCACGTTCAAACTCACTTGAAACTTGATAAACGATCTAACAACTGCGCCAGACACTTGTTGTCGTCGTCTATATAGTCGATGCCGACGATAGCGACGTATTCTGCCTGTTTACATATTTCTCTATCTGAATACGAACGCTAATACCAGTTTCTTTGGGGCATCAGTGTGTATTACTCTACGTCTATATGGATACTCTGCAAATCACATTTAAGTGCCTGGCAGAGGGTTCATCAAACCACCTACAAAATTCTCTATTATTCCAATCTCGCATAGCGCGCGGAGAGAACGAACACTTATATCTTTCCTTAATTTTATCGTGGTGATCGTTTCTTCCTTTGTAGGTCGGTGTCAAAAAAATATTTTTGCAGCCGGAGGAGAAAGTTGTTGATTGGAATTTCGTGACAAGTTTCCGCCGCAACGAAAAACGCCTTTCTTTTAATGATCTCCATCCAAAATCCTGTATCATTTCTGTGACACTCTCTGCCATATTTCGCGACAGTACAAAACGTGTTGCCCTTCTTTGAACTTTTTTGATGTATTCCGTCAGTCCTATCTGGTAAGGATTCTAAAAGAGGACGGACAAGCGTAGTGTAGGCAGTCTCCTCAGTAGCCGCGTTACATTTTCTAAGTCTCCTGCCAATAAAACCCAGTCTCTGGTTATCCTTCGCCATAACATTCTCTGTGTGTTCCTTCCAATTTAAGTTGTTCGTAATCGTAATACCTAGGTATTTAGTTGAATTAACGGCTTTTAGATTAGACTGATTTATCGTCTAACCGAAGTTTCATGAGCTCCTTTTAGCACTCATGTAGATGGCCTCACACTTTTCGTTATTTAGGGTCAACTGCCACTTTTCGCACCATTCAGATATTTTTTCTAAATCGTTTTGCAGTTTGTTTTGATCTTCTGATGACTTTATTACTCGATAAACGACAGCATCAATTGCAAACAACCGAAGACGGCTGCTCAGATTGTCTCCCAAATCGTTTACATAGATAACGAACAGCAAAGGGCCTATAACACTGCCTTGGGGAACGCCAGGAATCACTTCTGTTTTACCCGATGACTTACCGTCAATTAATACGAAGTGTGACACCTCTGACAGGAAACCACAAATCCAGTCACATAACTGAGACAATATTCCGTAAGCACGCAATTTCACTACGAGCCGCTTGTGTGGTACAGTGTCAAAAGCCTTCCGCAAATCCAGGAATACGGAATCGATCTGAAATCCCTTGTCAATGGCACTAAACACTTCATGTGAATAAAGAGCTAGTTGTGTTTCGCATGAACTATGTTTTCTAAACCCATGTTGACTGTGTGTCAATAGACGGTTTTCTTCGAGGTAGTTGATAATGTTCGAAAACAATATATGTTCCAAAATCCTGCTGCATATCGACGTTAACGATATGGGCCTGTAATTTAGTGGATTACTCCTACTACCTTTCTTGAGTATTGGTGTGACCTGCGCAACTTTCCAGTCTTTGGGTACGGATCTTTCGTCAAGCGAACGGTTGTATATGATTGCTAAGTATGGAGCCAATGCATCAGCATACTCCAAAAGGAACCTAATTGGTATACAGTCTGGACCAGAAGACTTGCTTTTATTAAGTGATTTGAGTTGCTTCACTACTCCGAGGATATTTACTTCTACGTTACTCATGTTGGCAGCTGTTCTCGATTCGAATTCTGAAATATTTACTTCGTCATCTTTTGTGAAGGCACTTCGGAAGGTTGTGTTTAGTAACTCTGCTTTAGCAGCACTGTCTTCGATAGTGTCTCCATTGTTATCGCGCAGGGAATGCAATGATTGTTTCTTGCCGCTAACATACTTCACATACGACCAGAATCTCTTTGGATTTACTGCCACGTTACGATATAACGTTTCGTTGTGGAAACTTGTAAGCATCTCGCATTGAAGTCCGCGCTAAATTTCGAGCTTCTGTAAAAGATCGACAATCTTGGGGATTTTGCGCCCGTTTAAATTTGGCATGTTTGTTTCGTTGTTTCTGCAACAGTGTTCTAAGCATTTTTGTGTATCATGGAGGATCAGCTCCGTCGTTTGTTAATTTGGTATAAACCTCTCAACTGCTACCGATTCTATTTCTTTGAATTTAAGCCACATCTGGTCTACACTTACATTCTTAATTTGGAATGAGTGAAGATTGTCTCTCAGGAAGGCGTCAAGTGAATTTTCATCTGCCTTTTTGAATAGGTATAGTTTTTGCTTATTTTTGGAGGATTTGGGGATTACAATATCCAATCTCGCTACGACAACCCTGTGTTCACTAATTCCTGAATCGGTTTTGATGCTTGTTATTAACTCAGGATCATTTGTTGCTAAGAGGTCGAGTGTGTTTTCACAACCGTTTACTATTCGCGTGGGCTCATGAACTGACTGCTCGAAATAATTTTCAGAGAATGCGTTTAGCACAATTTCGGATGATATTTTATGCGTACCTCGGGAATTAAACATGTATTTTCGGCAACATATCGAGGGTACTTAAAGTCACCACCAACTATTATCGTATTACTCTGGTACGTGTTTGAAATCAAACTCAGGTTTTCTTCGAACCTCTCAGCAACTGTATCATCTGAATTGGGAGGTCGGTAAAAGGATCCAATTATTATTTTATTCCGGTTGCCAACAATGACCTCTGCCCATACTAACTCACAGGAAGTATCTACTTCAATTTCGCGACAAGTTAAACTACTTCTAACCGCAACAAACACGCCACAGCCAGCCGTGTTTAGCCTATCTTTTCGGAACACCTTTAGGTTCTTCGCAAAAATTTCGGCTGGGCTTATATCCGGCTTTGGCCAGCTTATAACGTTTTGAGCATCAGTGCTTTCTATTGACGCTTGGAGCTCTGGTACTTTCCCAACACAGCTACGACAATTTACAACTGTTATGCCAATGGTTCCTGTATCTACGTTCTTTCTGTGTTCAGCCTGCACCCTTTGTGACTGAAGCACTTCTTGTGTTTTCCCGAGACCTTGTAACCTGAAAAACCGCCCAGTCCACGCCACACAGCCCCTGCTACCCGTGTAGCCGCCTCCTGTGTATAGTGGTCAGTGGAGACCTGACCTATTCAACGAAACCCGAAACCCACTTCGTGACGCTGTCTCTTCGCTGACGCAAGCTGCAGCCCTCTGCCGCCAGGGGCTCCGCGACATAGCGCCGTGCAGCGTGAGAAACTGGGTGCTGTAATCGAGTTTGGAATTCCAAATATTCGTCCACAAATGGACGACAGTGCGAGACCAAAACGAGTTCTGCGGCATCAGCGACAGTTCAACGCCTCTTCTTCACTGTCATCTATCACTCTCTACACAGACACGAAATGGCTCCATCCGACTTTCGTCTGTTTCCATAACTTACAGAACACTTTCCGGGACTTCGCTTTGGTAGTGATGAAGCTGTGAAGGCAGAGGTGAGGTTTCGGCTCCACTAACAAAGTCAGACATTCTACATTGACTGTATCAGCAAACTGGTCTCTCGTTGGGAGAAATGTGCTCGTCGCCATGGTGACCATGTTGGAAATAAATCTGTGGACGTGGATTATAAAGATGCAGGATGTTAATATAGTTCGTTTTATGTTTTTTATTCCCGTCTTTGATCACAATATGAATTCTTTAGACGATGACCAGTTTCAGTCCGTGATGACCATCCTCAGGTATTTTTTTTTAAGTTGTGGTTAAAAAAAAATCTGAGGATGATCATTACGGACTGAAACTGGTCATCGTCTAAAGAATTCATATTGTGATCAAAGACTGGAATAAAAAGACATTTGACACTATACGCGACCGTGTCGCAGTCGGTGAAAAGTTCGTTTTATTTGACAAGCTTTAAGGGCTGTCATGTAGAACATTAGGAGGCTTCACTTTTGAGCACGCCCTCGTAACACATGTGGGCAGGCAGTGACGTGCGCGATGGGTGAAGTGGGAGTCGCCGTGAAGCAAGAAGTAAGTGTTATTCGGCCAGCCCCATGTAAGTGACTTCGTGATTCTACCGGTAGAAACATCGGGACTCATCTGGTTTGACGGAGTTTTGGGTAACAAATTGAGGTACTTAAATACCAGGAATCCATTTCATCGATCTGGACATTTCGTGAGCCCAGTGTAGCCTGCCATATGTAGTCCTGAACTGTCTCTGAACGACGTAACTGACTTGGATTCGTGAGGCCGTAGACGACACTGCCCATGTGAATAACTCATTCGCGTATTCCCCCAAGAGAGAACAGCGGCAACTAAAGCGTTACGCGGGAATAGAACTTCAAGATACAATGCGGTCGATGCTGTATCAAACATGTTTCAGGAGTGTACCGTGAATATCAGATATCCGGTAAAACATCAAATCCCCGACATCGCTGAGACCGAAAAGAGATCCTGCAAGAACGGGGCAACGACAACTGAATAGAATCGTTCAACGTGACAGAAGTGCAACCGTTCCGCAAATTTGAGTAGATTTCAATGCTGGGCCATCAACAAGTGTCAACGTCCGAACAATTCAAACAAACATCATCGGTATGGGCTTTCGGAGACGAAGGCCACTCGTGCACCCTTGACGACTGCACGACAGAAAGCTTTACGCCTCGCCTGGGTCCGTCAACACCGACGTTGGACTGTTGATGACTGAAAACACGTCGCCTGCTCCGACGTCCCGTTTCAAACTGTATCGAGCGGATGGACGTGTCCCGGTATGGAGACAACCTCATCAATCCACGGACCCTGCATGCCGGCAGGGGAGTGTTCAAGCTGGTGAAGGCTCTGCAGTGGTGAGGGGCGTCTGCCCCTGCCCGATACGCCTGGACACGACTCTGACAGCTGACACGTACGTAACCATCCTACCTCATCACTTGCGTCCATTGGTGTCGATTGTGCTTTCCGACGCATTTGGGCAATTCCAGCAGAACAATGCGGCACCTCACAGGTCCAGGATTGCTCCAGGAACACTCTTCTTAGTTTAAACACTTCCGCTGTCCACCGAACTCCCGAGACGTGAACATTATTGATCCTATCTGGGATGCCTTGCAAAGTGCTGTTCAGAAGAGATCTCGAGTCCCTCGTACTCCTACGGATTTATGGACAGCCCTGCAGGATTCATGGTGTCAGTTCCCTCCAGCACTACTTCAGATATTAGCCGAGTCCATGCCGCGTCGTGTTGCGGCACTTTTGCGTCGGCAGGTGTACCAGTTTCTTCAGTGTATAACTAATTCACAAACACCCAGTATTTGCCTATGCAATTAGCATTACTCTTCTGCTACCTGTAGTGTGTTACTGCCCAACGTAACTGCTTCGCCATCACGTGGTTTGATTCGGCTACGCTCGATTACTCTTGTTTCAGTTTTGTTTATATCCATGTCATCAACACTTTTCAGCCAAACCATGTTTAACACGTTAAAATTATAGAAAATTATGAGAATAAGGCCATACAAGGGTACGTGAAATCGGCTTTCCTTAATCGCTGTTAACGGATGTTTTCAGTTGAGGACGAATATGTGAGGACGTTCACTTCGACGTAATTATGGGAACAGGTCGAAAAATAAGAGAATGTTCTGCGTAAAAACCCAGGGATTCAGCTGCAGTCTCGGCATTTCTGACGTCCTCGTTTTGTGACAACGAGGCTAGCCGTCGTGACGCAGCACAAGTTAGCTACACTGCACGCTCTGCGAGTTTTGCGACGTCACTTCCTGCTATTTCACGTTGATGCGTCAACTCGCCGCACGAAAGACAAAGCAAATTCCGCGATGTTTCGGCAGCGTGATACGTACAGTACGGCTTACCGGCTTAGCGCGCGCTCTGCTGCGCTCGCGTAGACGGTATGGCCTGCATAAACATATTTTTGTTTTTATTTAATCGAATTTTTCCGTTGCTCATAAATTGCAACAGCTTCTAAGCTTTCCATGGCTATTAAGCATGCTATTTTCCGAATGTACTTCCGACCAAAAAACTGGAGTCCAAAGTTTTCGTTAATCATGCATTTTCATTTCATGTGCAGATATTTCCATATAGCAATTTTCATCCCCTAACAAATATTTCTTTATATCTAACCGAGAACTGAAGTACCAATTTCCATACATTTACCCTTAAAGTTTTTAATGCAATAAATTTTTTCTTAATAAGTTTCATCCCCTGCTGCACTCCCTTATGGTTTGAATTCTCGAAAACACTGAAACACGTATTTTTTTTTAAATTGTTACCGAGAAGTCCAACATCGACTGTCATAGATGTAGCCTTAAAATTCCTTCAGTAGTTCTTTAGTAATCATTTATTTTCAAAAGAATTTTAACCCACTATTTTATCCCCTTAGTCGTTGAATTTCCAAAAATGCAGAAATTCGATTTTTTTTCTTTTCTAAGAAACCGAATACCAGTTTCCGTAGTTCTCGCTTCAAAATTCACTTCGTACTTTCAAAAACCCCTTCATCCCCTATCGGACGCCGTTAGAAGTGGAACATCGGACAATCCATTCTCAAACGACATCTACAGTACAAGATCCACACGGTCTCCAAATTTCAAATTTCTACCCTCAGCGGTTTGGGCTGAATCAGTTAGTCAGGGAAACATTATGCCGTTGGTTAAAGAGATTTCGTAATTAGTTTTCTCGTGTTATAGTGCGTGTCTTATGGAGCTACGCCGTTTTAAGGCAACAGCACATTGGAGATTCGTCAGTAACGTGTCGTTCTTGTTAGGGTTTGTCACAGTTAAATGCCAGATAATAACACATCGGCGACTAAAGGCTTCATGAGACCGTAACGTAAAATAAGACGTTCATTCAATAATTAAGGAGATAAATAGGTCTGGAGAAATAAATGCGTTTATTTTTACAAAACAACACTTTTTCCACTTTTCAACATAATACCTTCGAACATTTATGCACTTATTCCAAATGGCTACGAGCTTTTCTATTCCAGCTGCAAAGAACTGTTTACCTCGATGTCTGAACCAATTTCCCAGAAACTTTTTCACGTCGTCGTGGTCCTGGAACCCATTCCCACGAAATGCCTCCTTCAGTGCACGAAACAAATAGAAATCACTAGGTGCTAAATCAGGACTGTAAGGGGGATGAGGCAGTACTTCCCAGTCCATTTTGTCGACGGTTTCACGAGTTAGCTGAGCAATATGAGGACGTGCGTCGTCTTGCCGGAGAATCGCATCTCTCCTCAGATCCACGACGTCTCTCTCTCTCATGGCTGGCTTTGTGGTGTCACCGCCAGACACCACACTTGCTAGGTGGTAGCTTTAAATCGGCCGCGGTCCATTAGTACATGTCGGACCCGCGTGTCGCCACTGTGTGATCGCAGACCAAGCGCCACCACAAGGCAGGTCTCGAGATACGTACTAGCACTCGCCCCAGTTGTACGGACGACTTTGCTAGCGACTACATGGACGAAGCCTCGCTCCTTTGCCGAGCCGATAGTTAGAATAGCCTTCAGCTAAGTCAATGGCTACGACCTAGCAAGGCGCCATTAGTAACATTGCATGTATCTAAAGAGTCTCACTTGTATCGCCACAATCTCCAGATGTACCAAAAGGATGGATTAAAGTTAAGTATTACAGAAGCTACGTACTTTTCTTTATAGTATTCATTACGTATCCTGTTTCAGACCTCGCGCCATCCTGCTTTAGCTTAGCGCGTGCCTTTCGGTTTCCTCTCATTGTGTCTAGGCTGTCTTGTCTAGACACAACAGGCTTCACCTCGTTAAAAGCAAATCCGAGTAGTGTTGGCTGTTCATTGTACGTTGCTCTAGGAGATAATAAAAAAAAAACTGGACATTCAGCATCCCAAAACACCGTCAACATGACGTTTCCTGCTAATGCTAGGGTTTTCAATTTTTCCTTGACGGGTGAGTTGGAGTGCTTCGACTTCACGCTTTGTCTTTTTGATTCTGGCTCATTAATAGTGAACGCTAGTTTCATCACAAGTTAAAATTTTGTTGAGGAAGTGCTCACCTTCTCTTTCATAACGTTCCTTTAGCTCTGTACGCATTCTGAACCTTGTTTCCTTGTGTAGCCGCATCAAATACTTTTGGACCCATCTTACACATGTTATTCCGCACTTCAGCCTGTTACAGATAACGTCGTGAACTGTACAAGTACTAACTTGACCCTTATCAACTGTCATTTCCGCAGTCACACGGCGGTCGACACGAATAATGCCATCAATTCCACTTTCAAGTGATGGAGCTGACTCTGCAACTGGTCGGCCAGAACGATGTCCGTCAGTCACTGAGTCACGGCCATTTTTGAAATGCTCTAACCACTTGTAAAACGTTGCTCGATCCATGCAACCTTCACCATAATCATTAGACATTCAACAGTTTCTCGCCTTCAGGAAATAAAAAACGAATAACAAAAAATGTTTCAAATGGCTCTGAGCACTATGGGACTTAACTGCTGTGGTTATCAGTCCCCTAGAACTTAGAACTACTTAAACCTAACTAACCTAAGGACATTACACACATTCATGCCCGAGGCAGGATTCGAACCTGCGACCGTAGCGGTCGCGCGGTTCCAGACTGTAGCGCCTAGAACCGCTCGGCCACTCCGGCCGGGCAACGAATAACAAACGTTGGTCAACTAATGTGCACGTTTCAACTGGACTCGCCATCCTGAAATGCATTTTTGAAGTTGTAAACAAAACAATATTGATACATCGGCTGATTAGGGCTCATCTCAGTGATGCCAACTTAAAGCCAGAAAAATACCAAACTTGTCCTACTAACAGTTGTTCTCCCAGACTAATTTGTCTCTTTAATTACTGAATGACCCTGCTACACGTCCGCTCATTGTAAAACTTTCGTATGGCGTAATTGACAGAGGCGCTGCGTTTCGAAAAAGCGGGTAGGGGTTCGTGTCCTGCTGTATCCAGATCGTTTTTTCCACCTTCGTGTTTTAGAATAGGATTTGAAACTTTCAAATCAAACTAACAGAAATAATTTCTGTAAGATTTGATGCTGTTGGAAATAATTTCTGTAATATTTGATGTTATGTAAACATCAGTGTTCCGATCGGTAGAAACTAGTTTCGCCCGGCCACACTTGTGGGTTCTTTCGCTCAGTGAAGTTGCACACAGGAAATGTAACTGACGAAATACTACTTCACTTGATTACACTGATAAATAAAAGCTTTACTTAACTTTAACACATTTCTTTGCCACAGGAGTATTGGATAATTTACAACTGTCGTTGACTAGGCAAGCATCACCTGATGCACAGATTAACAGAGTTTTCTTGCAATACAAAATGCTACATTCAACGGAAACTTCAACAGTTCGATGGTCCTACACTATGATGTAGACTTCTTCGGATGAGGTCATGATGTGGGAGACAGGACTTCAATTAGTGACTGGGCGGCATTATCTTCAGGAGCGCCTCTTCTATTGAAAGGTCTCTGTTGGATTCCTTTCATGTTAATTTCTTAAATCGGTTGTCATTTACGGCACACATTTCACTTCTAAATTTACTGTGGTGTTTCTGACTCTATCTGGGAGGAGACGGAGCAGTGGAACGTGTTACTTTTACACATAAACAAGAACGATGTGTCACACTACTATACTTTAAAACACAGTTTATATGTAATTCATGTCACACAGTCTCATACGGAACCTACATGCGCTTTCTTTTATATAGTGTATATGATAAGATACTGTCATACCCCTTCCCTTCTGTGTGAAAGGGTGAATGAGCAAATGTATTTCTAGTTGCACGCTCGATGGTCGCAGACTAGCCTGTCTGCTAGAGAACAGTAGGACCAACGTCGGAACAGGTAGCTACGCTTTCTAAAAGCAAAGAGGTTTCTAGTCCTGGTATGGTCCTGGCCGTCCCTTGTCATGTTGGTATAGGAAGCTGCCCCTCTGGCCACTTCCGTTTGTATTTGTGAGCCACCCTCAGGAAGGGACCACGGCAGTCTGTCCGCGGCGAGCGTCTGAAGTGGTAAGATCTCCGGCTATGCGCGTCCCTGCTAAGTCCGTAGGACAATGGATTTCTTAAGTTCAGCCTAACTGAAAATTTAACCACCTTTATTTCAGGTTTAGCTCCAAAATATATAATGTTATTTTAAATTGCAGCGCAGTGTAATTCTCGTGTGAAGTTCAGAATATATTCTGTTGCTTTGTGAGTAAAGTGGAACCACGTGTTGATCAGTAACTCTAACTAAGTTCATCAATCTTAAATGCGAACGTGCGTGAGATTATAACGTCTCGTCTTGACAATATTTTTCAATATAGCAACTTTTCTTTATGTTCAACCCACGCGGGGTGTACTTTGTGAGACCAGTACCACGTGCTTATACAATTGTTTAACCGATCAGATTAATAGTAAGACGACAGAAACCAGTCTGAGGTTTTTCTTTTGCAAATTGCGTTTCGATGTAATTAATTTTAATTATCAAAATTATTGTGGAGTTACACTCTTTGCCGGCCAAAGTGGCCGTGCGGTTAAAGGCGCTGCAGTCTGGAACCGCAAGACCGCTATGGTCGCAGGTTCGAATCCTGCCTCGGGCATGGATGTTTGTGATGTCCTTAGGTTAGTTAGGTTTAACTAGTTCTAAGTTCTAGGGGACTAATGACCTCAGCAGTTGAGTCCCATAGTGCTCAGAGCCATTTGAACCATTTAGTTACACTCTTTGTGTAAACCAAGTTGACCACGTGAAGCATGTGGTGTAATCATCAAAGTAGCCCTCAGCTGTTCTTTTCGGGAAGATTTCACAGAGAGTTAGCATGAATTTAGTATACTAGTGTGTGGTAATTACATGACGGACAGGATTGCGCTACGAACGTAACTTCTTTGGGTGAAAATTGAATCGGTTGGTTGTAGTTAATTTTCTCTTGCATATGTTTCAACGTTCTTTGTGTGTTATTTTATGAATGCAGTGTTGTATGCAGTCTCCCAATCTTGGCTCCATATTTGATGTGTTCCGTAAGATTACAAACTCACATTTACACAATCCTAAATAAGGCACCAGTTTAGTTATGAATCAAGTTTGATATGCTGAAATTTTAACGGAACAATGATCAGATTTAAAATAAATGTCCAAATATAAACTCATGTATTTCTTTTTATTTAAATTGTCTTATATATATATATATATATATATATATATATATATATATATATATATATATATCACCGGTTATCGGTGAGTATTAAAAGATTATAATTAATGTTAGTCTGGTTGGGAATTTGGTAAGCTAGACTGGATACCTGGTGAAACAGTTGCTCAGTAATGCAAGGTTAACTTCCCCAGACAGCTCACAGCTTTTAAACTGCCTTTATTGTCTTGAATATCAGCATCGTTTTCAGAACAAATTAATGCATCAACATTACAATACGTAGTTAAACACTGCACCGAGGCCTCACTAACATCTGTGGTATCGATACGGGTTGCCAAGTTTGGTTTGGGCGGTACAACAATAAAGTCATGTCATGAATACGTTTTCACTATAGTTGACATATTCGTCTTGTGCGATTCAGCAACTGTACAGCAAATACAGATAATTCTACTTATTGTTCCGTCTCAGTTGCATATTTTTAATTAGAGAACATGTTCCGATCACTCTGGGTCGTCTTCAGTTCTGTCAACAATCCGTCTTTTCTACTCAGAACAGGGCGTCAGAGAAGACAAAACGGGTTATTGACGCAACTGCTTAGAGCTGAAGATGACCCAGAGTGGCCGAAAAATGTAATCTAAATAAAAAAATGCAACTGACACCGAACAATAAAAGAGAATTATCTTAAATAGCAGTAAGTTTTGTACGTGAGTGCAGGCTTGCTCGGCGTATTCCAGCTTTGAAATCATCTCGGGTTATCAACCGAATTGATTCCATACCCATCATCTTCAGGCGAATCCATTGAAGCGTTGCGACAAGACAAGACAACAGCTCATAACCCGAGAAGATTTTGTAGCACGAATAAGTTTGTTCGATTCTGTGAACTTTTGTAAGCTGATATCCTCACTGACTGTACATTTATGTTTCCTTTTTTGCTCATATCATGATCACACATATAGAAAATTTTATACACTACCGGCCATTAAAATTGCTACACCACGAAGATGACGTGCTATAGACGCGAAATTTAACCGACAGGAAGATGCTGTGATATGCAAATGATTAGCTTTTCAGAGCATTCACACAAGGTTGGCGCCGGTGGCTAGCATTAGCAAAGTTTCCAACCGATTACTCATACACAAACAGTAGTTGACCGGCGTTGCCTGGTGAAACGTTGTGATGCCTCGAGTAAGGGGGAGAAATGCGTACCATCACGTCTCCAACTTTGATAAAGGTCGGATTGTAGCCTATCGCGATTGCGGTTTATCGTATCGCGACATTGCTGCTCGCATTGGTCGAGATCCAATGACTGTTAGCAGAATATGGAATCGGTGGGTTCACGAGGGTAATACGGAACGCCGTGCTGGATCCCAACGGCCTCGTATCACTAACAGTCGAGATGACAGGCATCTTATCCGCACGGCTGTAACGGATCGTGCAGCGACGTTCCGATCCCTGAGTCAACAGATGGGGACGTTTGCAAGGCAACAACCATCTGCACGAACAGTTCGACGACGTTTGCAGCAGCACGGTCTATGAGCTCGGAGACCGTGGCTGCGGTTACCCTTGACGCTGCATCACAGACAGGAGCGCCTGCGATGGTGTACTCGACGACGAACCTGGGTGCACGAATGGAAAAACGTCATTTTTTCGGAGGAATCCAAGTTCTGTTTACAGCATCATGATGGTCGCATCCGTGTTTGGCGACATCGCGGTCAACGCACATTGGATGCGTGTATTCGTCATCGCCATACTGGCGTAACACCCGGCGTGATGATGATGCCGGCCGAAGTGGCCGTGCGGTTAAAGGCGCTGCAGTCTGGAACCGCAAGACCGCTACGGTCGCAGGTTCGAATCCTGGCTCGGGCATGGATGTTTGTGATGTCTTTACGTTGGTTAGGTTTAACTAGTTCTAAGTTCTAGGGAACTAATGACCTCAGCAGTTGAGTCCCATAGTGCTCAGAGCCATTTGAACCCGGCGTGATGGTATGGGGTGCCATTGGTTACACGTCTCCGTCAGCTCTTGTTGGCATTGACGGCACTTTGAACAGTGGACGTTACATTTCAGATGTGTTACGACCCGTGGGTCTACTCTTCATTCGATCCCAGCGAAACCCTACATTTCAGCAGGATAATGCACCGCATGTTTCAGGTCCTGTACGGGCCTTTCTGGATACAGAGAATGTTCGACTGCTGCCCTGGCCAGCACATTCTCTAGGTCTCTCACCAATTGAAAACGTCTGCTGAATGGTGGCCTAGCAACTGGCCCGTTACATTACGCTAGTCACTACTCTTGATGAAGTGTGGTATCGTGTTGAAGCTGCATGGGCAGCTGTACCTGTACACGCCATCCAAGCTCTGTTTGACTCAATGCCCAGTCGTATCAAGGCCGTTATTGTGGATGTTCTGGGTACTGATTTCTCAGGATCTATGCACCCAAATTGCGTGAAAATGTAATCACATGTCAGTTTTAGTGCAATATGTTTGTCCAATGAATACCCGTTTATCACCTGCATTTCTTCTTGGTGTAGCAATTTTAATGGACAGTAGTGTATATACACCGAAGAGCCAAAGAAACTCGTACACATGCCTAATATCACGTAGTGTTCCTGCGAGCACGCAGAAGTGCCGCAACAAGACGTGGCACGGAATGAACTAATGTCTGCTTTTGTGCTCGTGGGAATGACACCATGGATCCTGCGGGGCTGTCCAGAAATCCGTAAGAGTACGAGATGGTGGACATCTCTTCTGAACAGCACCTTGCGAGGCATCCCAGCTACGCTCAATAACGTTCATGTATGGGGAGTTTGGTGGCCAGCGGAAGTGTTCGAACTCATAAGTGGAGTGACGCATTGTCTTGCTGGAATTGCCCAAGTCCTCCGGAATGGGCAATGGACACGAATGGATGCAGGTGATGAGACAGGATGCTTACGTACGTGTCACCTGTCAGTGGCGTATCTCGATGTATCAGAGGTCGCGTATCACTCCAACTGCACACGTCACACACCAGATTGAACAGTCCTCTGCCGATCTGCAGAATCCAGGAATTCATGAGTCTGTCTCCATACCCGTATTCGTCCATCCGCTCGATACAATTTGAAACGAGACTTCTGCGAACAGTCATCAACAGACCAATGTCTGTCGGCAGGCGAGGCGTAAAGCTTTGTGTCGTGTGGTCATCAAGAGTACACGAGTGGGCCTTCGGCTGCTGAAGTCCATGTAGATGGTGTTTCGTTAAATGGTTCCTACGCTGACACTTGTCGATGGCCCGGCATTGATATCTGCAGCAATTTGTGGAATGGTTGCACTTGTCATGTTGAACGATCCTCTGCACTCGTCGTTGGTCCCGTTCTTGCAGGATCTCTTTCCGACCGCAGCGGTGAAAATGAAATGAACGTTCGGCGTGAGTGGCCGGGAGGCCCCTTGCGGGGCAGGTCCGGCCGCCTCGGTGCAGGTCCTACTACATTCGATGCCACACGGGGCGACCTGTGCGCCGGATGGCGATGAAATGATGATGAAGACAGCACAACACCTAGTCCCTGAGCGGAGAAAATCCCCAACCCAGCCGGGAATCGAACCCGGGCCCGTAGGACAGCAATCAGTCATGCTGACCACTAGGCTACCGGAAACCGCAGCGGTGTCGGAGGTGTTTTACCGGATTCCTGGTATTCACGGTACATTCGTGAAATGGTCGTACGGGAAAATCCCCCTTTCAACGCTACCTCGGAGGTGCTGTGTTCCATCGCTCGTGCGCTGAGCTATAACACGACAATCGAACTCACTTAAATTTTGATAGCCTGCCATCGTAGCAGCAGTAACCGATCTAACAAATGCGCCAGACACTTATTGTCATATACAGGTGTTACCGACTGCAGCGCCGTATTCTACATGTTTATTTATCTCTGTCTTTCAATACGCATGCCTGTACCAGTTTCTTTGGCACTTCAGTGTAGAAGTTTTTATTTATACTTACTACAGGCAGAACAATGTGACCACGATATGGACTGGGGAAGACAGTTGCGTTTTCGTTGTGGTAACGGAGGGATTTTATTCCTGTCCATTTTTCTGCGAGCCAAATAAAGCGAGTGGGGAGCCCAGAAGTCACGTTAAGCAGCCCGTACCGTGTGACGTAGCCGCTGTGGCTCTTGCGATCAAGATGTCCCCTCCGCGACGACGTCAGCGTCGGTTGCCTCCTTCCCTGTGGCAACAGCTTAACTGTACAGCAAGCTTCGCCGCTGCTGCGGGAAAATATATACAGGGTGTTACAAAAAGGTACGGCCAAACTTTCAGGAAACATTCCTCACACGCTAATAAAGAAAAGATGTTACTTTCCATGTTAGAGCTCATTTTATTACTTCTCTTCAAATCACATTAATCATGGAATGGAAACACACAGCAACAGAACGTACCAGCGTGACTTCAAACACTTTGCTACAGGAAATGTTCAAAATGTCCTCCGTTAGCGACGATACATGCATCCACCCTCCGTCGCACGGAATCCCTGATGCGCTGATGCAGCCCTGGAGAATGGCGTATTGTATCACAGCCGTCCACAATTCAAGCACGAAGAATCCCTACATTTGGTACCGGGGTTGCGTAGACAAGAGCTTTCAAATGCCCCCATAAATGAAAGTCAAGAGGGTTGAGGTCAGGAGAGCGTGGAGGCCACGGAATTGGTCCGCCTCTACCAATCCATCGGTCACCGAATCTGTTGTTGAGAAGCGTACGAACACTTCGACTGAAATGTGCAGCAGCTCCATCGTGCATGAACCACATGTTGTGTCGTACTTGTAAAGGCACATGGTCTAGCAGCACAGGTAGAGTATCCCGTATGAAATCATCATCCATTGAGCGTAGGGGAAGAACGTGGGGACCAATCGAGACATCACCAACAATGCCTGCGCAAACGTTCACAGAAAATCGTTGTTGATGACGTGATTGCACAATTGCGTGCGGATTCTCGTCAGCCCACACATGCTGATTGTGAAATTTTACAGTTTGATCACGTTGGAATGAAGCCTCATCCGTAAAGAGAACATTTGCACTGAAATGCAATGAAATTGGATGAACCATTCCCAAAGGTGTACCCGTGGAGGCCAATCAGCTGCTGATAGTGCCTGCACACGCTGTACATGGTACGGAAACAACTGGTTCTCCCGTAGCACTCTCCATACAGTGACGTGATCAACGTTACCTTGTACAGCAGCAACTTCTCTGACACTGACATTAGGGTTATCGTCAACTGCACGAAGAATTGCCTCGTCCATTGAAGATGTCCTCGTCGTTCTAGGTGTTCCCCAGTCGCGAGTCGTAGGCTGGAATGTTCCGTGCTCCCTAAGACGCCGATCAATTGCTTCGAACGTCTTCCTGTCGGGACACCTTCATTCTGGAAATCTGTCTCGATACAAACGTACCGCGCCACGGCTATTGCCCCGTGCTAATCCGTACATCAAATGGGCATCTGCCAACTCCGCATTTGTAAACATTGCACTGATTGCAAAACCACGTTCGTGATCAACACTAACCTATTGATGCTACGTACTGATGTGCTTGACGCTAGTACGGTAGAGCAATGAGTCGGATGCCAACACAAGCAGCGAAGTCAACATTACCTTCCTTCAATTGGGCCAACTGGCGGTGAATCGAGGAAGTACAGTACATACTGACGAAACTAAAATGAGCTCTAACATGGAAATTAAGCGTTTCCCGACACATGTCCACATAACATTTTTTCTTTCTTTGTGTGTGAGGAATGTCTCCTCAAAGTTTGGCCGTACCTTTTTGTAACACCCTGTATATAGAAAGGTACGCAGCGTCAGACGTGCGCGAACGGTTGGGAAGAATTTAAAAGTCTGTCATTTCAACATTCAGTCCTCCGGGGAGGAGACGGCAAATCACTGCTCACTCGAGTCGTGAAACACTGAAAAGCGCTCTGCCGGAAAAGTGCAGGTCTCTGTGTACTCGCAACACATTTTCCACTGTTCTCCTCACTGGTGGCAGCTGTTGTCAATCTGCTTCACAGGAGACAGAGCGTCTTCCTCTTTGTTTTTCTCGGTGTCTTAATGAGGAAAGTCGTGGATGAAGCGTTTACTGCTAAACATCTGGAATCTTCAGTGAACTGTAAAGCGTTTTGCCGCGAAAGCCGAAGGTTGGTTCAAATGGCTCTGAGCACTATGCGACTTAACTGCTGTGGTCATCAGTACCCTAGAACTTAGAACTACTTAAACCTAACAAACCTAAGGACATCAAACATATCCGTGCCCGAGGCAGGATTCGAATCTGCGACCGTGCCGGTTGGACGGTTCCAGACTGAAGCGCCTAAAACCGCTCGGGCACCCCGGCCGGCCAAAGCCGAATGTCCCGAGTTCGAGTCTCGGTCCGGCACACAGTTTTAATCTGGCAGGAAGTTTCATATCGGCGCATACTCCGCTGCAGAGTGAAAATTTCTATCTGGAATCTGCATCTACGCCTACACAGATACTCCGCAAACCACTCGTCGGTGCGTGGCGAAGGGTACCTTGCACCGTTACTCGTCGTTTCCTCTCCTGTTCCACTCGCAAGCAGGGCGACAGAAAAACGACTATGTATCTGCCTACGTTCTTGGCCTACCTTCTCGCATCTTATCTTCGTGTTCCTTACGTGAAATAAAGAGTGGCGGCAGTGGAATCGTGCTGCTGTCAGTCTGAAATGACGGTTCTCTACATTTTTTCACTAGCGTTCCTCGAAAAGAACATCGTCTTCCCTCCAGGAATTCATACTTGAGTTCCTGAAGCATCATCGCAATACTTGCCTGTTGTTCGAACCTACCGGTAACAAATCTAGTAGCCCGTTTGTACGGCACCGGCGCCAAGCACCCCAGCAGTACTCAATGATTGGTCCGATTGGCAGCCTACGTGCGGTGTCCGTTACAGATGAATCACCCGTTCTCAAAAGTCTTCGAATAAACCGAAGTCGACCGTTCGCCTTCCCTTCCACAATGCTCACGTGCTCGTCCCACTGCAGTCTTACGCCCAGGTGTTCAACCGATGTGTTGTTGTTGAGGTCTTCAGTCCTGACACTGGTTCGATGCAGCTCTCCATGCATACAGTGAAGCTGCATGCCCTCGGGAAAAATTACGGCTGTAGTTTCCCCTTGCTTTCAGCCGTTTGGAGTACGAGCACAGCAAGGCCATTTCGGTTAGTGTTACAAGGCCAGATCAGTCAATCATCCAGACTGTTGCCCCTGCAACTACTGAAAAGGCTGCTGCCCCTCTTCATGAACCACACGTTTGTCTGGCCTCTCAACAGATACCCCTCCGTTGTGGTTGCACCTACGGTACGGCCATCTGTATCGCTGAGGCACGCAAGCCTTCCCACCAACGGCAAGGTCCATGGTTCAAATAGGACACTAGTAATGTTATACAGGGTGTTACAAAAAGGTACGGCCAAACTTTCAGCAGACATTCCTCACACACAAATAAAGAAAATATGTTATGTGGACATGTGTCCGGAAACGCTTAATTTCCATGTTAGAGCTCATTTTAGTTTCGTCAGGATGTACTGTACTTCCTCGATTCACCGCCAGTTGGCCCAATTGAAGGAAGGCAATGTTGACTTCGCTGCTTGTGTTGGCATGCGACTCATTGCTCTACAGTACTAGCATCAAGCACATCAGTACGTAGCATCAACAGGTTAGTGTTCATCACGAACGTGGTTTTGCAGTCAGTGCAATGCTTACAAATGCGGGGTTGACAGATGCCCATTTGATGTACGGATTAGCACGGGGCAATAGCCGTGGCGCGCTACGTTTGTATCGAGACAGATTTCCAGAACGAAGGTGTCCTGACAGGAAGACGTTCGAAGCAATTGATCGGCGTCTTAGGGAGCACGGAACATTCCAGCCTATGACTCGCGACTGGGGAAGACCTAGAACGACGAGGACACCTGCAATGGAAGAGGCAATTCTTCGTGCAGTTAACGATAACCCTAATGTCAGCGTCAGAGAAGTTGCTGCTGTACAAGGTAACGTTGACCACGTCACTGTATGGAGAGTGCTACGGGAGAACCAGTTGTTTCCGTATCGTGTACAGCGTGGGCAGGCACTATCAGCAGCTGATTGGCCTCCACGGGTACACTTCTGCGAATGGTTCATCCGACAATGTGTCAATCCTCCGTTGCTGTGTGTTTCCATTCCATGATTAATGTGATTTGAAGAGAAGTAATAAAATGAGCTCTAACATGGAAAGTAAGCGTTTCTGGACACATGTCCACATAACATATTTTCTTTCTTTGCGTGTGAGGAATGTTTCCTGAAAGTTTGGCCGTACCTTTTTGTAACACCCTGTATTTGTACAGTACAGGTTTGTTCTTGCTACATTTTCCCACATTTACAGCTAGCTGCCATTCATCACATCAACTGGAAATTTTATCCAAGTCGTTTGGTATATTCCTACAGTCACTCGTGTTCGACACCTTACCGTACACCACGGCATCATAAGAGAACAACCGCAGACTGCTGCCCACCCTCTACGCCAGATCACTTATGTACATTCGCAGAACAACAGCGGTCCTGTTACACTTCCCTGTGCCACTCCCGACTACCCTTGCCTCTGATGAACACTGCACGTTCAGGGCAACATACTAGGTTTTACAACTTGAGAAGTCTTCGAGTCACACACACACCTGGCAACCTATTCCGTATGTTCGTACCTTCGTCAACAGTCTTCAGTGGGGCACCGTGTCAGATGCTACAAACATCGAATCTTCCTGTTCCCCTTCATCCGTAGATCTCAGTATGATGATGAAGTCCTGTGGTGTCACCGCCAGACACCACACTTGCTAGGTGGTAGCTTAAATCGGCCGCGGTCCATTTAGTACATGTCGGACCCGCGTGTCGCCACTGTGTGATCGCAGACCGAGCGCCACCACAAGGCAGGTCTCGAGATACGGGCTAGCACTCGCCCCAGTTGTACGACGACTTTGCTAGCGACTACACTTACGAAGCCTTTCTCTCATTTGCCGAGAGACAGTTAGAATAGCCTTCAGCTAAGTCCAGGGCTACGACCTAGCAAGGCGCCATTAACCGTATCTGAAGATAGTCTTATTTGTATTATCAAGAGCGATGTACCACAAGGATAATTAAAAGTTAAGTATTCAAGGAGCTGCATACTTTTCTTGCATACCATTCACTACTTATCCTGTTCCAGAATTCACTCCCGTCTGCGTTAGATAGCGTGCATTTAGGCCGCCTCTATCTACAAGGTGTTGGCAGATTTACCAACACATCAAGTCCCATACTGCTTGACAGAGCCTAGGGGATGATGGGGGAGATCCGCGCCGCTGTACTAGGCAAGGTCCTAATGGAGGTGGTTTGCCATTGCCTTCCTCCGACCGTAATGGGGATGAATGATGATGATGATGATGATGATGATGATGATGCAGACGACACAACAACACCCAGTCATCTCGAGAAAGGTGAAAATCACTGACCCCGCCGGAAATCGAACCCGGGACCTCGTGCGCGGGAAGCGAGAGCTCAGTTTCGCACCAGCGATGCTTTCTGAAACCATGCTGATTCGTGGTCATAAGCTTCTCGCTCTCAACAAAATTTATTATATTCGAACTGAGGATATGTTCGAGGATTCTGCAGCAAACTGATGTTAGGGATATTGGTCTGTAATCTTGCAACTCCGGTCTTTTGCCGCCCTTCCGCACATGAGCCATCTGCGCCTTTTTCCAGGCACTTGGGGACTCTCTGCTGAGCGAGAGATTCATGATAAATGCACGCTAGGTATAGGGCCATTGCAGTAGAATACTCTTTGAAAAATCGAAATCGCTAAGTGTTACTTTCCGAATAATTAGTAGAATAAGCCCCCAAACGTTTAATTAAGGGCAAAATACATTAAGAATAATCATCTTGTGGTGCAGTTCTTCTTCTTGTCTCCGTGCTTGGTAAGAAAATGGACAATAAGCATCAAATGGTACATAATGGCTTACAACGACAAAGTCACACACAGGGTGGGTAATATACCAAAGAAACAAGGACTCAACATAGCATACAGGACCAACAACATAATACACAGCGGACTCGGAAGAAATACCACCGACACTGACAAATACAGCCAGTCCGGTATCTACCAACTTACTTGCAACTGCTGTGAATCTGTATATGTGGGCCAAACATGTAGGACCTTCAGCACCAGGTATAATGAACACCTCAGAGCACTGAAAAGCAATAGCACACACTCAACATTTGCAGACCACCTGGCAGCACACAACCACCACCCAACAAACACTGAAACTGACCCTGACATCCTAAAAACTAGCAGCAGCCTATACCAAAAATTAACTACAGAAGAAAACTATCACATCCAAAAATCAATAGCGCAACAAAAGAAAGTACTCAATGAATACACATCACTGTGCAACAAAACGCTCTTCGCCACAATAAAAGAACTATACAAATAACACCCACACCACACACCAAAACTACTAATCAAGAAAACTTTCTCTGTCTCTGTCTCTCTCTCTCTCTCTCTCTCTCTCTCTCTCTGCCCCAGTACTCAACACACACATCACACACATGCAAACCCACACAAACCACACACCACTGACGCCAAATACAATTCAAACTCGCGCGCCTCACATAGCAAAACACATAGCCAAGGTATGACGGTGGTAGTAGTTGTACGGTCCGTGCAGAGGTCGTTCTACAGGTGCACGAATCTCTACTAACCTTAGCGTGTTTTGAACCGAGAGTGCAACAGCCTCTGCATGCCCAGCATTTTCCAGATGGTTTAACACTATATTCAGGTCGGACCAGTGAGGCTGCACCAGCAGGGACTCATGTGAAATCTCTGCGCCCTAATCGTGCTGGACCCCTTCAAACTGGGCACTCAGTGGGATGAAAATACGAGTACTTTTGATATAACCTAGGTACAAAACTTGGCGTCTCTGTTGTTGGGTTCATGTTTAGGCTGGCACATTCACTAACATTGCTGCAATACGGCCAATGTTGTAAGGTCGCAGTCTGACTACCTGTGCTGGCAGTGCCATCTATTGGCCTGTGCTGGAAGTTCATAGCACCGTGGCTGGCCCAGCTGTGCAGTCGCCGGTTGAACAAAGCTCCAGAGACCAATGGAATCTCTCTCAGATTCTATGTTGAATTTGCGGCTGAGTTAGCCTCTTGTAACTTTAACCTGTCATAGATCCCACTAACAAAAAACCATGCCTAATTCTTGGAAAAAGTACAGGTCACACCCATCTACAAGAAGGGTAGCAGAAATGATCCCCAAAACTACACTCCAATATCCTTGACATTGATTTGTTGTAGAATTGTAGAACAGTTTCTGAGGCCAAACATAAGGAGGTATCTTGAACTGAATGACCTCCTCCATGCCAACAAGCATAGATTCTGAAAACATTGATCACGTGAAACCCAACTTGCACTTTTTCAAATGACATGTATAAAGCTTTGGATCAAGGCTGTCAGGTACAAGTAGTATTTCTTAATTCCTGAAAAGCATTTTACTCAGTACCACACCTACCCCTATTGTCAAAAGTAGAATCATATGGGATATAAAGTGAAATTTTTAATGGGATTGAGGACTTTTGGTAGGAAGGGCACAGCATGTTATCTTGGGTGTGCCTCAGCGAAGTGTGTCAGTACCCTTGCTGTTTGTGATGTGTATTGATGACCTTGCAGACAATATTAATAGTAACCTCAGCCTTTTTGCATTTGGTGCAGTTATCTATAATGAAGTACTGTCTGAAAGAAGCTGCATAAATATTCAGTCAGGTCTTGATAAGATTTCAAAGTAGTGCAAAGATTGGCAACTTGCTTTAAACATTAAAAAATGTAAAACTGTGCACTTCACAAAACAAAAAACACCATACTATTTTATGACTGTAATATCAATGAGTCACTATTGGAATTGGCAAACTCGTATAAATACCTGGGTGTAGCATTTCGCAAGGATATGAAGTGAAATGACCGCATAGGCTCAGTTGTGGGTAAAGCAGGTGGTAAACTTCAGTCTGTTCATAGAATACTTGTGAAGCGCAGTCAGTCTACAGAGGAGATTGCTTACAGACCACTTGTGCGACTGGCTCTAAAATATTGCTCAATACGACTAACAGGGGACATTGAATGTATACAGAGGAGGACAGCACAAATGGTCACAGGTTTGTTTCAATTGTGGGAGAGCTTCACAGGGATGCTGAAGAAAGCGAGGCGGCGAATTCCTGAAGACAGACGTAAATTGTATTGAAAAGTTTACTAACGAAGTTTCAAGACACAGCTTTAAATGATGTCTCTAGGAATATACTACAACCCCCTCCATATCACTCACATAGGGACTGTGAGCATAAGATTAAAATAATTACAGTATGCACAGAGGCATTTAAACAATTATTTTTCCTGCACTCCATACGTGAATGGAATGGGAAGAAATCCTGATAACTGGTACAATGGGATGTACCCTCTGCCATGCATTTCACAGTGGTTTGCAGAGTATAGATGCAGATGTAGATGTAGATGCTGTCACCAAGAACCTGACCCCCTCCACCTTCCTCCCACCAAGTGGGGGAGTAGCAGAATGTGTAGGAAGATAGGGCTGGTAAGTGCACTTGATGCCCAGACTCGGACTGGACCAGTGGTTGTGGTGACTGTGGGTCATTGTAGGACATCTCCGTCCTTAATCCTCTTACTAGGCACGTAGTTCTCCAGACGACGATTTACAATGAATTCCTGTTTCTCCTGTACTGGATACAGAGACATAGTCAAACGGATTTACCAACGATATTTGGAACTCAGGGCAGTACGAAAGGGTTAATACATCACGTGTGGCAATATTAATAGGACACTTCTACTGAAGCGTAGCTGTCGTCCAATTTTATTTAATTTAATTTATTTGTTTATTTATTTTGCGAGAGGAGTGGGGCTCACGCGGCAAGAGGATGATTCCGTCAGACAGCTTCCCTGGGCGTTTTGCCTGTGACGCGCCGCAGCTTTTGCAAAGCGCCTTCATGGTGCTGCCCATCGATTTCTGTTTCACGCTACAGGAGCTCGACGAGCAGAGATGCCCTGCAGTCGAGAAGGTGGTCACCGCCACCTTACTAGATCCTGTGCCAACAGCCTTAGACTTCTTCGGCAGGAGGCGCGTGGCGACGTCTCCACTGCTGGCTTTGCCCTTTGCGATGGGACTCTCAGACGGCATCGCCTCTGTCGCCCCCTGACGCCCTGTAACCGGACACATCCTCCTCTAGCATTGCTTTTCCTCAACAGTAGTTGCCGACACCAGTATTATTTTTCCAGTTTTGGACAGGTCAGTATTATCCCAGCTGCTTTTCTGAAAAAAAACGGCTCTGAGCACTATGGGATTAACTTCTGAGGTCATCAGTCCCCTAGAACTTAGAACTACTTAAACCTAACTAACCTAAGGACATCACACACATCGATGCCCGAGGCAGGGTTCGAACCTGCGACCGTAGCGGTCGCGCGGTTCCAGATTGCAGCGCCTAGAACCGATCGGCCACTCCGGCCGGCTTTTCTGAAAACTTTCTGATAATTTTATATACAGTATGCTATACTTCAAGCTAAAATTTATGAATAGGATTTACTTCATTTTCGGTGTTATAATCCGTAAGTACTAGTTCTGAATGTACAGTTAAAATTATTTTTTATAAACATTTGAAATTACAAACTATTGGCACGCTTAAAATTTCTTTTATTAATTACGCGATACTGTACTGGTTACTATGTTTATTTGTCGATTCATCTATGAAGCAATAATAGAAAGTAATAATGTAACAGAAACTACCAGAAATTCATTCGTCAAGAAAAACTGTAAACCCTTTGCGATATGCCTATTTTTGCAGAGTGTGGGAGTCCTCTGATGTGATCGGACGTATTTTTGTATTTTGTGCGAACAATGTGCAAGAACAATCTTGAAATTTATTTAGGTCAATCCAACTGTGAGGACTTAAAATGTGACATTTTCAGCATCAAGATCCAGACACCTAGAAAAGAAGAACTGTAGGCAACTCTAGACGAAAAGCTAAGTAAACTAAAAAGTTTATTGCAATTTTTGCTCCTCTCAAATCTTCAGAAAAGAGTAATGTAGACCGCAGATGGAATTAGGAAGGAGTGGGGAGACTACAGCCCGCTCCCGTACTACATGAAGGCTACCCCTCAGCGATTTGGGATCCTTCACCGTGTGATTTTCACGCCATTGGCGACCTGAAGAAAGACATGCGCGTGAGTCGGTTCCAGTGGGACAAGGAAGTGGAAGAGAGGTGCGGTTGTGGATCCGTCAGAGGCCGACCGCGTTCAAGGAAACAGAAGTCGGTCGTCTGGTCTCTCAGTGGGATAAATGTCTCAACGTTTGTGGTCATCGCTTTTGAATGGAACCATTCCACGGCTCCTTTATGTCGGATGTTCGGGTTTCGTTGGACTGTCCCCCACCAAAATTAGATTATTTCACATGTCGTATTGGGGAGACTTACCTGTTGCAACACATGTCAGTTTAATATATTCTCTTCCGCCATTCTGAAATTGCAAAAATTACTCCGGAAAAGAAGAATATAATAATTCCAATCTCAAAGAAAGCAGGTGTTGACAGAAGCGAAAATTACCGAACTATCGGTTTAATAAGTCACGGCTGCAAAATATTAACGCGAATTCTTCACAGACGAATGGAAAAACTAGTAGAAGCTGACCTCGGGGAACATCAGTTTGGATTCCGTAGAAATATTGGAACACGTGAGGCAATACTGATCCTACGACTTATCTTAGAAGAGAGATTAAGGAAAGGCAAACCTACGTTTCTGACATTTGTAGACTTAGAGGAAGCTTTTGACAATGTTGACTGCAATACTCTCTTTCAAATTCTGAAGGTGGCAGGGGTAAAATACCGGGAGCGAAAGGCTATTTACAGTTTGTACAGAAACCAGATGGCAGTTATAAGGGTGGAGGGGCATGAAAGGGAACCAGTGGTTGGGAAGGGAGTGAGACAGGGTTGTAGCCTCTCCCCAATGTTATTCAATCTGCATATTGAGCAAGCAGTGAAGGAAACAAAAGAAAAATTCGGAGTACGTATTAAAATCCATGGACAAGAAACAAAAACTTTGAGGTTCGCCGATGACATTGTAATTATGTCAATGACAGCAAAGGACTTGAAAGAGCAGTTGAACAGAATGGATAGTGTCTTGGAAGGAGGATATAAGATGAACATCAACAAAAGCAAAACGACGATAATGGAAAGTAGTCGAATTAAGTCGGGAGATGCTGAGGGAATTACATTAGGAAATGAGACACTTAAAGTAGTAAAGGAGTTTTGCTATTTGGGGAGCAAAATAACTGATGATGGTCGAAGTAGAGAAGACATAAAATGTAGACTGGCAATGGCAAGGAAAGCGTTTCTGAAGAAGAGAACTTTGTTAACATCGAGTATTGATTTAAGTGCCTGAAAATCGTTTCTGAAGGTATTTGTATGGAGTGTAGCCATGTATGGATGTGAAACATGGACGATAAACAGTTTGGACAAGAAGAGAATAGAATCTTTCGAAATGTGGTGCTACAGAAGAATGCTGAAGATTAGATGGGTAGATCACATAACTAATGAGGAGGTACTGAATAGGATTGGGGAGGAGTTTGTGGCACAACTTGACTAGAAGAAGAGATCGGTTGGTAGGACATGTTCTGAGGCATCAAGGGATCACAAATTTAGTACTGGAGGGCAGCGTGGAGGGTAAAAATCGTATAGGGAGACCAAGAAATGAATACACTAAGCAGATTCAGAAAGACGTAGGTTGCAATAGGTACTGGGAGATGAAGAAGCCTGCACAGGATAGAGTAGCATGGAGAGCTGCATCAAACCAGTCTCAGGACTTGAAGACCACAACAACAACTCCGGAAAACTAAGGTTATTGCAAACGTACAACATGCGCATATATCTAGGCACAAATAAGGTACTGAAATAAAATAAAGAGTTGTAATCGAGAAAAATCTTGTCAGCGCTGCATTTAGTAATCTGTTTGTTACGTTATTACTCCACTGTATACCAACGGCCAGTAAGAGAAATAAAGTTAAGAAGACGTCTTATCAGAAACCAGTATCAAGGAACATACATTTTGAAACAGGTGCTGTTGGCAACGAATACAAACTACTATATTCGAGACACAGAAATTTGTTAAGACATTAAAGCAACTCAGTTTATTTGTAAGAATCACATATTCTCTGGTGAAAGACCTCCTTCTGTTTCAAGGTACAAGATGGTGCACGACCAGAGAAGTGCGGCTTAACCGTCCACATGTTGTGATAAATAGTTACAAAAATATAGAAAATTTTACTCGCTCTAAAACCTGTAACTGAATAATTACAAACATATTTTTGATATATTATACAGCACTTCAAAGTGTAGAACTCTTAAATTTACAGACGCTGCACAAAACAGAACCTCATGTCTAACAACAAGAACAATAACAACGACAATTGTAAAAAATGCCAGAAATTGCTAATGAGGGTTTCTAGCGTGTGTTCCTTCAGAGCATCCTAAAATCAGTCACTTGCTTGAATCACCGACCAGGAAACATCGTGCTGCACTGTCCTCCACGTATTGCCGTCTCCCCTACCTCATTTCAATGGCATTCGATATCTGCCATAAGGTAATTGAAAGTTTGTTAATGTTGCGTGGAAATGCATCGGGAAAGAACTTGAGAAATTTGCCGGATCGGAGAAGGAAGCTTATTGTAAAACGCCCACTGCGACGTAAACACCGCCAAGTCATGGGATGGCTATGTTCACGTATACAGCTGGCGGTAGTGTCGCGAACACGAAGTGTAAAAGCGCAGTGCGTGGGCGGAGCTGTCGGCTGTACTGAGGGGCCGTGTACCGCAAGTCTCCAGAGGAACGGAAGGTTCCAAATGATTGGAAAAGAACACAGGTAGTCCCAGTCTTCAAGAAGGGTCGTCGAGCAGATGCGCACAACTATAGGCCTATATCTGTGTCATCGATCTATTGTAGAATTTTAGAACATGTTTTTTATCACGTATCATGTCATATCATGAAACGTAGAATCTACTCTGTAGGAATCAACATGGATTCCGGAAACAGCGATCGTGTGAGACACAACTCGCTTTACTTGTTCATGAGACCCAGAAAATATTAGATACAGGCTCCGAGGTAGATGCCATTTTCCTTGATTTCCGGAAGGCGTTAGATACAGTTCCGCACTGTCGCCTGATAAAGTAAGAGCCTACGCAATATCAGACCAGCTGTGTGGCTGGATTGCAGAGTTTTTAGGAAACAGAACACATCATGTTGTTCTCAATGGAGAGACGTCTACAGACGTTAAAGTAACCTCTGGCGTGCCACTGGGGAGTGTTATGGGACCATTGCTTTTCAGAATATATATATATAAATGACCTAGTAGATAGTGTCGGAAGTTCCATGCGGCTTTTTGCGGATGATGGTGTAGTATAGAGAGAAGTTGCAGCATTAGAAAATTGCAGCGAAATGCAGGAAGATCTGCTGCGGATAGGAACTTGGTGCAGGGAGTGGCAACTGACACTTCACATAGACAAATGTAATGTATTGCGAATACATAGAAAGAAGGATCCTTTATTGTATGATTATGTGATAGCGGAGGAAAGACTGGTAGCAGTTACTTCTGTAAAATATCTGGGAGTATGCGTACGGAACGATCTGAAGTGGAATGACCATATAAAATTAATTGTTGGTAAGGCGGGTACCAGGTTGAGATTCATTGGGAGAGTCCTTAGAAAACTGCAGTCCATCAACACTCGTTCGACCTATATTTGAGTATTGCTCATCAGTGTGGGATCCGTACGATGTCGGGTTGACAGAGGAGATAGAGAAGATCCAAAGAAGAGCGGCGTGTTTCGTGACAGGGTTATTTGGTAAGCGTGACAGCGTTACGGAGATGTTTAGCAAACTCGAGTGGCAGACTCTGCAAGAGAGGCGCTCTGCATCGCGGTGTAGCTTGCTGTCCAGGTTTCGAGAGGGTGCGTTTCCGGATGTGGTATCGAATATATTGCTTCCCCCTACTTATACCTCCCGAGGAAATCACGAATGCAAAATTAGAGAGATTCGATCGCGCTCGGAGGCTTTCCGGCAGTCGTTCTTCCCGCGAACCATACGCGAGTGGAACAGGAAAGGGAGGTAATGACAGTGGCACGTAAAGTGCCCTGCGCCACACACCGTTGGGTGGCTTGCGGAGTATAAATGTAGATGTAGATGTAGATGTAGGTGATTCATGTGAAAAGGTTTCCGACCCGATTGTGGCTGCACGACGCGAATTAACAGACTTGTACGCTGAACGGTAGTTGGAGCTACACACAAGGGTCATTCCATTGCGGAAATCGTCAACGAATTCAGTGTTCCGATGTCCACAGAGTCAAGAGTTGATCGCGAATACCAGATGTGAGGCGTCACCCCCCGCCACGGACAACGCAGTGGCCGGCGGGCTTCACTTGGCGACCGAGAGCAGCGACTGTTGCATACAGTTGTCAGTGCCAACAGACAAGCAACACTGAGTGAAATAACCGCAGAAACCAATGTGGCGCGTATGACGAACGTATCCGTTAGGACAGTGGGACGACGTTTGGCGTCGGTGGGCTGTGGCGGCAGACGAGCGACGCGGGCGGGTGCCCCCGCTGGCAGCTCGACGCCGACGCCGACGCCGACGCCGACGCCGCCTGCAGCGCCTGCCCTGGGCTCGTCAGTATACAGGTGGATCCCCAGGTGACCCGAAAACCGTGGCCTGATGACACGGGTGCCGACTTGAGTGGATAACCGCTGGTGGAAGTGTTGGAGTGTGTCGCAGCCACGGAGCCAGCTTCTCAACAAGGTACTGGTGGCTCCACAGAGGTGTGGGCTGTGCTTACACGGAGTGACTGGCTCCCCTGGACGTTTGCCCACTGCGAGACCATTCTTACCACTGACGGACTTCATTGCGCCGCGGCGCCGGGCCACAGTTGTTCGCGTTTCGTTTGAAGAACATTCTGGCCAGTTCGAGCGAGAGAGTAGGCCGCCCAGCTCGGCCGACATCAGCCCCATCGAGTACTTATGGGGCACAATGGAGAGGCCAGCTCTTGCAGGAAACCTCCACCGGCCACACTTTCAGGGTAACTGACGGCTACGGAGGCAGCAGGGCGCAGTACTTGTGCAGGGGGCTGGCTCACTCCGTGCCATGTCCTGTGGCTGAACTACGCCGAACAAAAGCAGGTCCGCCACCATATTACGAGGTATGTTGTAAATAGTGTAGGAGACTGTATTATTGATGACTAAAGTCTCTGTTACGTGTGTTATGTTTATTGGCTCTGAGCACTATGGGACTTAACTTCTGAGGTCATCAGTCCCCTAGAACTTAGAACTACTTAAACCTAAGTAACCTAAGGACGTCACACACATCCATGCCCGAGGCAGGATTCGAACCTGCGACCGTAGCTGTCGCGCGGTTCCAGACTGTAGCGCCTAGAACCGCTCGGCCACCCGGGACGGCATCTCTTGTGCAATGTAGACTGTTTTTCTGGGGGAAAATTGTAAAATTAGAGAGATTAGAGCCAACGCGAAGGCCTACCGGCTATTGTTCGCCCAGTGCAACTTCCGCGAGTGGCACAGCGAAGGAGGTGTGAACAAAGTGCCCTCCACCAAACACCGCAAGTTAGCTGCCGGAGTACCGATGGCGGTTGTAGCTGAAACAACCGCCGTTCGGGTATATCGATTTCTTTTCCACGCCAGTTTAACCTGATTTTTAAAAGTGCTCAGAATAAGCAGTTCCTTTCTAATAAAATTATATACAGCCGACCAGTTACAATGGATAAAGAAATTCTTTACCTAGGTTTCGACAAATATAAATTTGTCTTCTTCAGAAGGTAACAAATTTTATATTAGTAAGGACTAAGAATCGGTTGTGAGCTCTGCAACGTCCATGAGCTATTTTATATTAACGTGACAAACCCTAATCCTAGGGCTATATTTTATTTTTGACACATGGATTTATGCCGACAATTGTAAAAACGGCGATGGTACATTAGTCCTTACTAATGTAAAATTTGTTACCTTCTCAAGAAGACAAATTTATATTTGTCGAAACCCAGGTAAAGAATTTCTTTATCCATTGCAACTGGTCGGCTGTTTATAATTTTATTACGTGAAACCGTTGCTGTTGTGCAGCTATGTTTAAAATATTGCAGTTCCTTTCTATTATTTCCTGTAATAAAGGTAGAAATCGAAAGAAGATTGGAAAATTTTAACTCTCTCGGTTTCAAGATACACAGAATCAAAATATTAAACTACACTATGAGATCAAAAGTATCCGGACACCCCGAAGAACATACGTTTCTCATATTACGTGCACTGTGCTGCCACCTACTGCCAGGTACTCCATATCAGTGACCGCAGTAGTCATTACACATCGTGAGAAATCAGAATGGGGCGCTCCGCGGAACTCACGAATTTCGAACGTGGTCAGGTGACTGGGTGTCACTTGTGTCATGCGTCTGTACGCGAGATTTCCACACTCCTAAACACCCCTAGGTCTACTGTTTCCAATGTGACAGTGAAGTGGGAACGTGAAGGGACACGTACAGCACGAAAGTGCGCAGGCCGACCTCGTGTGTTGAGAGACGGAGACCGTCTACAGTTGAATAATGTGTAATAGGCAGACATCTATCCAGACCATCACAAGGGAATTCCAAACTGCATCACGATCAACTGAAAGTACCATGACAGTTGCGCGGAAGGTGAGAAAACTTCGATTTCATGGACGAGCAGCTGCTAATAAGCCACACATCACGCCAGTAAATGCCAAACGACGCCTCGCTTGGTTTAAGGAGCGTAAACATTGGATGATTGAACAGTTGAAAAACGTTGTGTGGAGTGACGAATCACGGTACACAATGTGGCGATCCGGTGGCAATGTGTGGGTATGGCGAATGCCCGGTGAACGTCATCTGCCAGCGTGTGTAGTGCCAACAGTAAAATTCCGAGGCTGTGGTGTTACTGTGTGGTTGTGTTTTTCATGGAGGGGGCTTGCAGTCCTTGTTGTTTTGCGTGGCAGTATCACAGCACAGGTCTACACTGATGTTTTAAGCACCTTCTTGCTTCCCACTGTTGAAGAGCAATTCGGGTATGGCGACAGCACCTTTCAACACGATCGAGCACCTATTCGTAATGCACAGCCAGTGGCGGAGTGGTTACACGACAATAAAATCCTTGTAATGGACTCGCCTGTACAGAGTCCTTCCCTGAATCCTATAGAACACCTTTGGGATGTTTTGGAAAGCCGGCTTCGTGCCAGGCCTCACCGGCCGACATCGATACCTCTCTTCAGTGCAGCACTCCGTGAAGAATGGGCTGCTATTCCCCAAGAAACCTTCCAGCACCTGACTGAATGTATGGCTGCGATAGTGGAAAATGTCATCAAGGCTAACAGTGGACCAACAGCATACTGAATTTCAGTATTATCGAACTTGTAAGGTACTTTCTGCCAGGTGTGCGGATACTTTTGATCAGATTCTGTAAATAGGCAAGTAAAAGAAAACTCAGCGTTCGCCGCTGTTATCGAAAAGCGATAAGGGGTTGAATACGAGAAAAGAAGTCACCAGTATTCCCTTACTGATTCTAATTTTGTCAAACTCTGCACGAGCATACCACGATTTATGCATTACAAATATTCTGTGTTGAAGGGTGAAAACTGACGAAGAACTGAGTGTTTGGTGTTAATTTGTCCGTTTTCAAGGGCTATTAAAGATAAAGGCATGTTGTATAGACACATTGTCGTGGTCTCCTGACCTTCACTGCTTACATATTCCAACCTCAGACTCATATTCCGCATATCAAGACTCTTCATTCGAACCCAAACTCGATAAGATAAAGTCAATGTTGTATGAATTCATGTAAACGATATGCAATTGGCAAGTGAGCGCTTCGTGGTTGAAATACTCGAGGCTGGCGTGCACACATACATTCCAGACACGGCGGTCACAGAGGCTTTTAGTTCGGGAGAGAGGCCACACAGTGGGACGCCAGGCCCGTCAGACGACGACCCAGCCCGTGTAGAGGACAGCGTGCGCCCGACTGAAAGGGGGAACGACCCTGTGTTCGGCTTAAAAGCAAATTCCGCTACATTGTGTGGGAGCGACCAGCCTACGCATTCTTTACAAACATAGCACGCAGCTTCAGAGATTTTCACAGGGAGACAGCAAATGCCAAAGCTACAAGCTTCCGGATTTGTCGCCTTAAACGACATTCTCCCGCTTTAGAAGAGCAATGCTGATTGGCAGACGATACTTCTGACGCCTTGAGCTGAAGGAGTAATGGAAGAGACCGAAAGATGTACCCCTTCACGTCTGGTGTGGAGAGGGGCCGTTCCGTTGTCGCTCTCGGAGCGAGAAGACGTGACGAGAGCGTGCGCGTTCGTATGTTGACTCGAACGAGTGAGGAACAAGTCTCTCCTCAGTACTTCACTGGGAGAGTTCTTCTGTCGAGAGCGAATCGAAGTGCGACTCTCTATATCGAATCCTCGCGATTAAGTGTTGTTCACTGTGTCGGCCGGCACACTTACTGTGCGGTGTGAACGGACAGAGTTATAGTTAAACGCCTGCGAGCGAATTTTTGAGTGGCATCGCGGTGGTCTGGTTATCTGACCAGTGTACCACCCCAATAGTCAGACTAGGGGCGAACAGGAGTCCTCCACTTCATTGAGGCGTAGGGAGAGTTTGATTGGCGAAGGTCAATCCAGACAGAACGAGAGTTATCTCATTTGTGAGCAGCGAGCGGCGCAGACAGCAGTCATCGCAGCTTACGGTATTGTGCGCTACAGCTCTTGTGGGCCCCATATTTCCTCCACAACAGTACACTTCACTGCATTTCACACGCGACAGCCTCAACAGTACCTAGCAAAATTCTAAAGGATAATTATTCAACTTGAGTAGGCGCAGCTCTCAGCCATTCTGCCAAGTCAATAACAATCTTAAACTTTGTGTAGAAATTTCATTAGCGAATCCTATCCTTGAAAGGATATAACTTGTTCAATTCATAACTAAAAGTGTCATTGTGATTTCTCAGAATTTTTCCAAAATAAATAATAATTTTCGTTAGTTTCATGTTTTTCTCACACTAACTAGCACTACTCCAGTACCCAAGTATCCCACTAGTTACGTAAGAAATTTTGTGAATTTTTGTGTCATTTCCTTACAGCAGACGACTCCAGAAGATATTTATTGCTGAAAGTTTTTCAGGCATTTCTCTTTAGAACGTTAGGAGCGTCTGTCTGACTTCTGTAGTAGTGTGGGGCTGGAAATAGTATCTTGCAGGAGCCACAGGGTAAAGGGTACATCTCAGATTAATCCGTTGCGGAGAATAACAGAATAACACATCAACCCCACACCTCAGAACATGTAGCAGGTCACCTACTTTCTATTTTTATTGTGCACTATGACTGAACTGTTGTTAGTTTTTAATTTGTTGCCGTTATCATAATTTCCTTCCTGTTTTATTATTTCATAGTAATGTCAGCCAAATCCGTAATTTCTTGCAGCAAATGAAGTATTGTCTTTGACTGCCACGTTACTTTGCAAAATACTTGGTGTTATTCTGCAGTACAACGAATGTCCGGTGGCGACTGAGAGACCGAATGGGGGAGGGAGTCCAGCACACACCGCCACACACACACACACACACACACACACACACAACACGGAGGGAGGGACGTTTGCTGCGTCGCCAATGCTGCTCCAGTTCGTATGCTATGCGTTTCGTGCTCGTCTCTGTGTCCATTGTCATTAAAATAGCACTCATCAATTCTCCTGTTTCCTGTGGTAGCGCTATAGTCCAAAACAATGCACATTTGACGAATTATTCTTTTTTTAGAAAAGATTTATTTAAAAAACAAACATTTTTATTTTTTATTTATTGAGACATTCCTCTATACAAAGGTTTTTCTCCAACAATAACCAAGAACTGATTACATCTGTTACATAAGATCTTAGTTTTTTTACCCAGGATGTTCCTCCAGATGTTACGATGTTGTCAATTTTTTCCTCTGAGCCAAGTCTTCTCACTGTTAATTCCATATTTTGGAGCCAGCTGTTTCGATGTTGCATGTCTTCATTCCATACATGAGTATGCTCTCTAGTATCGATTTGTATATGATTCTTTTGGTTCGGCTCTTTAGATTTCTGCTCCGTAAGATTGAGTTAAGCATCCCAATAACCATCCTTTCTTTCACTAATTTCTACCTCTCATTTCCCATCTATCTCTAAAATGGATCCGAAATAACAGAAAGTATTGCTCTTCTCTATTCTCTTTCCTTCAAAATGGTAGCGCCTAGAACCGATCGGCCACTCCGGCCGGCTTTGTATAAGTCATCTGCATTATTAGCGGGTATTCTCTCTTCTGATAATTAATTATCAGTTCCAGTTTCTGTATGCCATTGCTATCTGATTACACACATAACAGGCTGTTTTCCTACGTCAAAAATATGTTTCGGGCTGCTGTTACTCTGATTAGTTATAACATTTAAATAGCATTTACGTCAATATTCTCACAAAATATGTCTTATTTATATTTAATTAAAGCTTCTTGTTGTTGTTGTGGTCTTCAGTCGAAAGATTGGTTTGATGCAGCTCTCCACGCTACTCTATCCTGTGAAAGCCTCTTCATCTCCCAGTACCTACTGCAACCTACATCCTTCTGAATCTGCTTAGTGTATTCATCTCTTGGTCTCCCTCTACAGTTTTTACCCTCCACGCTGCCCTAAAAATACTAAATTGGTGATCTCTTGATGCCTCCGAGCGTGTCCTACCAACCGATCCCTTCTTCTAGTCAAGTTGTGCCACAAACTCCTCCCCAATCCTATTCAATACCTCCTCATTAGTTATGTGATCTACCCATCTAATCTTCAGCATTCTTCTGTAGCACCACATTTCGAAAGCTTCTATTCTCTTCTTGTCTACACTCTTTATCGTCCACGTCCGCACCCGGCAGCTGAGTGGTGCCGGCACGGTAGCTCAGCGTGTTCGGTCAGAGGGTTTAGCTACCCTCTGTAATAAAAAAAACTGAGTGAACGGATCAACGATCAAGTTGAACCGATGTCTTGTGACGTCCGCCCAGACCAAACGCAACGAACAATACCGAGCAGAAAATGTCAGTTCTAAGACTTCCACCCGGCGAAGAGTCTACCGGACGGGAGGCCCTAGTCACACGACATTTTCTTTTTATCGTCCACGTTTCACTACCATACATTGCTATACTTCATGCAAATACTTCAAAAGATTTCTTGACACATAAATCTATACTTGATCTTAACAAATTTCTCTTTTTCAAAAACGCATTCCTTACCATTGCCAGTCTACATTTTAGACCCTCTCTACTTCCACCATCATCAGTTATTTTGCTCCCGAAATAGCAAAACTCCTTTACTACTTTAAGTGTCTCATTTCCTAATCTAATTCCCTCGGCATCACCCGACTTAATTCGACTACATTCCATTATCCTCGTTTTGCTTTTGTTGATCTTCATCTTATACCCTCCTTTCAAGACACTGTCCATTCCGTTCAACTGCTCTTCCTGGTCCTTTCTTGTCTCTCGCAATTACAATGTCATCGGCAAACCTCGAAGTTTTTATTTCTCCTCCTTGGAACTTAATTCCTACTCCAGATTTTTATTTTATTTCCTTTACTGCTTGCTCAATATACAGATTGAATAACATCGGCGATAGGCTACAACCCTGTCTCACTCCCGTCTCAACCACTGATTCCCTTTCATGCCTCTTGACTCATAACTGCCATCTGGTTTCTGTACAACCAAAATGGTTCAAATGGCTCTGAGTACTATGGGACTTAACATTCGCGGTCATCAGTCCCCTAGAACTTAGAACTACTTTAACCTAACTAACCTAAGGACATCACACACATCCATGCCCGAGGCAGGATTCGAACCTGCGACCGTAGCGGTCGCGCGGTTCCAGACTGTAGGGCCTAGTACCGCTCGGTCACTACGGCCGGCTCTGTACAACCCCCTGCCAATGTCACAAATTGAAAATTCATGTTCCAGTCAATATTGTCAAATGCTTTCTCTATGTATACAAATGCTATAAATGTAGGTTTGCCTTACCTTAACCTGTCTTTTGTATGAAGTCGTTTAGTCAGTATTGCTTCACACGTTCGTACATTTCCACGCAATCGAAACTGATCTTCCCCGAGGTCGGGTTCTACCAGTTTTTCCGTTCGTCTACAAGGAATTCGTGTTAGCGTTTTGCAGCCGTGAGTTATTAAACTGATAGTCCGATGATTTTCACACCTGTCAGCACCTTGTTTCTTTGGAACTGGGGTAACTACATTCTTCTTGAACTCACGAGATGGAAGAGTTTTGTCATGGGTGGCTCTGCCAGTACTATTAGTGGTTCTAACGGAATGTTGTCTACTCTCAGGGCCTTGTTTCTACTTATGTGTGTCATAGCTCTGTCGAATTCTTCACGCAGTGTCATATCTCCCACGTCATGGTCTACGTCCTCTTCCATTTCCATAATTTTGCTCTTGTGTAGCCTTTTACTCAGTAAAAATATAAAACACTTGTTATAACCGACACCACACAAATCCTCAGAAATATCCGGTTATTCGGAACTAAGATAGCGGAATCGTTTTTAAAAGGTCAGTTTTGCTCATCCCTGTTGTGGAGTGTAGACGCTGAGGTAGATTTTCTCGCGTTTGTCAGACATTCTGGCGAAAATCCTCAAAATTACAGACCAGTATCCTTAACACCGGTTTGTTGCAGGATTCTCGAACATATTCTCAGTTCGAATATAATGAATTTCCTTGAGACAGAGAAGTTCTTGTCCATGCATCAGCACGGCTTTAGAAAGCATCGCTCCTGCGAAACGCAACTCGCCCTTTTTTCACACGATATCTTGCGAACCATGGATGAAGGGTATCAGACGGAGCCCATATTCCTTGACTTCCGGAAAGCGTTTGACTCGGTGTCCCACGGCAGACTCCTAACTAAGGTACGAGCATATGGGATTGGTTCCCAAGTATGTGAGTGGCTCGAAGACTTCTTAAGTAATAGAACCCACTCGACGGTGAGTGTTCATCGGAGGTGAGGGTATCATCTGGAGTGCCCCAGGGAAGTGTGGTAGGTCCGCTGTTGTTTTCTATCTACATAAATGATGTTTCGGATAGGGTGGATGGCAATGTGCGGCTGTTTGCTGATGATGCTGTGGTCTACGGGAAGGTGTCGCGTTGAGTGGCTGTAGGAGGATACGAGATGACTTGGACAGGATTTGTGATTGGTGTAAAGAATGGCAGCTATAAATATAGATAAATGAAAATTAATGCAGATGAATAAGAAAAATAATCCCGTAATGTTTGAATATTCCATAAGTAGTGTAGCGCTTGACACAGTCACGTCGATTAAATATTTGGGCGTAACACTGCAGAGCGATATGAAGTGGGACAAGCATGTAAGGGCAGTTATGGGGAAGGCGGATAGTCGTCTTCGGTTCATTGGTAGAATTTTGGGAAGATGTGGTTAATCTGTAAAGGAGACCGCTTATAAAACACTAATACGACCTATTCTTGAATACTGCTCAAGCGTTTGGGATCCGTATCAGGTCGGATTGAGGGAGGACATAGAAGCAATTCAGAGGCGGGCTGCTACATTTGTTACTGGTAGGTTTGATCATCACGCGGGTGTTACGGAAATGCTTCAGGAACTCGGGTGGGAGTCTGAAGGAAAGGAGGCGTTGTTTTAGTGAATCGCTACTGAGGAAATTTAGAGAACCAGCATTTGGGGCTGACTGCAGTACAATTTTACTGCCGCCAACTTATATTTCGCGGAAAGACCACAAAGATAAGAGAGCTTAGGGCTCGTACAGAGGCATATAGGCAGTCATTTTTCCCTCGTTCTGTTTGGGAGTGGGACAGGGAGAGAAGATGCTAGTTGTGGTACGAGGTACCCTCCGCCACGCACAGCGAGGGTTTGGCGGACCGGCGGCAGTTGCAGCGCGGCGAGGACGCCGCTCCAGCTCCAGAGGCGGGCCAGCCCGGCGGCGTGTTTTCGTTTGGAGAGCCCGGAGGCCGCCCTGGCCAGTGTAGCGCCGTTTACCTCCGCCATCGCTCTCCTGTCGCCCTCTGTTTGGGTGCGCAGCCGCCGCCGCCGCTGCCTGCACTCCGCCCAGCTCGCTTCTCCGTGGTTCTCGAAATCCTAGCCGCGCAGGCACCGTGGTCGACTCCGACCTAGCGAGATTTGAGAACGGTCTCCGGTTTGCTACGGAAAACTGTTGTGCGGTCGTCCTGAGACTGGTTTGATGCAGCTCTCCATGCTACTCTATCCTGTGCAAGCTGCTTCATATCCCAGTACCTACTACAACCTACATCCCTCTGAATTTGCGTAATGTATTCATCTCTTGGTCTCCCTCAACGATTTTTACCCTCCACGATGCCCTCCAATGCTAAATTTGTGATCCCTTGATGCCTCAAAACATGTCCTACCAACCGGTCCCTTCTTCTAGTCAAGTTGTGCCACAAACTTCTCTTCTCCCCAATCCTATTCAACACCTCCTCATTAGTTACGTGATCTACCCATCTAATCTTCAGCATTCTTCTGTAGCACCACAATTCGGAAGCTTCTATTCTCTTCTTGACCAAACTATTTATTGTCCATGTTTCACATCCATACTTGGCTACACTCTATACAAATACTTTCAGAAACGATTTCCTGACACTTAAATCAATACTCGATGTTAACAAAGTTCTCTTCTTCAGAAACGCTTTCCTTGCCATTGCCAGTCTACATTTTATATCCTCTTTACTTCGACCATCATCAGTTATTTTGCTCCCCAAAATGGCAAAACTGCTTTACTACTTTAAGTGTCTCATTTCCTATCCTAATTCCCTCAGCGTCACCCGACTTACTTCCACTACATTCCATTATCGTCGTTTTGCTTCTGTTGATCTTCATCTTATATCCTCCTTTCAAGACACTGTACATTCCGTTCAGCTGCTCTTCCAGGTCGTATGCTGTCTCTGACGGAATTACAATGTCATCGGCGAACCTTAACGTTTTTATTTCTTCTCCATGGATTTTAATACCTACTCCGAATTTTTCTTTTGTTTCCTTTACTGCTTGCTCAATATACCGATTGAATAACATCGGGGAGAGGCTACAACCCTGTCTCACTCCCTTCCCAACCACTGCTTTCCTTTCATTCCCCTCGACTCTTATAACTGCCATCTGGTTTCTGTACAAATTGTAAATAGCCTTTCGCTCCCTTTATTTTACCCCTGCCACCTTCAGAATTTGAAGGACAGTATTCCAATCAACATTGTCAAAAGCTTTCACTAAGTCTACAAATGCTGGAAACGTAGGTTTGCCTTTCCTTAATCTAGCTTCTAAGATAAGTCGTAAGGTCAGTATTGTCTCACGTGTTCCAACATTTCTAAGGAATCCAAGCTGATCTTCCTCGAGGTCAGCTTCTACCAGGTTTCCATTCGTCTGTAAAGAATTCGCGTTAGTATTTTGCATCCGTGACTTATTAAACTGATATTTCGGTAATTTTCACATCTGTCGACACCTGCTTTCTTTGCGATTGGAATTATTATATTCTTCTTGAAGTCTGAGGGTATTTCGCCTGTCTCATACATCTTGCTCGCCAGATGGTATAGTTTTGACAGTAAGGCCGTCAGTAGTTCTAATGGAATGTTGTCTACTCCCGGGGCTTTGTTGCGACTCAGGTCTTTCAGTGTTCTGTATCGTATCACCCATTTCATCTTTATCTTCAGCATCTTCCGTTTCCATAATATTGTCCTCAAGTACATCGCCCCTGTATAGAGCCTCTATATATTCCTTCCACCTTTCTGCTTCCCCTTCTGAGCTCTTGATATTCATGCAAGTGGTTCTCTTTTCTCCAAAGGTCTCTTTAATTTTCTTGTAGGCAGTATCTATCTTACCCCTAGTGAGATAAGCCTCTACATCCTTACATTTGTCCTCTAGCCATGCCTGTTTAGCCATTTCGTACTTTCTGTCGCTCTCATTTTTGAGACGTTTGTATTCCTTTTTGCCTGTTTCATTTATTGCATTTTTATATTTTCTCCTTTCATCAATTTAATTTAATATTTCTTCTGTCACCCAAGGATTTCTACTAGCCCTAGTCTTTGTACCTACTTGATCCTCTGCTGCCTTCACTACTTCATCCCTCAGAGCTATCCATTCTTCTTCTACAGTATTTCTTTTCCCCATTCCTGTCAATTGTTCCCTTATGCTCCTCCTGAAACTGTACCGAAAACAGCGTCGACAAATATACAGTTTACACTGACGAGCCAAATACACTGAAGCGCCAAAGAAACTGGTACAGGTACGCGTATTCAGAGGCAGAGATATGTAAACAGGCAGAATACGGTGCTGCAATCGGCAATGCCCATGTAAAAGAACAAGTGTCTGGTGCAGTTGTCAGATCGGTTATTGCCGCTACAATGGCAGGCTACCAAGACTTATGTGAGTCGGAACGTGGTATTATACTCGGTGCAGGAGCGACGGGACACAGCATCCCCGAGATAGCGCTGGAGTCGGCATTTTCCCGTACTAGCATTTCACGAGTGTACCGTGATATCAGGAATCCGGTAAAACATCAAATCTCCTACATGGCTACGGCCGGAAAGAGATCCTGCAAGAACGGGACCGACGACGACTAGAGAGAATCGGTCAACGTGAGAGAAGTGCAACCCTTCCGCAAATTGCTGCAGATTTCAATACAGGGTCATCAACAAGTGTCAGTGTGAGAACCATTCAACGAAATATCATCGATGTGGGCTTTCGGAGGCGAAGGACCACTCGTGTAAGCTTGATTACTGCACGACACGGAGCTTTACGCCTCGCCTGGGCCCGTCAACACAGACATTGGACTGCTGATCACTGGAAACATGTTGCCTGGTGGGACGAGTCTCGTTTGTAACTGTATCGACCGGATAGGCGTGTACGGGTATCAGCGGGTATGGGTGACAATATCATGAATCCAAGGACCCTGCTTATGAGCAGCGGAATGCTCAAGCTGGTGGAGCCTCCATAATGGTGTGGGGCGTGTGCAGCTGGAGTGATGTGGGACCCCTGATACGTCTAGGTACGACTCTTGACAGGAGACACGTACGTGGGTGTCCTGTCTGATCACCTGCATCCATTTGTGTCTGTTGTGCATTCGGACGGAGTTTGGCAATTCCAGCAGGACAATGCGTCACCCCACACGTCCAGAGTTGCTACAGGAACACTCTTCTGCGTTAAAACATTTCCGCTGGCCAACAAACTCCCCTGACATGACCATCATCGAGCATATTTTTGGTGCCTTACAACTTGCTGTTCTGAAGAGATCACCACCCACTCGTACTCTTACGGATTCATGGACAGCCCTGCAGGATTCACGGTGTCAGTTCCCTCTAGCACTACTTCAGACATTAGTCGAGTCCGTGCCGCGTCGTGTTGCGGCACTTTTGCGTTTTCGCGGGGCCCCTACACGATATCGGGCAGGTGCACCAGTTCCCCTGGCTCTTCAGTGTATATGACAGCGCGACAAGGGCCACGAGAGTTGCACAGTACAAGTAATACGGCGAAACGGCACACCTGTCTCGCAGCCAAGTGATTTCTTTTTATCGCCAACTTAAAAACTTTTTCGTACGCTTCAGAATTCCAACGCGCGTCTGAATGCCCAACGGCAACAGTACTACCGCACGGATGCAATAACGATTCACAACATAAATCATGATCACTGATTTTTCACTCACTGTTATTTTATGCGTGGTATACAAACACATTCGAGAAACGAAATATTTTTAAATGTAAACCAAATCTCTATTCCGCCGAATCTTCTGAAGGAACGACGTAATTATTCTACGATTACATTCATTATATGTTGTTGACACTGCGTGGGTATTTATACTCGTATGACAAGTACCATCTACGTATTTGTTCGTAGGAAACTGAAGACACGTTACAGAATGAATGAGTCAAAAAGGGATTGTATAACGACCAGGATTAAATTTTTAATTTTTTACTAATCCAGGTCGTTACAGAAACTTGTTTGGGTACCTTACCGATTTACTGGCTTTATTAACCCACCCACTCCTGCCAATTGCGCAACGGAAAAGGTACAAGCGAATAAAATGTGGCTGAGCTTCGGAATCGAACGCTGGTTCTCCTCTTCCGAGCCCGATGTCTTTGGTCGCACGGCGTTTGCCTGACGGGTATACAAGCGGGAGACGAAAAAGTTTATCTCTTCGCTTTATAGGGAAATATGCGTTTGCGGATCTGATGTATTAAGATGAAAAATGGTCAGTTTTCAACTATCTATAAATCCCGTGAGTTCTGATTCGAACCTTTTTTGGAACATGACTATCAACGACAGTCAAGTAATATATAACATGCATGTTTGACCATGAGCTGCTGTTATTTTAAACACAAATGTCAACCAGTATCAGTCGTGGACCATCTTCACGAATAAGGGTTAAAATGGCTTAAGCCACAAGATTACGTTCGTCATTACTTAAATACTGTGAAGGCCAACGGCCTTGCGCGGTAGTAACACCGGTTCTCGTCAGCTCGCCGAAGTTAAGCGCTGTCGGGCTGGGTTAGCACTTGGATGGGCGACCATCCCGGTTGGCTGTTGGCAAGCGGGGTGCACTCAGCCCTTGTGAGGCAAACTGAGGAGCTACTTGACTCAGAAGTAGCGGCTCCGGTCTCGGTAAAGTGACACACGGCCGGGAGAGCGGTGTGCTGACCTCATGCCCCTCCGTATCCGCATCCAGTGACGCGTGTGCGCTGAGGACGACACGGCGGCAGGTCGGTACCGTTGGGCCATCCAAGGCTTGAGCGGACGGCGTTTCTTAGTTTTAAAATATAGTATAGAGCTCATCACGAATATCAATATACGACACAGAACTTTTACAAGCGAACGTATTAATAGTAAGTGTGCACAGAACAATTGTGCCAAAGATGTACCGAATCAGTTGGCATTATCTGAGGATTCTGCGTTGTCAGCATTACTGGAATCCTGTGTAAGGTGTCAGGCAAATCCAACAGCTTCCATGAAAACCCTGACATGATAGCAAATCCGGCAATATGTCACATAGCTCCTAATAAATCCGGACATTAAATTAACCAAAGTAATACGATCAACGAGTGAGCAAATGGAATACCACAGGCTCACACAAGAACGCCTAAATGCATGTCATACCTTCCCACCGTGAAACAGATGCAGTTCCGAGGGGAGAAACGAGAACAGAAGCCGAGAGCAGAACCATGTTAAGCTAGAAGACCCTACGATAAGAGCGGGACAATGGGACACCCGCATCGCCGGCTGACCGCCAAGAGGTCCATCCCCCAGCCCAAGTTAAAAGATAGAGCCCTCCAGAAGAACAGAATAGATCTCACGATAACACTAAAAGGGCCACACCAGCCGCAAGTTTTAGCGTGAGACTATACGTGTCTATGTTATGTAGCAAACATTAAAAACATTGCCCCACCACGAAAAGTATAACATTTCTCATTGGATACACAGAATTTTTGTAGGCGGAGCTTAAGGTCAACATTGAGACGCTGACTGGTCAGTTGAAAACACAGCCAGATAGCTTTTTCTTAAACCAACTTCGTTAAACAGTAGTAAGGAGAAGTTAGGAGAGAGTTGCTTCCGAGACGGCGAGATGTGTGGATCTGCGCCGCCCGCCGCCCCCTGACGCTGACTAACCACCGACAAGGTAACGAACGCACGCGATGCTGCATAAGGCTTCACATAGAACTGCAGAAGTCTCATCTGTTACACTCTCTTTTTACATAATACTAGTGTCGATTGTCAATTAAACTTCGTGGTATTCACATTTGCTACTAGAGGTTAAAAATCTGAAATGCGATGATTTTTCTGTTATATAATTATTGAGAAGCCACATCAGTCACTCTAATTTACGACAAGTTAAATAAGTAATTGAAGATAATTGAGGGTCACTGTAGACCATTTTTGATAGTTTTCTGTTTTATCAAATTTAATTTAAACCTAGATTATAGATGTGATATGTCATAGGTCATCCTTCGATCCATTATAGAACTTGGAAACCCATTCAGGGAATATTCGTTCACATTTTTGTTGAACGCAGTTGGTTTTTATCATCCTGTATTAAAATATTTCCTTTTATCAATAGTGCAATTTATAAACAATGTTTTGTGAGTAGAATAAAATTTCCAATGGTAAACTTAACTGTTTTTTCGACGTTATTTTCCCAGCTAACTAAAAATAAGAAAGCCTTGAACCCCTTCCACTAAATTTAGTTAGTATTAAGATTCTTTTACAGGGAGTGCAGTGGAGCTGACGATGAAATCATTAAGTATTTGATTATATCATCGCTAGTCTCACTGAACTCTTCTGAACTCTGCATGTCATGTGTGGTCTGGCGTCTCCTTACCAGCAACAGGTCCCAGGTTCAAACAAGTCAATTCCCTAGTACTTCATACTGAACCCTTCTTGAAATGTGGGGAAAGGCACGAGGTAATGATGGGCTCTGCCAGAAACCCCCACTGGTACTAAACCTCCAGAAATGTCTCAGTGTAACTGTTGAGTCCGTAGATGGTGTAAGGGGTGTCCAGTGGTGCAGTGTAGCTGGCCACGCATCACCACCCGAGTTTTGCGGTGATTACGCCAGTCCGTCCTTCAACTGAGTTAGTGAGCCGCCACGTAGGAATTCTTGGAGACGCTCTCGTAGCTTTATGTCTGCTCACAGAGCCGCAGCAGTGCTGTTGGAGTTTGAAAGTGCGGCGCCAGTGTCTAAGTTTTCCGTAGTGAAGCGGGAAGCAGCTTTCTTGTCCTCCATTATGGTGCGTTTATTTCAGAAACCCCGTATAATGACCTTGTTCACACTGGTTATTTGCTAACTGTTAAGGGGGGTAGGACGTCAAACGGGCTGACTTGGAGCAGGAGAAGCACCATAGGACATTTTAATTTACACTCTCTATACTTTTACAAATAAATTCATAAAACTTTGTCAGCATGACCGGGAAGGATTCAGAATTGACACTCTTAACAGTGGAACTTCGAAAATAATAACGAAATAATTTTTTTTACATGTGAAGTTTCAACATTTTTTTCACTTATTAATGCCAGCATTTGTTGCTATAGGTACACTTTTCTTCATAAGTAAGAGAGATCCTTCGATGAATTTTGCACAGCATACAAACCATACTTAAAAGTGTATCAAACTCTAGAATTTTCCAAATCTATTAAAAACTGTGGTAAAAATTGAGGTAAATAAATATAAAATTTGTGTTTTTTCTACTCATGAAGTTTAAAACATAACAGCTCTTTCGTTACATAAATTATAGAGTTTCAAACACCTGTACGTATGGTATGAATACTGTGCAAAATTCATCGACGAATCTCTCTAACTTATGAAGAAAAGTGTACCTATAGCAACAAATGCAGCCATCAGTAAGTGAAAACATGATGAATTTTCAGACACAAAAAATTTATTTTGTTATGTTTTCGAACTTCCACTGCAATGCGTGTGAATCCTGAATCCTTCCTGGCCATGGTGACAAAGTTTTATGAAGTTATTTGTAAAAGTATAGACAGTGGAAATTAAAATGTCCTGTGGTGCCTCTCCTGCTCCAAGTTGGCCCATTTGACGCCCTACCCCCCTTAACGGTACAGGAGCACAGGCTGCAACTTGAGTGTACAGTCGGTATATTTCGGACAACATTGTACAACTTCGGCTGTGCCAAAGTCATTCATTTATTTATTAATATCAATATTTCTTGGCACTGTAAAGTTACCAAAAGATTACGACCTGCAAACTCTCCTAACGTCTGAGTGGCAAAGGGTAGCTTTTGCTAGCAAATATTTGTTAATAATAATTACTTGATTCAAAAGTAAACGTACTTTCTCTACGTACGTCTCTGCTGACGTCACGAGCGGCTTCTGCCCCGGCGCCTCAGGCGACTGGCTCTGAGAGCGGCAGGCGGTCAGCGGTCAGCGGTCAGCGGTCAGCGGTCAGCGGTCAGCGTGGGAACCAACCGCTCCCTCCTCGTGCTATGCCTACCGCGGCGCTGACACATTCACTTGACGAACGTGAAATAGCACGACTGGAAATATAGCAAAATGGGCTCTACCTCCAAAGGAGGGGTACCTTACAAGTAGTGCAGCGCCTGTCTTCCGGAACTTTTTTTTTTCTCCACTCTCAGCAGCATGTGATCAGTAATGACGAACAGCCGCGAAATTTGCTTCTCATAGCAAATGAGAATACTCGAGATACTAGAAGGTATCAGATAGATTATGTAATGAGAAGATAGAGATTTACGAACCAGGTTTTAAATTGTAAGACCTTTCCAGGGGCAGATGTGGACTCTGACCACAATCTATTGGTTATGAACTGTAGATTGAAACTGAAGAAACTGCAAAAAGGTGGCAATATAAGGACATGGGACCTGGATAAACTGACTAAACCAGAGGTTGTAGAGAGTTTCAGCGAGAGCATAAGGGAACAATTAATAAGAATAGGGGAAAGAAATACTGTAGAAGAAGGATGGGTAGCTCTGAGGGACGAAGTAGTGAAGGCAGCAGAGGATCAAGTAGGTAAAAAGACGAGGGCTAGTAGAAATCCTTGGGTAACAGAAGAAATATTGAATTTAATTGATGAAATGAGAAAATATAAAAATGCAGTAAATGAAGCAGGCAAAAAGGAAACAAGCTTCTCAAAAATGAGATCTACAGGAAGTGCAAAATGACTAAGCAGGGATGGCTAGAGGACAAATGTAAGGATGTAGAGGCTTATCTCACTAGGGGTAAGATAGCTACTGCCTACAGGAACATTAAAGAGACCTTTGGAGAGAAGAGAACCACTTGTATATATATCAAGAGCTCAGATGCAAACCCAGTTCTAAGCAAAGGAGGGAAAGCAGAAAGGCGGAAGGAGTATATAGACGGTCTACACAAGGGCGATTTAATTGAGAACAAAATTATGGAAATGGAAGAGGATGTAGATGACGATGAAATGGGAGATATGATACTCCGCGAAGAGTTTGACAGAGCACTGAAAGACCTGAGTCGTAACAAGGCCCCGGGAGTAGACAACATTCCATTAGAACTACTGACGACCTTGGGAGAGCCAGCCCTGACAAAACTCTACCATCTGGTGAGCAAGATGTATGAGACAGGCGAAATACCCTCAGACTTCAAGAAGAATATAATAATTCCAATCCCAAAGAAAGCAGATATTGACAGGCGTGAAAACTGCCGAACTATCAGTGTAATAAGTCACAGCTGCAAATACTAACGCGAATTCTTTACAAATGAATGGAAAAACTGGTAGAAGCCGACCTCGGGGAAGATCAGTTTTGATTCCGTAGAAATATTGGAACACGTGAGGCAATACTGATCTTACGACTTATCTTAGAAGAAAGATTAAGGAAAGGCAAACCTACGTTTCTAGCATTTGTAGACTTAGTGAAAGCTTTTGACAATGTTGACTGGAATACTCTCTTTCAAATTCTGAAGGTGGCAGGGGTAAAATAAAGGGAGCGAAAGGCTATTTAGAATTTCTACAGAACCCAGGTGGCAGTTACAACAGTTGAGGGGCATGAAAGGGAAGCAGTGGTTGAGAAGGGAGTGAGACAGGGTTGTAGCCTCTCCCTGATGTTATTTAATCTGTATATTGAGCAAGCAGTGAAGGAAACGAGCCGGCCAGGGTGGCCAAGCGGTTAAAGGCGCTACAGTCTGGAACCGCGCGACCGCTACGGTCGCAGGTTCGAATCCTGCCTCGGGCATGGATGTGTGTGATGTCCTTAGGTTAGTTAGGTTTGAGTAGTTCTAAGTTCTAGGGGACTGATGTCCTTAGAAGTTAAGTCCCATAGTGCTCAGAGCCATTTTTGAAGGAAACGAAAGAAAAATTCGGAGTAGGTATTAAAATCCATGGACAAGGAATAAAAATTTTGACGTTCGCTGATGACATTGTAATTCTGTCAGAGACAGCAAACGACTTGGAAGAGCAGTTGAACGGAATGGACAGTGTCTTGAAAGGAGGATATAAGACGAACATTAACAAAAGCAAAACGAGGATAATGGAATGTACTCTAATTAAATTGGGTGATGCTGAGGAAATTAGTTTAGGAAATGAACACTTAAAGTAGCAAAGCAGTTTTGCTATTTGGGGAGCAAAATAACTGATGATGGTCGAAGTAAAGAGGATATAAAATGTAGACTGGCAATGGCAAGGAAAGCGTTTCTGAAGAAGAGTAATTTGTTAACATCGAGTATAGATTTAAGAGTCAGGAAGTCATTTCTGAAAGTATTTATATGGCGTGTGGCCATGTACGCAAGTGAAACATGGACGATGAATAGTTTAGACAAGAAGAGAATAGAAGCTTTCGAAATGTGGTGGTACAGCAGAATGCTGAAGATTAGATGGGTAGATCACATAACAAAGAATTGGGGAGAAGAGGAGTTTGTGGCACAACTTGACTAGAGGAAGGTACCGGTTGGTAGGACATGTTTTGAGGCATCAAGGGATCACAAATTTAGCTATGGAAGGCACCGTGGAGGGTAAAAATCGTAGAGGGAGACCAAGAGATGAATACACTAAGCAGATTCAGAAGGATGTAGGTCGCAGTAGGTACTGGGAGATGAAGCAGCTTGCACAGGATAGAGTAGCATGGAGAGCTGCATCAAACCAGTCTCAGGATTGAAGACCACAGCAAAAACAGTCCACATTTGTGAGGCCGAAAATTACGAGTCGATTGCGTTCCAAGTATTTTAGATTTGCTTTTGCCAAAAAGCGGTGATGGGGGAGTGGTAGCAGGCTGAAACATCTTACACTCTTTTGTCCTTCATTTTAGATTGTAGGTCGCACACGAGAGACCTACCCCACATAAGCGAGGTCGCCCATACCTGGAGGCAAGGAAGGCGCATCGCCCCCGGCCCCCGCCCCCCGTCCCCTTCCGCCCCCACCCAGACTCTCAAGGAAAAGAGAAAATATAGTGTAGTCAGGCGTTTTTCTTTCAAGGAAACGATTTAAAATTCAGTATTACGCACGTTCTTGACACTTTTGGAACTGAAAATTTTTATGAATACTTACAAAAGTCCCCATTCGTTTTCCATAATATTATAAATACACTACTGGCCATTAAAATTGCTACACCAAGAAGAAACGCAGATGAGATAAATGGGTATTCATTTGACAAATATATTATCCTAGAACTGACACGTGATTACATTTTCACAAAATTTGGGTGTATAGATCCTGAGAAATCAGTACTCAGAACAATAACGGCCTTGAAACGCCTGGGCATTTAGTCAAACCAAAGCTTGGATGGGGTGTACAGGTACAGCTGCCCATGCAGCTTCAACACGATACCACAGTTGCTCGGCCACCATTGACCAGAGGTTTTGAATTGGTGATAGATCTGGAGAATGTGCTGGCCGGGGCAGCAGTCGAACATTTTCTGTATCCAGAAAGGCCCATACAGGACCTGCAACATGTCGTCGTGCATTATCCTGCTGAAATGCAGGTTTTCACAGGGACTGAATGAAGGGTAGAGCCACGGGTTGTCACACATCTGAAATGTAACGTCCACTGTTCAAAGTGCCGTCAATGCGAACAAGAGGTGACTAAGACGTGTAACCAATGGCACCCCATACCATGACGCCGGGTGTTACGCCAGTACGGCGATGACGAATACACGCTTCCAATGTGCGTTCACCGCGATGTCGCAGAACACGGATGCGACCATCACGATGCTGTAAACAGAACAAGGATTCGTCCGAAAAAATGACGTTTTTCCATTCGTGCAACCAGGTTCGTCTGTGGGTACACCGTCGCAGGCGCTCGTGTCTGTGATGCAGCGTCAAGGGTAACCGCAGCCACAGTCTCCAAGCTGATAGTCCATGCTGCTGCAAACGTCGTCGAACTGTTCGTGCAGATGGTTGATGTCTTGAAAACGTCCTCATCTGTTGACTCAGGGATCGAGACGTGGCTGCACGATCCGTTACAGCCGTGCGGATAAGATGCCTGTCATCTCGACTGTTAGTGATACGAGACCGTTGGGATCCAGCACGGCGTTCCGTATTACCCTCCTAGACCCACCGATTCCATATTCTGCTAACAGTTATTGGATCTCGACCAACGCGAGCAGCAAAGTCGCGATACGATAAACCGCCATCGCGATAGGCTACAATCCGACCTTTATCAAAGTCGGAAACGTGATGGTCGACATTTCTTCTCCTTACACGAGGCATCACAACAACGTTTCACCAGGCAACGCCGGTCAGCTGCTGTTTGTGTATGAGAAATCGGTTGGAAACTTTCCTCGTGTCAGCACGTTGTAGGTGTCGCCACCGGCGCCAACCTTGTGTGAATGCTCTGAAAAACTAATCATTTGCAGATCACAGCAGCTTCCTCCTGTCGGTTCAATTTCTGCGACTGTAGCACGTCATCTTCGTGGTGTAGCAATTTTAATGGCCAGTAGTGTACTTTGTATGCAACCCTACCCTCCGTAGCCTCGAGCTGACGCACCTGTGCATAAAGTGCGCCAATCAAAAATAAAATCATTTTGTGTGGTTCCGTTGTTGTTTCACAACTGCAAACCCACACCCATTCTGTGACTATTGGTTCAGGTAACACAGCGATAAATTGTGTTGTCATACGTCTAAATGAGCAACAGTAATGCAAAATTGAAAAGCAGCTAGGCGAGAAAAAAATGTACGATTCGTGCAAAAGAACGATTCCGATTACGAACTAGCAGCATAATGCCATATTCAGGCAGTTGTCTACGAGATAATTAGTGATAGAGTAAGCAGCTGGCTGGGATCTGATACTGCGGCGCTGCTGAATGCTTCGAGTGGGTCATCACTGCCTTTGTAACATCTGCCGTTGACGACAGAGTGTTGCTGTGAAAATTCATTTCATTATTGTTTAATAGAACATGGGTTAAGCTCATATTATGTAAGTTTATTTTCTCGTTGTTTAAATAAACTAAGATTAAACTGTGATATTTATCATATATATATCTTACTTTGATGAAATAAAGAAAGCTACCTATACATATACCCAAAGCACGCGCCGCGCGCTCGCTTGTGTTATGAAAAACGACGCGCCCACTCAATGGCTACCAACAGTGGTTCCAATGGCTCTGTGCACTATAGGACTTAAATTCTGAGCTCATCAGTCCTCTAGAACGTAGAACTACTTAAACCTAACTAACCGAAGGACAGCACACACATCCATGCCCGAGGCAGGATTCGAACCTGCGACCGCAGCGGTCGCGCGGCTCCAGACTGTAGCGCCTAGAACCGATCGGCCACTACGGCCGGCGCTAGCAACAGTGGTACGGACACTTGTCTGTACACGAGTCACATCCGTTGGCCGTTCCTGACGCTTCCATGTCGTCGTCCTCATTCCAGTACACTCCAATATCAGCTGCGAAATTGACGGTGGAGCTCCAGAAGCGATGTAGTGACTAGCCGTGCAGCTGACAAAAACAACTGCTGAAGAAACGTGTCCTGAAAAATTCCGACGCTGCCGTACTCTGTGAAACAGGAATAATAAAACAGCCCCTGTGCCAGCCTTACTTCAGTCCTCCTCCGTTCCTCGAACACTTTACGAGCGCAAAGCCTTTGCGAATTAAGGCAGGCGCGCGCCGCGAGATTGCACCCAGCCGATCCGCCGGCGCCTGCTCGGCGATGCATCACGCCCGCACCTTAACCGGCTCTCCTCAGAGACTTCCGCCCTCACCTTGTCGAAAAACGGCCGCCTTTGTCTCGCTTCTCTTTTCTCTGCTGAACCCGAATTTCGAACAAGGATTTCACTGACTCCTTGAGTAGACGTCCACAGCTCACTTTTCCTCTCGTATGCTATAAGGGAGACACGGATAACTGTGCGCAGTGGGTAATTGTACGCACTAATTACAACGAGAGGCCAGAGGCAGTGGGATCGAATTTTTGGAACCAAATATACTGTGTAGTAGGTTGAGACCCCAGGCAGCACATCCTGCAGCCGTCCGCAGCTCCTGGTCTGCTGGCTAGCGTTGCTCCTTCTGGATCGTGGGGTCCCCTGTTCGATTCCCGGCCAGGTTGCGGATTTTCTCTGCCCTGTGTTTTCCTCGCCATTTCATCATCATTCGTGAAAGTGGCTACACTGGACTGTGTACAGATTGGGACTTTGCACGGGCGCTGAGCACCCCCACAAGCTAATCACCGACGTGAAGCCATTCGCCCTCGTGGGCCCTCCTTTCCGAGTGAATGACGACAACATTTAGGAATTTGCGTGATACTTGAAAAAGGTAGTCTGGTTGCATGGTGTAATGGGGATAACAGCAACACATGCAAGAGGCTGTGGATTCGAATCTTATCACATGCAGTGAATTATTTTTATTTTTAAATATTTTTCAAAATAACTTTGATCATAATTTTTATTGTTAATTGGTTTAAATGTAAGCTTTTATTTCCGTTCTATTGTCACATTATTTTAATCACTGAATGGACGTCTTTCGTTTGCTTTATTTTTTCTTTATATGATTCTTTTTGTATATAGAATTTTTTTATTATGAATTTAATTACATTAATCTGTGATAAATATTTGAAAATTACGATCTATCAGTTAAGCCGACTTGTCTTAGAAGAAAGATTAAGGAAACGCAAACCTACGTTTCTAGCATTTGTAGACTTAGAGAAAGCTTTTGACAATGTTGACTGGAATACTCTCTTTCAAATTCTGAAGGTGGCAGGGGTAAAATGCCGGGAGCGAAAGGCTATTTACAATTTGTACAGAAACCAGATGGCAGTTTTAAGAGTGGAGGGACACGAAAGAGAAGCATTGGTTGGGAAGGGAGTGAGACGGGGTTGTAGCCTCTCCCTGATGCTATTCAATCTGTATATTGAGCAAGCAGTAAAGGAATCAAAAGAAAAATTTGGAGTAGGTATTAAAATCCATGGAGAAGAAATAAAAACTTTGAGGTTCGCCGATGACATTGTAATCCTGTCAGAGACAGCAAAGGAATTGGAAGAGCAGTTGAACGGAATGGACAGTGTCTTGAAAGGAGGGTATAAGATGAACATCAACAAAAGCAAAACGACTATAATGGAATGTGTGGTGTGACCGCCAGACACCACACTTGCTAGGTGGTCGCCTTTAAATCGGCCGCGGTCCATTAGTATACGTCGGACCCGCGTGTCGCCACTGTCAGTGATCGCAGACTGAGCGCCGCCACACGGCAGGTCTAGAGAGACTTACTAGCACTCGCCCCAGTTGTACAGCCGACGTTCATAGGAATGGTTCACTGACAAATACGCTCTCATTTGCAGAGACGATAGTTAGCATAGCCTTCAGCTACGTCATTTGCTACGACCTAGCAAGGCGCCATTACCAGTTATATTATGCTTATTATAAAACCTGTACCGTCAACATCGATGTACACCAATTATGGATTAAAGTTAAGTATTACATCATCTACGTACTTTATTTGCAATTCTCAAGACATTGTCCTGCTCCAGACCTCACGCCAGTCTGCGTGTAATTAAACGCGTGCATTTCGGCCTCCTCTAGCAACACGGTGTTGGCACTTCTGCCAATACTTCATATGGCGACGAAGATTTAACGGTCGTATTGCTCTGATTTAGATGTGTCATGGCTTCGCCACAATCTCCAGATGTACTGTCCGAATTTTATCGCTTGCAGAATCAGCAGACGCAGGCCTTATTGGATGCCCTTGGACAGCTCGTCCAGGGTCAACGTGCAATGCAAAACGATGCGGCAGCCGCCGCTTCACCGCTGCCGCAGCCACAAAACGCAGTTGCACCACCTTTTCGTCCTTTGATGCGGCACTGGAAAGCTGGACGGAGTGGACACGCCAATTTGGATTCCATCTCGCCGCCTACAGAATTCAAGGTAACGAACGGCAGCCTTTTTTGTTAGCATCCGTTGGGGTGCACACGTACCGTGTGATAGTGAAATTGTTTTCCCGACGCGACGTAGCAACTCTGTCCTACGAAGAAATTTTGTCTGCATTAGATGCATATTTCAAGGAATCAGTCAATGTAGTTGCCAAACGGTATACGTTCTTTCGTACCAAACGTACGGCCGGTCAAACTAATAGGGAGTGGGTTGCAACCTTGCAAGGCCTTACTAGGGATTGTGCTTTTGAGTGTGAATGTGGACTCCCTTATTCAGATACTATGGTGCGTGATGCAATTGCACAGAACGTTTCTGATGTTCGTGTAAGGGAACAGATTTTGAAGCTCGTCAATCCCTCCCTTCAACAAGTGCTGGACATATTGGATCGGCAGGACACACCTGACTTTGCTCAGGAATCATTTGAAACTTCGCCAGCTGTGTGTCACATTAACCGGCCCACTGGGCGAGCTGCACGGAACAGTAAACAGCCCTCGCGCCCGTCCGCGCAGCTGCCGCCAAGCTCTCCAAAACGTGTGCCGCGCAAGCAAGCAAATGCAGTGCTAAAGTCATGCCTGCAGTGTGCTACTAGACATTCACGTGAGAATTGCCCGTCACGCCAGGCTATTTGCTTTTTCTGTAATAGAAAAGGACATGTTCAGAGTGTTTGCCAGAAAAAGCTTAGATTGGACACTAACAACCATTCCAGGCCCTTTGCTTCGTGCCGGAATCGGAATCGAACCAATACTACTCGGGCTCATGACCCTTCACCCATGGAAATTCATGTAGTTAATTCCACTCCGTCCAGTGCCACTCTCTCTAGCAGTGACTGTGTTCGTCCCACAAAAAGTGTGCGTCGTCGTCGCCGGAAATCACGTCAATTAGCAAGTGATTCTGTACCAGTGTCTGTTCGCGTTGCACGAGACAGTCGCTCTTGTCGTCAGCAGGACAATAAACTTTTTGTAGACTTGGACATTCATTGCCACGTAATACCATTCCGGCTCGATACCGGAGCTGCAGTTTCATTGATCAATAAAGACACGTACCAACAGCTGGGCAAACCTCCGTTGCGTACCGCAAATGTTAAGCTAACTACATATTCAGGACAAGCTATCCCTGTGTTAGGACAGTGCAGCCTTCTTGCAACATACAAGGGACAAACAAAACTTGTGTCATTTTACGTCCTTCGTTCTTCTTCTGCAGTGAACTTGTTTGGTTTCGATTTATTTCAGTTGTTTAACTTGTCTATAGTCAATGAGGTCCTCTCAGTGAACCAGACTGTGCCTTCAGCCAGTGTTTCTCGTCTATGTGAAGAATTTGCAGACATTTTTGCTCCAGGCCTTGGTTGCGCTAAGAACTATAAAGCACATTTGGAACTGAAAGTAAACGCGCAACCGAAATTTTTCAGAGCGCGCAATGTTCCCCACGCATTGTGTGATGAGGTCGCAAGAACATTACACGATTTGGAATTGAATGTGTGCAGGCTTCTCTCTGGGCCTCACCCTTAGTAATTTTGCCAAAACCTTCCGGAAAATTGAGACTTTGTGTGGACTTCAAGGCGAACAGTGAATCCACAACTAGTGATTGCAACTTTTCCTTTACCCCGACTGGAAGATCTTTTTGCCAAAAAGTGCCCGGGTAAATATTTTTCGAAGTTGGACTTAGCAGATGCGTACCAGTGGACGAAGAAGCCCAGCGAGTTTTGGTGGTTAACACGCATCTTGGTTTGTATCGATTCAAAAGACTGCCATTCGGGTGTGCATCCGCCCCTGCATTGTTTCAGCAATATTTACAAACTATTTGTGCATCGGTCCCTACAGCCGCAAACTATCTGGACGATATTGTGATCTCCGGAAAGACGGAAGAAGAACATTTAGCCAATCTCAGAACATTATTTCAGGTCTTGCGACAAAACGGTCTTCGCTTGCAGAAGGACAAATGTGTATTTTTTGCTCGTGACTTACCCTATCTGGGACATGTAATCAACGCCCAAGGCATACATCCCAGTCCCGAGCACCACCGTGCCATACAGGACTTGCCTTCGCCGCAGAATTTGAAGCAGCTACAGAGTGTGCTGGGAAAAATCAATTACTACCACAAATATGTGCGCCGCGCCTCTTCCATTTCAGCTCCGCTTCATCGCTTACGCCGTAAAGGTGTTCCGTTCGTCTGGACGACGGAATGCGAACGCGCCTTTCGCCAGTTGAAATCGGCGTTGCTTTCCATTACTTGCCTTACGCCCTTCGATCCCCAGAAACCCCTTTTGTTGATGGTGGATGCATCGGATTTCGGGATCGGAGCTGTGCTTGCGCACAAAGATGGATTGCATGATCGCCCTATTGCCTTTGCGTCCAAACTGCTCTCGTCTGCGCAAAGACATTATTCACAGATAGAGAAAGAAGCTTTGGCTCTCGTGTTTGGTGTTACAAAGTTTCATGATTTCTTGTATGGTCGTCACTTTACCATCATCACCGACCACAAACCCTTGACGTCGCTTTTTCATCGGAACAAGTCTGTACCTCCACGTACAGCGCAGAAATTCATTCGCTGGTCTATTTTCCTCTCGCAGTACCGCTACGATATCTTGTATCGGTTCACTGCTAAGCACGGAAACGCCGATGCGTTGTCCCGTTTGCCTGTTGCTGAAGATAGAGCATTCGATTCTTCCGAACTTGCTTGCATGTTCATTGATTCGGAAACCGATGAAGTGGTCGAATCGTTTCCGATTGATTTTCGTCGTGTAGCTACAGCCACAGCTGCTGACCCTGTCCTTGCTACCGTTTTGCGTTTTGTTGCTACGCAATGGCCCTTGTCAAAGTCACGGATGGAGGATCCGTTGGTTCGCCGATTTTTTGCTCACAAGGAGAGACTTTTTGTTCGACGTGGTGTTTTGCTGTTGCGTTCTGATAATGATCAGTCCAGGGTCGTGGTACTCTTCGCCCGTCGGGTGCGCCGCCCCGATGGAGGTCGACTCTTCGGCCCTTCCTATCTCTCTACGGGCGCATACACCTCATGCTGGCGTGCACCCTGGACTAGGTTTTCAGGCGTTTCCTAGCCCCCCTCGGACCGAATGGCCTGGTGCGGGTGGCACAGCCTCGCCTGTTGTTAGGCTCCCCACTTCGTCGCATACGTCAACATGGGGTCCTCCCCATGGCGGGCGGAAGCCTTATAACACAACCGTACGCCGATTTGCGGGGGAGGAATGTGGTGTCACCGCCAGACACCTCACTTGCTAGGTGGTAGCCTTTAAATCGGCCGCGGTCCATTAGTATACGTCGGACCCGCGTGTCGCCACTGTCAGTGATCGCAGACCGAGCGCCGCCACACGGCAGGTCTAGAGAGACTTACTAGCACTCGCCCCAGTTGTACAGCCGATGTTCATAGGAATAGTTCACTGACAAATACGCTCTCATTTGCCGAGACCATAGTTAGCATAGCCTTCAGCTACGTCATTTGCTACGACCTAGCAAGGCGCCATTACCAGTTATATTAAGCTTATTATAGAACCTGTAAATTATGCATTAAAGTTAAGTATTACATCATCTACGTACTTTATTTGCAATTCTCAAGACCTTGTCCTGTTCCAGACCTCACGCCAGTCTGCGTGTAATTAAACGCGTGCATTTCGGCCTCCTCCAGCAACACGTTGTTGGCACTTCTGCCAATACTTCAGAATGTAGTCGAATTAAGTCGGGTGATGCTGAGAGAATTAGATTAGGAAATGAGACACTTAAAGTAGTAAAGGAATTTTGCTACTTGGGGAGAAAAATAAGTGATTATGGTCGAAGTAGAGAGGATATAAAATGTAGACCGGCAATGGCAAGGAAAGCGTTTCTGAAGAAGAGAAATTTGTTAACATCGAGTATTGTCTTAAGTGTCAGGAAGCGCGAAAGTATTTGTATGGACTATAGCCATGTATGGAAGTGAAACATGGGCGATAAACAGTTTAGAGAAGAAGAGAATAGAAGCTTTCGAAATGTGGTGCTACAGAAGACGGCTGAAGATTAGATGGGTAGATCACATAACTAATGAGGAGGTTTTGAATAGAATTGGGGAGAAGAGGAGTTTGTGGCACAACTTGACTAGGATAAGGGATCGGTTAGTAGGACATGTTTGAGGCATCAAGGGATCACCAATTTGGTAATGGTGGGCAGCGTGGAAGGTAAAAATCGTAGAGGGAGACCAAGAGATGAATACACTAAGCAGATTCAGAAGGATGTAGGTTGCAGTAGGTACTGGGAGATGAAGAAGCATGCACAGGATAGAGTAGCATGGAGAACTGCATCAAACCAATGTCTGGACTGAAGACCACAACAACAACAGCTAAGTCGGCCGGAGTGGCCGAGCGGTTCTTGGCGCTACATTCTGGAACCGCGCGACCGCTACGGTCGCAGGTTCGAATCCTACCTCGGGCATGGATGTATGTGATGTCCTTAGGTTAGTTAGGTTTAAGTAGTTCTATGTTCTAGGGGACTGATGACCTCAGAAGTTAAGTCCCATAGTGCTCAGAGCCATTTGAACCATTTATCAGTTAAGAAACACAAGACCTAACAATCTGTTTATATCGACGGTGCAGTGTAAAAAAGGAATTTCTCGTTAGTAGATGCGCAATTCTTTTGCATGGTAATAGTCAAGCAAACATTTAAAACATAGGCTAAATACCTAGTGCACTATGAACTAAATAAGTCAGATGAAGACTGAAATGAGAGAAGGGTTCATAAGTATAGCGAAGTTCAAACAACACGAGAAACAGATTTAATGAACGCAATAATGTGGTCGAAAAAAAATAGGGTGATCAAACACAAGAAATCAAATCGAAATTAATAAATAAAATTAACTAAAACACATCAACAAAGATTTGAAGTGGAGAAAGAATGACAGGAAGAAAAAGGAGAGCAGATGAAGAAGTTGATAGTAGCGATGTGACAAATGAATAGAATTAAATAATTGTATTTAAACCAATTAACTGAATAAAAGAGATTAAAATCATTTACGTTAAGATTTTAAAATAGAAAAAGTCATGCACCAGACGAGATTCGAGCCCACACTCTCCCGCATCTGAAACTACTATCTCATCTTTTTTATTTTTTAAAAAAGATCTTATTTTGTTAGTTACTGTTCGTTAGATTTTTTTCGGGGTGGACGTCCCGTGACACGTCTTAAAGCTCCTCGCTGATCCATTCACTCAATCCTTCTTATTACAGAGGGCAGCCAACACTACTCTGACGGAACACGCCGAGCTACTGCGCCGACGGAAAGCCGCCACCGTTTCTTTATCTCATTTTTGTTCGTCGCACTTCTTTGGGGCGGACGTCACACGAGACGCGGTCAAGTTCGTCGTTGATACATTCACCGCTACACCACTGAACTCGTCTCATTGATGTAAGTTCGTTAACACTTGAGTGTCACACATAATTTCTAATACTTTTTTCGTCAATTCCTCGCAAATGAGGACCCACGAGGGTGAACGGCTGCAGTGCATCATACCTGGGGTGTTAAGCTAGATGACTGTATGGATGGCTTTAAAAACCCGATCCCACCGCTGGGGACATCTCCTTGTAAGAGTTATTCGCTGGTACCTCTGGGGTTTCAGAATAAGGTTGTGCCAAAATTATGAGACGGAACTGAAAAACTAGACACATGTCAGTGACTGGAGCACCTCGCCAAGTCTTTATGTGCCACCACAGGAGGTCAACATGGCGACCGTACGTGACGTGGCGGACATCACCACGTGTGCGTGTTTCACCCAGTCCTGCTGCTGTCCAGAAACGTGAGTACCTCCCCCTAAGAACGTTTCATATCACAATTTTGGCAGTTGGTTCAAATGGCTCTGAGCACTATGGGACTCAACTTCTTTGGTCATGAGTCCCCTAGAACTTAGAAGTAATTAAACCTAACCAACCTAAGGACATCACACACATCCATGCCCGAGGCAGGATTCGAACCGGCGACCGTAGCGGTCGCGCGGTTCCAGACTGTAGCGCGTATAACCGCTCGACCACTCCGGCCGGCATTTTGGCAGTATTTAGTTTTCATTGCAGTAAAGTGGTGCAGCACATGGGAGATGCTACCATGGCAAAGGACGTCCTTTATCTCTGATTAGATGTTGAGCTGTTTGTAGTTGTAAAGTTGACCATTCTGGAAGAACGTTGCATATAAGTGAAAATGGCGGATATACGTGATGTAAGATATATTCCGAAGGATATCGTATCCTCAAATAAAAGCACACAAAGGAAATCAGATCCATCAGACTGGAAGCAGAATGTAAAGAAAAATTGGGAGGATTGTGAAACCTCATATTTCTGCAGTTGGTAAAGGTACAGCTGAAAAGAAATAAACCAAATGTGGTATGTACAAGAAATTTGTATATCAGTACAACGTAAAAACTTTACGCTAGAATAATTTCTTTGATTTTGGCGTTGCTTTGGGCGAAACAACAACGGGACAATGATACAACTACCTTGTTTTGACGATATATTTTACAACAGTAGAGTAAAAGTTTATTGTTTCGGGACATAGCTTTCTGCTCTGGAATTTCAGTTTTACTTTAATCGGGGAAACAGAAGAGTTCTGGATGTCGCGATTACCTAGGGAGTGGAATGGAATATCTGAATCTCGTTTAAATACGGCCAGTATGAAGTGCGACTAGAATTTGAAGATTACTAGTTACATGGTTGAGTATCAAAGCAGATGATCCAAATTCAGTGTATCTGTGTCTTAGTCATAAAATCATTCAGCCTTGCACACGTCATTCTCTGCGAAAAACAAAACAGGAAATCGACCTCAAGTTACGTTTCCTTTCTTATACAAAGAGCTTCTTCCTGTGTCGGCAGAGAAGATGAGAGCGTTTCTGGCTGTAAGTAAATATCTTGATGTGCAATAGAGGGAATTTTATGTCAACTTACCACCACAGCGAACAGTTCACCTTATTTTCCTCTGCTCAATATTTTCTATGTTATTCTTTCTTGTCCTACGTATAACTAGGTTTTTCTTTAGTTCAGAGGTTAATTAAATAAATACACTGTATTATTTCAGTGTGGGAGATAATCAATATATATTATAAAAGTAAATGAACCAAATGCGTGCCGCTAGAACTCAGAAAAGGGTCCCGAAACGATCAAGGGAGTTATATGGCGTGGCAGCTCTGTATACCCCACCCATGACGAAGGTTCAGTTTTTACCTGAAGGGAGTGCTTTTAAAGACTTATGGGCTGGAAACTTTCGCCCTCTTGAAATTTCTATAACATTTCGGAACATTCCAGAGTATTCGAAAACATTCCAGAACATGTTATGGAATTCGCCACTGGTGAAGCTGCCCATTAGTAGGGGCGCACAAAGCGAGATACGTCGCGGGTTCGAGTGTCAGTTTTCAATCAGTGACAAAGGGAGGAATTGAAAAAGTAGTGCACTGAGTGAATAAAAAAATAGTGCCGTGGGGAGGCTTGCGTGCCTCATCGATACAGATAGCCGTACCGTAGGTGCAACTACAACGGAGGGGTATCTGTTGAGAGGCCAGACAAACGTGTGGTTCCTGAAGAGGAGCAGTAGTTGCAGGGGCAACAGTCTGGATGATTGACTGGTCTGGCCTTGTAACACTAACCAAAACGGCCCTGCTCTTGTGGTACTGCGAACGGCTGAAAGCAAGGGGAAACTACAGCCGTAATTTTTCCCGAGAGCATGCAGCTTTACTGTATGGTTAAATGATGATGGCGTCGTCTTGGGTAAAAAAATATTCCGGAGGTAAAATAGTCCCCCATTCGGATCTCCGGGCAGGGACTACTCAAGAGGACGTCGTTATCAAGAGAAAGAAAACTGGCGTTCTGCGGATCGGAGTGTGGAATGTCAGACCCCTTAATCGGGCAGGTAGGTGAGAAAATTTAAAAACGGAAATGGATAGGTTAAAGTTAGATATAGTGCGAATTAGTGAAGTTCGGTGGCAAGAGCGACAAGACTTCTGGTCAGGTAAATACAGGGTTATAAATACAAAATCAAATCGGGGTAATTTAGGAGTAAGTTTAATAATGAATAGGAAAATAGGAGCGCCAGTCAGCTACTACTAACAGCATAGTGAACGCATTATTGTTGCCAACATAGCCCATGCCTACCACAGTATTACAAGTTTATATGCCGACTAGCTCCGCAGATGACGAAGAGATGGAGGTATGATGAGATCAAAGAAATTATTCCGATACCGAAGGGAGAGGAAAATTTAATACTCATGGGGGACTGGAATTCGAGAGTAGGAAAAGGAAGACAAGGAAAAGTTTTTGGTGAATATGGAAAGGGGATAACGAATGAAGCAGGAAGCCGCCTGGTAGAATTTTGCACAGAGCATAACTTGATCATAGTTAACACTTGGTTTAAGAACCATGGAAGAAGGTTGTATAGATGGAAGAAGCCTGGAGATACTGGCAGGTTTCAGATTATATAATGATAAGACAGAGATTTAGGAACCAGGTTTTAAATTGTAAGACATTTCCAGGGGTAGATGTGGACTCTGACCACAATCTATTGGTTACGAACTGTAGATTGAAACTGAAGAAACTGCAAAAAGGTGGGAATTTAAGGAGATGGGACCTGGATAAACTGACTAAACCAGAGGTTGTAGAGAGTTTCAGGGAGAGCATAAGGGAACAATTGACAGGAATGGGGAAAGAAATACAGTAGAAGAAGAATGGGTAGCTCTGAGGGATGAAGTAGTGAAGGCAGCAGAGGATCAAGTAGATAAAAAGACGAGGGCTAGAAGAAATCCTTGGGTAACAGAAGAACTATTGAATTTAATTGATGAAAGGAGAAAATATAAAAATGCGGTGAATGAAGCAGGCAAAAAGGAATACAAACGTCTCAAAAATGAGATCGACAGGAAGTACAAAATGGCTAAGCAGGCATGGCTAGAGGACAAATGTAAGGATGTAGAGGCTTATCTCACTAGGGGTAAGATAGATACTGCCTACAAGAAAATTAAAGAGACCTTTGGAGAAAAGAGAACCACTTGTATGAACATCAAGAGCTCAGATGGAAACCCAGTTCTAAGCAAAGAAGGGAAAGCAGAAAGGTGGAAAGAGTATATAGAAGACGTAGATGAATATGAAATGGGAGATATGATACTGCGTGAAGAGTTCGACAGAGCACTGAAACACCTGAGTCGAAACAAGGCCCCGGGAGTAGACAACATTCCATTAGAACTACTGACGGCCTTGGGAGAGCCAGCCACGACAAAACTGTACCGTCTGGTGAGCAAGATGTATGAGACAGACGAAACACCCTCACACTTCAAGAGGAATATAATAATTACAATCTCAAAGTAAGCAAGTGTTCACAGGTGTGAAAATTACCGAACTATGAGCTTCATAAGTCATGGCTGCAAAACACGTACACGAATACTTTACAGACTAATGGAAAAACTGGTAGAAGCCGACCTCGGGGAAGATCAGTTCGGATTCCGTAGAATTGTTGGAACACGTGAGGCAATACTGACCCTACGACTTACCTTAGAAGATAGGTTAAGGAAAGGCAAGTTTAAGTTTCTAGCCCTTGTAGATTTAGAGTAAGTTTTGACAATGTTGACTCGAATTCATTCTTTCAAATTCTGAAGGTGGCAGGGGTCACATACAGGGAGCGAAAGGGTATTTACAATTTGTACAGAAATCAGTTGACAGTTATGAGTCGAGGGGCATGAAAGGGAAGCGGCGGTTGGGAAGGGAGTGAGACAGGGTTGTAGCCTATCGCCGATGTTGTTCAATCTGTATATTGAGCAACCAGTAAAGGAAACAAAAGAAAAATTCGGAGTAGGAATTAAAATCCATGGAGAAGAAATAATAACTTTGAGGTTTGCCGATGACATTGTAATTCTGTCAGGGATAGCAAGAGCAGTAGAACGGACTGGACTGTGTCTCGAAAGGAGGATGTAAGATGAACATCAACAAAAGCAAAACGAGGATAATGGGATGTAGTCGAATTAGATCAGCTGATGCTGAGGGAATTAGATTAGGAAATGAGACAAAATAGTAGATGAGTTCTGTTATTTGGGGAGCAAAATAACTCATAATCGTCGAAGTGGAAAGTATACAAAGTGTAGACTGGCTATGGCAAGGAAAGCGTCTCTGAAGAAGAGAAATTTGTTAACATCGAGTATAGATTTAAGTGTCAGGAAGTTTTTCTAAACGTATTTGTATGGAGTGTAGCCATGTATGGAAGTGAAACATGGACGATAAACAATTTAGACAAGAAGAGAATAGAAGCTTTCGAAATGTGGTGCTACAGAAGAATGCTGAAGATTAGATGGGTAGATCATATAACTATTAGGAGGTATTGAATAGAATTGGGGAGAAGAGGAGTTTGTGGCACAACTTGACAAGAAGAAGGGGCCGGTTGGTAGGACATGTTTTGAGGCATCAAGGGATCACCAATTTAGTGCTGGAGGGCAGCGTGGAGGGTAAAAATCGTAGAGGGAGACCAAGAGATGAATACACCAAGCAGATTCAGAAGGATATACGTTGGAGTAGTTACTTGGAAATGAAGAAGTTTGCACAGGATAGAGTAGCATGGAGAGCTGCATCAAACCAGCCTCTGGACTGAAGACCACAACAACAGTAAGTGAGAGTAGTCAAAGTGGTACAGTGACTGAATATCAATCGAAAATCAAGTGTGAAGAGTGTGTAAAGTGCACTTAGTGTATTTGTTAACAAAAAGTTGATTTGGTTTATGTTTTCGACAACGCCCAAACGTAAATGAGGAGGAGATATTGACAGTTGTGAATCAAAACGGCGAAAACAAAAAGAATAGCGAAAAAATGAAACAGACGAAGATCGCGAAGCACGTTTAGGTTGCAAACGAACGATAAAGACAGGAACCAAGAATCGCGGCACAATCTTATAACAAAAGACTGCGAAATCAAGCTAGCCATGAAAGGAGGAAGTTTTACCTTACATGAGCGGGGAAACTCCAGAATTACTTCTCCAAAATATATAAGAGAACAACGATTGCTTTCATATGACTATTTTTGGCGTCAGCCGACCGGATAGGCCAAGCGGTTCTAGGCGCTTCAGTCTAGAACCGTGTGACTGCTACGGTCGCAGGTTCGAATCCTGCCTCGAGCATGGATGTGTGTGATGCCCTTAGGTTAGTTAGGTTTAAGTAGTTCTATGTTCTAGGGGACTGAAGACATTTGTCCTTGGATGGAAAAAACGTAATCGATTTCATCTCGACTCTGTTGACTCAGGGATCGAGACGTGGCTGCACGATCCGTTACAGCCATGCGGATAAGATGCCTGTCATCTCGATTGCTAGTGATACGAGGCCGTTGGGATCCAGCACGGCGTTCCGTATTACCCTCCTGAACCCACCGATTCCATATTCTGCTAGCAGTCATTGGATCTCGACCAACGCGAGCAGCAGTATCGCGATACGATAAACCGCAATCGTGATGGCTACAATCCGACCTCTATCAAAGTCGAAAACCTGATGGTAGCATTTCTCCTCCTTACACGAGGCAGCACAACAACGTTTCAGCAGGCTACGCCGGTCAACTGCTGTTTGTGTATGAGAAATCCGTTGGAAACTGTCCTCATGTCAGCACGTTGTAGGTGTCGCCACCGGCGCCAACCTTGTGTGAATGCTATGAAAAGCAAATCATTTGCATATCACAGCATCTTCTTCGTGTCGGTTAAATTTCGCGTCTGCAGCACGTCATCTTCGTGGTGTAGCAATTTTAACGGCCAGTAGTGTAATTTATGCAAAAAGCATGATCCAAAAGTCATAGAAGACTCCAGTCTATTTACATGTGAATAATGTTTATAAAATCAATTTATGACGTAGCATAGGAAGTAATCGAACCAAACATTATTCATGCTCTCCAAGATACATCGATTCTTTTGACACTGTTTTGTCTTTTGTCTACCACCGTCTTGCTATACAAGCAATCGTCTGGAGAGATGTTGAGGTATCGATGTAGTGTTCTACCCTGTCCGTGTCTTCTGAGCTCAGGAAAGCGCTGGATCTTGCTTACTGTTCCACGGAATACTTGCGCTCACCTGTGTTATAAAAAGACGCGCGACGCGACGTAGCGCGTAAATAACTCATCTGTTATCTGGAGGTGAGTTTACGCAGCGCATATTTTACGTCCGCGTGTGGCCGCAGCGGCGCCGGCGCCGGCTGTGCTGTGATGTCGCTGCAGTGGACCAGCAGCACGGGGCGCAGAGTTGCGGGGTGCACGGGAACACGGCAGGGGGCAGGCAGCAGCAGAGAGCGTCCAGAGTGACAGCCCTGGCCAGGCAAGTTGCCGGAGGCGGGTCCGAGCTGAAGTGCGGCAACTGCTGCAGTCTCATCCGAAATGTTGTGCTGCAGTTCTTGAAGACCGTGAGGGTCGTCGCGACACACTGTGGACTTGAGGGCTCCCCGCACACAGTAATCGCACACTGGGAGAGCACGTGACCTGGGTGAGCGAGCAGCTAGGGTCGCCACCAGACTCACCCCTGATGACATCCCACCTCTCCTACTGAATCATCATCATCATCATTTAAGACTGATTATGCCTTTCAGCGTTCAGTCTGCAGCATAGGTCCCCTTACAAAATTCCTCCATGATCCCCTATTCAGTGCTAACATTGGTGCCTCTTCTGATGTTAAACCTATTACTTCAAAATCATTCTTAACCGAATCCAGGTACCTTCTCCTTGGTCTACCCCGACTCCTCCTACCCTCTACTGCTGAACCCACGAGTCTCTTGGTAACCTTGCTTCTCCCATGTGTGTAACATGACCCCACCATCGAAGCCTGTTCGCCTTGACTGCTACATCTACAGAGTTCATTCCAAGTTTTTCTTTGATTTCCTCATTGTGGACACCCTCGTGCCATTGTTCCCATCTACTAGTACCTGCAATCATCCTAGCTACTTTCATATCCGTAACCTCAACCTTACTGATAAGGTAACCTGAATCCATCCAGCTTTCGCTCCCATACAGCAAAGTTGGTCGAAAGATTGAACGGTGCACAGGTAACTTAGTCTCGGTACTGACTTCCTTCTTGCAGAAAAGAGTAGATCGTAGCTGAGCGCTCACTGCATTAGCTTTGCTACACCTATAGTCTGGGAGACGAGTCTTCGGTATTGACAGCTCGGTAGCGTCTTTCCGTTGCCTAGCGACCGCAGGCAGGCAGCCAATGGCGGCCTGACTCTGAGCGGGCAGCAGGGGCCACGGTGCCGCTCTGAAGCCCGGTCGCGCGCGCTCATCAAACTCACCAGCGTCTTGTCTCGCGTGCAGGCGGTGCGGTCGTTCGTCGTTTGTCTGAAGTTGAATTCGCACTTTATTTCGTTTTTGTTGTTTTTAGTGCTCCTTTGTTTATGTTTCGTTGTAAACAATGTCAAGTGCGGCGGGTAGTACCAGCCCAACACAAGAAGTGAAACGGAGGAAGAAAAGTGTGCTACACACGCAGGCCCGTGAATTCGTGTGCTCTGTGAGGGATTACTTTGAGAAAGAAAAGGACAAAGGTGGGCCCTTAATTCCTGTTGTTCAGGTTGTGAAGAGAACTGCAGCAGCATTGAAAATAAGTAAGAACACTGTTGTAAAGATAGGGAAAGAACAGTATAGTGTAGATGGTGACGAGAGTGGCACAACAAAGCTGCACACACCAGGAAAGAAGCGACCGAGAAATAAGCAGGTGACAGCTTTGGACGATTTTCAGAAAGACGCTATTCGTCGTCATATATACAGCTATTATAAGAGAAGGGAACATCCCACTCTATCTAAATTACTGGTGTCGCTTCAGAAAGACGATCTTTTTAAAGGGAGCAAATTTTCATTGCGTACAGTGTTGAATGACATAGGCTTCAGCTATTCGCTGTTTAACGGACGCAAAATATTAATGGAAAGGACAGATGTAGTTGCATGGCGGTGCAGATTTCTGCGCAGGATCGTGGGTGTGGAATTCGAAAGTATAGTGTGGTTAGATGAAACTTGGGTCAATGCCAGCCATTCTTTACGTCGAGGCTGGAATGATGGAACGCCCGAGGGGACAATGGCAGTGCCTGTTGGCAAAGGAGGGCGTATTATTGTCTTACATGCAGGAACATCGAAAGGTTTTGTGCCAAACTGCTTGAAAATGTTTCGGTCAAAAAAGACGGGAGATTACCATGAAGAAATGAACAGTGTAGTATTTCAAGAATGGTTCGAGACATCGCTTATGACGAATCTGACAAGTCCATCAGTGATTGTTATGGACAGTGCGCCTTATCATTCCGTTGTTCACGATAAGGCACCAACCTTGGCAACAAAAAAAGACGATATCATTCAGTGGTTGAAACGGCGAAAAGTAGATTTCAGAGAAGATTTAAGGAAGGCGGAACTGCTCGAAATTGTGGCACAAAAGAAACCCCAATTTCCAACATATATAATTGACGAGATTGCTAAAAGGCACGGGCATGAAATCGTTCGGCTTCCTCCATACCACTGTCACTTCAATGCAATTGAAGGAGTGTGGGCGCAGATAAAAAACTACATTGCTGCAAACAATAAAAAATTCACGATGTCTGAAGCGGAAACTCTCCTTCCAGCAGCTATCAATAAAGTGACAAGCGAGACGTGGGCTAAAATTGTAAACAGCACTGCAAGTGCCATCAGAGAGGCGGCCAAAACCGAAGGGGTTGTGGAAGAATGCATCGAAAATTTAATTATACATCTGGGAGAGAGCAGTGATAGTTCGAGTAGTGCTGAGGAAGACAGTGTCAAATCAGATTCTGACAGTGATGTGAGTGGTGTTTTTCCATTACAGTAACTACAACGTATTCAGGAATGTAAGGAGGGAGTTTGCTATCGATCTACAACCAGATCATCATATTGTGAGTACTTTCTTCAGATTATAACTCTTAATACACTGACCAATTATTCTGTAGCTTGTAGTAGAACAAATTAATAATGCTAATACTTAACAATGGAAACCAAAACTGCTAATGTTCAACAACTTGCGAAAATAGTTTTCATTTCAGTTGTGAAGTTTAACAAATAACTTTATTATGTTTCAGCATCTTAGATACTTGTACTAAATAGCTGTTATCAGTTTTCGAGTTAATATATTTCAAGCATCAACTTTAAATAAATTCACGCGTACCAATACGACTTGTATTTTGTCTCGCTTTTATTTCTGCTGCTAGAGAATGCGTGTAGCAGACACGGCGCCGCATGCTGTGAGCCACGTTCGGCAACAGCGCCGTCTGCCCGCCGGAACTGTCACTACCAATCACTCGTCTCACGGAGTATAGCTTCCAGTTCTTTCACTATGTTGCCATCCTGCGAGAATATGCATCCAAAGTACTTGAAACCGTCCACCTGTTCTAACTTTGTTCCTCCTATTTGGCACTCAATCCGCTTATATCTCTTTCCCACTGACATTACTTTCGTTTTGGAGATGCTAATCTTCATACCGTAGTCCTTACATTTCTGATCTATCTCTGAAATATTACTTTGCAAACTTTCAATCGAATCTGCCATCACAACTAAGTCATCCGCGTATGCGAGACTGGTTATTTTGTGTTCACATATCTTAATCTTACACAGCCAGTCAATCGTTTTCAACACTACTGAAATTAGGAAAATAATAAATTCACTCAAAAGCTCACGTGGAAGTCATGGAATTTCCAAAAGAGTACTAAAAGCTTGTTCCCAACAAATAAGTATGGTTCTGAGCCACATAAGTAGTAGCTCACTGAAACTGGGCACTTTTCCAGACGCACTGAAATACGCTATTGTTAAACCACTGCGTGAAAAAGGGGATAGCTCTGATGCTAACAACTACTTCCCAATCCCAATTCTGACAGCTCGATCCAAAATTCTTGAAAAAGTAATGTATTCAAGAGTAGCATCACATATTTGTAAAAATGAAGTACTAACAAAATGTCAATTTGGTTTTCAGAAAGGCTTTTCAACAGAAAATGCTATATATGCTTCCACTGATCAAATATTAAATGCAGTGAATAATCGAACATCACTCATTGGGGTATTTGATTGTGTAAATCATTAAACAGTTCTAGATACGCTTAAGTATTGTGGAATGAGTAGCATAGTCCATAATAGTTTTTTAGTTCATATTTAATAGGAATAATGCAGAAGGTTGAAATTAACAGCACAGATAGCCTGCAAAAATCAGCAGAGTCCTCTACCTGGGGAGGTATCAAGATTGGTGTCCCACAGGGTTCAGTCTTGGGTCCCTTATTGTTCTTAGTATATATTAATGACTTCCCACTCTATACTGATGAAGATACAAAGCTAGTTCTTTTTGCTGATGATACATGTATAGCAATCACAGCCAACAAAGAAGAATCAGCTAAGGAAATTGTGAACGTCTTTCAGAAAACTGTTAGGTGATTCTCTAAATTTTGAGAAAACGCGGTTTATATAATTCTGTACAGTAAGACAGACAGAAGTCTGTTGCTAAGGCAGAATACAAAATTTCTGGGTTGTGCATTGATGAGAAATTGAACTGGAAGAAACACATCGATGATCTGATGAAAGGGTTAGGTTCAGGTACTTATGCTATGAGGGTTATTGCAAATTTTGGCGATAAACATATCAGTAAATTAGCCTACCATGCCTATTTTCATTCACTGCTTTCACATGGCATCATATTTTGGGATAATTCATCATTAAGAGAAAACGTATTCATTGCACAAAAGCGTGTAACCAGAATAATAGCTGGAGCCCACCCAAGATCACCTTGCAGACATTTATTTAAAGAACTCGGGATATTGACAGTACTTTCGCAATACATACATTCACTTATGAAATTTGGTGTTAACAACCCATCCCCGCTCAAAAATAACAGCGAAGTGCATAGGTACAACACTAGAAGAAACGATGATCTGCACTATTCTGGATTAAAACTTACTTTGTCACAGAAAGGAGTGAATTATGCTACCACAAAAATCTTTGGTCAAAAATTTGGAGATTTGCGGTAAGGCTCTGTGGAACCAAACAGCTGAGGTCATCGGTCCCTAGGCTGACACGCTAATTAAACTAACGGAAACTAAGTTACACTAAGGACAAGACACACAGCCACGCCCGAGAGAAGGCTCGAACCTCCGACAGGGGGAGCCGGCCGAACCGTGGCGAGGCGCCTGAGACCACGCGGCTACACTGCGCGCCAATATTTGGTCGTTTGCCAGATGGCACTTAAAGTCTGACAGATGGCCAACCAACATTTAAGAGCAAATTAAAAGAATTTCTGAATGACAACTCCTTCTACTCAGTAGATGAATTTGAAGTAGTAAGTATAAGAAAAAAATTAATTATTTTGTGTAAAGAAAACTTATCGTAAAGGTTCCTCATCATTAGGAAATGTCGTATTCATGATCTATGGAACAAGTATTAATGTATGTATGTACGTATGTACAACTCCGTCAGGCGTGAAATGGTTCAAATGGTTCTGAGCACTATGGGACTTAACTTCTGAGTCGTCTAGAACTAAGAACTACTTAAACCTAACTAACCTAAGGACATCACACACATCCATGCTCGAGGCAGGATTCGAACCTGCGACCGTAGCGGTCGCCCGGTTTCGAGACTGTAGCGCCTAGAACCGCTCGGCCACCGCGGCCGGCCCAGGCGTGAAGACTGTGTAAATGTGCTCCAAGGTTCGGCAGGCTGTATGGGCGGTCTCTCCGTCCTGTTGGAAAAAACTGTAGGCCTCTTTCTCCCCCATTAATGCTGTTAGAAACGGTTACAAAGTGTAACGCTACCGAGCCAGCATCTGATGAAAGAAGGTGTGGCGTGCAGAGGCTGCGCACCGAACCCCAACCTTCTGATCCTGCAACGGTGTTTCGTGGAGCAGCCCAGAACCTGTGATTCTGTGAGCTGACAGAACTACTCGGGTTGAATCAGGCTTCATAGGACATAAAAGAACAGATCCACGTCCGAGCCATTCGTCGTTATCTCAGTAAGCAGCCACTCACAAAACTGGGGGCGCTGAGAAGGATCTGCTAGGTTTAACGCGCGAACAGCACACACTCGGTAGGGGTGCACATGCAGCTCCAGGTGGAACAGCCGTCGGCACTATCGGCGTGGTATGCCGGTCTCTTGCGACAGGCGTCGGCTTGATTTGGTAGGACTCTGAAGCGTTTTATGGTGAACTGCGGAAACATTTTCTGGTGTGAGGGCACGTTTCGAAATGTTTTTTGACTTGTTCACTATAGGTCCCGCCTGACGCCATTTTCGGCGCCCTTTGCTAACACTGGGACACCATTAACCTCCTCATCAAACTGCTGACCACGACCTTGTCGCCACGTACCTTTCGACAAAGAACACCCGCTGCCCCGTCGCCCCCTCTACAGTGCTCCACCCACACTGACACAGCCCAGCCCGTGTACGCGTCACGGGTGTGGTTATACGGAGGACACACCCACGTGCAGTCGCGACCACCCACCCGGGCCACTTTCACTTGCGCCGCCCTGTATTTCGGAGTCGCCCGCAACATTGCTGATGCATCAGGTTGTTGCTGGTAGTTGCTGACTTATGCCTGATGTGTCGCGGGTGTTGTCCATCAACTGTGCAGAGTATTTCCTACGTTCGGGCCACATCTGACCTCGTCACTAAATGCTTCCATCTCGGCTCACAGCCGGTACGTAATAGAAAAAAGGATATAAAATCATACAAACTGTGTTCCTTCCAGACTGTTTTGGCCGCTGAACACGATTCCGATGTCGGGGCACAGAACTGAAAATGGCGGATCCAATTCGTCACATGAAAAATTATAAATTTCGCAGATTCGACTAAAACTTCGGGTACAAAGTGTTGTGAGATCGCAGAAATACATCTACATCTACATACATACTCCGAAATCCACCATACGGTGCGTGGCGGAGGGCACCTCGTACCACAACTAGCATCTTCTCTCCCTGTTCCACTCCCAAACAGAACGAGGGAAAAATGACTGCCTATATGCCTCTGTACGAGCCCTAATCTCTCTTATCTTATCTTTGTGGTCTTTCCACGAAATGTAAGTTGGCGGCAGTAAAATTGTACTGCAGTCAGCCTCAAATGCTGGATCTCTAAATTTCCTCAGTAGCGATTCACGAAAAGAAATCCTCCTTTTCTCTAGAGACTCCCACCCAGGTTCCTGAAGCATGGTCAAACCTACCAGTAACAAATCTAGCATCTACATCTACATTTATACTCCGCAAACCACCCAACGGTGTGTGGCGGAGGGCACTTTACGTGCCACTGTCATTGCCTCCCTTTCCTGTTCCAGTCGCGTACGGTTCGCGGGAAGAACGACTGTCTGAAAGCCTCCGTGCGCGCTCTAATCTCTCTAATTTTACATTCGTGATCTCCTCGGGAGGTATAAGTAGGGGGAAGCAATATATTCGATACCTCATCCAGAAACGCACCCTGTCGAAACCTGGCGAGCAATCTACACCGCGATGCAGAGCGCCTCTCTTGCAGAGTCTGCCACTTGAGTTTATTAAACATCTCCGTAACGCTATCACGGTTACCAAATAACCCTGTGACGAAACGCGCCGCTCTTCTTTGGATCTTCTCTATCTCCTCCGTCAAACCGATCTGGTACGGATCCCACACTGATGAGCAATACTCAAGTACTCTGAATTACTTCTATGTCCTCCCTCAATCCGACCTGATAGGGATCCCAAACGCTCGAACAGTACTCAAGAATAGGTCGTCACTCAACGACGACACCTTCCCGTACACCACAGCATCATCAGCAAACAGCCGCACATTGCTATCCACCCTATCCAAAAGATCATTTATGTAGACAGAAAACAACAGCGGACCTACCACAATTCCCTGGGGCACTACAGATGATACCCTCACCTCCGATGAACACTCACCATCGAGGACGTACTGGGTTCCATTACTTAAGAAGTCACATTAAATGCGTTCAGTCTTGGACAACATTCAGAGTATGGCATTCGCCCATGAGAAATTTTTGGCTTCAAATGAACGTTAGTCTCATATCCTTGAATATATTGATCATTCGTCCAGGGACATTTTCTATTCAAAGACCGAAACGAACGCCTTGTTCCTTCCAGAGATTCCCGTTTGAGTTCACGGACCATTCCCGTAATACTCGCCCGTTCATCGAACTTACCGACAACAAGTGAATTACTTCGACGTCTTCTTTTAATCCGATCCAGTGGGCTTCCCACACACTAGAGCAGTATTCAAGAACGGGTCCAACTACTGTCCTGTCCTTCTGCAAAGTGCATCCTTCATTGGACCAAACGAATGTAAGTCGGGAGGTGCGGGATCCAGGCTGTAGGCTGGATGAGGAAGAACTGTCCAGCGAGGTTCTGTCAGCTGCTCTCGGGTGCAGGACTAGGATGACGCGCGGCTCTGGTAGGGCTACTGCCGACGAATGCTGGACATTTGCCACAGTTGCTCCTTCGCCAGGTAGCGATCCTTCAGGTAAGGGACGCCCTTCCTCGTACTACTTCTGTCCGCTTTCAAACCGCCGTCTCCACATCTTGCTCGATACAACCAGTACGCAAGGGACCTTCTTCTTCGACATCTTGGCCAAATACAGAGCTTCTTTTCCGAAATCTAAAAATTTATAACTTTTGGGAAACGAAAGCAATACCGACGATTATGTCAGTATGTAATTAGTTCTGCCAAGAATAATTGTAGATCCCTCTGTCTGTACGGTAGCTTCCTTTTACCTTTACTGATTGCGATAGAAACACTCCATCGCCATGAGAGCAACAAGAAAGGAACGATGTAAAGAGAATGCGAATGCACGCTAATCATTTCTTTTTGAACACCATGCCTACTTTAATTACTACAACTGCAAGCCCAAAAGACAATAGGGAAAGAAGAAATGGGTATGTGAATTTTTGAAAAGAAGAACGACATACTCTATCTTAACTTACTCTCTAAAATTCGATATCCCTTGCGGCGAAACATTAGTTAATAAAGTGTAGCGGGACAGTGTTCAAAACAGGACTGAAAGTAGGTTCATAAACAGAGATAAGAACATTTATGATTGACATGTCATCTGAAGTCGACGCACAATTTTAAAATGTTAGAAATAAGGAAATGAAGTGATACAAAATGCTATGCTTGTAACGTATGTTGTTTTTCCACATTGTTTAGCTCTGGTATTTACAGGATCACAGAGAAAGCATCCTAGGTTTTCGAGGAAAAAGCCGTTATTGTAATGATGTGCACTACAACAGAAACAAGAAGCACAACTTAAGCAAAAATAATGTAATGTGTGTTCCAGCTCACAAGCGACATTGAAGCAGATAGTTCCCGTGACTTAGTATGGGCAGAGGTTGGTTATATTCGACAACTGGAATAAATTAATAACTGGCTCCATTTACCGACCCCCGGTCTCAGATGAAACAGTTGCTGAACAGTTCAAAGAAAACTCGAGTCTCATCGCAAATAGGTACGCTACTCATACAATTATAGTTGGCAGTTACTTCAATCTACCTTCCGTATGTTGACAAAAATACATTTTCTAACCCTATTGTAGATAGAAAACAACTCCTGTAATTGTTCTAAATGCTTTTTTAAAAAATTATTTTGAACAATTACTTCACGAGGCCATTCAAATTGTAAATGGTTACGAAACCACACTTCACCTCGTAGCGAAGCTCAATTCCGTAACAAAGAAATTCACCAAAACTAAACGAACGCGAAATATATCTATTTATAAAAGCAACTAAAAATTCGGCTGACGTCTTTCTAAGGGCCGTTCTCCAATCCTTCCTAACTATGTAAGTGAAGACCATATGTGGCTTAAGTTTAAAGAAATAGTATCAACAGCACTCGAGAGATTCATATCACATAAATTAATAACAAAGACGGAACTGATCCCCCATGGTACACTAAACACGTCAGAAAGCTGCTGCAGGAGCACCGAAAAAGGCACGTATAATTTGGATGAGCGCAAAATCTGCAAGTTTGGCGAAGTTTTACTGAGGCTCGAAATTTGATGCGGATTTCAATGCGAGATGCATTTAATAGTTTCCACAACGAAACTCTGTCTAGAAATGTGGCGGAGAATCCATAGCGATTGTGGTCCTATGTTAAGTGAACCAGCGGAAAGGCTCGGTAAGTACCTTTACTGCGGGTTGGGCGGCGGGTGAGGAGGGGGAGGAGGAGGGGGAGGAGGGGGAGACAAGGGAGCCAACCCCTCGGAGCAGGGAAAACCGTGGCCAGTGTCCGCACGCCGGTGCCGGCAGACACCACGGCGCCACAAACGCGTCTCCTCTGGCGTGAGGCAGTCGACTGGGGACTGCAGTGGCACTCTGTACAGGCTGTGTGCGGGTGATGGACGTTTGTTGAGACAAAGAAATGGTTCAAATGGCTCTGAGCACTATGGGACTTAACGTCTGAGGTCATCAGTCCCCTAGAACTTAGAACTACTTAAACCTAACCAACCTAAGGACATCACAAACATCCATGCCCGAGGCAGGATTCGAACCTGCGACCGTAGCGGTAGCGCGGTTCCAGACTGTAGCACCTAGAACCGCTCGGGCAGGCTGTTGAGACACTTGTCCCACTGTGACACAAGGCGGTGAATGGATGCCCTCCACCTTTGCTGTCTTTAATAAGATCTTTTCACGACAATATGCGTGGCTCTGTAATCTTCGATGGCAGTACATGTAAACCATTCAGTATGAACTGTGGCGTAAGACAAGGCTGTGTGTTGGCACCTACACTTTTTGGAATTTTTCTCTCGGGTCTGCTCCAAGTGGCTTTGAGAATTGCAATGTTGGAGTACATCTGCATACTAGGAAATATGGGAGGCTTTCCGTTGTCAGTCTTCTGAAGAGTAATACAAAGCGCTACGAGATAGTCGCTCGTGAACTCCTGTATGCTGATGATGCTGCAATTGTTGCGAACTCCGCAGAAGAGCTGCAAGAGCTCGTATCAAGGTTTAGTCACGCATGCCACCTATTCTCGACGAGTGTAAACAGCAGTAAGACCGTAATTATGGTTGAGGGTGCTAACACAAAGCCAAATATCACACTAGATGGCACTACTCTGCAAGTCGTAGATAGCTTCTGCTATCTTGGATCTACTATAGAGTCAACCATGTCTGTTGACAAGGAAATTGATGCTCGCATTGGGAAGAGCTGCGGCAACTTTTGGCAAACTCTCTACACGTGTTTGGAAAAACAACAAACTCTCTTTGACCACCAAAATTCTTGTATATCAAACTTGCGCCCTCAGCATCCTTTTGTATGCATCGGAAACGTGAACTACCTGTGCCAAACAAGAGCGTCGCCTGAATGCTTTCCACGTGCGGTGCCTGAGATCCATCCTCGGAGTAACGTGGAAGGACCGAGTGACCAACGAATCAGTGCTATCTAAAACTAACTGCAACAGTATTTCAGCTATCTTGAAGCGGAGACGACTCCGCTGGCTGGGACACGTCCATCGTATGGATCCTGACAGATTACCATGTGAGGTGATGCTCGGAGAGATCTCTATAGCCAAAAGACCTGTAGGACGTCCTGTATTGAAGTTCAAGGACTCCTGTAAACGGGATACGGAGAGCTTTGGAATCGACACAAACAGATGGGAGGCACGGGCTAGCACAAGACCAGAGTGGCGTGATGATATATCATCTGGAATGTCGAAGCATGAAGAAGGCTTGTCAGACAGATTAAGGCAGAAAAAGCTTCGCAATGCTACCACTGCTCCTGCCTCAGCAGCCAGATACACTCGTGACAACTGCGGCAAGAGATGCCGTGCTGCCATTGGCTTGACAAGTCATATGAAAAAATGCAACCCATAAACACACAGACATTGTAACAATCATCTACCAAGATGTCGTGGCCAATATATATATAAATGAAGTAAAATGTTCGGTTTATTGCTCTATGAATATCATTTCTTCTATTGGAATAACAAACATAATACGTTTAATTGTTTACCTGTTATTTCTCAAAGCAAATACAAAACTATTCTGTTTGTCGCAAAACTTACGAAAGACACTGTATGCTTCTCCCCAAGGCTTCACGGTGTGTGGAGAGCCACCAGTTACAACTCGTGCACACATTTGGTGTTTCTGCAGGGTGAAGCAGCCAGGGCCGGTGTAAGGTGTCAGGCAAATCCAACACCTTCCATGAAAACCCTGACATGGTAGCAAATCCGTCAATACGTCACATAGCTCTGGATAAATCCTGACATTAAATTAACCAAAGTAATACGACCAATGAGTGAGCAAATGGAATACCACAGACTAAGACAAGAACGCCTAAATGCATGTCATACCTTCCCACCGTGAAACAGATGTAGTTCCGAGGGGAGAAACGAGAACAGAAGCCGAGAGCAGAACCGTGTTAAGCTAGAAGACCCTACGATAAGAGCGGGACAATGGGACACCCGCATCGCCGGCTGACCGCCAAGAGGTCCATCCCCCAGCCCAAGTTAAAAGATAGAGCCCTCCAGAAGAACAGTATAGATCTTACGATAACACTAAAAGGGCCACACCAGGCGCAAGTTTTAGCGTGAGACTATACGTGTCTCTGTTATGTAGCAAACATTAAAAACATTGCCCCCACCACGAAAAATATAACGTTACTCATTGGATAGACAGAATTTTTGTAGGCGGAGCTTAATGTTAACATTGAGACGCTGATTGGTCAGTTGAGAACACAGCCAGATACCCTTTTCTTAAACCAACTTCGGTAAACAGTAGTAAGGAGAAGTTCGAGAGAGTTGCTTCCGAGACGGCGAGATGTGTGGAGCTGCGCCGCCCGCCGCCCCCTGACGCTGACTTAACACCGACAAGGTAACGAACGCACGTGATGCCACATAACAGCGCATCAGGCTTCACTCAGAACTGCAGAAGTCTCATCTGTTACATGCCTTTTTTTACATAATACTAGTGTCGATCGTCAATTAAACCTCATGGTATTCACATTTGCAACTTGAAGTTAGAATCTGAAAAGCGATGATTTTTCTGTTATATAATTATTGAGAAGCCACATCAGCCACTGTAATTTATGACAAGTTAAATAAGTAATTAAAGATAATTGAGGGTCACTGTAGACCATTCTTGATAGTTTTCTCTTATATGAAACTTGATTTAAACCTAGATTATAGATGTGATACGGCATAGGTCATCATTCGATCCATTATAGAACTTGGAAACCCATTCAGAGACTATTCGTTCACATTTTTGTTGAACGCAGTTGGTTTTTATCATCCTTTTGTCAATAGTGCAATTTATAAACAATGTTTTGTGAGTAGAATAAAAATTCCAATGGTAAACTTAACTGATTTTTCGACGTTATTTTACCAGCTAAATAAAAATAGGAAAGCCTTGAACCCCTTCCACTAAATTTAGTTAGTATTGAGATTCTTTTACAGGGAGTGCAGTGGAGCTGACGATGAAATCATTAAGTATTTGATTATATCATCGCTAGTCTCACTGAACTCTTCTGAACTGTACATGTCGTGTGTGGTCTGGCGTCTCCTTACGAGCAACAGGTCCCAGGTTCAAACTAGTCAATTCCCTAAGAAACACGCTCAGAGCGTCGTTGCGCGAAAGTGGTAGGGAGACACGACTTGGAACGAACAGACACCACGCAGAATGTTAGACAGGTGGGCCGCACAGGCTGTTACGCGCGTGCTACTGCCATTCCTGCGACAGTAGCGTGATTCGCTTTTTCAGCAGGATAATGCACGTCCACACACAGGAGCTAACGCGAAGCCTGCCCTGCAACTGCCCTGGCCGGCAAGGCGGCCAGACCTCTGGCCAGCTGAACACGCCTGGCACGCCTCCCGGCAGCCCTACGCTCGCCTGGGCTGCACAGTGAGTTATTACGCTGTGCACCGGCGCGGCTGTTCGTCCACTCTGCACGCTCCGCTATCGTATGCTCCTACAACGGTCCACTACCTGTCACCTCACTATCCAGCAAAGTAGCTTGTCCCTCGAGAAGTTGCATTCTTATTTTCCGGCTGTGCAATTTCGGAACTTTGGCTACAAGAAATGAGTTTCGCAACTCAATTCTCTGTGCCACTTTGAGCCAGATCGCTGGTCGATCATCAGCGATCGGCTTGTTATCTTTGGCGCGTCCCCAGGCATGAGCAGCTTTGGGTTTCCGGCTGTGGCGCGCGGGACGATGAGAGGAGTCGGTTTGGGGCGGCCGGTGAGACTGGCGGAGTCGTGGCTCGGGCGTAAGCACACGTGTGATGTCTGTTACGCTGGGGCTCTTTGCTAGTCCTGAAACTCCTGCGGCGGTTACTGGTTGCCTGGAAGGCATCTCACGTAAACTGTGCCGAGCCTCGCAGTGAGAGGGGAGTCGGGAGTTGGTGTGGGCCTAGGTGTTTGTACAAACTGAGGTGCCCGTGTGAGAAGCACGGCGTGGGCCCGTCGGTCGCTTCGTCCTTCTGGCAGCCACCGCAAGATTATGTTCGGCCAGAATGTCTGCAGTTTGTGGTGAGCGTAGTGTGGACGAGTTCTCGTAGGATGTGCTCCCGGCCTGACTCTTAGCCTGTGTTACTTGTGGGTGCCGACCCCTTGCCTGCTACTGCTTCCGGGCGTCCTGTAAGATTTCACAGCAAAACTGTGTTCTTGGGGCATTCTGTGTTTCTGGCTCAGCCTCCGCCTAGAAAGGGATTGGACATCTTTTGGAATTCCTTAACGCTATAATTTAAACATATAAAAAACATTGTTCTTTCAGAATAAGCCCCTGTTTCTTTGTTCAGGAGTGGCGTAATGTTAATGAGTATTTGTTACTCTTCAAATGAAGTGTATTTAATGTCTTGCTGTTTTCTGGGGCACACAGCTGTGTTATTGAACTCATTTTGAAGTGTTCTGTCGGGTGAATGACTGCTCCCCACTTGAGTGTATTCTTTTGAGTAGTATTGTAAGGTTTTTTGGATATTTGTCAGTGGGGTTCAAACGTCCCCTTAGAAAAATTATAAATGACTGTGCTTAAACTGACACACAATATTTTACGCTCTCATTTGCCGAGACGACAGTTTAGCATAGCCTTCAGCTACGTCATTTGCTACGACCTAGCAAGGCGCCATATTCAGTTACTATTAATGTATTCTGAACAGATAATATTGTGAATCATGTACCGTCAAGAGCGACGTTCATCATTAATGGATTAAAGTTAAGTATCAAACTAAATACGTCCGCTTTCTGAATTCTAATTCCTTGTCATGTTCCAGACCTCACGTCAGTATAGTTCTTCCCTCCTCACGCCAGCCTGCGCGAGCTAAAACGCGTGCATTTCGGCCCCCTTTAGTAACACGGTGTTGGCTCTTCTGCCAACACAACATATACCTTCCATGAATGACTTACAAAAATCTTCGTTACTCAAACTACTGCACTACAGCGAGCGCCACTACTGCCAGCTAAATAAAAGATTCTAACTACTGAAGGCACTAATTACTGATAGGCGTAGTTAGCAAATGAAAGATTTTCATAGAGAACAAACAATGTATTTACCTTAATACTGTTCAAAAGTCATAATACAGGGTGTTACAAAAAGGTACGGCCAAACTTTCAGGAAACATTCCTCACAAACAAAGAAAGAAAATATGTTATGTGGACATGTATCCGGAAACGCTTACTTTCCATGTTAGAGCTCATTTTATTACTTCTCTTCAAATCACATTAATCATGGAATGGAAACACACAGCAACAGAACGTACCTGCGTGACTTCAAACACTTTGTTACAGGAAATGTTCGAAATGTCCTCCGTTAGAGAGGATACATGCATCCACTCTCCGTCGCACGGAATCCCTGATGCGCTGATGCAGCCCTGGAGAATGGCGTATTGTATCACAGCCGTCCACAATGCGAACACGAAGAGTCTCTACATTTGGTACCGGGGTTGCGTAGACAAGAGCTTTCAAATGCCCCCATAAATGAAAGTCAAGAGGGTTGAGGTCAGGAGAGCGTGGAGGCCACGGAATTGGTCCGCCTCTACCAATCCATCGGTCACCGAATCTGTTGTTGAGAAGCGTACGAACACTTCGACTGAAATGTGCAGGAGCTCCATGGTGCATGAACCACATGTTGTGTCGTACTGGTAAACGCACATGTTCTAGCAGCACAGGTAGAGTATCCCGTATGAAATGGTGATAACGTGCTCCATTGAGCGTAGGTGGAAGAACGTGGGGCCCAGTCGAGACATCACGAATAATGCCTGCGCAAACGTTCACAGAAAATTTGTGTTGATGACGTGATTGCACAATTGCGTGCGGATTCTCGTCAGCCCACACGTGTTGACTGTGAAAATTTACAATTTGATCACGTTGGAATGAAGCCTCATCCGTATAGGGAACATTTGCACCGAAATGAGGATTGACACATTGTTGGATGAACCATTCGCAGAAGTGTACCCGTGGAGGCCAATCAGCTGCTGATAGTGCCTGCACACGCTGTACACGGTACGGAAACAACTGGTTCTCCCGTAGCACTCTCCATACAGTGACGTGGTCAACGTTACCTTGTGCAGCAGCGACTTCTCTGACGCTGACATTAGGGTTATCGTCAACTGCACGAAGAATTGCCTCGTCCATTGCAGGTGTCCTCGTCGTTCTAGGTCTTCCCCAGTCGCGAGTCATAGGCTGGAATGTTCTGAAGTGTTGGCAGAAGAGCCAACACCGTGTTGCTAGAGGAGGCCGAAATGCACGCGTTTAATTACACGCAGACTGGCGTGAGGTCTGGAGCAGGACAAGGTCTTGAGAATTGCAAATAAAGTACGTAGATGATGTAATACTTAACTTTAATGCATAATTGTAGAACATCGCTCTTGATGATACATGCTTCACAATAATAAATATCAATTGAATACGGCGCCTTGCTAGGTCGTAGCAATTGACGTAGCTTAAGGCTATGCTAACTATCGTCTCGGCAAATGAGAGCGTAATTTGTCAGTGAACCACTGCTATGAACGTCGGTTGTACAACTGGGGCGAGTGCTAGTAAGTCTCTCTAGACCTGCCGTGTGGCGGCGCTCGGTCTGCGATCACTGACAGTGGCGACACGCGGGTCCGACGTATACTAATGGACCGCGACCGATTTAAAGGCTACCACCTAGCAAGTGTGGTGTCTGGCGGTGACACCACATGTTCCGTGCTCCTTAAGACGCCGATCAATTGCTTCGAACGTCTTCCTGTCGGGACACCTTCGTTCTGGAAATCTGTCTCGATACAAACGTACCGCCCCACGGCTGTTGTCCCGTGCTAATCCGTACATCAAATGGGCATCTGCTAACTCCGCATTTGTAAACGTTGCACTGACTGCAAAACCACGTTCGTGATGAACACTAACCTGTTGATGCTACGTACTGATGTGCTTGATGCTAGTACTGTAGAGCAATGAGTCGCATGTCAACACAAGCACCGAAGTCAACATTACCTTCCTTCAATTGGGCCAACTGGTGGTGAATCGACGAAGTACAGTACATACTGACGAAAGTAAAATGAGCTCTAACATGGAAATTAAGCGTTTCCGGACACATGTCCACATAACATATTTTTCTTTGTGTGTGAGGAATGTTTCCTGAAAGTTTGGCCGTACCTTTTTGTAACACCCTGAATAAATATCAGTTTATGGCATCCAGTCTTACAAATTTACTGTCTCTGATGGACACACGTCCAGATCATCCGCTCTCAAAACTCCGCCATCTCTCTCCCCACATCCACCACTGCTGGCGGCTCACCTCCAACTGCGCAGCGCTACGCGCTGTTCACATCCAACTGCCCAACACTACAATGGCGACTATTCCAAAAATGCAAACCAGCCACAGACTGCACACAGCAGAGTCAGTGATTTTCATACAGAGCGCTACGTGACATTACCAACATAAGAACCTAAACAGCCTACTTACAGGGTGTATTGATTCAATTTTGTTTTTCTGTTTCTTTTGAATTACGGAGAATTGTTTAGTTTATCTGGTTATTGGCTTAACTCGCGCTTCACGCACTAAATAAGCTGATATTGAATTTGTTTTCTTTTATTCCTGTTTAATGTCAGACAGATTCAAATGTAACTTCATTTATGTTATTTGAAATAAATGTGTTGGATTGCCCTTAACGAATTATGTGCAATGGGGGTAAGGGATCCAGTCCTTCATTAGAGCGTAACAGTGGCGTATGGTTCGGGTGCTGAGCCTCGTGCTCGGACCACAATTAACTGGGACACTTGCAGCTGTGCCGCTCTCTTCTTTCTTTCACTGTACAGCTGTCCCTTGTCGAATGGTGTTTGCTGTGCAGTCAGACGCGCTTACGTCACGAGGTGGACACACACACACACACACACACACACACACGTTGTCGCCGCACTCGGTTAGAGAATACGGGAAAACCGCGCCGCTCGTGGAACCTTGTACTCTCGCTGAAACACCGAGGTGGGGCAGAAGTATAATTGGGCGACATGCAGAACGACCACTGGCGCTTGCGGTGAAGGGGGCGGGGGAATCCCAGAAGCAGAGTGAGGCGCGTGCGTCATGCGGCGGCGGTTCCTGGAAGGCCGCCTCTTGCACGTGGCTCAGCAGCTGCCGCCGCTGCAGACCGCTGGTCGACGCTCGTGCTGGGCGCTTCCCCGCCTCGGCTTGGCTCCACATCCTTAACCGTCGCTGCCAGTGGCTAGCGGATGGACGACTGCGACTCGAGGCAGCCGAGTTAGTTGGGACTGCTGGTTGGCTGACTTACTGACGTCATTACTGCAACTGGAGGCGACCAGTAAAGTCTGACGTAGTCTGACGCCATACTGACTTCGTAGTATTTCATTGCGTTCGTATTATAAGTTCGATGCTATTGTCAGTACCGTAGGTCGTTTCGAGGTAAAGCCTCATTGCAGATTTATCATCAAATGTTAATTAATGGCAAATACACTAGTGGCCATTAAAATTGCTACACCACGAAGATGACCAGCTACAGACGCGAAATTTCACCGACAGGAAGAAGATGCTGTGGTATGCAAATGATTAGCTTTTCAGAGTATTCACACAAGGTTGGACCCGGTGGCGACACCTACAACGTGCTGACATGAGGAAAGTTTCCAACCGATTTCTCATACACAAACAACAGTTGACCGGCGTTGCCTGGTGAAACGTTGTTGTGGTGCCTCGTGTAAGGAGGAGAATGCGTACCATCACGTTTCCCACTTTGATAAAGGTCGGATTGTAGCCATCGCGATTGCGGTTTATCGAATCGCGACATTGCTGCTCGCTTTGGTCGAGATCCAATGACTGTTAGCAGAAAAGGAATCGGTGGGTTCAGGAGGGTAATACGGAACGCCGTGCTGGATCCCAACGGCCTCGTATCACTAGCAGTCGAGATGACAGGCATCTCATCCGCATGGCTCTAACGGATAGTGCAGCCACGTCTCGATCCCTGAGTCAACAGATGGGGACGTTTGCAAGACAACAACCATCCGCACGAACAGTTCGACGACGTTTGCAGCAACATGGACTATCAGCTCGGAGACCATGCCTGCGGTTACCTTTGACGGTGCATCAGAGACAGGAGCGCCTGCGATGGTGTACTCGACGAATCCTGGGTACACGAATGGCAAAACGGCATTTTTTCGGATGAATCCAGGTTCTGTTTACAACATCATGATGGTCGATTCCGTGTTTGGCGACATCGTGGTGAACGCACATTGCAAGCGTGTATTCGTCATCGCCGTACTGGCGTATGACCCGGCGTCTCGGTCACCTCTTGTTCGCGGTGACGACACTTTGAACAGTGGACATTACATATCAGATGTGTTACGACCCGTGGCTCTACCCTTCATTCGATCCCTGCTAAACGCTACATTTCAGCAGGATAATGCACGACCGCATGTTGCAGGTCCTGTACGGGCCTTTCTGGACACAGAAAATGTTCGACTGCTGCCCTGACCAGCACATTCTCCAGATCTCTCACCAATTAAAAACGTCTGGTCAACGGTGGCCGAGGAACTGGCTCGTCACAATACGCCAGTCACACTGATTTCTCAGGATCTATGCACTAAAATTGTGTGAAAATGTAACCACATGTCAGTTCTAGTATAATATATTTGTCCAATGAATACCCGTTTATCATCTGCAATTCTTCTTGGTGTAGCAATTTTAATGGCCAGTAGCGTATATAAAATGCAATGTCCTGACTGACTAGCTCATCATCGCCCACCCCAAACTAATGAGGACAGAAAGTTGAAGGTTGGAGAGGGTGTGGACCTTTTCTGTAGGCATTCTTGTACGAAATTCCACTCATAGGAGGCTTAACTAGAGAATGAAATGCTTTTTGATACATTGGCGAAGCTAGACCTACGAAAAGTGGTATGTGGTTTCTCAGTCAGAAAATGAAGGAGAAGTACTTCAGCATTTTTGGAAATCAGCCACTAAGGGAGTAAAAATGCGTGAAAGCTTTTTTGAAAATAATTAATAAGGGACTACAAAGGATTTTTAAGGCTGCATGTATGACAATTGGTATTTGACTTCTCGGTAACAAATAAAAAAAATCGTGTTTCACTGTTTCTGGAAACTCAACCATTAAGTGAGTGGAATAGGGGATCAAAATTTTTACGAAAATACTTCGTTACATTAAAAAAATTTTAAAGCTAAATTTATGAGAATTGGTATTTGACTTCTCGGCTATGTAACAATACCAGTCAAGATAGATGTAACGGAACTTGAATAGCGCATTTGCCTCTATTGGTTACGGTAGAGACATCGATCTTTTGGTCCTGTCTGTATATTTATACATAATATTGCATGAATAAAGGCTGGGCGAGTGTAAAGCTATCGTTAAAAACGCACGCCGCGCGATTTGTTACGATTTGGTCTGTCGGGTTCAGCTAAACTGGTGGCTGTCCGACCTTTGCTTAACGTGATTCAGAAGAATGAAGACCTTCAGTTGAGCAACAATAACTTTATTGCGCGCGCGTATCTGACGACACCCGGCATGCATGGACACATCGGAGCTATAAAATTTGCTTCCGGCCTATACAGAGGATCCTTAATCCTCGGAAACTTCCGTAGTTAGGAGAGAAATCAGTACTAGTCCACACAAGTCAGGAGGCACGGAACTACTCACTAACTCAAAAAACAAGGAATAATAATAATAATAAACAGAACGTAAATAAAAGCTAGAAAACACAGCGCCTCTAGAGGCTGGGCGCGGAACTACTCAAACTTCGCGTAAAGTAATTGCGACCGCACACCACTGCACTGACACACGCGCACAGCACACACACACACACACACACACACACACACACCGGCGAGCTTGAATTAGCGCGCGGCAGCGTCGCTACAGGTCGGTCTTAATAATAATAACATGCTTTTGAATACAATTAAAATATCACGGCGATACCTGTTTAGTGTTATTGGAAATAATATATAGTAAATTAATGAGTAAGGGAGCCGATCCTATAAGAAGAGGTAAAACTTGGCATATTGAGGTGTTTTGCTTTATATCGACGAAGCCCATGATACGGCGTAATTTTTTTCGTTTACTCTTAGAAATAAACAAGTAAAGAAATGCTCACTGTGCGTAGTGAAAAAATATAGGGGCGAGTTTTAATTAACTACGGTATACAATCAGAGTAACAAAAGGACATTTAGTTACACGAAATCGCGGATAGCGAAGTGTGGTCATTAAATTGAGTACACCTACAGGGCGGTCAATTCCGGGATAAATCGATTCGCATCTCACGAGGGACGCGGTATTGAGATTCTTTTTTTTATTATTATTATATCGGAGAGAGCGGGCTCCAATTTATGAAAAGGAGAAAAACTGTATCATTATCATTGACTGTCGGTGTCGAGCAACCAAAACGGTTCATCAGAGGGTTTCGATGGAACTTGGGAGTTAGGGTTAGCGCACTCGCATATACTCCACACCAGAGTGTGAATGAGTGGTGAATGCGGAATAAAACTGTGAACAAAGTTACGTTAAATAAAACAGAAGAAACAAGACAGTTGGTCGTATTTGTTATTATTCCATAAACTGTAACATTTCTTATCGTTGTACGAAGCCTTTATAGACGATCGTTATGACAATTTGCTTCGAAGGGATCTCGTTACGAGTTAAGTTTTGGGGACCTGGTCAAGAGGGGGTAGTTGGTAGATCCTAACTACTGCAGCTATTCTGGAATCAGGTGCTACCGTGACCATTGTGTGTTGTCAATGTCTTGAGGTCATCCTATCTCATGCTCTAAGATCGACGCGCTTTTCCACTTGGTATAACGGTGCCTCACGGCAACAACGACAACGCCGACGTGGAAGGAAGATACGGTAGATATAAAGAAATATTCGTTAGGCGATGAAAGTTGCTGTTGAAATATCTCCACAACGCATGAGTTTGGACTCTAGCTATGAGACTCGCTTTTTACTCAGAAGTCTTAATTAGCGTGAAAAGCTTAGGAGGCATTGCAGTTTGTGAACAACGTAAATATTCGAAAGAATCTCGCAGGCCATGCAGAGTATATGGCGAAGCAATGGGCGCTGAGCTGGCCTGTTTGTCTTCAGGACACTGTGAGATAAAAAATGACATGGGAGGTCGCAGGCGATCACTATAGTGTAAATGTGCAGTTGTGGAGTGCATGAACGTGGCTTCGTGTATAGTAGTATCATAAGTTATCTTCCATCTTCGACTTTCCAATAGATTGTGCGACTTTCTTATTAATGTAGGACAAGCATAGTCTAACATATACATTCGTCACACTAACTGCTGTGAAAATTGTTGTCGTCTGACAGATGGAACGACACTAGCGCTCCTAGCGGTGAGAAAGGCAGTCGTAAAGTTAACGGTTGTTTTCAATTGTTTTTCTACTTCATTATCGAAATAGTTATTACGTTCACGCGTTCCCAAGAATTAGTAAATAATCAAAAGGCACGAATGATCGCGGAATAAATGTAAAAAATGACCGAATCTCACTGACTAAGTGAAATAAGCTACGGTATAATTTCTTCGTGGCGAAATACTTTCGAATATGCGCCTAATTGTAACTTTCTGCGCTGAAATAAATAGAATATAAAAACATATTTCATTCATGAGAGGCATACATTTCTGTTGTTGTCTTTTCTGGTACAAGAATGTTCTGCGCAATTCGATGTTATTTACATATTGAAACACGTATGTAACATAGCAGCGATGGCGAGGCATTGTAGCATCTGTGACCAGAGAGTATGCGCTTGACCGCGCGAGTGTTGCGAGCAGTACTCTGTCGTTAGTCGTTGCGAGTCTGTAGCTCTGTGTAGTCGCGCAGTGCAGTACGCTAGTAGTCGTCATGCAGAGCGGTCGGTCAGTAGTAGCAGCCCAGTGCGGTTGTGTGATGTAGGCGGTCGGCAACACTGGTCAAGATGGTGAATGAGGTATACTATTAATTAATATAATCATTAGATAATGTAAAAATCTATTTATTGTAATTATTCTCCAAAAAGTTCCCCAATAATAATTTTTATTTCAAAAGCATTTTTTCAAAAATTTAATTTTTTTATTGAACTAAAGATTTCGTTGCACTTCCCATTTCATTCCACTTCTTTTGAAGAAAAATTTCAGTAAATTCACAGAAAAAAGGAATATTATTATTTGCAATGCAGTTCCTCCAAGCCGTGCGCAGAAATAAGAGCAGAAATTTGACATCTAGTTATTCTGAGGTAAGACTTTAATTCTGATTGTTTTACACAGGGCCAAAGACCGATATTTCGGTTTAATTGAATTTTCTTATCACTGAATGGACTTTAATTTTTGTGAAGAATTTATATTTGAGTCAGATTGCGAATTTCACATTTTTGTTGCCATTGTCAGTACATTTCATTGTGGGCAGGTTACGCATAGCGCAATGTCCATTGGCATTCATAAATAATATTAACATTCATGTAAATTTTTGTGGGGAGGTTACACTCGGCTCCCATTTCTATTAAGTATTGTCTTTTTTTTCTTTTAAAATTACGGTGGGGAGGTTACATATGAAACACGTATGTAACATAGCAGCGATGGCGAGGCATTGTAGCATCTGTGACCAGAGAGTATGCGCTTGACCGCGCGAGTGTTGCGAGCAGTACTCTGTCGTTAGTCGTTGCGAGTCTGTAGCTCTGTGTAGTCGTGCAGTGCAGTACGCTAGTAGTCGTCATGCAGAGCGGTCGGTCAGTAGTAGCAGCCCAGTGCGGTTGTGTGATGTAGGCGGTCGGCAACACTGGTCAAGATGGTGAATGAGGTATACTATTAATTAATATAATCATTAGATAATGTAAAAATCTATTTATTGTAATTATTCTCCAACAAGTTCCCCAATAATAATTTTTATTTCAAAAGCATTTTTTCAAAAATTTAATTTTTTTATTGAACTAAAGATTTCGTTGCACTTCCCATTTCATTCCACTTCTTTTGAAGAAAAATTTCAGTAAATTCACAGAAAAAAGGAATATTATTATTTGCAATGCAGTTCCTCCAAGCCGTGCGCAGAAATAAGAGCAGAAATTTGACATCTAGTTATTCTGAGGTAAGACTTTAATTCTGATTGTTTTACACAGGGCCAAAGACCGATATTTCGGTTTAATTGAATTTTCTTATCACTGAATGGACTTTAATTTTTGTGAAGAATTTATATTTGAGTCAGATTGCGAATTTCACATTTTTGTTGCCATTGTCAGTACATTTCATTGTGGGCAGGTTACGCATAGCGCAATGTCCATTGGCATTCATAAATAATATTAACATTCATGTAAATTTTTGTGGGGAGGTTACACTCGGCTCCCATTTCTATTAAGTATTGTCTTTTTTTTCTTTTAAAATTACGGTGGGGAGGTTACACTTGGCGACACCCAGTCCAGGATCGAATTTCGTTGAGAGTCTTTTGAGCAACAGTCAGATATCTGCTCTTATTTGCTTAGATATAATTAGGATTTGGCGCTACGCTTTTATTAATCTTGTGACTTTCTTTCTACAGGTCAACGGCAATTGTTGCTCTGTTGTATTTGTGTGTTGCTTTTGCGTTGTGCTTATTTATTTTCTGAAAAATTGTGACTATTGTAAAAATGCCGCGAAAGACTGTGAATAGTGTATCGCGAGGTATTTTGAATGAAATTACCGACTTAAACAGCGTGACCGATAGTAATTGTGACACGCAGTGTAATGATGACAATCCTGCGTTCACTAACAATCAGTGTATTCCAACCACTAATGATGACTTTTGTCTTAATGATGAACAAACGAACTCGGTTATGTCCTCTGTTGATTTGACGACAATCGATGACGCGGGACGCTCTATTGTAATGAGCGCTGCCCAGCTTAATACACGCGATTTGGAAAATTCAAGTAACGTACAGACAAATTTGTCTAGTGAAAATGAACAATGTACTGAAAGTAGGACGGAGTTATTTAATTCCGAAATAATGTCTGACAGTGTACATTCGACTGACAAACTTTTTTCTAAATCTCAGAATAACCAAATGGTTACAGTAAGCAAGAAAGTTCCAGATCCAATATTGAACAGCACAGAGAATAGAAATGCTAATTTTGAATCGGATCCAATTATGGCATTTTTGCGGCAAAATTTCAAACAGTTTAATGAAAGATTTGATAACAATTCCAAACAACTTAGTGAACAGAACAAAAAATTAGACAAACTTATTGAAAAGATCGGACAACAGAGTGAAAATTTCGACAACCATTACAAACAACTTAGCGAAACAATTGATAAAAGTTTCGAACTCACAAACGAAAAACAAGACGATCTTAAAGAACAGAACAAACAAGTTAGTGAGCAGATTACAGCTGTTACCGTGCAATGTCAGGACAGTAAAGAACAATTACGTGAGGATACTAAGACTTGTGCTAATAACAGTAATGAAAAAGTTGGCACTGTTGCACAAGAATCAAGTAGCACACGTGTAGACATAACAAAATCACAGATACACGAAATTAATGCAGTCACCGAACAATGTCCTAAAAACGCAGTACAGATTCGCGACGAAGTTAATTTAGAGTCAGTGGAAGTTTTACACACTGTGAATACGGAAGTTGTTAATAAAAGTGAACGACACAACAACCAAATTGACGAAAGTAGTAAAGTAACAAAATTAACAATTATTTCAGTCACCAATACGTCACAGAACCCGCCACGTTGCGAAGATTTGTCAGACTTACGCAGCGCGTATCATGTGACCAATTTACAGAGACTACGAGACGTAAAATCCGAAAAGGCACGCGACTTAAAATCTGAAAAGCTATGCAACTTGAAATCAGAAATGACACAGACGAACAGATTCACTCACAAACCTGAACGTGTTATCAAACTGAGTGACGAGAACGTAGATTACGAGCAAATTTTATCCGCCAGAAAATGTAAAGAAAGTAATAATGACAGCGTACAGGCACACGCTTTGCACTGTATACGACAATTTATCTTTGTACATTCACCGCTATTACCTGTAATGCAGAAACTAGCTTTGAACCAGATGCGACAATTTGCTATTGTATTTTCATCAGCATTACGTATTATGCAGAAACTGGAATTAGCAAGAATACAGCGATTTACTTTTGAATTTTTACCGCTATTGCTTGCAACGCAAAAGCTAAAATCTATTTGCAGTGCGTAATGGACCTCAGGGGATTCATTACGCTTTAATGAATATGTGCCGTAGCGAGCATAGGGCCCCGAGCTGTAGTAGTGCTGTTTCATCTTTAGTTTTCTGCACTGCTGCCTTCTCTTCTACTATCCTTTATATCTATCAAAACTGCTCTTCAACTATTGCTCTATGTAGAATTAAGAAATATTGTAATGAAAACCGGATATGACAAATCTTTTACCGAATGTGACAATTTTCAGTAGGCACTCCAGAACCAGCGTAATTTTGATAACGGATAAAATCGTAATCATCAGTATGTGTAAAATTAACAGCAAACGCATTTTTGGTAACAATAGACGTTTTTCACTACAATAGCATGAAAGTCAGCCGCTTAGCATACCTAACCAACAATGCAGTCTACAAGGTCAACCAGGCTTTAATGTTCCGCCGCGTGCGCATATAGCCCAAGATCCAACAAATAGTAACGCGCGGCAGCAAGGAAACAATTACGTACAGAGAAGAGAGTATTTCAATGCCTATCGCAATACATCGTATAGGAATGACTATCACGACAGACGTAAAAACGATGAGCAGAATTATCAGCGTACATATAATAACAGTCGGTCTCACCAGCAACAAAATAATCAACAAGGACCTATTCTCATGAATGACCCAGACAATAGGTGTCATCGATAGCGTAATACGTCAGTAAGAAATAAGAGAACAGTTCATATAGTGGATATGCCACAGCATCCTCCCGTAAATAACAGGACGTACGATACATTTTAACCAGATACAGCACAGATTGCACATTACAGTAACGCAAACATTACTTTTGACACGCAGAATTTTGTTCACGAGAATGTTATTTGAAACATGCTTTGTTGAATGCTCCACTTTTATCGCACCCGGATCTTAGTAGAAATTTTTCCATTGCCACCGACAGTTCTAACACCGCTTTAGGCGTACACATTTTCCAGGAAATTGAAGAAGATGGTTCTACAGTAATTAAAAACATCGCATTTGCAAGTCGCATTCTGTCACCTGCTGAACGAAATTACTCCGTTACAGAACTTGAAACATTATGTGTTGTATGGGCTTTTACGAGATTTCGGCACTTTCTTTATGGCAGACATACCACCGTTTACACAGACCACAGAGCGATACAATTTTTACTCTCGGCTAAATTTACTCACGACAGGTTAAGTAGATGGAAACTTTATTTACAGGAATTTAATTTTTACAATAGTTCACATTCCTGGCACACAAAATGTTATAGCAGACGCACTATCGCGTTCTCTCGGCAACAATCAGCAAGACGTAGCAACCAACTTCTGCAAAACAAATTTCAGTGTCATGTACATTCAGCAAGTTGCATTTGAAAACTTTATTTCATCGTCATTACAGGACATAGCAAAGGAGCAAAATAAAGACAATGTGTGGAAAGAAATTAAACACCTTTGGCAAGATAGGAAAAATGTTACGATTAGGAACCATTACACTGTGCGCAATGACATTCTGTTTCGCCGCTCTCATCCTGACAGCAACAATTGGTTATTATGCATTCCTGACGAACTGGTCAACAAATTAATTTGGTACACTCATTTAAGCTACGCACATTACGGAGCACGAAAATGTTTTCTTATACTGAGACAGAACTGTTATTTTACTAACATGGAAAAACGTATACGACGAGTTTTAGCGTCTTGTAAAATTTGCCAGAAAGCTAAATCAGCCACCACTTCACATATTCCTCCTTTATATCCCATTATACCTGTTAAATTAAGACATATGGCCGCAGTAGATATTTTTGGTCCGATTCCGAGAACTAACAGAGGTTTTTGCTACATCTTTGTCGCTGTTGAGCTCACTTCAAAATTTGTTACTTTCACTCCATTACGCAAAGCTACTGCTAAAACTGTTTCGAAAGCATTTGTAAAACATTTTCTATCTCATGTAGGGCATGTAATGAAAGTAATTTCTGATAATGGATCACAATTTCGTAGTAGCGTATGGACACGCATGTTACGAGCCAGAAACATTTCTCCGATCTATATATCCAAGTACCACGCTTCTTCGAACCCTTGTGAAAGATTAATGAAAGAAATTGGTAAACTGTGCCGAATATACTGCCACAAAAGACATATTGATTGGGACACACACATATTCTCATTCCAAGATGTAATTAATTCCATCCCTAATGAATCCACTATGCTATCTCCGTCTGTTATACTGAAAAATGCTGAACCACCTAACAAAATTAAAGAATTAATAACATTTCCTACATCTCGTCGATTACGACACCACGAAATAATTGACATTGCGCTGAACAACATCAAACGTGCCGCAGAGCGCCGGAGAAGACAGCAAAAACAGGTTTGTACACGCCGCGACTTTCACGTTGGACAGAAGATACTAGTACGTACACACTATTTATCCAGCAAATTGAAAGGTAAGTGCAGTAAATTTGAACTTCTATACGCAGGTCCGTATCGGATTCGCAGCATCCCTCACCCCAATGTTGTACACGTCGAAACTTTGAGAACTAGAAAATCGAAAGGCAATCACCATATCTCAAACATTAAACCGTTTATTGAGTGAAACCACTGTATGATTCAACACACTATGATGCCATTTACTAATGCAATTATTTCACGTGACTAATTACTGATGATTATCGTATTTTTTCTTGGCAAGTGCCCGGCAAGGTAAGGTTAGCAGGTCGCTTTTCTTGTCGTTACACATCAGACCGTGCACATTTTCCACTTTTTTGTGTATATGATTGTACTCCAGTTTTGTTTATATGCACTGTGAAATAGTTAAGATATAACACACACCAGTCGACTTTGACATTTTTTTTGCCTTATGACATCTCAACATCGTGACTGTTTTACATTTTTTTTTTTTTTTTTGCTGCTGCATTGTATTATTCTGTGTATATTTTTGCATTTGAACACTGTCAATGTTTTTGACATATTACGTTTTCTGTCATGTTATGCTGTATGCTTAAGTATGTTACCATAAACCAGTCATTATTTAGTGGGTATATGATTTAAATGCAAGACATTAATCTCTGTTCATCAATTTCAGAAAGAAATGATGTATGTAAGAAATAAATCCAACAGAAATGGGAATTTCACCTACGGAATAAACGAAAGAAGATGCAATAGCTTTATGAGGAAGAGTAAATGGATCAGGATTAACAAGCATTAACAAGACTATACTATACTCATCACAGAATAGCAGTCTTAACTAATTTTTTCTTTCAGAATACAAGGTGATTGATGCAGGCTGTCAGACTGAACTACACATCTTAGTTTTAGTGATGAAATATGCTAGAGATAAGGAATAGTTGTATAATGAGTAATGAAGTGATTTTTTGCAGATGATAATGAATACTGATGAATAATGATGAAGGATATGGTATTATGAATAATGAAGTTTTTCTTTACAGGTGATGATAATAATGAAGTTATGATAATGTGGATAATGAAGTGATTGATAATGAAGTTTTTTCTTTACAGATGAGGATAATGTTGAAGTTTTATATTTATGCTATGTAGTAATTTAAGTATTTGTTGCAGTTTGTTTTGACAGCAGGTGTTATATTGCATAGTAGGATGACGGAAAGTTTTGGAAAGGACAGCTATGGAACACATTTTTATACACATTTCACTACCTGTTAATTCGACGTTCACTACTTTTCAGCATAGTGTGCGTTTCTTCTTTCAGGTCAATAATCCATTTTGTATTTTTTCCAGGAGAAGCTTTTCATGATACTTACTAAACCTGTTACTTATTATACCTGTTCTAGTACTTGCATTTTTATTTTTTTACCCATTTGTGTCTATCATTTATAAATATGATCACATATACTGCCTTGTTACATAACCTTGCTACAGCTGACTCATGATGAATGACGTTACCTGTCCTCATTTGCAGCAATAGGTCAAAAGCAAATAGTGTTATGCCTCACCAATTAATTATCGATCCCAACGCAATGCATTGCTAAAAGAGGTATTACCAGTCCCAAGTAGTAATACCAGTTTGAGACAATTCTGAATAATACTGATTAGCTCTGAATAGTACGTCACTTGAGTAATGACTTCTTAATGAGACAAAAAAAAAAAAAAAAGGTATATATTTAAGATAATGCTTTGTCACTAGCTAATAACTGCCACTGTTTATTGTAATGAGACTACTTATAATGCCTGTGATTATTAATGATTTGACTGTAATTAACTGATTTTAATAATGACTTTGTAATGATCTGAATACTACTGAATGAGGAACACTGTTTATTGTAATGAGACTACTTATAGTGCCTGTGATTATTAATGCTTTGATTGTAATTAACTGATTTTAATAATGACTTTGTAATGATCTGAATACTACTGAATGAGGAACACTGTTTATTGTAATGAGTACTTGTAATGCCCATGATTATTAATGCTATGACTGTAATTAACGGATTTTTAATAATGACTTCATAATAATCTGAATAATACTGAATGATGATTCTATTCAATACTTGCTGGCCACTGAGTGCCAATAATTAATGTCACTCCACGAATTGTTATTAATTATGCCATTAATTAACTCTTGTTTTCAATGTTCATACTTTGTAATTGGAAATGAATGTGACTGTTTAATAATGCTTTGTAATTAGGAAAAGGCTAATGATTATTATTGGAACGACAAATGATTAATTACCTGTAATTAGACAAATGATTAATTAACGACAAATGATTAATTAACTGTAATTAGACAGATGATTAATTAACTGTAATTAGACAAATGATTAATTAACTGTAATTAGACAAATGATTAATTAACGACAAATGATTAATCAACTGTAATTAGGAAAAGGATAATGAGTATTATTGGAATGACAAATGATTAATTAACTGTAATTAGGAGAAGGTTAATGATTCTTAATTATACTCTGTAACTGAAAAGAATGCGATTATTTCATAATACTTTGTAACCAGGAAAAGAAGGCTACTGATTCTATGTAAAACAATTAATGAACATTTTTCTGTAATACTGCATACTTGGTACAGAAATGTTCAATAACTGGGCTATGAATGCCGCAAACTACTATTGAAGACTGTAATTGTCAATGGTATGTGACATAATGTCCTTCACCTCATGAGCTAACTACCCTGAATTATTGCAATGTCCATTTGTCCTGTTTATCCTAGTGATCATGGAGCACTATCTTTGGTTTTGCACTAATTCTACGTTGGTGTGCCTTGTAAGAGCGTGGTGTTGACACGACATGCTGTCCACCACCGTGAGCGATGAAGACATTATTATGGTCCCACTGTTTGGTGTACGTAATGTACTGCCAAAATGAAAACATGGAACATTACTACGACAGTTCAGTGTCTTGGCTACACTGATAAATTCTGATGGGAAAAGAACTTCAAGTTGTGTCACTTGGTGTTGTACTTCTGTGGAAAGATATGGACTTTCAGAACAGCTGTGTGCAATCTAAAGTGCTACAACCATGATGCAATCCTTCCGTTTCCTATCCTAATTCTTGTCACATAAGAAAATCATTTTTTTTGGTAACATCATTTCTGTTCGTAGGTTATACATTTTTTTTCGATTCGCTGAACTCCAGTGCGAGTACACTTATGTCACTGGTCGACATGATTTTTTTTGCCATTATGTTTATTTGTTGTGAAAATGCTAAAGACATTTCTTCAGTGCGTGTGCACTTTGGACATGATTTTTTTGCCATTATGTTTATTTATTGCCAAAATGCTAAAGACATTTTTCGATTTGTTCTGAAGTACAGTATATGTACACTCTTGTCTTTTATATTGTATATACATTTTTTTTATTTTCTGAACTACAGTGCATGTGCACTCATGTCACTTGTCAACATAATATTTTGCCAGTCTGTTTATTTGTTCTGAATATGCTAAAGAATTTTTTCAGTGCCTGTGCACTTTGTTATCTGTCAAAAAATTTGTATATACATTTTTCTGATTTGCTACTATGTTTTGTATTCACATTTTGTCTTTGTCTGATATATTTTGTACTTAGTGCGTGTGCACAACATTTAAATATTCTGTAAGTTGTAGAATTTTGTTAATTAAAAAAAAATTTTGCCGCGCTTGGCAAGTCCAAATGACTCACCATCGCTGCCAAATTTTTGCCCCCCCAGTGGAGGGTTATGAAACACGGATGTAACATAGCAGCGATGGCGAGGCATTGTAGCATCTGTGACCAGAGAGTATGCGCTTGACCGCGCGAGTGTTGCGAGCAGTACTCTGTCGTTAGTCGTTGCGAGTCTGTAGCTCTGTGTAGTCGTGCAGTGCAGTACGCTAGTAGTCGTCATGCAGAGCGGTCGGTCAGTAGTAGCAGCCCAGTGCGGTTGTGTGATGTAGGCGGTCGGCAACACTGGTCAAGATGGTGAATGAGGTATACTATTAATTAATATAATCATTAGATAATGTAAAAATCTATTTATTGTAATTATTCTCCAACAAGTTCCCCAATAATAATTTTTATTTCAAAAGCATTTTTTCAAAAATTTAATTTTTTTATTGAACTAAAGATTTCGTTGCACTTCCCATTTCATTCCACTTCTTTTGAAGAAAAATTTCAGTAAATTCACAGAAAAAAGGAATATTATTATTTGCAATGCAGTTCCTCCAAGCCGTGCGCAGAAATAAGAGCAGAAATTTGACATCTAGTTATTCTGAGGTAAGACTTTAATTCTGATTGTTTTACACAGGGCCAAAGACCGATATTTCGGTTTAATTGAATTTTCTTATCACTGAATGGACTTTAATTTTTGTGAAGAATTTATATTTGAGTCAGATTGCGAATTTCACATTTTTGTTGCCATTGTCAGTACATTTCATTGTGGGCAGGTTACGCATAGCGCAATGTCCATTGGCATTCATAAATAATATTAACATTCATGTAAATTTTTGTGGGGAGGTTACACTCGGCTCCCATTTCTATTAAGTATTGTCTTTTTTTTCTTTTAAAATTACGGTGGGGAGGTTACAATATATGAACGCACTCTCTCAGGAATGCATTTCTTTGGTTCCGAAAGTTCACTCTCGTTCAAAAACGAAACGTGCAATTATGAAAAGGTTTTGCAAATACCGCTACCAATCACATTATTACTTCACTACTTAAGTGAATTAATTAATTACAACCATGTTTGAAGGTTAGACATCAACTGTGGAAGCACAAAAACATTCAAGACAAGTGAAAGAGGAAACCGAAAATATCTGTTTCTACCGGTGCCAGGTGTATTTCACTTCCGCTATTTCCTGATAGCGAAGTCCAACCTCGAAACATGTTGCTAATTAAATAATTTAAGTATTCAAGGCAGTTTGTGACTGGTGGCGGTATTTGAATAACTCTATTCATATTTTTTGGAAGGGTTACGGTCGATGAACAGTCGGTGTGGCTTTAAAGGCGACACTGCTGCGAGTGGAGCTTGCAGCAGGCGTGTTTGTAGTCTGGCCTGCCACAAATATTTGTCTGTTTACCTCCGAGTATTTCGCGACTTCCACACGGTGTGGTTAGGCAGGAATGTCAGATCAGCTCCGTGCGTGTCAAATCAACAGGCTACGAATTCTCTGTTAACCGCGACAGGCAGCTCAGATAGGCAATCGTAACAGAACATTATCGCAGGGTCTCTCTCACAAAAACTCCCAAACATTTTGCTCATAACGAAACTCTTTAACGGTCCGACACTCCGGAGCTGGAGGCGCCCTGGAAAGTCCAGGAGTCGTACAACGCTCTCGATACGGGCGGCCGGGTGCGGGGGGAGAGAGAGAAAAACGACGCGATGCACAGCTCCGGGGATCTGTTCGGTAATGTTTATTGGCGAAATCCAGATTAACACCACTACACGAACAAAATCGTTCCACATGAAGGTCGCCAGCACCGCTTTGACCCGCGACAAAGGCCCACACTATAGTCCGTTCATCACGAGAATTAACCTGATGTAAACAAACACAAACGCGATGATTGGTGAGAAGCTGTAGCACACGTACATTGGTGTTGTTACGCTCTTGGAAGTAGGTCTTACTTATGTATTAGATATATTATTACTAAGTTACGTTAAATGGAATTTTAAAGCCGGCCCTCGAGGCCGAGCGGTTCGAGGCGCTTCAGTCCGGAACCGCGCTGCTGCTACGGTCACACGTTCGAATCCTGCCTTGGGCGTGGTTGTGTGTGATGTGCTTAGGTTAGTTAGGTTTAAGTAGTTTAGGGGACTGATGACCTCAGATGTTAAGTCCCATAGTAGGCCGAGGCTGCTTCCGGTTCCGCAGTGAAACACGCGTTTGGAACACGGTTAAAAAGTGCCGAGGAATAGGTTGTTCTTAATGTTCTTTCATAAATTCACAGAGATAATCGGCTTTGAAGTTTTTCGGCGAGTATTTCATACAGTTCAGACACTTTGATTGAATTTATAACGGTATCGGCTGCGTAGTAGATTGACAATTAACTGCAGGCTACGGTTCGCTAGTTCAATTCTTGCCTAAGTCACTTTTTTTTTTCTCGTTCAATTTTAAGTACATCCCGTTATTGTAAAATTCATAATCAATTTTATGACTAATGCACGTCTCCTTGTTTCTAATAACATACTGGCCGGCCGGAGTGACCACAGATGTACAAGTGTCGTAGGAACACGGAAAACAATCATTTCACAGCATCGAGCACACCAAACATATGCTGCATTTTTACGTTTGCCACTGTACCATTACAATATGAACCGAACAGACCAGATATGGAGCCAAGTTACGGGATTTGCCGCGAGAAGCAACAACACTGTTAAGCTGCCAGACGTACTGGAACTAACGCACGCAGCTCTGTCACACGTCGCTGCCGAATACTCGCGGGATTAGGAACAGCAGCTCATAAAAGAAGAGGAGGAAACGCGACGCCTGGGTGGAAGGCTTCCTGGATTTCGTCGTTCATCGACTCGCTATCAACGTAGCAGATGACAGTTCCAGAACTGAGACGTATTTCTCGGATTGGGTTCAAATGGTTCAAATGGCTCTGAGCACTATGGGACTCAACTGCTGAGGTCATTAGTCCCCTAGAACTTAGAACTAGTGAAACCTAACTAACCTAAGGACATCACAAACATCCATGCCCGAGGCAGGATTCGAACCTGCGACCGTAGCGGTCTTGCGGTTCCAGACTGCAGCGCCTTTAACCGCACGGCCACTTCGGCCGGCGCTCGGATTGGGTTCAAATGGCTCTGAGCACTAAGGGACTTAATTAACATCTGAGGTCATCAATCCCCTAGACTTAGAAACTACTTAAACCTAACTAACCTAAGGACATCACACACATCCATGCCCGAGCCAGGATTCGAACCTGCGACCGTAGCAGCAGCGCCGTTCTGGACTGAAGCGCCTAGAACCGCACGGCCACCGCTCGGATTCGGATAAGGAAGGACTACCTGACGACTGACTACAATTAATACCATCTATGGCTTCAATGCCCGCCTACCTAACTGCGTGGTAACGTGCTCGGCTGCCACGCAAGCGGGCGCGAGTTCGATTCCCGGCTGCGGCGGAGATCTACTCTGCTCAGGGACGACTCGGTGTCCTCACAATCACCTCATCTTCATCAGCGACGCCCAGTGTGGCGTCGACTGAAACAAGACTCGCAGCCGGCGGCCGGCGGCCGGACTTCCCCGAATAGGCACCCCCTGACCGGCGATGCCGTACGCTCATTTCCGTTCTTTCGTTTCCATTACCTTCAGTATTCAACAATCCGGTGAAATCCTTGCAGTACGCTTATGCATCGTATTGTTTGTCTGCCAGTCTCTTTTAACACTACTGGCCATTAAAATTGCTACACCACGAAGAAATGCAGATGATAAATGGGTAATCATTGGACAAATATATTATACTAGAACTGACATGTGATTACATTTTCACGCAATTTGGGTGCATAGATCCTGGGGAATCAGTACCCAGAACAACCACCTCTAGCCGTAATAACGGCCTTGATACGCCTGGGCATTGAGTCAAACAGAGCTTGGATGGCGTGTAAAGGTACAGCTGCCCATGCAGCTTCAGCACGATACCACAGTTCATCAAGAGTAGTGACTGACGTATTGTGACGAGCCAGTTGCTCGGCCACCATTGACCAGACGTTTTCAATTGGTGAGAGATCTGGAGAATGTGTTGGCCAGGGCAGCAATCGAACATTTTCTGCACCCAGAGAGGCTCGTACAGAACCTGCAACATGCGGTCGTGCATTATCCTGCTGAAATGTAGGGTTTAGTAGGGATCGAATGAAGGGTAGAGCCACGGGTCGTAACACATCTGAAATGTAACGTCCACTGTTCAAAGTGTCGTTAGTGCGAACAAGAGGTGACAGAGACGTGTAACCAATGCCACCCCATACCATCACGCCGGGTGATACGCCAATATGGCGATGACGAATACACGCTTCCAATGTGCGTTCACCGCCATGTCGCCAAACACGGTTGCGACCATCATGATGCTGTAAACAGAACCTGGATTCCTCTGAAAAAATGACGTTTTTCCATTTGTCCACCCAGGTTCGTCGTCGAGTACACCATCGCAGGCGCTCCTGTCTGTGATGCAGCGTCAAGGGTAACCGCAGCCATGGTCTCCGAGCTGATAGCCCATGCTGCTGCAAACGTCGTCGAACTGTTCGTGCAGATGGTTGTTGTCCTGCAAACGTCCTTATCTGTTGACTCAGGGATCGAGACGTGGCTGCACGATCCGCTACAGCCGTGCGGATAAGATGCCTGTCATCTCGACTGCTAGTGATACGAGGCCGTTGGGATCCAGCACGGCGTTCCGTATTACCCCCCTGAACCCACCGATTCCGTATTCTGCTAACAGGCATCGGATCTCGATCAACCCGAGCAGCAATGTCGCATACGATAAACCACAATCGCGATGGCTACAATCCGACCTTCATCAAAGTCGGAAACGTGATGGTAGCATTTCTCCTCTTTACACGAGGCATCACAACAACGTTTCAGCAGGGAAGGCCGGTCAACTGCTGTTTGTGTATGAGAAATCAGATGGAAACTTTCCTCATGTCAGCACGTTGTAGGTGTCGCCACCGGCGCCAACCTTGTGTGAATGCTCTGAAGAGCTAATCATTTGCGTAACACATCATCTTCTTCCTGTCGGTAAATTTCGCGTCTGTAGCACATCATCGTCGTGGTGTAGCAATTTTAATGGCCAGTAGTGTACATTTTTCTCTGAGACCTGTAAGTCTCTTCTTTATCTACGATAATGATGTTTCGCACGCAGATGGTCCAGCATTGAAATCTACAGCGGTTTGCACAAGGTTTGCGCTTCTGTCACGTTGAACGATTCTCTTCAGTCTCAGCTGTTTTTGTACGAGAAATCGGTTGGAAACTTTCCTAATGTCACCACGTTGTAGGTGTCGCCACCGGCGCCAACTTTGTGTGAATACTGTGAAAAGCTAATCATTTGCATATCACAGCATCTTCTTCCTGTCGGTTAAATTTGGCGTCAACTGCTGTTTTTGTATGAGAAATCGGTTGGAAAATTTCCTAATGTCAGCACGTTATAGGTGTCGCCACCGGCGCCAACTTTGTGTGAATACTGTGAAAAGCTAATCATTTGCATATCACAGCATCTTCTTCCTGTCGGTTAAATTTGGCGTCAACTGCTGTTTTTGTATGAGAAATCGGTTGGAAACTTTCCTAATGTCACCACGTTGTAGGTGTCGCCACCGACGCCAACTTTGTGTGAATACTGTGAAAAGCTAATCATTTGCATATCACAGCATCTTCTTCCTGTCGGTTAAATTTGGCGTCAACTGCTGTTTTTGTATGAGAAATCGGTTGGAAACTTTCCTAATGTCAGCACGTTGTAGGTGTCGCCACCGACGCCAACTTTGTGTGAATACTGTGAAAAGCTAATCATTTGCATATCACAGCATCTTCTTCCTGTCGGTTAAATTTGGCGTCAACTGCTGTTTTTGTATGAGAAATCGGTTGGAAACTTTCCTAATGTCACCACGTTGTAGGTGTCGCCACCGGCGCCAACTTTGTGTGAATACTGTGAAAAGCTAATCATTTGCATATCACAGCATCTTCTTCCTGTCGGTTAAATTTGGCGTCAACTGCTGTTTTTGTATGAGAAATCGGTTGGAAACTTTCCTAATGTCAGCACGTTGTAGGTGTCGCCACCGACGCCAACTTTGTGTGAATACTGTGAAAAGCTAATCATTTGCATATCACAGCATCTTCTTCCTGTCGGTTAAATTTGGCGTCAACTGCTGTTTTTGTATGAGAAATCGGTTGGAAACTTTCCTAATGTCAGCACGTTGTAGGTGTCGCCACCGACGCCAACTTTGTGTGAATACTGTGAAAAGCTAATCATTTGCATATCACAGCATCTTCTTCCTGTCGGTTAAATTTGGCGTCAACTGCTGTTTTTGTATGAGAAATCGGTTGGAAACTTTCCTAATGTCACCACATTGTAGGTGTCGCCACCGGCGCCAACTTTGTGTGAATACTGTGAAAAGCTAATCATTTGCATATCACAGCATCTTCTTCCTGTCGGTTAAATTTGGCGTCAACTGCTGTTTTTGTATGAGAAATCGGTTGGAAACTTTCCTAATGTCACCACGTTGTAGGTGTCGCCACCGGCGCCAACTTTGTGTGAATACTGTGAAAAGCTAATCATTTGCATATCACAGCATCTTCTTCCTGTCGGTTAAATTTGGCGTCAACTGCTGTTTTTGTATGAGAAATCGGTTGGAAACTTTCCTAATGTCAGCACGTTGTAGGTGTCGCCACCGACGCCAACTTTGTGTGAATACTGTGAAAAGCTAATCATTTGCATATCACAGCATCTTCTTCCTGTCGGTTAAATTTGGCGTCAACTGCTGTTTTTGTATGAGAAATCGGTTGGAAACTTTCCTAATGTCACCACGTTGTAGGTGTCGCCACCGACGCCAACTTTGTGTGAATACTGTGAAAAGCTAATCATTTGCATATCACAGCATCTTCTTCCTGTCGGTTAAATTTGGCGTCAACTGCTGTTTTTGTATGAGAAATCGGTTGGAAACTTTCCTAATGTCAGCACGTTGTAGGTGTCGCCACCGACGCCAACTTTGTGTGAATACTGTGAAAAGCTAATCATTTGCATATCACAGCATCTTCTTCCTGTCGGTTAAATTTGGCGTCAACTGCTGTTTTTGTATGAGAAATCGGTTGGAAACTTTCCTAATGTCAGCACGTTGTAGGTGTCGCCACCGACGCCAACTTTGTGTGAATACTGTGAAAAGCTAATCATTTGCATATCACAGCATCTTCTTCCTGTCGGTTAAATTTGGCGTCAACTGCTGTTTTTGTATGAGAAATCGGTTGGAAGCTTTCCTAATGTCAGCACGTTGTAGGTGTCGCCACCGGCGCCAACTTTGTGTGAATGCTGTGAAAAGCTAATCATTTGCATATCACAGCATCTTCTTTCTGTCGGTTAAAGTTGGCGTCTGTACCACGTCATCTTCGTGGTTTAGCAATTTTAATGGCCAGTAGTGTAAATGGGTTTGAAGCTGCTGTTATAGCCGGCGCACGTGCGATGGGATACAGTTTCTCCGAGGTAGCAATGAAGTGTAGATTTTCCTGTACGACCATTTCATGAATGTTCAATGAATATCAGGAATCCGATACAATTCAAATCGCCGACACCGCTGTGGCCGGAAAAGATCCTGCAAGAACGGCACCAGCGATGACTGGTGAAACATTGTTGTGATGCCTCGTGTAAGGAGGAGAAATGCTACCATCAGGTTTTCAACTTTGATAAAGGTCGGATTGTAGCCATCACGATTGCGGTTTATCGTACCGCGACATTGCTGATCGCGTTGGTCGAGATCCAATAACTGTTAGCAGAATATGGAATCGGTGGGTTCAGGAGGGTAATACGGAACGCCGTGCTGGATCCCAACGGCCTCGTATCACTAGCAGTCGAGATGACAGGCATCTTATCCGCACGGTTGTAACGGATCGTGCAGCCACGTCTCGATCCCTGAGACAACAGATGGGGACGTTTGCAAGACAACAACCATCTGCGCGAACAGGTCGACGAAGTTTGTAGCAGCACGGACTATCAGTTCGGAGACTATGGCTGCGGTTACCTTTGACGCTGCATCAGAGACAGGAGCGCCTGCGATGGTGTACTCGACGACGAACCTGGTTGCACGAATGGCAAAACGTCATTTTTTTCGGATGAATCTGTTTACAACATCATGATGGTCGCATCTGTGTTTGGCGACATGGCGTTGAACGCACATTGGAAGCGTGTATTCGTCATTGGCATACTGGCGTATCACCCGGCGTGATGGTATGGGGTGGCATTGGTTACACGTCTCTGTCACCTCTTGTTCACATTGACGGCGCTTTGAACAGTGGACGTTACATTTCAGATGTGATACGACCCGTGGCTATACCCTTGATTCGATTCCTGCGAAACCCTGCATTTCAGCAGGATAATGCACGACCGCGTGTTGCAGGTCCTGTACGGGCCTTTCTGGACATAGAAAATGTTCGACTGCTACTCTGGCCAGCACATTCTCCAGATCTCTCTCCAATTGAAAACGTCTGGTCAATGGTGGCCGAGCAACTGGCTCGTCACAATACGTCAGTCACTACTCTTGATGAACTGTGGTATCGTGTTGAAGCTGCATGGGCAACTGTACCTGTACACGCCATCCAAGCTCTGTTTGACTCAATGCCCAGGCGTATCAAGGCCGTTATTACGGCCAGAGGTGGTTGTTCTGGGTACTGATTTCTTTGGATCTGTGCATCCAAATTGCGTGAAAATGTAATGATATGTCAGTTCTAGTACAATATATTTGTCCAATGAATACCCGTTTATCATCTGCATTTCTTCTTGGTGTAGCAATTTTAATGGGCGGTAGTGTAAATCTTGATAACCTGTCATTGTAGCGCCGGCAACGGTGGTCTAGCGGTTCTAAGCGCGCAGTCCGGAATCGCGCGACTGCTACGGTCGCAGGTTCGAATCCTGCCTCGGGCATGGATGTGTGTGATGTCCTTGGGTTAGATAGGTTTAGGTAGTTCTAAGTTCTAGGGGACTGATGACCACTGTAGTTAAGTCACATAGTGCTCAGAGCCATTTTTTGTCATTGTAGCAGCAGTAACCGATCTAAGAACTGCTCCACGCAGGAGTTAAGGAACTTTGGACGTGAAATAATAGTTGGATCTAGACACTGAAGAAGCTGTTACGGAATTCAATATTCTGAGGTGCCGGCAACAGCAAATTTCAGGCGTTGCCTCTGACTGGCGACAGCGCAGCGGCAGGCGGCGTTCACGCAACGAGCGAGAGCAGCGGCGTGTCCGTAGAGTTGCCAGTGCCAACAGAAAAGCAACACTGCGTGATGTGACTGCGCAAATCTATGCGGGACGTACGGCGAACGTATCCGTTAGCAGAGAGCGGCGAAATGTAGCATTAATGGAGCTGTGGCAGCTGAAGACCGACGCGAGAGCCTCTGGTAACGGCCCGACATCGCGTGCAGCGCCCCCCCCCCCTCCCCCACTGGGCTCGTGACCGTGTCGGTTGCGCTCCTAACGACTGGAGAACCGTGGCCCGGTCAGACGAGTCCCCACTTCAGTCGGTACGAGCTGACGGTAGGTTCGAGTGTGGCGCAGACACCACGAAGCCACGGACCCGAGTTGTCAAGAGGGCACTGTGCACGCTGGTTGCGTTTGTCTACTTGGACACCATTTCATGGACACTGAAACACGTGCACTTCATTCACCACTCAGTGCTCGCATTTCATATTTCTAATCCCAGCATTCTGGTACTCGGTAAATATTAATAATTTCTATGGGTTGCCCGATTTATTTGACGATCTTTACAGTTTGTCTCCCACTGATCTGTGAGAGGAGCTTGGCGCCAGGAATTTTCCTTATTTATGGGCGAGGGCAGCAGTCTTCCTAGCAGCCATGATGGCTTCCCGTTTCGCATCCCTTTTCCGATCGCCAGGGTAGCACGTGGTGTCGTTTGAAAGTTCAGTAGCGGCCAAAGTTTCTCCTGTTCTCAGTACCCCAATCTGCCTTACCAACCTCGTAACTGCTATTTCTCCTCGATTGTAACGTCGCGAGGTCGCCTCCCCGTGAAATTGCGGCCCTGTGATTGGCCAGTTGAGGGTGGGCGCCAACCGCCCTCCGCGGCTGAGCGGTGGACAGAGGGCCAGCAGCTGGCAGGCCTGGCTGGTGTGGCCGTGCCGGAGGTGGAGGTCGGCGAGCACGAGCGCCGGCGTGCGGCTGACTGGCTGGCGCCCTGCGGCCCACAGGGAACCTTGTAGCTCACTGTGAACAGTTTCGCGTCTTGCGGGTCTTATTCCTTTAGTACGGGAGGCTACCGAGCGACTCACGCACAGTAGCATCTTTCTTAGTCTTTGGCTGATTCGTGGTGGTGGTCGTTGCATACCTGCAACCCCTTCCTTTAGTAAATTGGACTCCATTTGATAATACGGCGATCGTTACTAAAATTCCTTTTCTCCTGCTCTCGTGGCTTGTTATGAAAGTACGTTGGGGCAGGCTGCTAAACTCGAATCTTTCTTCCCCCACCCCCAATTGGTTGTATTATTGTTCGATTCTCAACTGTTTAATAAATGACTCCGTTAATCTTACAATCTCCCTTTCATTACGTGAAATCACCCCTAGTGTCACAGAATAATGCAGAACTATAACGGTTGCTATAAGGTCGTGCAGGTCTCGCGCCACTAACGATAGTATAAAGATTCAATATCGCACGCCTGGCACGACCATTGCACGCATGGCACCGATAACAGTAGTAATCATGTTCAACTATTTGCCATTGATGAACTGGGAAGTGTTCACGGCTCAGTGTGAGTACGTGAGCACTAAATCCACTCGATGTGGTGGAAGTAGTGGCCTCTGGTTAGCCTTGCTGGTTTAGACAAAAAATATCAAAAATCACAGCCCCTACAGCAAGGAATAGTAACATAAAAAATAAAAACAAGCCACCGCTTTTAACATCATGTTTCCAAACAACAATGGAAGTTTTATGGATGGCAATATACCATGTCAGTGGGACAACAGTTCGAGACTGGTTTGAAGAACATTGTGGACAGTTCGAGCGAATGATTTGGCCATGCAGTTCGTCCGACATCAATCCCCCGAACGTTCACAGGAAATAATAGAGGGGCCAGCTGGTGCACAGAATGCTGGGCCGGTAACGCTTTCGCAGTTGTGGTCGGCTTGTAGAGGCGGCTGGCCTCGGCACTCCAGCGGCTCGTTGACTCCACGCCACAGCTAGTTGCTCCAGTTCGCCGGGCGACAAAATGGTTCAAATGACTCTCAGCACTATGGGACTTAACATCTGAGCTCATCAGTCGCCTAGAACTTAGAACTACTTAAACCCAACTAACCTAAGGACATCACATACGTCCATGCCCGAGGTAGGATTCGAACCTGCGACCGTAGCGGTCTCGCGGTTCCGGACTGAAGCGCCTAGAACCGCTCGGCCACCGCGGCCGGCCGCCGGGCAACAGGAGGTGCGGCCCGATGCTGGTAGGGGTACCTGGGCACCTGCAGCTCAGTGTAACACGCAGGAGGTCCTGGCAACAAAGACCTGTGACCAGTTCTGGAAGAAAGCACAGGTGATATCCGTAAGCAAGAAAGGCGGCGCAAGTGACCCTCAAAGTAACTTCCCGTCTCTCTAACATCCATTCGTTGAGACACCTTTCCACCATGTACGAGCTCTGCAGATTCATTGACCGTACGATACGGAACAAAAAACATCTAATGAAGATTTGTCCGGAAATGTAACGTTTCCATGGCAGGGACCATTTGTCGAATCATGTGGTGCTATAGAGACTGCGGCCTAACACGCGCTGTACCAAGCAGCCTCAGTTATACTATGTGTTGGAAGTGGAATCCGTGTGAGTCAACGCATGCGTGTACGGGCCGTGCCACGCTCTCTCTCACACGTCCACATCGGCCAGGCCGCATCCCAACAGTGCCCAAGGCAGTGCTCCAGTGTCTCCACATCTGGAATCCGCTCTGCGTACACGGCCCCGTAGTCATAAATCGCACGGGCTGAGATCCGGTGGACGAGCAGGCCGTGCAACTGGACCCCCCTTCCCCGTCCGATCCATCGACCACGGGGGATACGATTGAGATGAGTCCGGGCGTTAAGAGCGGAGTGGGCTGGGGCACCATCGTGTAGCAGCCACATAACCTTTCGAGTCATCAGTGGCACTTCTTCCAGTAGGCGAGGCAAAGTCACCGACAGGAAACGCCGATAATTGCGGCCTGTTAGGCGGCGTGGGTGGAAGACTGGTCCCAAAATACGGTCGCCAGCTATCCCGGCCCGCGCAGTCCAGTTACACCGATGCCGATTATTCCCTGACACCGTACCGTGGGGGCTCTGCATACTATCCCTAAGATGAACGTCATGAAAGTTGAAGATACCACTCCACGTAAAAGTGGCCTCATTTGTCAATAGGGTGGATCACAAGCTACTGCAAGTATTACTGAGTCGGGAAATTGTGGATCTAACATCCAGCATGCTTAGTGAAAGGCAATTTGAAGTGTTTCTAGGCAACTCTAAAAGCCACAAACGGAAACTAAATAATGGACTACCACAGGGATCTGTTTTAGCCCCACCACTATTCAATTTATACATTAATGATTTACCAACCACAATATCAACTAAATTCATCTATGCTGATGACATCGCACTGGTAGCACAGAGCAGTAACTTCGAGAATGGTGAACGAATTCTTACGCAGGATCTGGAGAAGATGTCAACTTTAAGACCTGGAGATTGATCCCAAGCACATCAAAAACTGAAGTCTCTTGTTTCCATCTAGCGAATCGTGCTGCGAACTACAAACCAAGAGTTCTGGTCAATGGACAAACGTTGAGGTACAATCCTTTCCCAAAATATCTCGGAAGCACTCTAGATAGAAGCCTGAGCTACAAAGAGCACATCACCCAGCTTTCTGATAAAGTTGCTGCAAGGAACAACATACTACATAAGCTCAGTGGTACCACCTGGGGAACCTCTGCTGACTGTCTGCGTTTAACTGACATCAGCCTTGTGTACTTTGCTGCCGAGTACTGTGCACCTGTCTGGTTGGAAAGTGCACTTGTGAAGAAGGTAGACACAAAACTGAAGTACACAATGCGCTACATTACTGGTTCCATCAAATCAGCCCCATGCCACTGGGTACCTCTCCTGAGTCACATCCCTGCACTCACTTAAGCCGGAAACAAGCTCTACTGAGGGAAGCCAAGAAAATCTCTGCATCACCCTCTCTACCACTGCACCAGGAATTGTGTCATCCGCCACAGCAACGATTGCGATCAAGAAGACCAGCAAGTGTTACTGCAGGACAACTCATCGCGGATGGTTTTGATCTAAATGAAAGCTGGAAGCATGAATGGTCAACAAAAAACATTGGGAACAAGAGCCCATCACCTTGATCCCACAAAGAAGCCAAAAGGTTTTGACCTACCGAGGAATCTCTGGCGCCGCCTCAACAGGTTAAGGACTGGACATGGCTGTTGTAGCTACTTCAGGTACAAATGGGCTGGATCAGTTCACCAATGTGTGAATGCAATCAGGAAGAGCAGACAATTGAACATTTAGTCCAACGCTGTGCACTTCATTCATACCCTGGAATTCCCGACGACTTGTTCACTCTCACACCCAGCTTAATTAATTGGTCGGACTTTAAGGTTTAATCTCCTCTTATATCATATGTATATTGTATAAAATCACTTGCCTTGTATCAACTGCAAATTGTATAAAGTCACCGTACGATTAAATAAAATCACACAAATCACGGAATCGTGGTTGCCTGGTGAAAAGGTCGAACAGCCATGGCACAACGTCTCCCAGAAACTCGAAGCAAGAACAGTTGCCAACATGAGCAACGTAGAAGTAGACATCATCGGAGTAGTGAAGCAACGTCAGTCGCATAACGTAAGCAAGGCTTCTGATCAAGACTGTATACCAGACAGGTTCCTTTCAGAGTATGCTGATAGGATACCTCCATACTTAGGAATCACATACAAACGTTCGGTCGACGAAAGAACCGTATCCAAATATAGGAAAGTTGCACAGGTGACACCAATATTCACGAAACGCAATAAGAGTAATCCACTAAATTACAGGCCCATATCGTTAACGTCGATCTACAGCAGGATTTTATTACATACACTCCTGGAAATGGAAAAAAGAACACATTGACACCGGTGTGTCAGACCCACCATACTTGCTCCGGACACTGCGAGAGGGCTGTACAAGCAGTGATCACACGCACGGCACAGCGGACACACCAGGAACCGCGGTGTTGGCCGTCGAATGGCGCTAGCTGCGCAGCATTTGTGCACCGCCGCCGTCAGTGTCAGCCAGTTTGCCGTGGCATACGGAGCTCCATCGCAGTCTTTAACACTGGTAGCATGCCGCGACAGCGTGGACGTGAACCGTATGTGCAGTTGACGGACTTTGAGCGAGGGCGTATAGTGGGCATGCGGGAGGCCGGGTGGACGTACTGCCGAATTGCTCAACACGTGGGGCGTCAGGTCTCCACAGTACATCGATGTTGTCGCCAGTGGTCGGCGGAAGGTGCACGTGCCCGTCGACCTGGGACCGGACCGCAGCGACGCATGGATGCACGCCAAGACCGTAGGATCCTACACAGCCGTAGGGGACCGCACCGCCACTTCCCAGCAAATTAGGGACACTGTTGCTCCTGGGGTATCGGCGAGGACCATTCGGCAACCGTCTCCATGAAGCTGGGCTACGGTCCCGCACACCGTTAGGCCGTCTTCCGCTCACGCCCCAACATCGTGCAGCCCGCCTCCAGTGGTGTCGCGACAGGCGTGAATGGAGGGGCGAATGGAGACGTGTCGTCTTCAGCGATGACAGTCGCTTCTGCCTTGGTGCCAATGATGGTCGTATGCGTGTTTGGCGCCGTGCAGGTGAGCGCCACAATCAGGACTGCATACGACCGAGGCACACAGGGCCAACACCCGGCATCATGGTGTGGGGAGCGATCTCCTACACTGGCCGTACACCACTGGTGATCGTCGAGGGGACACTGAATAGTGCACGGTACATCCAAACCGTCATCGAACCCATCGTTCTACCATTCCTAGACCGGCAAGGGAACTTGCTGTTCCAACAGGACAATGCACGTCCGCATGTATCCCGTGCCACCCAACGTGCTCTAGAAGGTGTAAGTCAACTACCCTGGCCAGCAAGATCTCCGGATCTGTCCCCCATTGAGCATGTTTGGGACTGGATGAAGCGTCGTCTCACGCGGTCTGCACGTCCAGCACGAACGCTGGTCCAACTGAGGCGCCAGGTGGAAATGGCATGGCAAGCCGTTCCACAGGACTACATCCAGCATCTCTACGATCGTCTCCATGGGAGAATAGCAGCCTGCATTGCTGCGAAAGGTGGATATACACTGTACTAGTGCCGACATTGTGCATGCTCTGTTGCCTGTGTCTATGTGCCTGTGGTTCTGTCAGTGTGATCATGTGATGTATCCGACCCCAGGAATGTGTCAATAAAGTTTCCCCTTCCTGGGACAATGAATTCACGGTGTTCTTATTTCAATTTCCAGGAGTGTATATTGTGTTCAAACATTATGAATTTCCTCGAACAGAACGGTCTATTGACACACAGTCAACACGGATTTGGAGAACATCTTTCTTGTGAAACACAACTAGCTCTTTACGCACACGAATCGTTCAGTGGTATACACAAGGGATTTCAAATGGATTCTCTATTTCTGGATTTCCAGAAGCCTTCTGACACTGTACCACACAAGCGGCTTGTACAGGGTGGCCCAAAAAGGATGGTCACATTTTAAATAACTATAACTCCATCAGTTTTACAAATTAATTTTATTCAATTACGTAACTAAATGCTCCCAGGCACCCAATTACAAGAACTAACCACAAAAAATCATGTACGGAAAATGACTTCCGGAAGATGGTGTCCTTCCTCGGTGATGCATTCCACAAGTCTTTCCTCGAAATTTTCCATCACTTTCACTACTGTTTCTTCTTGAATTGCCATAATTTCCGCACTGATTGCCTCCTTCAGATCAATTAAGTTTCGGGGCTTCTTTACGTAGACTTTTGACTTTAGGTATCCCCAAAGAAAAAAATCACAGGCTGAGAGGTCAGGTGATATCGCGGGCCAGTGGACATCTCCAAAACGCGAGATGATGTGGTGGGGGAACATCCGCCTTAAAACACACATGGAGTCATTGGCTGTGTGGGCCGTGGCCCCGTCCTGTTGAAACCAAATTCGATCTCGATTTACATGTAACTCTCGCAGTTTCGGCACCAAAAAGCTACGTAGCATGTTAATGTAACGTTTCGAGTTCACTGTGACTGTAGCGTTGTTCTCCTCAAAAAAATAAGGACCAACAATCCCCAATCTTGAAATTCCACACCAGACTGTTACCTTAGCACTATGAAGAGGCTTTTGGTGCAATTCTCTGGGATTATCTGCTGCCCAATACCTGCAGTTTTGTTTATTGACATAGCCGTCTAAATGGAAATGGGCTTCATCTGACATAAGAAGCACAACATCATTATTAGAGTACAAAATGTCAAGCATTGATTCACAAAATCGTCTTCGCTGCTCAAAATCACGATCATACAGCTTTTGCGTGATCATAATTTTGTATGGGTGAAACTGTAACTCACGGCTTAAAATACGCTGCAACGAACTACGGCTGAGGCCTAAATTTTGAGCACGACGCCTAGTGGAACGACGCGGGCTTTGCAGCACTGACGCTCTAACATCATCAATGTTCTGTGGAGTAACTGCCGTACGTGTACGCCCTGTGGATTTACCACTTTTGACAGACCCTGTTGTCCGGAATGCAGTCACCCAACGTGATATGGATCTGCGATCTGGAATGGGTCCATCACGCGCTACACCAAAACGTTGTCGAAACAATCGTTGCACAGTAATAAACGATTCATCATTTCTGAAAAACTGTTCCACAGCAAAAACACGATGCTCGACCGTCAACTGCGCCATCTCGTGGCAAACTGGGTGTAATGGCCGACTTGCAGACGGCCGGCAGTGGTCCCCCCTCCTCACCTTTCAATGGTACTACGCAGTTCAAATCCGACCATCCTTTTTGGGCCACCCAGTAGTTAAATTGCGTGCTTATCGATTATCGTCTGAGTGATGTGACTGGACTCGTGATTTCCTGTCAGGGAGGTCACACTTCGTAGTAACTGACGGAAAGTCATCGAGTTAAACAGAACTTGGGTGATCATTATCTATATAAACGATTAAGGGGACAATCTGAGCAGCCGTCTTAGGTTGTTTGTGTATGATGCTGTCGTTTATCGACTAGTAAAGTCATCAGAAGATCAAATAAATTTGCAATACGATCTAGAGAATGTTGACCCTAGAGAAGATTGACCCTAAATAACGCGAAGTGTGAGGCCATCCACATGAGTGCTGAAAGGAATCCGTTTAACTTGGATTAGACGATAAACGAATCAAATTCAAAGGCCGTAAATTCAAATGAAAACATAGGTATTACAATTACGAACAAGGAATAGGATAGAACACATGCAGAATGTTATGGGGAAGGCAAACCGATGCTGAGTTTTATTGGGAGGCCACTTGGAAAATGTAACAGATCTACCAAAGAGACTGCCTACACTACTCTTTCACGTCCTCTTTGAGAATACTGCTGCGCGGTGTGGGATCCTTACCAGGTAGGACTAACGGAGTACATCGAGAAAGTTCAAAGAAGGCAGCACGTTTTGTATTATCGCCGTGTCACTAAAATGGTACAGGATTTGGGGTGGACACCATCAAAACAAAGGCGTTTCTCGTTCTGGCGAAGTCTTGTCACGAAATTTTAATCACCAACTCCCTACTTCGGATGTGAAAATATTTTGTTGACGCCGACCTACGTAGGGACAAACGATCATGATAATAAAATAAGGGAAATCAGAGCTGGCACGTTCGTGTTCGTTTCCTCCGCGCGCTGTTCGAGATTGGAATAATAGAGAATTATTGTGGAGGTGGTTCAGTGAACCTCGTGCCAGCCACTTAAATGTGATTTGCAGAGTATCCATGTAGATGTAGATGTAGATGTTGATAGTATTCTCTGTACGATCGACTGGAGTCAGCTCTTGGATTGCCGCCCATGGAGGCTATACCACATACTAATACGGCTGTTTCAGCGTGGGTCGAGTCCCCTGGTACCTTGCTTTTGCTATTGATCTGTAAATGTTATTTAATATACTCCATATACAGGGTGAAAACTATTTAAACCGACAAAATCTGGGAGGTTGTAGGGGACATCAAAACAAATATTTTCCCCTAGTGTCATTTTTTACTATGAGGAGTATTTAAATCGGTAGAGGAAGATTTCTCTGGAGGCAAATTAATCAAACTAACAAACAATTTTCCAATTTTTTTTAATGACCAAGAGAGACAACACATTAACAGAACGCAATTTCAATTACAGTAGATTTTCAAAAATGCCTCCATTGACACGTAAACAAAGGCTACACCGTCGCATCATGTTCTGTCTGACACGGGCAAAAACCCCAGGAGTATCCTGAATTGTTCCTGCTGCTGCTACTATCCGGGCAACCAAATCCTCTTCTGATGCAACAGAAGTTGCGTAAACAGGGTTGCGCATCTCTCCCCACACAAAGAAGTCCAGAGCGGACATATCTGGGGATGGGGATCGAGCAGGCCACGTTACAGGACCAGCTCTGTCAATCCACGTCTCTGGGAACCGTCGGTCCAGGAATCGACGCACACGACGGCTGAAATGTGCCGGCGCCCCGTCATGTTGGAACCACGTGCGTTGTCTTGCAGGGAGCGGGACGTCTTCCAGCAATTCTGGCAATGCTCTGGAGAGAAAACTGTAATAGTGCCTGCCATAGGCCTAGGTAGCAGATACGGCCCTATTAAACAGTCCCCAACAACACCGACCTATATATTAACGAAGAACCGCACTTGTTGAGAGCTAGTAATTGTGGCATGTGGGTTATCCTCACTCCAAACATGCGAATTGTGCCTGGTTCCAGGTTGTGGACACGCTGTAAGTGAAATGGAGGTAACAATTGCTCTCGAAGGACTGTTCTTACATTCGTCTGATTAGTCCCCGTGTTACATGCAATTGCACGAGTGCTGATTGAAGCATCGCGCTCCACATGCTGCAAGACAGCTTCCTCAAATTGCAGCGTTCTTACCGTGCGACGGCGTCCCTGTCCCTGTAATCTGCTAAATGACCCGGGTCAAAAAAATGGCTCTCAGGGCTATGGGACTCAACTGCTGTGGTCATCAGTACTCTAGAACTTAGAACTACTTAAACCTAACTAACCTAAGGACATCACACACATCCATGCCCGAGGCAGGATTCGAACCCGCGACCATAGCAGTCGCACGAAATGACCCGGTCTCACGCAGATGTTGGTACACAGCAGCAAAGGTCGTATGATGCGGGATACGGCGATTAGGATATTGCTGTTGCTAAACCCGCTGTGCAGCTCGTCCGTTGTGGTGCGCTACGTAGTACGCACCAGCCATATCAGTGTACTCACTCCAGGTGTATCGCTCCATTAGTAAACAGAGACAATGCACTACTACACTGGTGGACAGCAGTTGCCTACAACTGAAGAACGTGATACGCCCTCTAACAACTCAAGATCGTAATACAGCCTCCAACGGTTTAAATAATCTTCATAGATTTTGTCGGTCTAAATACTTTTTGTTCTGTTGGCAGAAGAGCCAACACCGTGTTATTAGAGGAAGCCGAAATGCACGCGTTTAGCTCACGCAGGCTGGCGTGAGGAGGGAAGGACTATACTAACGTGAGGTCTGGAACATGACAAGGAATTAGAATTCAGAAAGCGGACGTAATTACTTTGATACTTAACTTTAATCTATTAATGATGAACGTCGCTCTTGACGGTACATGATTCACAATATTATCTGTTCAGAATACATTAATAGTAACTGAATAAGGCGCCTTGCTAGGTCGTAGCAAATGACGTAGCTGAAGGCTATGCTAAACTGTCGTCTCTGCAAATGAGAGCATATGTAGACAGTGAAGCATCGCTAGCAAAGTCGGCTGTACAACTGGGGCGAGTGCTAGGGAGTCTCTCTAGACTAGACCTGCCGTGTGGCGGCGCTCGGTCTGCAATCACTGATAGTGGCGACTCGCGGGTCCGACGTATACTAACGGACCGCGGCCGATTTAAAGGCTACCAGCAAGCACCTTTTCACCCTGTATATGAACCCTGAGTGAGGTGGAAACCTCTTAGAAGGGTGTACTTTTTTTCCCGGCAGCATACAGGTGGTGTGACCGCCACTGGAGGCGTGAGGTGTGCCAGCTGTGAGCAGCTGGGGACGCCGCAGCCCGTGAGGACTGCTCTGGCCACAGCTGGCCACTCCTTCCAGGACAGCGATCGGCGGATACCCCCCCCCCCTTCCCACTCCCCCGCCACTGCAAAGTAATTTCAGTCGCGTCTTCTCCTGAAGAGGAGGCTAACCGAATGGACAGAGGCAGGGTGGGAGGGAAGCCGCGCAGAACAGAATGGAACAGCCCAGCCCACCTCTGCCCGTGTCTTCTTTTCATCCCCTCATCCGCCTGGTTCCTCCCCAGGGGTAATTATCGTCATCCCGGGCTGCTGTCTGGCGTCTGCCAATGCGGCGACCGCCCTACAGGCAAGACGGAAATCTCTGCCTTTGTTCGCCTGTAGCACGGGGCTAATATCCGGTACCGCTAAACTGTACCTAGAGGAGCAGCCAGTGTCAGCTGGTGGGGGGGAAGAGGCGCTGAGGCGGCAGACGTCGCTCCAGCAGGTGTTGCCGTGGCGCCTGTCCACACGTTTCTCCCAGTCTTTCCCTTTACTTAGTCGCCACTACTCAGTGCATGGGACGATCGAACGACGTCAGTTCCAACTCGCCCATCTAACGGCTTACACAGGGAATAAAAAATCAGTCCGTCATACAGAGACGTAAATCATGGTGTAGCAATATAGATATATAAAGACGGCGGTAGTACAATTACATCTACATACATACACCGCAATCCACCATACGGTGCGTGGTGGAGGGTACCTCGTACCACAACTAGCATCTTGTCTCCCTGTTCCACTCCCTAACAGAACGAGGGAAAAATTACTGCCTATATGCCTCTGTACGAGCTCTAATCTCTTTTACCTTATCTTTGTGGTCTTTCCGCGAAATGTAAGTTGGCAGCAGTAAAATTGTACTGCAGTCAGCCTCAAATGCCGGTTCTCTAAATTTCCTCAGTAGCGATTCACGAAAAGAACGCCTCCTTTCCTCCAGAGACTCCCACCCGAGTTCCTGAAGCATTTCCGTAACACTCTCGTGATGATCAAACCTACCAGTAACGAATATTGCAGCCCGCCTATATCTTCCCTCAATCCGACCTGATAGGGATCCCAAACGCTCGAGCAGTACTCAAGAATAGGTCGTATTAGTGTTTTATAAGCGGTCTCCTTTACAGATGAACGACATCTTCCCAAAATTCTACCAACGATCCGAAGACGACTATCCGCCTTCCCCACAACTGCCATTACATGCTTGTCCCACTTCATATCGCTCTGCAATGTTACGCCCAAATATTTAGTCGACGTGACTGTGTCAAGCGCTACACTACTAATGGAGTATTCAAACATTACGGGATTCTTTTTCCTATTCATCTGCATTAATTTACATTTATCTATATTTAGAGTTAACTGCCATTCTATACACCAATCACAAATCCTGTCCATCTCGTATCCTCCTACAGTCACTCGACGACGACACCTTTCCGTACACCACAGCATCATCAGCAAACAGCCGCACATTGCTATCCACCCTATCCAAAAGATTATTTATGTAGATAGGAAACGACAGCCGACCTACCACACTTCCCTGGGGCACTCCAGATGATATCGTCACCTCCGGTGAACACTCACCATCGAGGACACGTACTGGGTTCTATTACTTAAGAAGTCGCACACAAGGCATAAAAGGACAGTGCATTGGCGGAGGTGTCATTTGTGCACAGCTGATTCGTGGGAAAAGTGTTCCGACGTGACTGTGGCCCCACGTCGGGAATTATCAGACTTTGAACGTGGAATGGGAGTTCGAGCCAGACGAATGGGTCGTTCCATGTCGGAAATCTTTAGGGAATTGTGGAGTCTAGCTAGGAGAGCAAGCTTGAGGCATCGCCCCTCGCTACGGACAACGCAGTAGCTGACGGTCTGCGCTTAACGACCGAAAGCAGCGGCTCTGCGTAGGCTTGTCAGTGATAAGAGACAAGCACAAGTGCGTGAAATAACCCCAGAAATGAATGTGGCACGTACGTCGTACGTGTCCGTTACGTGTGGCAGCAGACGGCCGACGCGAGTGCCTCTAGCAGGACACGGAGAGCCAGTATAGGGGGGGCAGGGAGTGGCCAGCCGGACGATACGGCGGCCATTCTTCTGACAAACTGCGGGCGGGACTTTTGAGTGGCCAGTAGTGGAGTACACACTCACCGAAGCAAAAGCACAAGACAATACGGCGAGATCACTCGTTAAATGCCTTTCTTTACAGCTATAATATACTCATACTGGGCTACTACGTACAGCACAGGAAAATTTGATTCAGTGGTTGTAAAAGTAGTTCTTTACTTGCATTCATCTCCTTTAAAGTTCGTTTACTAGACATATTGCAATGAAAGTAACGTAAATAAAAAAAAAGTAGTATAGCATTTGTTTTGTATCAGTAATGCATAACGCTTAAGATGTAACATACCTGTATTACGTCAGATGAATGAAAGTCGTAAGCAGTTCTTTACTTGAGACACGCACTTGTGACGTGTGAGACGTATCAGTACTGCTTACGAGTTTCGAGTTTATCTCGTATATATATACATACGGAATACCTCACGTAGATAACAAACGATGTTAAATGTAGGCTACTGTAATAACGACCAAATATAACAATAAAAGTACCATATCCGTTCTACCCCACAATAAATAGGCCTATTACAAACTGTCTTCAAGAGTACCTACAATTATTCACTACGAATAATGTTTCAGCAAGCAGGACAACTGCGGGAAACGTGCTTGCAACTTGCCTGCGTCAACAGTCAGGCAATAATACTGAAACCAAAATAATGCCTAGTGTTCTGATTCGGAACGAAATAAAGTTTGACGCTATAAACTCGAATGAGCGTGGCACAGCAATTACAGGCACTTCCCGTTTCCAGCAAGGACTGTCAGATATTGGATTCAGAAAAGCTAGTGATGCTACCAGTATGCACGAACTGTTAAAGAAATAAGAGCTTAAAAATGCAGTAAATTGTAATAGGGCTACCTGTTTTGCGTGACTAAAAATATTTAAAAAAACTAACACCTTAAAATCAGAGTTGTCTGAGCAAAGTGAAGTACCAAACATTTTTATAGGCGTAACTAAATAAATATTTCGGACAATATATACCATTAAGAAAGTCGTACCTGGACTTTATTACAAGACTTACTCATTCCTTCCTTGCATCGTTTACGAACGTCTGCAGAACGAATTACAGATGTCAAAAACAATACTGTGCAATTACTAACGTGTTTACTTCAAACATGTAGGCCTACTGACATCATCACAAAACGATTCATTATTTCAACTCGTATTTAACATCGCAAACGCTAATCACGTAGTAAAAAACGATATACAACTAAATCGAACATGCATGCACAACGCAATAATTCAAATACCTTTTAATCGTTTCCAAATGTCCTCTGAAATTCAGTTCAGCTCAAAAGCACGGCGAGCATGGAAGCACGAGAGACGTTTGGCAGAAAATGGCGCCAAAGCTAATCAACCAATGACGGGCAACTTCACCCATGGCCACTCCCTCTGTATACGGGCTCTCTAGCACGACATCGCTTGCAGCGCCTGTATCGTGCTCGTCAGAATACCGGTTGGACCCCAGACGGCTGGAAAACCGTGGGCTTACCAGGTGACTCCCGATTTCAGTTGGTACGAGTTGAGGGTAGGGTTCGAGTGTGGCGCACACCCCACAAAAACATGGACCCAAATTGTCGAGAAGGCACAGTGCAAGCTCCATAATGGTGTGGGCTGTGTTTACGTGGAATGGAGTGGGTCCTCTGGCGCAACTGAACCGATCACTGAGTGGGAGTGGTTATGTTCGGCTACTTGGGGACCATTTACAGGCATTCGTGAACATCATATTCCCAAACGACATTGTTACGTTACTGGACCACAATTGTTTGTGACCGTGTTGGAGAACATTCTGGACAACTCGAGAGAACGATTTGGCCACCCATATGGCCAGACATGAATCCCATCGAAAACTTCAGGGACATAATCGAGAGGTCAGTTGGTGAACAACATCCTGCACCCGAAACACTGCCGCAATTGTAGGCAGGCGGCCGTAGGGGCAGCACGGCTCCGCACCTGTACAGGGGACTCGGCAGCGACCTGTCGAGTCGCTGCACTGCGGAGATGCGGCACGATATTAGGAGGTATGACGTGATCTGCGTCACCTCAGTGTACATTTCAGGATCATGTGTAATTATCTACATGATAAGTTTGCAATTCACACTTAAGCGCCTCACAGAGAGTTCATGCAACAACCTTCCATCTACCTGGTGATCAAAAAGTCAGTGTAAATTTGAAAACTGAATAAATCACGGAATAATGCAGATAGAGAGGTATTAATTGACACACGTGCTTGGAATGACATGGGGTTTTATTAGAACAAAAAAAATTACAAAAGTTCAAAAAATGGCCGACAGATGGCGCTTCATCTGATCACAATAGCAATAATTAGCGTAACAAAGTAAGACAAAGCAAAGGTGATGGTCTTTACAGGAAATGTTCAATATGTCCGCCATCATTCCTCAACAATAGCTGTAGTCGAGGAATAATGTTGTGAACAGCACTGTAAAGCATGTCCGGAGTAACGGTGAGGCACTGGCGTCGGATGTTGTCTTTCAGCATCCCTAGAGATGTCGGTCGATCACGATACACTTGCGACTTCATGTAACCCCAAAGCCAATAATCGCACGGACTGAGGTCTGGGGACCTGGAAGGCCAAGAATGACGAACGTGGCGGCTGAGCACACGATCATCACCAAACGACGCGCGCAAGAGATCTTTCACACGTCTAGGAATATGGGATGGAGCGCCATCCTGCAAAAACATCGTACGTTCCAGCAGGTGTTTATCAGCCAGGCTGGGGATGATGCGATTCTGTAACATATCGGCGCACCTCTCACCCGTCACGGTAGCAGTTACAAAACCAGAATCACGAATTTTCCTCGATGAAAAAATGCCCGACAACGGTAGATGTGGTAAATCCAACCCATACCTTGACTTTCTCGTCGTGCATTGGAGTTTCCTCGACAGTTCTAGGATTTTCGGTAGCCCAAATTCTGCAGTTGTCGGCGCTGACAGACCCTCGGAGCGTGAAATGAGCTTTGTCGGTCCACAACACGTTACTCAACCAACCGTCATCTTCCGCCATCTTTTGAAACACCCACACCGCAAATGCCCTCCGATTCACTAAATCGCCAGGTAACAGTGCATGATTGCGACGGATTTTGTACGGATAGCATTGAAGGGTACGCCTAAGTGCCAAACAAATAGTAGTGTTATGATACGTCCCCTTAGAAAAATTAATGAATTACTGTGCTGATAAACATCTTATGTTATTTGATTTTCAAACAGCTGAGCAAAACTGAACGTACTCAGACATTTCGCTCTTCACCTATTCTGATCAACACTAAACTGACACACAATATTTTTAGCGCAACGCAATCTGACTTTCAGTAATTCCTACAAAAGAATGGCCCTTACTAACAATAACCTATACCTTTCATGAATTATTACGTCACAAAAATCTTCGTTACTCGAACTACTGCAATACAGCGAGCGCCAATACTGCAAGCTAAATAAAAGATTCTAACTACTGAAGGCACTAACTACTGATAGGCATAGTTAGCAAATGAAAGACTTTGATAGAGAACAAACAATGTATTTACCTTAATAGTGTTCAAAAGTCATTATATATATATCAGTTCATGGCACCCAGTCTTACAAATTTACTGTCTGTCCAGATAATCCGCTCTCAAAACTCCGCCATCTCACTCCCCACACCCACCACTGCTGGCGGCTCACCTCCAACTGCGCAACGCTACGCGCTGTTAACAGCCAACTGCCCAACACTACAATAGTGAATATTACAACAATGCCAACCAGCTACAGACTGCACACAGCACAGCCAGTGAATTTCATACAGAGCGCTACGTGGCGTTACCAATATAAAAACCTAAACAGCCTACTTACAGCGTATGGAATGCCGGTGCGACGTGCGACTGCACGAGCGCTGACTTCCCCGTGCATAGGCGAACCCGCTACAGCCTCCATTTCTTCCTGAACTGTCTCAGCAGCATTACGTCTTGTGCTCGGTCGGCCACTAGCACATTCCCCATTCTGATAATACAGCTTCACTAAAAGCGCCTTTTCAGGTAACGTCAACATGCTGCGACTGCTGGCGCATCTGATTCTCTCTCTAATTACAGCTCCTTTTGTACACGATTGTCATGCGCAGTCACTGACGTTTTGCTGTCCAGCGCCATCTGTCGGAGATTTTGTGAACTTTGTTTTTTTTTTGGTTCTAATAAAACCCCATGTCATTCCAAGAATGTGTGTCAATTTTTACCTCTCTATCTACATTATTCTGTGGTTTATTCAGTTTTCAAATTTATACTGACTTTTTGATCACCCGGTATTTCTCTACGCCTAAATCGTTCTGTGCGAACTCTGATTTCTCTTATTCTATCACGATGATCATTTCTCCCTATGTAGGTGGACGCGAACAAAATATTTTCGCACTGGGAAGAGAAAACCGGAGATTGTAAAACCGCCAGCGGAAAACGCCCGTTTGTTAAACGCTGTCATCCCAATTCACGTGCTATATCCGTGACGCTCTCTTCCCTGTTTCATGACAATACAAATCGAGTCGTCCTTCTTTGAATTTTTTCACAGTACTTCGTCAGTCCTATCTGATGTGTATCCCACAACGAACACAGCAGTACTGCAGAGAAGCGCGGAGAAGCGTGGTGTAGGCAATCTCTTTAGTAGACCCGTTGCATTTTCTCTGCATTCTGCCAATAAAATGGAATCCTTTGTTTTTTCCCCAGAATATTATCTACATGCTGCTTCCAATTCAAGTTGTTCCTAGCTGTATTCTCTGACTATTTAGTGTACAAGTAGTTCACAACCTTTTGATTTGTGCTATCTAACGGGTAACCGAAATTTAGCGGATGCCTTTAGCTACTCGTGCGGACGTCCTCATACTCTTCATTATTTAAACTCAAATTCCGCTTTTCCCACCAATCAGATGCGTTGGGTGAATCATTTTGCAGTTGCTTATTATCACCTGATGACTTTAGAAGACGGCAAATCACAGCATCATCTGCAAATAATCTAAGGGGACTGCTCAGATTGCCTCCTAGGTCTTTTATATAGCTCGGGAACAGCAGCGATCGTTCAACACTTGGTCTGGGAACGCCGGATATTACTTCTCTTTCACTCTAATTCCCATCAATTACTACGAGCTGCAACCTTTCTGAGAGGAAATTACGAATCCAGTCACACAACTGACACGATATTACACAGGTCAAATTAATTATCAGTCTCCTCTAAAGAACGGTGTCAAAAGCCTTCTGGAAATCTAAAGATACGAAGTCAGTTTGAGACACCCTGTCGCTAGCACTCATCACTTCACGTGAATAAAGAGCTGGTTGTGTTTTAAAACGACGACGCTTTCTAAATCCATGTCCGCTATTTGTCAATAAATCGTTTTCTTCGAGGCAATTCATAGTATTCCAATGTAATATACACTGAAGCGCCAAAGAAACTGGTGTAGGCATGCGTATTCAAACACAGAGATATATAAAGAGATAGAACACGGCGCTGCGGTCGGCAACGCCTGTATAAGACGACGAGTGTCTGGCGCAGTTGTTTGGTCGGTTACTGCTGCTACGATGGCAGGTTATCAAGATTTAACTGAGTCTGAACGTGATGTTACAGTCGGAGTAAGAAAGATGGCATCTCCGTGGTAGCGATGAAGTGGGGATTTTCCGGTACGATCATTTCACGAGTGTACCGCGAATATCAGGAATGCGGTAAAACATCAAATCTCCGACATCGCTACGGCTGGCAAGACATCCTGCAAGAACGAGACCAACGACGACTGAAGAGAGTCGTGCAGCGTGACGGAAGTGCAACCCTTCCGCAGTTTGCTGCAGATTTCAATGCTAGGCCATCGACTACTGTCAGCGCGAGAACCTTTCAACGAAACATCATCGATATGGGCTTTCGGAGGCGAAGGCCTACTCGTGCACCCTTGATGACTGCACGACACAAAGCTTTACGCCTTGTGTGGGCCCGTCAATACTGACATTGCACTGCTGGTGACTGAAAACACGTTGTCTGGTCGGACGAGTCTCGTTTCAAATTGTGTCGAGCGGATCGACGTGTACGGCTATGGAGACAACCTCACGAACCCGTGGACTTTGCATGTCAGCAGCGGGCTGTTCAAGCTGGTACGTCTAGATACGAGTCTGATGACAGCTGACACGTACGTAAGCATCCTGTCAGATCACCTGTATCCATTCACGCCCATTATGGATTGCGACGGACTGGGGTAATTCCAGCAGCACAATGCGACACCCCACACGTCCAAAATTGGTACAGACTGGCTCCAGGAACACTCTTCTGAGTTTAAACACTTCCGCTGACCACCAAACTCCCCAGACAGCAGAATTACTGAGCATGTCTGGGATGCCTTGAAACGTGCTGTTCTAAGAGATCTCCAACACACGTACAGCAATACTTCACACGTTAGCCGAGTGCATGCTACATGGTGTTGCGGAAATTCTGTGTGCTCGCGGGGGGGCTCCAACACGATATGAGGGAAGTGTACCAGTTTCTTTCGCTCTTCACTGTACATTCCAAAAGCCTACAGCAAATTGACGTCTGTGACACGGGTCTATAATTCACTGGATTACTCCTGTTTGCTTGGTCGATAATTGGTGTGATCTCGCTAGGTACTGATCTTTCAGCAAGCGAGCGGTTGTTTACGAAGCTGTTGTATCATCGTACTCTGAAGTAAACTTGACTGGTATAGAACCAGGACACGAAGCCATATTTAGGACTTTTGACTCAAAAGTTGAATTCAAAAATTTATCAAGAGACAGATGATTTCTCGTCAATCCACTTTGTCGCTTTGCCTATATTAACTGGTTTTAGCTGCTTCGGCTACACAGATGTTGACAGCTGTTCTCGATTTGAATTCTGGAATATTTACTTCGTCTTCTTTCGTAAAGGAATTTCGGGAAACCGTGTTTAGTCGCTCCGCTTTAGCGGCACTGTCTTTTCTGTATCTGTGGCACAGTACGAGTACTGACTACGTCTTGCGGCTGGTGTGCTTTACGTATGACGCCAATGTCTTTGGATTTTGCGCCAGACTTGGAATATAAAAGCCTAAAATGCCGTTATGATATACTTATTCAGAGGTGTGAACTTACGTTAGACGTTGAACACAGTAAAACGCGTAGTGGAAGAAACGGTGCGTACGTCTTTGGGGCAACGGAACTCAAACCACCTCGGCTATATTAATCCAGTTTTTCAGAACGGCAGCACTTCAAGACTTCCAAAAAACTTGAAACGTATTTTCAACCCTTTTCTAAACTTTTTCGCACCGAGAAGCTTAACTTCAAACGTTTGAAACATTAATTCACTTGTAAAACCATGAGACGGGTGTAGCTATTTTATACGTAGGGTTCCGTCTCTTTGGAGAATGGGGATCGGAATTTAGTGCTACCTGTTGTTCGAAGAAAGCGCAGGTTATTTCCATTTCCAAGAAGAATCGTTGAACGGACGCACAAAACTGTAAGCTTATGTTTCTGACGTCGGCCTGTTGCAGAGTTTTGGAATACGTTTCACCCTCGTGTATTGTGGAATTCCTGCAGACCGCACAGTTCCTCTGTATGAAAACATCAGATAGCGGCGCCCATGTAAACGTCGTGTTCGTTCCTTTCTGGAGGCCGCTCCCCAAAGGTTCCGCTTTGGCGCCTAATGAACAAAATACGAGCGTACGGAATATCAGACCAGCTGTGTGACTGGATCCCGCAAACCTACCAGAGGGAACACAGCACGTCATTTCTAACGGAGAGAAATCTTCAGCGGCACAAACTGACTTCCTGCGTACCCTAAGATAGACGCACAAATGAGTGTGTGGAAACTATACGGAATGCAATATTACAGCGATAGTTAAACTGAGCTGTGGTGACGTCAGATCGACCAGGCCAGAAGGGAAAGACGAAATGGGATCGCGATATGTGACGACAAGACGACTATTCAGGTTGATGCTTAGAAAGTATGAGGGTGGCCCTACAACATGGGAAAAATATCAACCATGTAACTGCAAAGAGAGCAAGAGGAGAAAGGTGCGAAAACTACCGCACAATCAGTTTAACAGCTCATGTACCCAACCTGCCGTGAAGAATAACGCACAGAAGAATCGAAAAGAAAACTGAGGATCTTTTAGATGACGATCAGTTTCGCGTTAGGAAAGGTAAAGGCACCAGAGAGGCTGTTATGACGTTGCGGTTGATAATGCAAACAAGACTGAAGACAAAAATATTTGTCGCCCTAGAAAAAGCATCGACAATGTCAGACGGTGGAAGATGTTCGAAATTCTGAGGAAAGTAGGAGTAAGCTGTTCAGATAAATCACACAAATCTAAAGAATCTGAATTCAACTAGATACTTATGGATTACAGTTACTAATAACTTAAATAGGAACGACTGCTTAAGTAACGTTGTAGGGAAGGTAACCCAAAGACTGCTTTCTACTGCAACAGCACTCAGAAAACGCAACAGGTCTGCTAAAGAGACTGCCCGCACTACGAAGTTTAGTCCTCTGCTAGACTACTGCTGTACGATATGGGATCCTTATCAAATGAAACTGACAGAGTACACTGAAAAGTTCAAAGAAGGACAGCTAGTTCCGTATTATCGTGAAATATGGGAGAAAATGTCTCGGATGTGATAACAGAGTTGGTTCAAATGCTCAGATTTGTGTGAATTCCTAAGGGACCAAACTGCCGAGGCCATCAATCCCTAGACCTACACACCACTTAAACTAACTTACGCTGAGAACAACACACACACCCATGTCCGAGGCAGGACTCGAAGCTCCGGCGGGAGGGAACAGAGCTGGTAGGGCAGTGTGTAAAACAACTGCGGTTTTCTTGGCGGCGACGTCTTTACGTGAAATTTTAGTTAGGAAGTTTCTCTTCCGAATGCGAACATGTTTTATTGACTACATAGGAAGCAGTGACCGTCGTAATAAAATAACAAAAATCGTATCACACATGAAAAGATTTAGGTGTTTATTTTTCCCATCTACTATTCGAGAGTGAAACGGTAGGGCAACATCCTTTTTCTGTAACCCCTCTGTAAGTAGAGTAGATTTCTTAGCAATTCATTTTCGTTGCCTGCAAGGGATGATTCTGACAAATAGAGCAACATAGTATACAGCTGAAATACTTACATTTTTAAATAAGCTGCTGGAAAAAAATTGTAGTCAAATGGGCAACGTAGATTGATATTATTATAAATCACTTGTTCTGTTACCCAAACAAATAAAAAAGGATGAGGCTTTCAAATATGGCAATTTAGTGTTTACCTACACTAATGAGCAGGTAGAGGTTAGGTAGAAGTATAAACATTTTTCCACTATCTATAGGGTTGATTTTAAAACAAATAATTTTTTCTGTTACATTAAAAAATTGAAATGGATAAGGCTTTCGGTGAGGCAATTCATCACAAAGTTAACTGGCCACAGTGACATCTCTGCATTTTTGATTGCAAACTAAAAAAATATTGAGTAGTCAAATGTGGCAACTTGAGTAGATTTGTTGGCAATTAATTTTTATTATGTACAAATATAGAACTCTAATCAAATTAATGGTCAAATGGGACGAAGTAGGGTTGATTTGATAACAATTGAGGAATTCCGGTATATAGTTGCCGGACCAGAATTATATGTCTGCATTTATGAATGGATACTGAGAAAAAAAATTTTGTGGTCAAATGGGGCAGGTAGAGTAGATTTCTTAACAACTGATTTTTCATTACCTAGGAACATACTAAAGGATAGGGAGCGAAACAGGGCAATCCAGAATGGAGTTACAGGTCCAAATGAAACTGTTCCACTTATTTGATTGCTAGATTTCTTACCAATTTCGTTGTTCCTACCTACAAGTATACAAATTGATAATACAGTATGAAGGTGCATCCAGTATATAGTTTTAGGGCCAGAAAAAAAATATTTAGTAGTCAAATGGGGCAAATAGAATAAATTTGTTAGCAATTCATTTTTTGTTACCTAGAAATATAGCAAGGGAAAGGGAGTGAAGTAGGGCAATTGAGTATACAGTTGCAGATCCAAATTAAAGTTCGACCATCCAAATAGAAGAAATATGATTTGGATGTCAAATGAGGCTATTCAAAAGGATTTCTGTGCAATTCAGTTTTTTTTATCTGCAAAGATTCAGGGGAGTGAAGCAGCAAAGTGGGACAATACAATATATAGTTAGAGAATAACAACTTTGTGTCTTCATTTTAGATTGTGTAATGAAAAAATCTACTAGTCAAGTGGGATAAGTAGAGTAGATTTGTCAGCAGTTCTTGTTTTTTGTTTTGTTTCCTGCACAGTAAAAAAGGAACAAGGGACAATGCAACAGAGTGTTACGTGGGCACATAGGTTTGTATGCATTGTCAACTGCCTGCTGAAAAAATATTTAATAATCATATGGGGAACGTATTTCTTAGCGACTCCTTTTTTTATTACCTTGAAATATGCAGAGAGATGAGACAGTAAAATGATAAAGTCAGTGTATAGTTGCAGAGTGAGAGTGATGTGTGCGCATTTTCGATTGCCTACTGGAAGAAAAGGTTCAGTAGTCGAATGGAGCAACCTGATTAGATTTCCTAGCAGCATCTTTTTTATTGAGTAGAAATATGTGGAGAGATGGGTTTGTAAAATGGGGGAATCCAATATAGAGTTACAGGACGAGAATGATGTGTCTGCATTTTCGATTGAGTATAGAGAAAAATAAATTGTAGTCATATGGGGTCTACTTCATTAGATTTCCTAGCAATTTGTTCTTTACTGTGTAGAAATGCGTGAAGAGATGGGTTTGTAAAACAGAGAAATACAGATATAGTTGCAGGGCAAGAATGATGTGTCTGATTTTTCGAATGAGTACTGAGAAAAATAAATTGTAATCAGATGGGACAAGTAGAATAGATTTCTTAGCAATTAATTAGTTTTTCCCCAGGAGTGTACAAAGGGATAGACAGTAAAATGGAACTCTGCAGCATACAGGTGCACAGCCTCTACACGTTTGAAACAAAGGGGATTCTGTGGTCAAATGGAATGAAGAAAGTAATTACTTTGCATGTAACTTTTTTTACAATATATAAATGGAGCGGGCAGCAAAATGAGGAAACCTAGCATACATTTACACGACCAGATAGATGTCTGATTTTCGGGTACCTACCGAAAAAAATTTCTAGTCAAATGGCGTAAGTAAAAAAAAAAGTTGAGTCGTCAAATGGAGCAAGTGGAGTAGATTTTTGTGGGCATTTCCTTTTTTGTTATCTAGGAATAGGTGAAGGGATGAGGCTATCAAAGAGGACGGATAATTGTACTTCATTTTGTCCATTAAGTATAAAAATTGGGCAGTCAAATGGGGCGGCGAGGGGCTTGCAGTGGCCACTGGGGCGGGGGGCGGGCCACCTACCTGTTGCTGGTGGTGTTTTTAATAAGAGCCGGCGGCGGTGGCGGTGGTGGTGGCGGAGCGTGCGGCCAGCTGGAGCCTCCCCTGGGGCGGTCGCGAGTGCTTCGGCGGGCGCCTCTCAGCGGTCTGGCGGGCTGTGGCTGAGCTGCGCTGCGCTGCGCGCGTCGTGAGCTGAGCTGTGGCGAGGAGAGGAGAGGCGGCTGGCTGAGCGCAGAGGCGGCCGGCGCGGCGCGGCGGTGCGGTGCGGTGCGTGCGACGCTGGCGGGGAGTCCCAGGCAGAGGCGGGGCGGCGCTGGCGCTGCGATCTGGCGGCGGCACCGGCAACTGCTAGGGGGGCGCGCCGCGAGCGGCCGGCTTTTATAGCGGCGGCGCCCGCGCGGTGTGGTGTGACGGGGTGTGTGGCGGAGGGGGAAAATGTCGCGGCAGCGGGTCATGGAAACGCGAAACTGCGCGGGAAGGCTTATAGAATGTTGTTTCACTTACGTCCGAGACTACAGGCCCAGTTTGTCGTGGCTGGGGGCTCCCACTATGGTTATTTATTTAGCGTATGGGTCATATAGTCTGTCTGTAAACTCAAGAGCGAGCAGCGCTTTTCGCGGGGCAAGTGGCCTTTCCCGGAAGAACGCTGCCGCCAGACTACTGGGGCACCCAGAATCTGTTGTCCGTTACTTGTCTAGCGGTGCAGATCGGCGTGCAGTGATATACGTCGTTTCTGTTCGTGAGATCTTATAGTTCAATTCTTTAATCTTGGCGGCTCGCGCATGCCCGCCAAGAGAAGGAGCGCCATAATATAGTATAGTATAGTTCGCAAACTTACGTTTAGGGGGGAGCGCGCAGTTTATGAAGTAAAGCCACTACGGCCGCGTTAACCCTTTCGCTGCTACAGAGACGTGCTCCCCGCATTCCGCGCTGTGCGAGATTTTGCAGACACATGTTGTTCCGACTGCTTTGACACACTTATCATTCGATTTCACAAAAACTTTTTGGCCCAAAAATTTGATTTTTACATATCTTCTTGACTGATACCTTCCCCCATCAATGACTTAATTTTGTTTCGATGTTCAACGCAGTTACTGTGCAGCATTAAATGTAGTAAACCATTGCACGAAATTTTGAAGAGTTTGCAGAGGTAAAAGTCCACAGCGTATACTTTCCGTATGGTCGATTTTAGTTGCCACCAGAAATTTCAAAAAATTACATTCAAACGAACAAAATACATGAAGTAAGACACTTCGATATTGTTTTTAAATAAAGAAAATATCAAGCACCAAATAAGGTTTGAACTCAGAACCTTTTGCATAGCAGCCCAACACCTTAACCAAACGCTACCACAACTCGTCATTCAGTACAATTCCCAGAGGACTTTAAAGAAGTACGCAAAATACCGACAAACACTGTTGGTATGACTATGAATTACTCACGTTTCGTCGAACTACAATAGGAAATAAACAATTACCGCTGTTCTTTATTGCGAAAAAGCAGTTAATGAGAATGAATTTCCTTGCTATCGCCTGAATTACGAGGCTTATTGCTTGTTTGGTTTAATTAATTAATAGAATATGAAGCAATTGGTATAAAGAATGCTTTTACCAAACTTTCTTTTATGGAAAGTCTGCTATCAAGACATTGCTTTCGTTCTATTACTTTATTTATGACTGAACGTTTCTAAAACTGAAGACACTCCTCCGTGCTCTGCACTGCAGTCGAGCTCTGGCAACGTCGTTCTCTGTTCATTGGCTGACTGTGTTTTGTGACGACAGATGCGCAGAACGAACCTAAACTCGGCCGCCGTCGTAAATGACGCGCACTTTAGTTGCCAGTGTCAGTTAACTTTGTATACTTACTGATATATATCGATTACCGGAAATGATGGATAATCGATTAGCATTGCAAGAAAATGTGCAGAATACGAAGAAGAGGAGGTATATGGGGAGTAACGAGCGTTCGATCGTCTCTAATGTTAGTACAGCGTGTGTTGAGGAGGCGACGCAAAAAGAACTGTTGGCTGATATTACCACCCCCAACCAGACGGCTGCAATCTATGCAAACGTCAGCCTCGCCTAACAGGACGCGTGAAGAAGGAATGCGGAAATAAGCTGCACGGTTTACTGGAATCGCCACGAAGGAAAACTAATAATATTGTGGGGAAACCCATCGTTGTAGACAGTTTCAAAATCACTTTAAACCTTTGATGCTTATGGAACACTAAATCTCTATCTCGATCACTAAAGACATATCGCTTAAAACACGTGCGCAATAGCTATTCTAAATACTGCTGAAATTTCCTTCGAAACACGTACCCCGATTCTGGACTTCTTAGCAGAAAGCTTGACATACGAGGTGCGCTTACATATTAGCTTTTATTTTTTGGTAAGGACTTTATTTGTTGGTCTACAGCAATGTTATACTATTCAAAATATTCTCTATTACATACTACACACTTACGCCAGTGCAATTCGCGAAACACTTTAGGAACTCTTTCTTCAGGATAGTTTATAGGTCTTATAACTGTGCATTTTTAATCTCATCCATACTTGTAAAACTGCTGCCCTTTAAGACCCGCTTTGAAATGTTTATACCACTTGTATGCCCTTGGTTTACTCATAACAGGCCCACCAAAAGCGATATTCAACATTTCTAAAAATTTCATACATTTTATTCTATTCCTACATTAAAATTTAATACAGATGCTCTAATCTATTTTTATACAAAACAAATAATCGTTGATGCAACCAAAACACATGTAACCTTTTGACAGGTGACAACAGAGTAGATAGCCAATCGGCATAAAATTGTACACATACGTTTGAGACATGTTTACGAAGACAGTGACAAAAAAGTAGTGCAAATCGGATTAACACACAAAATTATAAATTTCTGCTTATTTTTTAAACTCTCTTCATTTTGCAAGAATTGCTAAGTTTCAATACAGTTCTTGAAATGAAACTTCTACCTTCCAGTAGAAACAGAAAGTAAGACCAAGACTTAAATTCTACAGATTGATTGCATTATGTGCGGTCCGTTTACGAATAGCAGTAGAGGAACATATATTCACATGAACAGGCATTTGGTTCTATGTTTGTAGTAGAATCCTGACTTCCGTGCTTACGTTAATATTATTTACTCTATTGCTGTTTCGGAAGAAGTTATCGTTTTTTGTATTCCTTATGGTCTTAGTGCATTTGTCTAAAAATAAACGCAGCCCAGACGTATCTGTACACGGCGTCGCCACAGACTTAAATCGCGCGCCGCGGCAGGACCGGTACCACGTTGTGAAACAGCCTGTAGAAGCGCCCTGTGACGTAGCTGGGTTGGCAGAGTGGGGATTCGCTCGCTCTCTCTTCAGTTTACCGACGAACATCACAGTAAAAATTACAGAAACAACACGATTAAAAAAGAGGCACATATGCATAAACAGAACAATAAATAACAGTTTGTAGATAAGGACACCACCAATTGTAAATTTACACTCACAAAAGAGCAATCACAAACGAACGTCCAGCTTAGATAATATATAGTCGATTGCCTCTTGGGTCGCCATTAGGAAATCCTGTGGGTCTCCCTCATATGCCCTTAATGGGCACTCCTGCGCGACGTGTTTGACCGCCTGTCTTCTCAGCGCCACAGTCGCAAGCGGCCGAAGGAAGTTTACCCCGTCTGTGTAAGGAGTCGGCGCATCTCCCACAGTTGGTTCTGATGCGATTAAGAGCTGACCAAACTTTGCGAGCACAATCAAATCCTTTTGGTTTACTAAAGACGCACGGCATACTGTGGCAGTTTACTGCTGTTCTGCTCTCCCATTCCTCTTTCCATCGGTCGTTTATTTTAAAGTTGGTTTGGTGCGGCGCCTGTGCGGTCTTTAGTGGAGGATGCCTACACCGGAGTCGGTGTCCTCGGATGTCGTGAGTATCTTCACGGATTTGTAATTGAGGGTTGGTCACGATTTTTTGAAATTCTCTAGCCAGAGCGTGTTCTCGGCGCAGGTTAGGAGGGTCTATGTTACTGAGAACAGGCAGCCGCACACCTGATTGTGCCTCATATAATACGCATTGTTGCATTAAGTCGGCTGCCTACCATGTGTGTGTGTGTTTGCTGTTGAGCCACACTGGGGCACAGTGTTCTGCCACTGGGCACACCAGGCCAAGTGCGGATGTTCTTAAGGTAGATGGTGTGGAGCCCCAAGTGGTGCCACAGAGCTTCTGCAATATGTTGTTGCGTGTTTTAAGTTTCGCTGCAGTTTTCGTCAGGTGTTCTTTGAATGTTAGTGTCCTATCTAGGGTAACGCCAAGGTACTTTGGGTGTTTGTTGTGATTTAGTATTTTCCCATCTACTATGGTAAATTTGTTTTAAAAGGCGTCTGGTTCGCCACTGACAGTAAACACTACTGCAATATCGGACTTATGCCCTTTATGAAGTCGTACACCGGAGAAAAAAAAAAATCACCGACCGTTTACAGGGTTATTCAGCTGCTGTTACCCTGCGTTGTTCGCAACCCGCAACACCTTCAAATAGCGCGTGCAACTTTGCTATATTTGCTCGATCGTTACACACAAACTATTAGCAAGTTTAATTTGTCGAATGAAACAATAACTTACTGTTACCAGTCACTGTTTACTTATCTCCACGACGCGTTTCGGAGGTTTTAACCCCCATCAGTAGCGGATTTACATTTTTTTTTCTTTAATGTCATTTTACAGGCTATACAAGGTGGGCTGGCAGCGGCAACAGTACGCCGCTGTTCGGCCACAGGCAGAACAAGAGAAAAAACAATGGAGACACAGACTGAACATAACATAACGGTGGGAAAAAACAGGAGTCACAGTAACGAAGAACCACAAAGCCGTTCGCACGCGAAGAAAACCAGAGAAACTGTTAGCACTGTACACAAACACTGATGATGGAGATTGTGGTGTCACCGCCAGACACCACACTTGCTAGGTGGTAGCCTTTAAATCGGCCGCGGTCCGTTAGTATACGCCGGACCCGCGTGTCGCCACTGTCAGTAATTGCAGACCGAGCGCCACCACACGGCAGGTCTAGAGAGACGTCCTGGCACTCGCCCCAATTGTACGGACGACTTAGCTAGCGATGCAACACTGACGAAGCCTCGTATATTTGCAGAGAAGATAGTTAGAATAGCCTCCAGCTAAGTCAATGGCTACGACCTAGCAAGGCGCCATAGCAATTGATAGTTATCGTATGAAGCATGTCTCATTAAGAACGATGTATACAAATGATGGATTAAAGTTAAGTATTCCAGAAGCTACGTACTTTTCTTTATAGCATTCATTACGTATCCTGTTTCAGACCTCACGCCATCCTGCGTGAGCTTATAGCGTGCATTTCGGCTTCCTCAAACAACACGGTGTTGGCACTTCTGCCGACACTTCAGAGATGACACACGTGAACGATGGAGCGTGGGCGGCGAAAACACTGAAGCACAAACACGACGGCACACACACAAAACCGATGGATGGCGATGATCTCCGTTGCGCTAATGTCGACGTAGCGTGTGCGAGTCCGGGTACCTGCCAAGAGGGGAAAAAGGTGGGGGAGGAGGGAGAGGGCAGAGCGGAGATGCCAGGGGCAGAGGAGAAGGGGCAGGAGAGAAGGTATGGGGGGTTACGATTTTTGGGGAGAACTTTTGGCACTGTCTAGTGGAGAAACAAAACACTCCTTCTGTACGTGCTTTTGGTTATTTGTGACTAAAAAATGCTAAATCATGTTATAAAGTAGTGTTTTGTTTCTCGACTAGACAGTGCCAAAAGTTCTTCCCAAAAATCGTAACACAACACAGACATATATATCACACTGACAAACGTAAATCCGCTGCTGATGGAACGAAACGCGTCAGTAAAAAGTGACTGGTACCGGTAAACTTGTTTCATTCGATATCAATAACAGTCACAGTAAAGGCTGACCTAAAATTTAAACTTAATCTAGTTACATTTTGCTCTTTCGCTAGAGGACATAGTTTTCGAATTATTCACAAAAAATATAAACCTTTTTGAACGAAATTCAATCCAGTTAAATTTTGTGGTGGGATACATTTTCGCTACAGGCTATATTTTTCGAATTATTCAACAAAAAAACGTACACGAGGACCTTCAAACACGTTTTTCTTGAGTAACATAAACTGTGACCTCTGGCGAAATCGTGTTCCAGCCAAACATGTAACTGCCACGCGGGATTAACCGAGCGGTCTCAGGTGCTGCAGACACGGACTGTGCGGCTGGTCCCGGCGGAGGTTCGAGTCCTCCCTCGGGCATGGGTGTGTGTGTTTGTACTTAGGATAATTTAGGTTAAGTAGTGTGGAACCTTAGGGGCTGATGACCTTTGCAGTTAAGTCCCATAAGGTTTCACACACATTTGAACATTTGAACCCAAACATGTAAATTTCCTATTAGAAGGTCCTGTTCATTTTTTCTGCATGAGTAGTAGTTCGTGCATAACGAGCGAGGCAATGTGAAACTCATGAACGTGGTATCTGAAGGCACTGCGGGTTGCATAAAACCAACGGTAGGGGCAGGTGAATTAGTCTGCATACAGGGTGTTTGCTTTAACTTGAGACAATATCTCAAAAAAGTATCGTACGAAAAAAATCTTCTAGCTAGTGAAGCCCACACGTATCTGCTAAAACTGCCCACCTCCTAACAGGCGCCCCCCCCCCCCCTCTTCCATATGCCATATGATGCATGGATGGGATCAACTTCGTATTTTCAAAGTGGATCCCAATATTTTTAATGAACATTCGGATTCTGCGCCATAAAATACGTACGCTTTACTCGAACCGTTCTTTCCCGTTCGTGGTAGATGGCACTGTAACTGATAAAATATCAAGTCTGCCTCTTTATGCCTTTAAAAAATGGCTCTGAGCACTATGGGACTTAACTGCTGAGGTCATCAGTCCCCTAGAACTTAGAACTACTTAAACCTAACTAACCTAAGGACATCACACACATCCATGCCCGGAGCAGGATTCGAATCTGCGACCGTAGCGGTCACGCGGTTCCAAACTGACGCGCTTAGAACCGCACGGCCACACCGGCCGGCTTTTCTGCCTTTAAGAAATGACGCATTTGACTCTACATTTCACTTACAACGTAAATTTACTTCGGCGCTACAAATTTGGTTGTTGTAATAGGGTGGTCCATTGATCGTGACCGGGCCAAATATCTCACGAAATAAGGGTCAAACGAAAAAACCACAAAGAACGAAACTTGTCCAGCTTGAAGGAGGAAACCAGGTGGCGCTATGGTTGACCCTCTAGATGGCGCCATTCTGTCATGCAGTGAAACATCTTGTAGTAACATCGGTAGAACATTACGTAGGAAACCAGCATACATTGCACTATTTAGATTGCCATCGATAAAATAGGGGCCATAATGCCGCACCAAACATTAACCCGGCAAGGTCGCTGATGTTCCACTTGTCGCAGCCATCGTGGATTTCCCGTTGCCCCATAGTGCATATTATGCCGGTTTACTTTACCGCTGTTGGTGAATGACGCTTCGTTGCTAAATAGAACGCGTGCAAAAAATCTGTCATCGTCCCATAATTTCTCTCGTTCCCCGTGGAAGAACTGTATACGATTCCCGATTCTCGCGCAATTTGTCTGGTACTGATGTGCGCATTAGCCGCGACAGCAGCTAAAACATCTACTTGGGCATCATCATTTGTTGCAGGTCGTAGTTGACGTTTCACATGCGGCTGAACACTTGCTGTTTCCTTAAATATCGTAACTATCAGGCGAACGGTCCGGACACTCGGATGATGTCGTCCAGGATACCGAGCAGCATACATAGCACACGCCCGTTGGACATTTTGATCACAATAGTCATACATCAACACGATATCGACCTTTTCCGCAATTGGTAAACGGTCCATTTTAACAGGGGTAATGTATTACGAAGCAAATACCGTCCGCACTGGCGGAATGTGTAAGTAGGCTGTTTAGGTTTTCTTATTGGTAACGCCACGTAGCGCACTGTATGAAAATCACTGGCTGTGCTGTGTGCAGTCTGTGGCTAGTTTGCATTGTTGTCTGCCATTGTAGTGCTGGGCAGCGGCAGCTGGCTGTGAACAGCGCGTAGCGTTGCGCAGTTGGAGGTGAGCCGCCAGCAGTGGTGGATGTGGGGAGAGAAATGGCGGAGATTTGAAATTTGTAAGACTGGATGGCATGAACTGCTATATATATTACGATTATTAAGGTAAATACATTGTTTGTTCTCTATTAAAATCTTTCATTTGCTAACTATGCCTATCAGTAGTTAGTGCCTTCAGTAGTTTGAATCTTTTATTTAGCTGGCAGTAGTGGCGCACGCAGTATTGCAGTAGTTCGAGTAACGAAGATTTTTGGTGAGGTAAGTCATTTGTGAAAGGTATAGGTTAATGTTAGTCAGGGCCATTCTTTTGTAGGGATTTTTGAAAGTCAGATTGCGTTGCGCTAAAAATATTGTGTGTCAGTTTAGGCATAGTCTTGTATAATTGTTCAAAGGGGACGCTTCAAATGTTACGTGATACCACGTACTTATACGTTTCTGACTATTACGGCGCCATCTATCACAAAGCGATAAAAGTGGTCCAACTAAAACATTCATATTTCTTTACGTACTACACTAATATGTAATAAAAAATGTGGGTTCCTATTTTTGAAAAACGCAGTTGATATCCGTTTGACCTATGGCAGCGCCATCTAGCGGTCCAAGTATAGCGCCATCTGGTTTCCCCCTTCAAGCTAGACAAGTTTCGTTGCTTGTAGTTTTATTTCGTGATATATATATTGATTGGCTAACTTCAATGCTAAATAACTCGGAAACGGAGCAACGTATCGAATTTCTTTCTTAACATTTATGTCTCAGTACAACCTGTCCTGTAACATCCCTACAAGACGCTATTTTGTCGAAAGTCGACATGTTGAGAAACGTGGCTGTTGTACTTAAGGTTTATAATTTATATAAAAAACAGCTACCAGCCACCTGTATGGTTTAAAAAGGTTTATTCTCTTCAGACCATGACCGGTTTCGGATTTTTCTTTACAAATCCATCTTCAGATGGCAGATTAAAAGCATTCTTGGTTGGACCTAGTTTTGTTTGTGTTATTCGTTTGCTGCACTAGGAAAGAAAAGAAATATTTTTGTTGTCATATCGGTAATGGTATTACTACGAAAGATTTACTTCTTTTACAAAATCTAATTACTCATGAGATGGTTTTTATAAACATTAGTAAACTTGCAGGATTAGTGTACTTACGATCTGTGTAGTTCTGTCTGACGAAATATTCGTGCGTTTATGTTTTCGATCGCCAGCTTAATACACTTTTCAATATGCACTATGTGAGTGCTATTCCAGTCAATGGACGTCACTTTAAACCTCATCATCTTAATTACACACGCAGCACACACGAGTAACGTTTACAAAACGTGGCCCAGCTTCACATTACAAACAAAAACAATATTTGCAAAGAGCTTACAGTCATAACGATGTTAACTTACAGATGCTGTATAGTCGATATGGGTACAGTAAAATATCTCTTTGCTATTATATGAAATTAATCTAAAACGGAATAAATAAAATTACATACAGATAAGATTACAAAAATTATATGTAGTACAGAATTACTGTGTGTTACTAATTAGTTGTTACAATAGTAAGAGATAAATTCTAATATATGACATAATATGCAATGCATATGTTTTCATTATGCAATTTTTCAGTGACATATAAGCAGTTTTTGGGGCATGTATACTGAATGTTTTTGATGGAATATTGGACTTAAGTTAATTTTAAAAAAGTAAAAACTTCTTCAAAGTTATTTAAGAAGGGGGTGTTAACTGACTCTGTCTGTTCATTCAAAATGAGATCGGGGAACCTGTTTTTATGTGTATGAATCTCAATCTCCTCTAGGAGATTCAATATGAAACCTTTGAGGTGTAACAACAGGCGAGGCTGTGCCACCCGCACCCGGCCATTCGGTCCGAGGGGAGCTAGGAAACGCCTGAAAACCTAGTCCAGGGTGCACGTCAACATGCGGTGAATGCGCCCGTAAAGAGACAGGAGGGGCCGAAGGGTCGACCTCCATTGCGTCGGGGTATCCGACGCGCGATGACGTCATGTGGTCCGGAGCGGGCAAGAGGTCCAAGGCGGAGGACAGCTGGTCACGGGAAGCGATCGGCGGCGCGTGACCCAGGGAGGCGCCCGGCGGTTGCAGCGAAGCGTCCACTGCGGACGGCGCCGGCTGGAGGACAGGCGGCGGCGGCGGCGGCGGAGGCGGCAGCGGCGCGTCGCCATGGGGCAAAATGGAAGGCAGCGTGGGTAACACCTGGGGATGAGGCGAGCCAGTAGATGGGTCCCCAGGGCGCTGACCGGACGGCACCGTCGCTGAAAGCAGACGGGGAGCGGCAGAACCCGTGCGACGACAGAGGCGCAGCTGATTGAGATGCCGACGCACCTCACCAGAGGCCCCCAAAACCAGATACATTGCGCGGCCGAGGCAGCGAAGAATGCGCCCTGCGAGCCAACGCCGTGAACCTCGATAGTTGCGATAGAATACAACGTCGCCTGGAGCAAAAGCAGAAGTCTGCCGCTGCACAGGAACCTGATGCGGCGGGTGCAGCAAAGACATCAAGGTTCAATGAGGACGACCGTGGAGCTACTCAGCCGGCGAGCGACCATCTCGGGGCTGAGAGCGATACGATGACAAAAAGAGCAACAACGCGTCATCCCGAGAATGCGACTCTTTCAACTTCAACATCTGTGACTTGAAAGTCCGGACCTATCATTCAACGGCACCGTTTGACTGAGGCGAAAACAGCGCGGATGTCAGATGTTGAATACCATTGACTTGGCAGAATGACGGAAATTCTGCGGACATGACGATACGATGACAAAAAGAGCAACAACGCGTCCTCCCGAGAATGCGACTCTTTCAACTTCAACATCTGTGACTTGAAAGTCCGGACCTATCATTCAACGGCACCGTTTGACTGAGGCGAAAACGGCGCGGATGTCAGATGTTGAATACCATTGACTTGGCAGAATGACGGAAATTCTGCGGACATGAATTGTGGGCCATTGTCGGAAACAATAGTCTGCGGAAGACCTTCAATGCAAAAGATAGCAGACAACGCTTGGATGGTGGCAGATGACGTCGTGGAAGACATCCGGACAACAAAAGGAAAATTACTGAAGGCATCTACCAGATCCAACCATCGAGCATTCCAGAATGGACCAGAAAAATCGATGTGCAAGCGTTGCCAAGGGGAAGTGGCTTGTGGCCATGCAAAGACTTTCCGCGGCGGTGCGGATTGTTGTTCGGCACACGCCATGCAAGAAGAACACATATGCGTAATCGCAGCATCGATTCCGAACCAAGTACAGTGCTGACGAGCAAGTTGTTTCGTTCGCACTATACCCCAATGTCCTTGGTGAAGAAGCCGTAAAACAGAGGACTGTAACGAACGTGGGACCACGATTCTGGACTGATCATTATCAGAACGCAACAACAAAACACCACGTCGAACAAAAAGTCTCTCCTTGTGAGCAAAAAATCGGCGAACCAACGGATCCGCGATCCGAGACTTGGACAAAGGCCATTGCGTAGCAACAAAACGCAAAACGGTAGCAAGGACAGGGTCAGCAGCTGTGGCTGTGGCTACACGACGAAAATCAATCGGAAACGATTCGACCACTTCATCGGTTTCCAAATCAATGAACATGCAAGCAAGTTCGGAAGAATCGAATGCTCTATCCTCAGCAACAGGCAAACGGGACAACGCATCGGCGTTTCCGTGCTTAGCAGTGGACCGATACAAGATATCGTAGCGGTACTGCGAGAGGAAAATAGACCAGCGAATGAATTTCTGCGCTGTACGCGGAGGTACAGGCTTGTTCGGATTAAAAAGCGATGTCAAAGGTTTGTGGTCTGTGATGACGGTAAAGTGACGACCATACAAGAAATCATGGAACTTAGTAACACCAAACACGAGAATAATTTCTTTGTGCAGACGAGAGCAATTTGGACGCAAAGGCAATAGGGTGATCATGCGACCCATCTCTGTGCGCAAGCACAGCACCGATCCCGAAATCCGATGCATCTATCATCAACAAAAGGGGTTTCTGGGGATCGAATGGCGTAAGACAAGTATTAGAAAGCAACGCCGATTTCAACTGGCGAAAAGCGCGTTCGCATTCCGTCGTCCAGACGAACGGAACACCTTTACGGCGTAAGCGATGAAGCGGAGCTGAAATGGAAGAGGCATTGCGCACATTCACTGACACCTTGTGATTCTAAATCGTGTAATGTTCTTGCGACCTCATCACGCAATGCGTGGGGAACATTGCGCGCTCGGAAAAATTTTGGTTGCGCGTTTACTTTCAGTTCCAAATGTGCTTCATAGTTCTGAGCGCAACCTAAGCCTGGTGCAAAAATGTCTGCAAATTCTTCACACAGACGAGAAACACTGTCTGAAGGCACAGTCTGATTCACTGATAGGACCTGATTTACTATAGACATGTTAAGCAACTGAAATAAACCTAAACCAAACAAGTTCACTGCAGTAGAAGAACGAAGAACGTAAAATGACACAAGTTTTGTTTGTCCCTTGTATGGTGCAAGAAGGCTGCACTGTCCTAACACAGGGATATGCTGTCCTGAATAACTAGTGAGCCGAACATTTGCGGCACGAAACGGAGGTTTGCCCAGTTGTTTGTACGTGTCGTGATTGATCAATGAAACTGCAGATCCGGTATCGAGCTGGAATGGTATGACCTTGCCATTGAAGTCCAAATCTATAAAAAGTTTATTGTCCTGCTGACGACAAGAGCGACTGTCTCGTGCAATTTGAACTGATACAGGTACGGCATCACTTGCTAATTGACGTGATTTCCGGCGACGACGACGCACACTTTTTGTGGGACGAACACAGTCACTGTTAGAGAAAGTGGCGCTGGACGAAGTGGAATTAGCTACATGAATGTCCATGGGTGAAGGTTCACGAGCCTGAGTATTCTTGGTTCGATTCCGGCGCGAAGCAAAGGGCCTGGAATGATTAAGAGTGTCTGATCTGAACTTTTTCTGGCAAACACTTTGAACATGTCCTTTCTTATTACAGTAAAAACAAATAGCTTGGCGTGACGGGCAATTGTCACGCAAATGTCTAGTTGCACACCGCGGGCATGATTTCACTGCATTTGCATGCTTGCGCGGCACACGTGCAGAGCTAGGCGGCAGCTGCACGGACGAGCGCGAGGGCTGTTTATCGGTCGGTGCAGCGCGCCCGGCGGGCCGGTTAATGTGACACACGGCTGGCGAAGTTTCAAATGATTCCTGAGCAAAGTCAAGCGTGTCTTGTCTATCCAATATGTCTATCACTTCTTAAAGGGAGGGATTGACGAGTTTCAAAATCTGTTCCCGTATGCGAACATCAGAAACGTTCTGTGCTATTGCATCACGTACCATAGTATCTGAATAAGGGAGTCCACATTCACACTCAAAAGCACAATCCCTTGTAAGGCCTTGCAATGTTGCAACCCACTCCCGATTAGTTTGACCGGCCGTACGTTTTGTTCGAAAGAACGTATACCTCTTTGCAACTACATTGACTGTTTCCTTGAAATAGGCATCTAAAGCAGACAAAATTTCTTTGTAGGACAGAGTTGCTACGTCGCGTCGGGGAAATAATTTCACTATCACACGGTACGTTTGCACCCCTACACACGACAATAAATGAGGCTGCCGCTCGTTACCTTGAATTCTGTAGGCGGCGAGATGAAATCCAAACTGGCGTGACCACTCCGTCCATGTTTCGTTAGCTGGTTCAAATTGCCGGAACATGGGTGCAACAGCATGTTGTGGCTGCGGTAGCGGTGAAGCGGCGGCTGCTGCATCGTTTTGCAGTGCACGTTGACCCTGGACAAGCTGTCCAAGGGCATCCAACAACGCCTGCGTCTGCTGATTCTGCAAGCTATAAAATTCGGACAGTACATCTGGCGAAGCCATGACAATTAAATTAGAGCAATACGAATGCGAAATCCTCTTTTAAGCCTCGTCGCCAAAAATGTTATGTCTAGACAAGACAGCCTAGACACAATGAGAGGAAGCCGAAAGGCTCGCGCTAAGCTAAAGCAGGATGGCGTGAGGTCTGAAACGGGATACGTAATGAATGCTATAAAGAAAAGTACGTAGCTTCTGGAATACTTAACTTTAGTCCATCCTTTTGGTACATCTGGAGATTGTGGCGACACAAGTGAGACTCTTTAGATACATGCAATGTTACTAATGGCGCCTTGCTAGGTCGTAGCCATTGACTTAGCTGAAGGCTATTCTAACTATCTGCTCTGCAAATGAGCGAGGCTTTGTCAGTGTGCATCGCTAGCTACGTCGTCCGTACGACTGGGGCGAGTGCTAGTCCGTATCTCGAGACCTGCCTTGTGGTGGCGCTCGGTCTGCGATCACACAGTGGCGATACGCGGATCCGACATGTACTAATGGACCGCGGCCGATTTAAAACTATCACCTAGCAAGTGTGGTGTCTGGCGGTGACAGCACAGTGTATGCAGTACGGTTAGCAGTCTGAGTGTGTCCCATCGCCTCTCAGCAGCGGGGTTCGCCTCTCACTGCAGTGGCTGTGTGTGGCCTGTACCCTCTGGGACAGGAGTCACGGCGGCTGGAGGGGAACGCACACCGAAATCAGGCAACCTGGGCGGGCACCGAAGTATAGCATTGCGATGGCTTGGAGACTCAGCCCTGTACGGAACATACAACTAACTCATCGTCAAAGTGGTTTATTTGCCAGAAATTACACTGAAGAGCCAAAGAAACTGCTACATCTATCTAATATCGTGCAGGCGCCCGCGAGCACGCAGAAGTGCCGCAATACGACGTGGCACGGACTCGACTAATGTCTGAAGTAGTGCTGGAGGGAACACTGCAGGGCTGTCAATAAATCCGGAAGGGTACGACGGCGCGGAGAACTACCCCGAACAAGACGTTGCAAGGCATCCCAGATGCGCTCAGTAATGCTCATGTCTGGGTAGTTTGGTGGACAGCGGAAGTGTTTAGACTCAGAAGTGTCCCTGGAGCCATGCTGTAAAATTTTAATCACATCACTGTTCCCCATTCGTTCTAGGTGGCGCTGTAACCGACAAGTATCAGGAGTTAGCAAATAAGAACCGACTTATTTGGTTCTAAGTTTCATTTACGATGTAGTGTAAACCCTCGTCTTATAACGGTTGATACTGATGCACAAATGTTACTTGCTTGTTGCAAATGCGATTGTACAGTACAAATAGACTGCAGCGCCAAAGAAACTGGTATAGGCTTGAGTACTGAAATACAGAGATATGTAAACAGGCAGAATACGGTGCTGTGGTCGGCAACGCCTGCATAATACAACAAGTGTCTGGCTCAGGTGTTAGATCGATTACTGCAGCTAAAATAGCAGGTTATGAAGACTTAAGTGAGTTTGAACGTGGTGTTACAACCGGCGCACGAGCGATGCGACACAACATCTCCGAGGTAGCGATGAAGTGCGGATTTTCCAGTATGATCATTTCACGAGTGTACCGTGATTATCAGGAGTCCGGTAAGACATCAAAGTAGGTAGACTGATAAGGTAAAGAATGAGGTGGTTGTACACAGAATCAGAGGGGAAAGGAATACGTTTGAAACACTGACAGGGAGAAGGGACAGGATGATACGACATCTGCTAAGACATGAGGGGATGACATCCATGCTGCTAGAGGGACCTGTAGAGGGCAAACATTTTAGAGGAATACATCAGCTGGAATACATCCAGCAGATAGTTGAGGATATACGTTGCAAGTGCTACTCTGAGATGAAAAAATTGGATGTATAGAAACCACTCAGAAAACTGATGCCAACCAATATATATATATATATATATATATATATATATATATATATATATATATATATAGTGTGCTGGTGTTACATTAAATTATAATCCATTTCAACATTTATCGTGTCGTGATAATTATTCCAAATTACCTTTCAAGAAATATACACTACTGGCCATTAAAATTGCTACACCATGAAGATGACGTGCTACAGATGCGAAATTTAACAGACAGGAAGAACATGCTGTGATATGCAAATGATTAGCTTTTCAGAGCATTCACACAAGGTCGGTGCCGGTGGTGACACCTACAACGTGCTGACATGAGGAAAGTTTCCAACGGATTTCTCATACACAAACAGCAGTTGACCGGCGTTGCCTGGTGAAACGTTGTTGTGATGGCTCGTGTAAGGAGGCGAAATGCGTACCATCACGTTTCCGACTTTGATAAAGGTCGGATTGTAGCCCATCGCGATTGCGGTTTATCGTATCGCGACATTGCTGCTCGCGTTTGTCGAGATCCAATCTGTTAGCAGAATATGGAATCGGTGGGTTCAGGATGGTAATACCGAACGCCGTGCTGGATCCCAACGGCCTCGTATCACTAGCAGTCGAGATGACAGATATCTTATCCACATGGCTGTAACGTCTCGATCCCTGAGTGAACAGATGTGGACGTTTGCAAGACGACAACCATCTGCACCAACAGTTCGACGACGTTTGCAGCAGCATGGGCTATCAGCTCGTAGAACATAGCTGCGGTTACCCTCGACGCAACATCACAGACAGGAGCGCCAGCGATTGTGTACTCAACGACGAACCTGGCTGCACGAATGGGAAAACGTCATTTTTATGGATGAATCAAGGTTCTGTTTGCAGCATCATGATGGTCGCATCCGTCTTTGGCGACATCGCGGTGAACGCACATTGAAAGCATGTATTCGTCATTGCTATACTGGCGTATCACCCGGCGTGATGGTATGGGGTGCCATTGGTTACACGTTCGGTCACCTCTTGTTCGCATTGACGACACTTTGAACAGTGGACGTTACATTTCAGATGTGTTACGACCCATGGCTCTACCCTTCATTCGATCCCTGCGAAACGCTACATTTCAGCAGGATAATGCACGACCGCATGTTGCAGGTCCTGTACGGGCCTTTCTGGTTACGGAAAATGTTCGACTGCTGCCCTGCCCAGCACATTCTCCAGATCTCTCAGCAATTGAAAACGTCTGGTCAATGGTGGCCGAGCAACTGGCTCGTCACAATACGCCAGTCACTACTCTTGATTAACTGTGGTATCGTGTTGAAGCTGCATGGGCAGCTGTACCTGTACACGCCATTGAAGCTCTGTTTGACTCAATGCCCAGGCGTATCAAGGCCGTTATTACGGCCAGAGGTGGTTGTTCTGGGTACTGATTTCTCAGGATCTATGCACCCAAATTGCGTAAAAATGTAATCACATGTCCGATCTAGTATATTATATTTGTCCAATGAATACCCGTTTATCATCTGCATTTATTCTTGGTGTAGCAATTTTAATGGCCAGTAGTGTATATATTTGTTGAAACGTAATTTTAGAATAATGAAATAATTTAGTGGGTTACTCCTACTCGACTACTTTTGTTGAATTTTGGTGTGACCTGTGCAGATTTCCAGTCTTTGGATGCGAATCCTTTGTCAAGCGAGATGCTGGCTATTGCATCAGCCTATGCCGGTCATGTTCTTTGTAACATATATTGATGTGAGACCTCTTCGTGGCTCTTTGAGTCGGCGACAAAGCCTCAACACAGCTGCCGTTCTGATAGAACAACGTTATCTGCAGTGCACGGTCTTTCTTCTAAGCAGACACTGGGTTTTGCACGGAAAAACTCAACCTTCTTAAGCCTTTACACCAACAGCCACTTCACAAAACAAATCTACACGTGTCGCCAAGGGACAAACAGGATACTGTGAAGGTCTGCAGGCTTCCGTGGCCGTTGTCACTGAAGATAAAATCTTCTGGGTTATTAGGCCGTGTCATATTGCCTCTAAAATAATCGACGTTTCGACCCCTCTGCTGGGATCGTCCCCAGGACCTTCCGATGTCCACTACTGCTAGAACACTGTCAGAGAACAGTGCCTCGTTCTCTTATAAAGGGGAGTTTTCCCGTGTTCGTGCTGGAGAAGTTGTAGGATTGCTTAAAATTCTTGTGGGTACCATTGGTAGGCCATCGTTATAGGCTAATATTCCCGCAGTGATGGGGCGTTATTGGCTGAACTCTTGTGGATGCAATTGGTGGCCCATCGTCATTGGATAGAAAGGTACTATTCCACATCTACGCTGCAGAAGGGTTATTGGTTGAAATTCCTCCTACTGCTATTGGTTGGCCGTCAACACTGGCTAGATGCGATGTTATTGCCCGCCGAGGTGACTTGCAGCGCGTTGTTTATGTTGCTCGCTTCCTTGATGACGGGGAACCACGATGCCGGAAGCCTATAGCCGTCCTCTCTATTGAAATCAGATGCATTCTTGGAAATTTCAACCGCTCCTGCGACCTTTCTCCTATAAATGTTTGTTTTCTTAGGCAGAACACGTACCGGTACGTTATTAAAATCGATGTAAGCGGTACAGTTCTCATGATGTTCCACTGCTGCCGATTTTACACTTTGTTTTAGGCACATGTGCCGCTCGTGTTCCTTAATGCGTTCTAACAGTTCTTCCCGTTTCGCCTATATACACTTTGCCGCAGCCACATCTCACTTGATAGACGCCTGCTTTGTGGAGACAGTCAGGTGCGTTTCTCATCGGAAAAAATGTTTCATTTTGTTTTGACTAAAGAATTCTGCATATGCGGTCAGTGACCCCAGAAACGAACGGTAACCTAACGGAGTGGGAAGGCGGTTGCTTGCGGCCAACAACATTTTGGGTAAACATTCCTCCCTTTACTGTGTCCGTTTCGCATCTAGTCAATGATGACGCCCAGCCACTATCAGCAGCACGAATTTCAACCAATAACCCTTCTCCAGTGTAAGTGTGGAATAGTGCCTTTCTATCCAATGACGATGGGCACCAATAGTATCCACAAGAGTTTAGCCAACAACGCCCCTTCTTCTGCATCAATGCGGGAATGTTAGCCTATGACGATGGCCCACCAATGGTAGCTACAAGAATTTTAACCAATCCTACCACTTCTCCAGCACGAACGTGAGGAAACTCCTCTTTGTAGGAGAATGCGGCACTGCTCCCTCACGTCGCCTTCACCATCGCCATCCCCATCTCAGGCGCCGGCTCCAGCGTCCACGCCAGAACCTGCCACTTCCTGCCACCTCCTAGTCGCTCCTGTCCCACAAGCCTCCTCTCACCCTTCCGTCGCCGTCAAATGCCCCAGTGGCACCCCTGCCTCCTCTGCTTCCAAAAAGGCCCTGCCGCGTCCTCCTTCCCCCCCCCCCCAGGATGCCACGGATGTCTCCTCACCTGGCCCTGCTCCCTCCGCCTCCTCCTCCTCCTCCCCCCCTCTTCCTACAAATACCTCTTCTCTCGTCCCGACCCTTCCCTCCTCGAGGCCCAGAACCTCTCACTCCTCCTCTGGCAACATATTCCCGGAGCCCCCATCTCCCTCCTCACTCCCCGAAGAAACTCCGTTCTCATCTCCTACCCCAGCCCCACCCTCTGTACTGACATCCTCTATCGCCTCCCCATCACCCGGTCTGGCCCCAACGCCTCCCTCACCCCTGCTCCTTCCCCATCCCCTACCCGCCAACCCCAACCCCGCGTCACCCGCCGACCCTCACCGCCGTGATCACTCGGCTCAATCTGACGATCACGGAGGCACGGAGGAGGAGGTGTTGGCGGAGGACGAGGCACATTCCTCGTCGGAGGTCCGGGCGGTCTGCCGTATTTTCAACTCCGCCGGGTTTTTTCGGAAGACTCCCCCTCTGTTGACTGCCTCCTGAAGGAGGGTGCCCTCCTCTTCAACCGACGATACAAAGTCGAACCCTCCCGTTCCCCTCGTCAGTCCCTCCACTGCCAGAGGTGTCTGTGTTACAACGCACATACGACATCTGAGTGCCGTGAGGCCCCCACCTTCCCGCACTGTAAGCAAGCGCATTTCCTACGGCAGTGCCCTAACCTTCAATCCCCTCCCTCCTGTAACACCTGTAATCTCCCCCATCCCACGTACTCCCAAAAACGAAAAGCCCAACTCCCTCCCACCACTCCTGAACTCACCGTCCCTGTCCGCCCCCTTGATGCCCCCCCCCACCACTGAGGACATCATCAGGTTCCTCACCATCGTTCTCCAAAATTTCTACCCTTTACAGCGCCCTCACACCCCCCAGCAGATATCCCTCGCCGCCCGTTCCGTCTTCCACCTTACAATGTATGCCACCTTCTCTCACCACCAGGCCCATTTTACCTTCTCCCATCTCGTCACCATCGTCTAAATCTCTGTCATGGCACGACAGCACCGTATCCTGTTCGACAACATCTGTTCCCTTTCCGCCAACAAGAACCTCTTCTTGCACTCCCTCGCCACCCACCGCTTGGATGCCTTCCTCATCAATGAAACCTTTCTTCAGCCCCACCATACCATACACACCTCGCCCTACCTCCTTCACTGCTCCGATAATCCCTTCCCGATAGCGCGTGCCATTGGTCGCCACCGCCAGATCCCAGTTCGGCTCCAACTTCTCCTTGCGGACGCCACCGAACACCTGATCCTTAGTCTCTTCTTCCCTGGCCTTATCATCACCTGCGCCACCATCTATGTCTGCCCTAACGCCCCTATTCCTTTTGACTTCCTCTCCCACATTGACCGTACCTTCTCCTCCTAAGTGATCACCGCCAACCTCAACATCCATAGTCGTTCCACCACCCAGTTACGGCGGTGGCATCGGTTCCTCTCCTCCCTCCAAGGCGACCTCATCCCCATTCCCCAGCACACCTGCCCCGAATCCAACTCCACTTATGGTGTCATCCTCTCCTCCCCTAACCTCCTTGGCTGCATAACGGTGGATGTCCTGGATCCCATTCTTAGTGACCATCTCCCTGTCCTCCTCACCGTTTCAGACGGTCGTCGCCCACACCCCGACCCCCGTCATGAACCTCCCCCGAAATACGTCCATGATTATTCCTGTGCTGACTGGAATGCCTACCGGGATACCCTATCTACCCAGGTCGAAGGCCGCCCCTTCACCTACTGCCAACCTGATGATATTACCCATGCCACCTCCTTTCTCCAGCAGATCTTGTCTGAGGCCGTGGAGGCCCACATCCCTTCTGTCGCCATTCACCCACACCTTACCTCCACAGGCCGTCCTCCTCCTCCTCCGTGAATCCTGCCGTCTCTACCATGCCTTCCTCCGCATGCGTGACCCGGACACACTACGACGCCACCGGCAACTCCAGAGACACATCCATAACTTGCTCGTGGCTAAGAAACGTCGGGACTGGCGACAGAGATGCACCTGTTTAAATGCTACACTTCCTATAAATTCGTCCAAGTTTTGGTCAGCCTTCTGCCACCTTACCGGATCTAAACCCCCCCCCCCTACTATCCTCTCCTTCATGATAACTAACCCTTCCCTGACAACGTTAGTAAGGGCAATCACTTTGCCTCCTACCCCTCCGATGTCTTTACCATCTCCAACGATCCCCAGTTCGATTACTCCCTCTTCCCGGATGTCCACGATCAAACTGACACCTCTGTCCCTCCCCTCGCACCTGGTTTCCAGTACTTGGACAACATTGCACACACTGAATTCAATGCCCCTATCAGTACACAGGATCTCATCACTACACTCCGCACGAAACACAACACCACTCCTGGCCACGATCGTGTCACCTATCGCCACCTTTGTGAAGCTCCTGCCTCTTTCCTCTCCACCCTGGACAGACTCTACTCTGTAGTCCTGTCCACCGGCTGCTATCCCAACCTGTGGAAAACCTCCCGTATCCTGATGTTCCTTAAACCCAGCAAACTGCCGTCCGCTGTCTCCTCCTACCATCGCATCAGCCTTACCTCGGTCTTCAGCAAGGTCCTGGAATCCATCCTAACCCGGCGCATCCACCAGCATCTCCGCCAGCACCGCCTCCTTCCCGTTACCCAGTGTGGCTTTCGGCTGTCCTTCTCTTTCAATGACCTTCTCTTTCACCTCATCTCCTCTCCGAACAGCTTAATTCCCGTCGCTCCGCTATCTTCCTCTCCCTTGACCTTGAACGAGCCTATGACCGCATGTGGCATTCCGGCCACATCTTCAAGCTCCAAACCTTCGCCCTTCCCATTAACTACGTCCATCTCATCGGCTCCTTTCTTTCCCAACGTCCTTCCTACGTCACCATCCACAACACGGATTCCTACATCTTTTTCCCCTCCGCCGGTGTGCCCCAAGGCTCCGTCCTCTCCTCTCCTCTGTACCTTTTGTATACGGTGGACATGCCGCCGCTTTCACCCCCCATCCACCCTCTCCAGTACGCCGACGATACCGCCTTCCTTGCCCTTGCCCCCACCCTGCAGCACTTCGTGTCTTTTGTATTCTGTGTCTCCTGTTTTTTGCCTGCCAATTTGTTCGGTCTTTTATGTTTCTTCTGTATATTTTCTCATTGTCAAACCTGAGGCTGACGAGCAGCGTAGGATGCTGCTGCCAGCCCACCTTATGTACAGGTGTTGAAATAACAATAAAGGGAAAAAAACTGCTCTCTGACAGTGTTCTAGCAGAAGTGGACACCGGAAGATCCTGAGGAAGATCTCAGCAGAGGGGTCGAAACGTCGATTATTTTAGAGGAAATACGACATGGCCCAATCGCCCAGAAGAAACAGTATACTGTCGTCGAAACAGGAAACATTTCACCTGCTGACTATTTACAGCAAAACATTTTCACCTGGTGGCGGAAAGTGGAACAATTGTTGATGGTGTTAGGACAGCAACCAGCCACAAATTTACTTTCAGTTCCTTTATTCAAAGTGTACCGTTATCGGTTTCGAATCGTTGTGATTCTTCCTCAGACGGTTTACACGCTTTCTTTATGACATGTGGTGTGTTTTTTACAGATTAATTGTCCTAAAATATATATAATACATAATTATAAACACGCCACACACAGATGGTTGCGTTACAGATTTTCGTTGCATGTGACTTACGTGAAACATCGGTTTGGGAGTCCAACAGATGTAAATGCATTTCCACTGCATTCTTATTGTTGCACACGTAAATTGCTCTCACTGAACACTTTAGATTTCTCACTGAGAAGATTTCCACCACGCACCACATGTTTTGATACATACAAAGAGCTTACAAACATATGAGTATCACAGATTCTATGATACATCGTAACATTTGATGATGATGTCCTATGTTTGGAAAGGATCTGTAATATTATTGGGATTTCCGTCGTATGAAAGCTTTGAGTACCGTTGGAAAGGCATTCATCTATCTGTATATTAAATGATCAACTTATGAGAGGAGACATATTCTTTGAAATACATTTGTTTTATATAATTCACATAACTGTAAAGATGCGCATCTAGCGCGAACGTTAATACATCGATTGCGCAGTCAAAGAAACATTTTAACAGATAAAAGATGACAGTAAAAAACTTTTGTAGATCTTCAGATTTTTAATGTACTTCTGCTTGTAATGTGAAAACGTAAAGAAGGTCGACTTTAAGCTAGAAAATTGAGCGGTCTTGCCAGCGTGCAGACAACATTATTAATTAATAAAATTCAAGTAATTTATGTTCGAAACTGTAAATCGGCAAGTTATTGTTATGAAGGTGTTGAACAGTGCAAGAATTGTCTTTAACGAAGGAGAAAAGTAATGACTGTAATTTGTGACAAAGACGTGAACCAAGGAGACAGCACAGGGCGGGATGAAATCTGATCGCACCATACAGTTAGAAAAGTACTTATACTGTTTTATAAATAAGCCCTAATTTGCTAGTGAGAATTGTTTGAATATATTTAGTGTTTACCAGATTTCTTATTCTATTCTTTTCCTTTATTTTTTTTTACCTTCATGTCATATTATTTTAGAAAATATCAAACAGGCTTTAACATTTTTAAATGTTCGGATAACAGGTTGCCGTCTCTTTATCTAAGAATAGATTATGAATGCAGCTAGCCTCTATCTCTGCGTATTGTCTTGTCTGTATAGACGTGTCTCTGTTGCCTTTAAGATCCCTTCACCTTCACACGTAAGTCTATACAGTAAAGTAAGGCCCTCCCAGTTCTCGGCTGATCCGTGATAAGACAGGCGAAAAATTAGACTCATGGAGGATTATTAGTATTATCTCTATTTTCATTCGCTCTCTCTCTCTCTCTCTCCTTTATCTATGTACAGTTTTTAATATAATATTTCGTTACGTGAAATCAGCCAAATAGGATCTTTGGTGGAGTCCTTCGTCTTGGTAATCAGCGGCTGGCTTGCTGTAAGAGATATTTTACATTTATTATTACTGTTAAACACTGCAGTCAGTCGGGAGAATCAATCGTTTGGACAATTTGTTCCTTTTACGAAAGATTGCGAATTCCAGATGTGTACGAAGCCTTTTTGGACGATTTAACACAGACTCAGTGACTGCAGGCCCTCTTCGACACAGCTGAAACTTCCCCACTAATTACAGGGCCAACGTCATCAACAAATGATTCAGAAAAAAACTCATTCGTTCATTCACTCCAGACCAAAAAAGTCATAAACCTTATTTATGGAGGAAATCGTGTATTAAATCCATCTCCAATACATGTCCAGATCTCCGGTGATTCCACGCCTTAATTATTTTCCTTTTACAGTCTCTTTCTCTTCAAACAAACCGCTAGCGGCACAAATGTTAATTGGCTCGCTTTAGCGAGAAGAAAAGCAGAATATGTATCTCTTAGAAACACGTCAATCCCTCAACAGATACTCCAGAAGCTGTCCTAGTTACCACTCTAACAACCATGGAGAATGCATATATGCATCTCTCTTATTTCAAAGAGTAAACGCACTAGAAAATACTTTGGCGTCGTCGAGCTGTCGCCGCATATATTACGAGAAAATCAGATCAGATAACTTTTCCAAAATGAATGAATGTGGATGGTTTGATTGAAAATGATTAATTGGTGCGTGGTAGAGGGTATTTTCTGTGGGGACATTACAGTGCCCCTCGCAGCGAGTGAAGTTTGTGAGCCTAATTTTGATTTACCGAACACACTTCGCGAGCTATCTATTAGTGTGGGTAACCCGGAAGTGATGAGTGTCAGTCCTCCGACTGAAAAAAAAAAATTATGTTTAAGACAGAAACATTGAAAACAGAAGAAATGAAGAGACAGGTACCGCGGCTGTATTGCTTTTACGTGCATCAAGGTGTTATGTCTGCTGTGCACAACCAAGGAAGATGATCTTTCATGAAACTGTTATCAGGGTCTACCCATTCGGAAACTTTCTGAAGCAGGGAAACCTTGGAAAACCTCTTAAGCCTAGACCCCCAGCCTACAGTACATAGAAGATAGGAAAGCATTTGTAGTCGGTCTTCTACGCGGCCCACAATGGGAAGAGTAGAAGGGACAGGGATACCAGATTTTACATGCAATATTCATTCCAAAAGAATTAGCAATGACCGAAAGGGAAACTCTTCCTGTAAAAGAACTGGTTAGGTTGCACCGTCCAAGATTCTCCTTTTCGAAAACAAAATCCCTATGGCTTCATGCATCTTTTTTCTTACGATGTACTGCAAGGAATTTAGCCATTGACTTAAGGTTTCCATTTATCCATTGACTAATGCTGTTGTCGAAAACATCATAATATTTACTCTAGTTTGAATTTTCTTTTGTACTTCGCATCACCACTTGTGCTTGTAAGTCCAAAAATTCTGACACATTTTCTGTCAATGATTTATTCTTCGTAATTTAAAGGATTCATGCAACTTGCAGTAGATTTTGGATTCAAATAATCGAATAATGGAAAGTGTGGTTCATTTTATACAAGGACATAATCCATCATTTCCTTGAAAAGTCATATCATTTATCTATACTCATAAAAATTTTATCCTAAATACATATATTTCTCCGCTTGATTGCTGTAATGTAAAAGGTATTAGTAGTGAGGAATGTGGATTCACTTCTTTCAGTTGTTCTCTGATTCATCCGGCATTCATACATGCACATATATGGAAATGAATTTTCAAACAAAATTCCAAAGTGAACAAGACCCATTAAATAACTACTAATTCTATGAATATTACTTTCTTTTGACATTCAACAATAAATCAAGAACTCTTAACGTCTAATTATGACACTTTTTTTTTTAAGTTCAACATCAATCAGTTGTAAGTAGGCTGTTTATGTTTTCTTATTGGCAACGTTACGTAGCGGTCTGTGTGAGAATCACTGGCTGTGCTGTGTGCAGTCTGTGGCTAGTTTGCATTGTTGTCTGCCATTGTAGTGTTGGGCAGCGGCAGCTGGATGTGAACATCGCGTAGCGTTGCGCAGTTGGAGGTGAGCCGCCAGCAGTGGTGGATGTGGGGAGAGAGATGGCGGAGTTTTGTAATTTGTCATGAACTGCTATATATATTATGATGATATTAAGGTAAATACATTGTTTGTTCTCTATTAATATCTTTCATTTGCTAACTATCCCTATCAGTAGTTAGTGCCTCCCATAGTTTGAATCTTTTATTTAGCTGGTAGTAGTGGCGCTTGCTGTATTGCAGTAGTGGGAGTAACCAAGATTTTTGTGAGGTATGCGATTTGTGAAACGCATAGGTTAATGTGAGTCAGGGCCATTTTTTTTGTAGGGATTTTTGAAAGTCAGATTGCGTTGCGCTAAAAAAAAATATTGTGTGTCAGTTTAAGCACAGTCGTGTATAAATGTTCAAAGGGGACGTTTCACAGTTTCCCCCCGCGTTTGATGCGAGTCTCTTACAAAGCATATCTGTGTCGTCTATATCGATTCTAACTCTCGCGCCGACGTCAATTGTTTTGCGCGGGAAATTATCTTTGCGGCGTTAACCGTGACTCATGATTCACTGCCTAAACGCATCACTTCACACGTTTACACATCTAAGCGTGCACTTGAAATTATATATGAACTTTCACTGGGAACCTCTTTTGATTATGCAGCGTCATTTTCGGGAAATATTTCTTTCTTCTTGAAGGTCATTCAGATTCTTTATAATTCTTGATGACATTAGCAATGCTAAAGTTCCATGTTTACCCAAACACAGGGGAAGCCTGTCTCCACTATCTTCTTTGCAGCACTCGATAGTAATAGTTAGTCATTATTTCTACAATCTGTGTCACTGATTAATTATTTCAGTTTAAAGTTTTCTAACACTAAACACACACAGTTTACTGTTATGTTTTTACGAACGTTCGTCTCTGTCACTCGCAACACCATTCATCCCTATCTCCTAATCTTCATTAAATTTTTTCAAGTCGTTATGGGAAAATAACCCTTTAATTTTGTTAGATCCCGGGTATGCTAACAGATAAGCCCCAGGGTTCGGAATTTGTAGAATGATGTATGGGCCAGTATATAATAACTCCCATTTCTTTATACCCTTCTTTATTAAGGATGATTTGGTACGTCTTTTGACTAGTACCTTCTGTCCGATGTGGTACGCCTGTACCCTCTTGATTAATTTGTCATATTGTTGATTTCTCTGATCAGCCTTTTGAGTCATATTTATGATGAGTTGTCTTATTTTTTCTTCCCAAGGCATCTCAGTTTCCTGAGTTTTGGGCATATGTTCAGTCCAGAAGTTTTCTTCTTTTGCCTCGAACATCAATTCATGAGGTGTATATCCAGTGGAGGAGTGGAGCATGTTGTTGTATATCTGCTCAAATTCTTCCACATAATTTGCCTACGCAGTCTGCTTATTATGGCAATAGGTCCTCATAAATCGACTGAACTCTCTAAAAATTCTCTCAACCAAATTGCCTTGTGGGTAGTAAAATGATGTTAGTATGTGTTTCACACCGACTTGAGACAAAGCCTGTTTCCATCGGAGTCCCGTGAATATCTTAGCATTGTCTGTTATTATCGCCTTAGGTATACCAACATGTGGAAGATAATCCCTTGTCAATCTTAATACAATTACTTTTGCTGTAGCCGCCTTTATCGGGTATAGCTTTACGTATTTCGTACTCACATCAAGAAATGCCAACACATATCTAACACCTCCTCTTAAAGTAGGTAACGGTCCACACAGATCGCACGAAATTAATTCTTTTTGTTCTCAGACTAATATAGAGCATAATGGGTGCTTACTGCCTTTTGAATCCGGCTTTGCTTTTTGACAGATTATGCATTTCTTCAAGACCTCATGCACTCTGCGCTTTATGTTGGGAAAATAACAGTACACACTTATCTTGTTTGCACATTTTGTCGCACCGAAATGTCCCCAGGTTGAATGGGTGAACCATACGAGTTTCTCTATTTGCGTCCAAGGTATACAAACACGCCAACGGACTTTGCTTGGCCTTCCACAGCGGAAAAATAATACGCCATTTACCAGCTTGTAATAATTTGCCATCTGATCCGAAGGTTGCTGTAGTAACCTTTGAATGACACTTCCCCACTGAGCATCTCTTTTCTGTAACTGTGCCATATGCGCACACAAATTGACGTAGTGCATCTTATATGGATTTTCCTGCAGCAGTAATACAGGGAATTCTGAGTTATTATTTACTTCAATCTCTTTAGTCAAACCCTGTGGTGACCTTGATAGAGCGTCAGCAATAATGTTTTGCTGTCCTGAGACTTGCACGATCTTAAACTGGTATTGTTGCAGAGCGAGAGTCCATCTAGCCAGCCTGGGGTGTAACAGTTTACACGTTTGTAAAAACGTTAATGATTGATGATCGCAGTATGCTATAGTCTTTGACCCATATAGATAATAATGAATTTTTTTAAATCCCCAGATGACAGCAAGAGCCTCTAATTCTGTTGTCGTGTAAGTTCGTTCACATTTGGACAAAACACGACTAGCAAACGCAATAGGACAGAAGGTGAGTTGTCCATTTATCTTGCGTACTTGGAAAAGGCACGCTCCAATACCCACATTCGAAGAATCTGTTGACAAGTAAAATTCTTCTTGCATGTCCGGATGTTACAAAAGCGGTGTATTTATTTACTAATTGCTTCATTATCTCTTCGAATGCTTCTTGACACTCTAATGTCCAGAGCCAGGGCACATCCTTCTTCAACAGACTATTTAGAGCTGCTGCGTTCATCGCCTGATTTATGAATCTTCTAAAAAATGGGGCAAGGCCCATAAACCCTTTTAATTGCCTCCTATTTCTGGGTGTTGGAAACTTACTAATCGCAATGAACTTCTCCTTAGTTGGTAAAATTCCCTTTGCGTCAATTATATGCCCCAGGAACTTGATTCTGTTTACTGCAAAATGGGATTTCTGTAGGTCAGCAGTAATTCCCATGGTTTTGAACACGTCCAACACTCGGTTCAGTAAGGTAATACGCTCCTCCCAAGTTTTCGATGCAATAAGCAAATCATCAACAAACACTGTTATCCTGCTTCTGAGTTCTGGGCCTAGTGCCTAATCTAGAGCTGCTATAAAGATTCCAGCACTAATGTTGAGTCCGAAAGGAACTACGGTAAATTGGTAACTTCTTCCGGAATAAATGAAAGCCGTATACTTCCTTGACGACTCATCCAGCTTGACTTGCCAATAAGAGCTCCGCAAATCAATGCTCGTCAAATATTTGACATCCTGGAACCGTTGTATAAGTTCGTCTATGTTTTCAGGATGTGTTCTCACTGGAATTATGATTTTATTTATTTCTCTGGCGTCGAGTAGCAGTCCCATTTGCTTTTGGCACGACTAACAATGGGGAGCAATATGGGCTTGTAGAGGGTTCGATCAAACCCCATTTCAACATGCGATCTATTTCCTTTTGAACTTGAGCCTTTAACCTCCAGGGAACAGGATAGAAAGTTCTACAATACTTTTCGTGCGGCTTAGTGTAGAGATGGCATATGTATCCCTTAATAACTCCTGGCCTTTCATCAAAAACGTTTTCATACGTTAATAATAATTCATTGAGCTGCTTCTTCTGATCTTCGATAATGCAGTCGGATTCATTTAACTTTTCAAACAATAATTGACCGAAATCTTCTTTGACCTGGAACTCATTAATTACGTGCTCCTTAGAATTTTGGGCCGTCCTGATTACTTGCACACTGTTCCCACAATTATATTTTCTCGTAAGGCTTTTTTTTTCAACAACTCCAACTCAATTTCTTGTTTATTAACATTCAACCAAATTTTTCCTGTTTTAAAATCTATTCTGCATCCGTATTGACGTAGGCTATCGACTCCGATAATGCAATCTACCACCAAATTTCTCACAACAAGGAATGTGCTTAATATTGCCACATTTCCGAATTCCACACCAAGTAGTGACTGCACCTTTACATTAGCCGATCGAGCCCCAACGGCGCCTATTATTCTGCAATTTTGAACTTGAAATACTGGTACTCGATTTATATTTCTGATCCTGTTGAATAGTGCCTCCGAAATAACATTTGTGGTTGCAGCTGTGTCTAGAACCGCCACTATAGGTACGGTCTCCATAATGACTTGCACTTCAGCTACTGCCACCTGTTCCTTATCCTCATCTTGTGGTTCTAAGTCCTCGGTCAGTTCATCTGCCAGTAATCGTCCATCATTATACGTTAACATGGGTACACATATCCTGTTGCCCCTCAACCAATTGTTGACCGCTCCTCCGGGGCACGAGTGGGTCCTTACAAGTTTGTTGGATTTTGATTTGTCTCCTGGTTGACATCATCCGTCACTTTGGTAATTACCGGTTGATTCGTAGATGTCTGTCCCCACTGATATTGGCTATTTGAATTCAATCCTCCCGGTTGATTCCAATTTCTATTACTGTTATTATTCCAGGCTTGGGGTCTGAAATTTCTTTCGTTCCCCCACACGGGGTTGTATCTTTTCCCGTTCCTGTTTTGTTCCTTGAATAGCCCCTCGCAAGACCATTGCCAGGATTACTATTGAGATTTTGAGGGGTTCATCGATTACTTAACAATCTCTGTCCATTCCTTCTAAGTGTCGATTGATCGCCATTGGTATAACCCATACTTCCACCTTGCCTGCCGTTTGGCGGAGGTTCTGTCGCCCTATATTGGAATCTGTCATCACGGGCCTTCTGGTTGCTCTCTTCGATAATATCTATATGGTCTAATGTCGTGGGGAACGACTCCAAGTCTTTGTCGTCGCCGTAAATCAATTGATTCCGGATGCTAGTTGGTAGTCTTGCCTTAAGTATGTTTATTATGTCTGGCAAGGGCATAGGTCTGTCCCAGTACCTCGTTTTATTTATATATCTTTGGAAATACCTTCCAAGGCTTCCTTTAGAAAAGGAGAAAGGCTCTGGGTAGAGCACCTCCTGCCTTAGGCGTTCCTGTACCCCTTCTGACCAGAACTTTGCTAAAAACGCCTTCTCAAAATCTTCATATGTCGGGCAAACAGAAGTCATGTTCGAGGCCCAGATCGCCCCCGAACCTTGTATATATCCTGTAACATAACTGATTTCTGCCACTCCGGCCAATTCCTGGGTAGCACTCCTCTGAAACTTCGAATAAAAGCAATTGGATGGCCCCCTTTTGTCAGGGTTAAAAATTTGGAATTGCCGATGCTTTATCAATTTTTCTTCGGCATGGCAAGGGCTTTCGTAATCTCCGTTAGATAAGAATTCACGCGAACAACCAGCTTGTGGCAATTTAATGTTTGAATTACTTGCACAAGTCGGTATTGTGTGCGAATGGGCAGTAACTGGCTCTATAGTCGCTGCCAACTTCTGCTGCTGCCCTGTATTCATTTGTTCTGAGCTTTGTTGTGAAGCGCGCATCGACTCTTCTATCGTTTGTTTCCAATGTTCCAAATCAGCACCTAACTGCTGTCGCACCTCCTCAAGTCGTTTCGCAAACAAATTCTCTTCCTGTTTGCCAGATAAACTCTGGAATGCTGCCTTAAAATTTTGCTCAACGTTTTCACACGTTAGTCTTTTGTTTTCTAATGTGATTTCGGATAATTTACCCGTTGATACATTAATTTGGTGGTCTATACCGTCCTGACGCTCTGTCAGATGTTCAACACTTTCCTTCAGGTTAGTCTGTGTACGTGCCAATTCAGGAAGTTGCGCAATTGCACATGACATGGCGTCTTGCTTTTGTACTAATTGCGGAACCATTTCCACTTGTTCCCGTACAGTATCTATCTTAAAAGCCACATACTCCTCCATTTCGGCACGTACGCGGCGAGTGGATTCCTCACATTGTGCTTTCACCAATTCTATTTGTGCAGTTAATTTTCGTTCCGTCTCTTCGGCCTGATATTTGAGTTCCTTGGTCTTCGCCTCTATCCGCTGCTCTAATTCGGGAAAAGTGTCTTGTAACTGCTGCTTAATCTCAGTCTGGACTAATTTCATTTCTTCTTGAGTTTGAGTGACTGTCACTAATTGTGCTTTAATATCGGTTTTCAGATTTTCCTGCCCTTCAGTAACTGAGGCTAATTTCGCATTAATGTCGGTTTTCAAAGTATCCATGCTCTCGGTTATCATCTGCATCTGTATCATGATAATTACCAATGGATCTAATCCCTGCTGCGTACTTGCTGTTACACCTCCAGCCGCGTCTACAGGGCGTTCTGTTGCGCTATCTGTAGGCATCGGTCCTACAACACTTCTTGCTGCTTCATTATTATCAGTGCTAACAGCTGAAGGCTGATGCGTGCTGCTTTGCTCTGCTTGACTCATCCTAAACATTGCCCTACCTAAAACCATATAAATGTTCTACTGTCACTATATATATAACTCCCTTCTACTGTCACTATATGTAACTCCGTTCACACAAGAGTACTTCTGTGTCCACTTTCTTAATGTACATATACAGATAAATGCAACTGGGACAGGTCAATCAAAACACTTCCTATATCTAACATGAATCCTCTCTTTTCCTAGCGTCGGTTAGGCTAGCTCGTCGTAGTTGACATGAAACAGAAAACAAAATTATTTTAGCAACGTCCAAAAACGTGTCCTGTCACGGATTGGCCATTTTAACATTGTCTTGTCTGTATAGACGTGTCTGTTGCCTTTAAGACCATTTCACCTTCACACATAAATCTATACAGTAATGTAAGGGCCTCCCGTGTCTTGGCTGATCCGTGATAAGACATGCGAAAAATGGAGGATTAGTATTATCTCTATTTTCATTCGCTCTCTCTCTTTCTCTCCTTTATCTATGTACAGTTTTTAATATAATTTTTCATTACGTGAAATCAGCCAAATAGAATCTTTGGTGGAGTCCTTCTTGGTAATCAGCAGCTGGCTTGCTGTAAGAGACCTTTAAATTTATTATTACTGTTAAACACTGCAGTCAGTCGGGAGAATCAATCGTGTGGACAATTTGTTCCTTTTACGAAAGATTGCGAATTCCAGATGTGTACGAAGCCTTTTTGGACGATTTAACACAGACTCAGTGATTGCAGGCTCTCTTCGACACAGCTGAAACTTCCCCACTATTACAGGGCCAACGTGATGAACAAATGACTCAGAAAAAAAACTCATTCGTTCATTCACTCCAGAACGAAAAAGTCACAAACCTTATTTATGGAGGAAATCGTGTATTAAATCCATCTCCAATACATGTCCAGATCTCCGGTGATTCCACGCCTTAATTATTTTCCTTTTACAGTCTCTTTCTCTTCAAACAAACCGCTAGCGGCACAAATGTTAATTGGCTCGCTTTAGCGAGAAGAAAAGCAGAATATGTATCTCTCAGAAACACGTCAATCCCTCAACAGATACTCCAGAAGCTGTCCTAGTTACCACTCTAACAACCGTGGAGAATGCGTATATGCATCTCTCTTATTTCAAAGAATAAACGCACTAGAAAATACTTTGGCGTCGTCGAGCTGTCGCCGTGTATATTACGAGAAAATCAGATCAGATAACTTTTCCAAAATGAATGAATGTGGATGGTTTGATTGAAAATGATGATTTGGTGCGTGGTAGAAGGTATTTTCTGTGGGGACATTACAAGCCTTTACTACAGCAGAGAATACTGCGGCATCCTGGTCGTAGACAGAAGGACGCTCCTTGTCTTCTATACAACTCCTAGCTGCCCCATTTATTAATGATTTCATTTGCAAATGAAATTTTTTTTACTGTTCGTTGTTAAAGGTCCCTTAGGTAATTATGAATTTCATAATGATTACGTAAAGAAATCCGGGTTGTTCTTTTCCAAATAACAGAAGTCTTTGCGTAATCAAAAACTAGCCTCCTTCTGACAGCGATCAGGAGCCGACCAGAAGGCGGTCGTCTTCGACCGCTTTCGTATTTCCTGTGGCAAAGCTGTGCCAAACTGGGAACACGACATTCTAGTATTAAACACACACACACACACACACACACACACACACACACACACACACACATATATATATATATATATATATATATATATATATATATATATATACATATATATATATATATATATATATATATATATATATTTTATCAGATTAAAATTGAAAAAAAAAATTCCAATATATTTAACCTATTTGTTTTTTTTATCACACTAGATGTGGCGCCTGAACAGGGACCTGATAAAAAATTTTAATCTGTTCTGTTATTGTTTCATGACATCATCCGGTGGACATCGGGAAGCCGTAAAGGAAGTACTGAACGAAACCAAGGAAGTATTAAAAAAAAATTCGAAAAATAACAGCAGTGCGCAAAACGACTGATGTAAGTACGGTTTTCGTTACGTATAAAATCTCGCGTCTTGTATATAAACAAAACTGATTTCCGGAATTTCTTTCCTTACTGCTTCATTTTGTCCTATCGCTGTTATTTCCTTGCAGAGTTGCTTATTTACGTAGTTAGAATTCATTTCTGATCATCTCTTCATGCAAAGTTTATTTGTTAGCATTATTAGCATCTTCATTGTTGCTACGGATAAGAACACTAAGATGGATGCCATAATAGCAGGATTAAGTGTCTAGTAGGTGTTTGTCACTTATTTTCAAAGTTAGGTGCCATCTTGTCTTCTACCCGGTATAGCTCTGCAATTGTCAGCTACCGCGCAGCGTGCGCATCTGAGAGTTGACGATCGGCGTGCTGCGAAAGGTTTCTTTGAGCAGTTACGCCACAAACTTGAAAATAAACATGTCAGATGACAAAAGAGAGCCGACAAACAGTGTGGATGACGGTGGTGACACAGTTGTCAAGTCGTACACACTACGTTCGCGGACGGGAACAGGCAGACCCGATTCGCGAATGGAGAGAACGGCAGACGATGATGGTGTGCGTGACGTATCGTCACAACAATCATCGTCACAACAAGCGGGAGAAAATTCGATGGTTGAAATGATGAGAATTTTTTTTTCAAGAAAGAGAACAGGAGAAACTGAAAGGGAAGCTTATAAATTACAAAAACAACGTGATAGACAAGAAAGGGAACAAAAAGAAATGGAAAAGGAACGGGAGACAGAGCGAAAATGGTTTGACCTAAATACCACCATTGGTACAATGAAAAATAGGTTAGATAATATTGATGCCAACTTAGAGGCAAGAATAAGGACGGCCACGGTGGAATATATCGCGGAATTAAGTACTAAAGTTAATGAAAGGATAGAAGGTATTCTGCAGAAGGTAGATGCATGTGAGAGCACAGTAGGTAACGTGCACAAAGACATTGAGGTACAAATCGAAAGTTGCCAGGCAGTTACAACGGAAGTTTCAAAAAAGTCCGCTGAGGTCAGAGCTAAAGTAAACAAGCCTGCAGATATTGTCGTCACTCTGCTGTGACCTGACACAGGCGCTATCCGAAATTAACATTGAAAAGAGGGTGAATGATGCTGCAGCAAACGTACGTTCCACGATGGGAAAAGAATTTGTAGAATGGGTCGAGACTAAAGAACAGTACATAGAAAACAAGGTTCAACACGACTTAAAAGAAGCCGTCAAGTCAGCCACAGTTGAAGTTTTAGCTGCTCCAGGTACATCAGGAGATACGCTTCTCACTGAATTAGGAGAGATTCGTAGAGTTTTTCACCGAGATTTTCCCGAGTGGAAACGACACCTCACTCAGGAAATCGAGCAGTTGAAACAACAAGTCAATGATTTTCCTAATGACAATAGAAGTGAGTATTCACACTTGCTTTCTTCAGAACATGAATACAATAATAATCCCGTGTCTCGTGTAAAATTCTCTCCACTTGTACATGGTCACAGCAGTAAGAATCCGTTAGTACGCAACCAGAGTGATCCTTAACTCTTGTCGAGCTCATGAAAGAAGAAAGCGTTCTCAAGCACCGCGTGTCCCAGCCTTTTCTGCCAGAGAAACGCAACATCCACACAATGGTTTTTCTGAAGTCATTTAATGGTGTTTTTGCTGAGAGCTGGGATGACAAGCAACGTATGCGCTTTATAGTAGGTTACATTCAAAGAGAGGGTTCTGTCTGGGGAACAGAAGTAATTGACAGATGTAATAATTACGCTGACTTAGAAAAGCAATTTCTGAACAAATTCTGGAGTTCAGGCATACAACAACGCCTTAGAAAGGAAGTATATATTGCTGAACCGTTTAACACGAGAAGTGCTGGTCTCCGTAGGTACTTCGAGAAATACCTGCGAAAAATACAATATTGGGACACGCCCATTTCCACGAAGGACGTAATTATGATCCTTAAGTCAAAGCTACCGGTACCAATCAGGGAGAAGTTAGTAAATGCCAGTGACGGCGACACGGAGGCTTTTCTGTCAGTACTTGACAACCTTGACATGATTCAAGAAGACGTGCGTGCTAGTGCGCGGAGTAATTGTAATGTTGGCCCGCACACTACACAGCCGCACGGCGTGGGCGCAGACTCAGGTATGTCATACCAACCCAACAACAGTAAAGGACACGACGTTCCGTGCGATAATAACAACTACTATCGCCGTAACGGGAAGCAGAAACATAAATTCCAGGATCAAAACAGGTACCACCCCACATACCAGACAACACAACAGCAATACGATAATTCACCAGTTAATTACAATGATCGCTATCACTACAATAACAATCGCCAAGGCAATAATAATTTCAATGGAAAAGGACGTTGGATTAACACCAACAGTCAACAGCAGTATGGTATCGAGCCTAGATTCCAGCACTGTTCTCAAGGGAGAAATACTACAGATCCTTCCAAGCAATACAAATAACGGTATGCTCCAAACTTCAGGAATAGTCCTCCACCTTTTACTAACAATCAGGTTCAAAATCATGAACCTCAAAATTCTCGCATCTATTATGCCCAAGAAAACCAGCCAACACACACCCTCTCGGCTGAAATTCCGGCAAATAGCTCGCAACTTAGGTGGAATACGGAAGCAAACTTCGTACAGAGCGTACCGCCCGGTACTTCAAAGGTAATTGTGAGCGAAATTCAATCTAATGAACATGCGGAAAACTAAAAGCAGCTTCTTTTACTTGCCTCCTTGGGGAAGCTGCGGAACATGTTGGGGGCGATTTCATTAGAGGGCAAATCAACCTTATACGATTTGACAATGACTGTGACTTACGAGATGGCTTGCTGAAGGAGAATGACGTTTTGAATGGTGAGGATTTATGGGAAAACCAGGTTCAGGCATCCACTATGATTCATATTCATGATGTACCACTTGTCGCTATAATAGATACTGGTGCAATATCAATGTTTTGTCTTTATGTGTATATAAGAAAGTGTGTTCTGTAGCAAAAGTTCTGTCATTGCCAGTACAAGGGTGTACCGTATCCGGAGCTGTAGGCTCTTTAGTTCAAAAGGTGACGTTACAAATTCATGTACCAGTGAGATTTGCATCAGACACCGTATCATGTACTTTTCTAGTTGTTAAAAATCTGTCAGTACCTTGCCTCCTAGGAATGGAGTTTCTACGTAAGAATCGTGTCATCATAGATTTGTATGAAGGTACATGTACTCTCAGATGCAGTGATAAGAGTGTAGTGATTCGACTTATGAGGACCAAAGTTAAGTTGTCCAGCCAAGAACATAAAGTAAAGCTCCGCAAGCTCACATCTCGACAACAATATTTCAGTTACTTAGGCGAGTCAGGAGATGCGGACGAAGACTTTGACTTATTACCGACACATGAAGAATTACTGACGAAGGCTAATGAATCTGATGCATTAGGTGACCGACAAAGGAAGGAAGTATACGACCTGTTGACACAACTTATCAATGTGTTTTCTAAGAAACCGGGAATCATAGCCAACTATGTATTCGACATGTAAGTTAAGCCCCACAGCACCTACTGTAAAACCACCTATGCAGTTCCGCAATCCCGCAAGGAAGCAGTTCGACAGGAAATCCGCAAAATGTTAAACTGGAAAATAATTGAGCCCTCTGACTCTCCATATTCGAGCCCATTATTGTCTATATTTAAACAGGACGGAAGTGTTGGGCTTGTTCTAGACGCTAGGAACATCAACTAAATTATTGTTCCTGTGTGTACCCGACCGGAAGCATTGGAGGAGCAACTGCAAAGGTTTTATGGTATCAAATTTCTAACCTCCATCGACCTTCGAAGTAGCTATTGGCAGGTGAAGTTGTCGCCATCTTCAATGAAGTACACGGCCTTTATCTTAGCGGGTCGGTCATATCAATTTCGTGTCGTACCCTTTGGCTCGAATATTAGTTCAGGTGTCTTTATTGCCGCACTTGACCATGTCTTAGGTCACGATTTACTGGACAAAATAACTGTCTATGTAGATGATATCTTAGTAGCCTCGACTTCATGGGAGGAACATCTTGACTTGATTCGGAAAATCTTCGTGAGGTTTGCTAACTTTGGCGTTACTGCCAATTTACAGAAATCAAAGTTTGTAAAAAAGGAAGTAAAATTCCTTGGTCATATTATCTCTTCTGAGGGAATCTCTCCCGATCCTAACAAACTGTCTGCAATAAGGAACTTCCCTGTGCCCTGCACCAAAAGACAATTAAAAGGGTTTCTAAGGTTAACGTCTTTCTTTCGTCGCTTTATACCAAATCAATCCATGAACAGTCCAGTGTTGCACAATCTATTAAAGAAAAACGTTCATTAGGTATGGACCTCTGAATGTCAGCAAGCCTTTGACAAAATCAAACAAGCTCTTCTGAATAGCAATATCCTCAGTCACCCAGATATGAACTCCGAATTCTGTATTTCTTGTGACACCTCATTTCAAGGCTTGGGCCCTTGTTTGTTCCAGCTAAAGAAAACTGGAGATAGAAAAGAGATTAGGATAGTTAGTTTCGCCAGTCGTGTGCTGACGGAGTGCGAGAGACCGTACTCTGTTACAGAGTTAGAAGGATTGGCAGTCGTATGGGCGTTCCGCCGTTTTAATTATTACATTTATGGTCATCCGATCAAAGTGTATTATGACCATCAAGCTCTTAGCTTTCTCCTTTCGTGTAAGCTCTATCATCCGAGGCTTACTCGCTGGTGCCTATTTCTACAGGAGTACAATTTCGAAATTGTTTACGTGAAAGGCAAGAACAACATCGTTGCAGCTGCACTGCCACGCATGCCGGAGCCTACGGAACTTGTAGAACAGATTTCCAATCACAAGATACGCCTTATGAAAGATCCCTTGAATCGTAGTTATTTTCTACGTCTTTTCCGGCAGATGGGTACTCTGCAAGAAAGTGACCGTAAATGGAAGAGAGTCAAACAGCTTCTACAAGACAACCCCAATCATCGTTTGTCGAAATTTTATAAATCACACAATGGTGTTTTATTTCATCGTACATCTATGTTGACGGAGCAATGGTGTGTTTGTATTCTTGAGGAGTACGTTGAATACCTCATATGGTACAGTCACCTATCCTGGGGACATTATGGCCCCGAGAAGTGTAAAAGAAAGATTTCTGCCTATTGCTACGTACCCAATGTGCATAAGAGAATTCATAAACTGCTAAGCACATTTTTAATCTGTCAGAAGGCAAAGCCCTTCAATCTTTCGAATGTCATACCTTTGAATCCTATCTACACTGAGCGTCCTAACCAAATTGTCAGTCTCGACTATATGCAGGTCCACTTCCGAGAGGAAGAGGTGGTGCTATGTACCTTGCTGTTTTGCTAGACCTCTTCACTAAGCACGTGCGTTTATACGCGATGAAGTCTTCCAGTGCAAAATCTTTAATAAGACGAATAGAAAAGGATTATTTTCCTCGTTTTGGTAAGCCGGAAACTATGTTGTCTGATACTGCTTCAAACTTCGTTGGAAAAGAGTGGAGACAGTTTCTTGCCAATAGTGGTGTTAAACAGATTCTAATCTCAAGATTTAGACCGCAAAGTAACCCGACAGAACGAGTCTTCAAAGAATTTAATCTTTTTATTCGCACCTATGTACCGAACCAGCAAACACGGTGGGTCGATTTCGTTACTCCATTTGAAGAGATTGTAAATAATCTTCCGCACACTTCGACCGGTTTCACACCTTCAGAACTAATCTCCAGGCAAAACGAAAGCAATGAATGGACTGATCCTATCCCCAAGATACAAGGTCCAGAAGTCAACCTAGATAATAAGTTAAGACAAGCCCTGATCTCTCTTACAACTCATGCCAGTTTAAGGAAAAAGGCATTTGACAAGCATGTCAATAAAGTTCTGTCGTATCGCCTGAACGAGCGTGTTCTTCTGAGGACACACTTCAAACCATCTCTCATCTTACGTATAAATCGTAAGTGGCAACACCTATACGAAGGACCGTTTGTTATAGTCAGGAAGCCACATATTGGTTGTTACGTGTTGGCAGATCCAGCTAGTGGACGAATAAAAGGACTTTACCACCACGTAGCCCTAAAGAAGTACCATGGAAAACATTAAAAAATATCATTTATTATGTTAGGCTGCAACTTGAAACAAGAGTGTGATCTGTTTAGAAAGTATGTGAGTCAACGGCATGTACATGTATTCTGCAGGTGACGTAATCATTTGAGTGAGGTGGACACAAAGTAATGATGGAGCTTGAAAGATATGAAGTGATGAAGAAGGTACTCTACGTATTTGAAACAATAAGATTTGCCTTAGTTTTAAGGTAGTTTTAAGTTTCTTGAGCGATAGAGGGCTGCAGTCGTTGAATTGAGTAAGAGATGTGCCAAAGTGCCACCTGCTGCTTTAGTTTTAAATTATGGCAAATCTCCTTTTTACCAAGTAGTAAAGGTTTTCTTTCAATCCCTCATTCAGACCCGAATGTCCGTATATGTGAAGTAATAACCTAAGTTAAGCTTTCAAAGGATTGATATTTTAAGGCGCTAGAACCATGTACGATGCAAAACTGATACATTGTAATTTCTATATATTACACCGAGTATAAGCAGCAACATATAGTTAATGTACAAAGAAATGAATAATGGTACTCGCAACTGGAGAGCAACTTTAATTTATTTATTACTATGAGTCAACCAGTTAAGAAATATGTAATTATAATGATAATTAGGTCCTGTATTGGAGAAACTTAGACTATTCCTATGTCACGAGTATCATGCAGAAACCTTCGATACTAAGATTCCTAGTTGAGGACTGAGATAATCTGCTTATGTTCTTCTGCTATGTCCGCATGCCGTGATTCTGAGATGTATTTGAAGATGCTTTGGAAGCGGATTTGTGCGACATTTTAATGCTGAAGTCACGTTATGCTGCGTGGATGACACTAAAAACGGTGGAGCCGAAGAATGAATTTGCTAAAGTGATTATTTCACCTATTATCTATCTTCGTATCTTTCATTTCCTTGCACTATCCTACTGTAGTTTTCTTCTTTAGCATTCTTACCTTTCTACCCTACCCGGTAGGGGAAGAAATTTGGAAACTGGTTCAAAAGACTTGACGTGTGTATATTGTGTGTATTGACGATCGTGGGTCGATGCTTAATGCGTATCTGCAGTTACTTATCGAAACGTGATGTAAATCTGATTTGCTGTGAGCAAAAGCATCCTAGGAAATAGGAATAATTTTCCCGATTTCTGTTAGATGAAGACATGAACGTGAACTGTTCGGCACGCCAAAGAGGGTATATTTTACTGATTATTGATGTAAACGAGTAAATGAACAAAGAAACAAAAAAAGGCTGTCATAGAACAATAAGAAAAGGAAAAGAATCAGATTTAAAATACATATAAAATCTAACATGCTTCAGAAGCACCATTCAGAATAGCAAACACATTTTTCGTTAGGTCTTGGACAGTAAATAAAAAAACTATGTATATTTTGTAAATGATCCTTTCATGATAAGTAATTTTAGCATTACCTGTACTACTCTGTAGTATAAAGACACCTAAATGGACACGTATGGATTGCTGCGTGTGACTCAGTGACAAAATGGTGGACACGTGTGTAAAATCGTAATTTGACACATATATGGACACGAAAAACTAGTTATCTCTTGTGTGAATCAAAACTGTAATAAACTTATGGACACGTGTGATTTTCCGCGTGTGAAGTAGCATTACAAGTATTCTCACGTTGCAACGGCGATACAGTGACTATCAGTCAAAGGATAGACAAGCTGTTGTACTCACTGCAGTAGTCATTTTCATCGATGACTGTTCTTCGTCGCTGGTGCAGTCAATTTACCGTCCACGTTGACCATGTTACCTTGACGAGCTGCTCCAATACCCACGATTCAACAAAATGCACAAGTTAAAAAAAAAAAAAGTTTGGTAGCCACTGAACTATCTGCCTCGTGCAGTACCCGGACTGCCAACGCTGTTAAACCGCCAGTTCGTGAGCACGTGACTGTGAAGCACTGTGGCAACATTCAATGGCTGCTCGCCGGCCCCTACTCAACAATAAGCACTCCTCTCCACAACGGGCGCGAGCGTGCTCCAGATTTGAGATGGACATAAAAATAATACAACGTTGATAAACTACGCACGGTTTTACTATATTTACATGAAAATGACACTAATGATGACTTTTCCTTAACTATGAAAATTGCTACGGCAATATTGCTAAATACATTGGTTAAGAAAGCCCTGTACAAGACGAAACGTGTTTTGCTAATATTTGCTAACGAAAGAATATAAAACCTAGACACAAAACATGGATAATATATAATGTATATGTACATAGTCTCTGTAGTAATTTTTATTGTCTTAAATTCTTACTCTATATTCCCTTAGATTAAGATGCTAGTTAATGAGCAAGTCCTAATACTGATTTTTTTCTGTATTTTCATGTGCTGAAACATGAATTGGAATGAGATTAAGACAGCCACCAAACTGACTCATTCGTCATTGAACCAGTCATCGACTTCCCTGTTTCCCGACATGACCCGATGGATCGTCGAGTCAAGAAATATCACTTCCCCCTTCACATAGTGAAATTCCCAGTGTTTTCCACCAGAATGTGAAAAGGTGATCCCCAGTTTTAGTGCAGTGAAAAATGAAAGGTGATGAAAGAATTCCCCTGTGAAAATCACCCGAGTTCATGAGAAATGCTCCCAACTACAAAGTGAAGAGTGGCGTCGGTACGAGAAAACTGATTTGCTTTATGTTCTGTTCAAAATTGGTGGAAATGCACCAATACTGTAATCGAATTTCTTTTCCTCTTGTCAATATTTATGTATATATGTATGTGTATGTGTATTTGATTTGTACTTGTAGCTATGTTAGTATTTCAGTGTTTCTATTGATTGAATGAGAGTAATTCTTGAGAACACGCAAAAAAAAAAGAAACCTATGTTAAATCCTTGAACACTTATGATGGCATCAAGCCACTACCAAATTTGTTAATAATCAAGCAACTGTGATTAGTTTTGACTACTTAATGTGAAACGTATATACCCCTATATGCCTTATGTTACGTTTGTTTTGCTCCCTACAATGAGAGATCCTTAAATACTTGATTCACTAAGTACGCGAATCCAATAATATTACTACTGCGCGTGAGTCGTAACGATCTTTCAGAATCATTACTTCTCACGCGGAAAGCGATGTAATATTATTGCGATTTCCGTCGTATGAAAGCTTTGAGTACCCTTGGAAAGGCATTCACCTATCTGTATATTAAATGATCAACTTATGCGATGAGACATATTCTTTGAAAGACTTTTTATATAATTTACATAACTGTAAAGATGCGCATCTAGCGCGGACGCTAATACATCGATTGCGTAGTCAAAGAAACATTTTAACAGATAAAAGATGACAGTAAAAAACTTTTGTAGATCTTCAGATTTTTAATGTACTTCTGCTTGTAATGTGCAGTTGACGATAACCCTAATGTCAGCATCAGAGAAGTTGCTGCTGGACAAGGTAACGTTGACCACGTCACCCTACGGAGAGTGCTACGGGAGAACCAGTTGTTTCCGTACCATGTACAGCGTGTGCAGGCACTATCAGCAGCTGATTGGCCTCCACGGGTACACTTCTGCAAATGGTTCATCCGACAATGTGTCAATCCTCATTTCAGTGGAAATGTTCTCTTTACGGGTGAGGCTTCATTCCAACGTGATTAAATTGTAAATTTTAACAATCAACATGTGTGGGCTGACGAGAATCCACACGCAATTGTGCAATCACGTCATCAACACAGATTTTCTGTGAACGTTTGGGCAGGCATTGTTGGTGATGTCTTGATGTTCTTCCACCTACGCTCAACGGAGCACGTTATCATTTCATACGGGATACTCTACCTGTGGTGCTAGAAGATGTGCCTTTACAAGTACGACACAACATGTGGTTCGTGCACGATGGAGCTCCTGCACATTACAGTCGAAGTGTTCTTACGCTTCTCAACAACAGATTCGGTGTCCGACGGATTAGTAGAGGCGGACCAATTCCATGGCCTCCACGCTCTCCTGTCTTCAACCCTCTTGACTTTCATTTATGGGGGAATTTGAAAGCTCTTGTCTACGCAACCCCGGTAACAAATGTAGAGACTCTTCGTGCTGGTATTGTGGACGGCTGTGATACAATACGCCATTCTCCAGGGCTGCATCAGCGCATCAGGGATTCCATGCGACGGAGTGTAGATGCATGTATCCTCGCTAACGAAGGACATTTTGAACATTTCCTGTAACAAAGTGTTTGAAGTCACGCTGGTACGTTCTGTTGCTGTGTGTTTCCATTCCATGATTAATGTTATTCGAAGAGAAGTAATAAAATGAGCTGTAACATGGAAAGTAAGCGTTTCCAGACACATGTACACATAACATATTTTCTTTCTTTGTGTGTGAGGAATGTTTCCTGAAAGTTTGACCGTATCTTCTTGTAAATAGGTAAAATAGTATATTATTTAATTACATTTTGCATCATGAGAATTATAGTAACATATAAATTTGCTACTTGATCTGCAGATAGGTGTACTAATATTATTTGCTTTGGAGGCTGGAAAGTAATTTTTGGAAATTTTTCGGGAAAGGGGTGTTAGCTTACTCTGTCTGTTCGTTAAGGATATAGTCTGGGGTGCTGTTTTTGTGTGTGTGTTTTTCTAATTCTTGTAGTATATTCATAGTGTCTCCTTTTTCTGCTAGATGCAAAATTTTTAAGTTGTCCTCAATGTTTCCCACTGAATGGTTTTCTTCAGCAATATGGGCTGCAAATGCTGATGTGTTCAAGTTACCAAGTCTTACAGCATCAATATGTTTTTTGTATCTAATTTCAAAACTTCTGCCTGTCTGTCCAATGTAGAATTTTGGGCATGTATCACATTTGATGCTTTTTTTCCCCCCCATAGTCCTGGAGAGCACTGAATAATGAACGTATCTGCGATGTCCCAGTGTCCTGCGACGTCTGCAGCCCGCACAGCACGATTCGTCACACCGACAGCTTAGTCGTAGCCACCCGCTACATTTCGTGAAAGGACCGCGAAGAAAGAAAATCGGGGAGCGCTCGCTTTGCGAGTGGGAAAGGAAAGGACGCGATTATCGTCGCCATGCACTGTGGAAGGTGCCCGTAGATGTAGACGTGCTGAGTCGTGCGTGTCGAGTGCAGCACGAGGAGGAAGTAGTGCTGAAAGCTGTGCGGCGTTACGCACCAGAGGTTCCCCTGTGGTCCCACGTAGTGAGCTATTGTGCTCCGTAATTAAAAGAACTCATCTGCGTACCGCACAAAGGAGCGCTCTACGCCGCCTTCTGAATACGTGAGGCCAATGTTAACAGCAGTCTGCTCGGCCGGGAATCTCCTTTGGACCCTTTATCCGTATTTTAAAAAAAATCTCCACCTTTCGCAAAACACAATGAGTTTCCTTTTCATTTGCCCAGACACAATTTCACACCTATGTGTAACCTTCCAATTCTGTGAAATGCACTCTAAGAGCGGAAAAATGACGCGCCATGAAGGGATTATCCGAACGGAATGGAAATCGATATACCGGGTGATCAAAAAGTCGTTATAAATCTGAAAACTGAATAAATCACGGAATAATGTAGATAGAGAGATACAAATTGACACACATGCTTGGAACGACATGGGGATTTATTAGAACCAAAAAACATACAAACGTTCAAAAAATGTCCGACAAATGGCGCTTCATCTGATCAGAATAACAATAATTAGCACAACAAAGTAAGACAAAGCAAAGATAATGTTCTTTACCGGAAATGCTCAATATGTCCACCATCATTCCTCAACAATAGCTGTAGTCGAGGCATATTGTGTGAACAGCACTGTAAAGCTTGTCCGGTGTTATAGTGAGGCATAGGCGTCGAAAGTTGTCTTTCAGCATCCCTAGAGATGTCGGTCGATCACGATACACTTGCGACTTCAGGTGACCCCAAAGCCAATAATCACACGGACTGAGGTCTGGGGACCTGGGAGGCGAAGCATGACGAAAGTGGCGGCTGAACACACGATCATCACGAAACGACGCGCGCAAGAGATCTGTCACGCGTCTACCATTATGGGGTGGTTTTTATGGGGTGGTTTTTTTTGTTCTAATAAAACCCCATGTCATTCCAAGCATGTGTGTCAATTTTTACTTCTCTATCTACATTATTCCGTGGTTTATTAAGTTTTCAATTTTATACTGACTTTTTGATCACCCGGTATGTTACGTAGACACACACACAAACAAACAATTACAAACTCAGAAAAATTAAATGATTTATACATGAGAATCGAAGTAGAGAGGATATAAAATGTAGACTGGCAATGGCAAGGAAAGCGTTTCTGGAGAAGAGAAATTTGTTAACATCGAGTATAGATTTAAGTGTCAGGAAGTCGTTTCTATAAGTATTTGTATGGAGTGTAGCCATGTAGTGAAGTGAAACATGGACGATAAATAGTTTGGACAAGAAGAGAATAGAAGCTTTGGGAATGTGGTGCTACAGAAGAATTCTGAAGATTAGATGGGTAGATCACATAACTAATGAGGAGGTATTGAATAGAATTGAGAAGAAGAGGAGTTTGTGGCACAACTTGACTAGAAGAAGGGATCGGTTGGTAGGACATGTTCTGAGGCATCAAGGGATCACAAATTTAGCATTGGAGGGCAGTGTGGAGGGTAAAAATCTCAGAGGGAGACCAAGAGACGAACACACTAAGCAGATTCAGAAGGATGTAGGTTGCAGTAAGTACTGGGAGATGAAGAAGCTTGCACAGAATAGAGTAGCATGGAGAACTGCATCAAACCAGTCTGAGGACTGAAGGCCAAAAACAACAATATATGAGAAGGAGTTTCACAAACTGAGCAACTCAATAACGCATTGGCCCACTTCTGGCGACTGCGCTGGCTGTTATTCAGCTTGGAATTTATTGGCACAGTTGTTAGATCCACTCCTGAGGGACGTCGTGCTAAATTCTGTCCAATTGTCGCATTACATCGTGAAAGTCCAGAGTTGGTCGGAGGGTTCTGCCCGTAGTCCTCCAAACGTTCTCAATTGGGGAGAGATCCTGTGCCCTCCTTGCGGAAGCAGAGGCTGGCAAGCACTAAGGCAAGTGGCAGAAAATCTCGCCGTGTGTGGGCGGGCATAATCTTGCTGAAATGAAAGCCCGAGATGGCTTGCAGTGAAGAGCAAGAAAACTGGGCGTAGAATATCGTCAATATACGGCTGTGCCGTAAAGGTACCTCGAACGGCAACCAAAAGAGTCCTGCTACGAAATGATGTAGCACACCAGACCACCCCATCACAACTGGTTGTCGCACCATAAGGAGGGAAACAGCCAGGTTGGTATCCCACCGTTGCCTGGGGCATCTTCGGTCTGGAAGCTCATTGACTGGAGTAGAAGTGTCGTAAGTCGCGGGTCCCGCATCGAACTGAGCACCTGGGACCAAAGCAGATGCATCTGCAGACGCCCCAATGTAAGACGTCGTCGTCTCCTGACCTTCATTGCTTACATATTCCGCCCTCACAATCATATTCCACACATCAAGACGCTTCAGTCGAACCCAAACTCGATAAGATAAAGTCAATGTTGTATGAATTCGTGTAAACGATATGCACATAACAAGTAAATTGCAAGTGTGCAGCAGGGTTGAAATACTCGAGGCTGGCGTACACACAGAGATTCGAGACACGACGGTCACAAAAGCTTTTAGTTCAGGAGAGGCAACCACACGCCAGGAGGCCGGTCCCTTCAGAGGACGAGTCAACCTATCTACGTCAGCCGGCGATCGCCCGTGGAGCAGACAGCATTTGCCCGAGTGAAAGGGAGAATGACTCCGTGTTCGGCTTGAAAGCAAATTCCGCTACGTTGTGTGGGAATGCCCAGCCTATGCATTCTTTATAAACATAGCACACAGTTTCAGAGGTTTTCACAGGGATATAGCAAAAGCCAAACGCCGATGCTACAGATTTCTGGATTGGTTGCCTCAAACGAAACGTCATGCTCCCTCTTTAGAAGAGCAATGCTGATTGGCAGACGATATTCCTGATGCCACGAGCTGAATGAGTAATGGAAGGGACCAAAAGATATACCCCTTCATGTCTTGCACGGAGAGGGGCTGTTCCGTAGTCGCTCTAGGAGTGAGAACACGTAATGAGAACATGTGCGCTCGTACGTGTACTCAAAGAGCGAGGAACAAGTCTCCACTCAGTACGTCACTGGGAGAGCATTTCTGTCGAGAGTGAATTGCGATTAAGTGTCGTTCAATGTGTCGGCCGCCACACTTATTGTGTGGTGTGAATGGACAGAGTTACAGTTAAACGCCTGCGAGCGAACTTTTGAGTGGCATCACAGTGGACTGGTTATCTGACCGGTGTACCACGCCAATAGTTAGACTAGGGGCGAATAGGAGTCCTCGACTTCATCAAGGCATAGGGAGAGTTTGATTGGCGAAGGTCAATCCAGATAGAATGAGAGTTATCTTATTTGTCAGCAGCGAGCGGCGCAGACAGCAGTCATTGCAGCTTACGGTATTGTGCGCTACAGCTATTGCGAGCCCCATATTTCCTCCACAACAGTACACTTCACTGCATTTCACACGCGACAGCCTCGACCATACCTAGCAATATTCTAACGGATAATTATTCGAGTTGAGTAGGCGCGGCTCTCAGCCATTCTGCCATGTCAATAACAATCTTTAACTCTGTATAGAAATTTCATTAGCGAATCCTATCCTTGAGAGGTAACTTCACATTCAGAAAAGAACCGGGAAATAACTTGTTCAGTTCATAACTAAAAGTGCCATTGTGATTTCTCAGAATTTTTGCAAAAAAAAAAAATAACAATTTTCGTTAGTTTCATGTTTTTCTTACACTTACTAGCACTACTCCAGTACCCAAGTATCCCAGTAGTTACGTAAGAAATTTTGTGAATTTTTGTGTCATTTCCTTACAGCGGGCGACTCCAGAAGATATTTATTGCTGAAAGTTTTTCAGGCATTTCTCTTTAGAACGTTAGGAGCGTCTGTCTGACTTCTGTAATAGTGTGGGGGTGGAAATTGCATCTTGCAGGAGCCACAGGGTAAAGGCTGCATCTCAGATTAATCCGTTGCGCAGAATGACAGAACAGCAGCCACACGCTCACCACAGACCAGGCAGCGGTGCGACGCCGAGCCGTCTGTCGCCCGACGACCAGGACGGACGGTCCGGACGGATGTCAGCCGCGGCACCCTTACGTCACGACGGTACGTCGACGATATTCAACGCCCAGCTTTGTTGCTCTTCGTGGCAAGCCATACAGGGCTTACATTTCAGCAAGACAATGCTCGCCCACACACGACGAGAGCTTCTACTGCTTGCTACTTCTTGGCTAGCAAGGTCGCCGCGTGTCTCCCCACTTGAGAATGGTAGGAGCATTATGGGCGGGGCGCTGCAACGACCTCTGCATTTCTGACCGTGTGCTGCGCCAGTTGAACAGAATATGGACAATACCGGAAGGTTTCAGATTCATTATATAATAGTAAGACAGAGATTTCTCTGACCACAATCCAGTTGTTATGAACTGTAGATTAAAACTGAAAAAACTGCGAAAAAGGTAGGGACTTAAGAAGGTGGGAGCTGGATAAAGTCCTCGATGGTGAGTGCTCATCGGAGGAGAGGGTATCATCTGGAGTGCCCCAGGGAAGTGTGGTAGGTCCGCTGTCGTTTTCTATCTACATAAATGATCTTTTGGATAGGGTGGATAGCCATGTGCGGCTGTTTGCTGATAATGCTGTAGTGTACGGGAAGGTGTCGTCGTTGAGTGACTGTAGGAGGATACAAGATGACTTGGACAGGCTAACTCTGAATATAGAAAATGTAAATTAATGCAGATGAAGGGGAAAAAGAATCCCGTGATGTTTGAATACTCCATTAGTAGTGTATCGCTTGACACAGCCACGTCGATTAAATATTTGGGCGTAACACTGCAGAGCGATATGAAGTGGGAGAATCATGTAATGGCAGTTGTGGGGAAGGCGGAAAGTCGTCTTCGGTTCATTGGTAGAATTTTGGGAAGATGTGGTTCATCTGTAAGGGAGACCGCTTATAAAACAGTAATACGACCTATTCTTGAGTACTGCTCGAGCGTTTGGGATCCGTATCAGGTAGGATTGAGGGAGGACACAGAAGCAATTCAGAGACGGGCTGCTAGATTTCTTACTGGTAGGTTTGATCATCACGCGAGTGTTACGGAAATGCTTCAGGAACTCAGGTGGTAGTCTCTAGAGGAAAGGAGGCGTTCTTTTGGTGAATCGCTACTGAGGAAATTTAGAGAACCAGCATTTGAGGCTGACTGCAGTACAATTTTACTGCCGCCAGCTTAAATTTCGCGGAAAGACCACAAAGATAAGGTAAGAGAGATTAGGGCACGTACAGAGGCATATAGGCAGTCATTTTTCCCTTGTTCTGTTTGGGAGTGGAACAGGGAGAGAAGATGCTAGTTGTGGTACGAGGTACCATCCACCACGCACCGTATGGTGGATTGCGGCGTATGTATCTAGACGTAGATGTAGATGTAGAACCAGAGGTTATAGATGGTTTCAGAGAGAGCATTAGGGGATTGACAAGAAGAGGGGAGAGAAATAAAGAAGAATGGGTAGCTTTAAGTGGTGAAATAGTGAAGGCAGCAGAGGATCAAGTAGGTAAAGAGAGGAGGACTAGTAGAAATCCATGGATAACTGAAGAGAGTTCGAATGTAATTGATGAAAGGAGAAAATATAAAAATGCAATACATGATGCAGGCGATAAAGAATACAAACGTCTCAAAAATGAGATCGACAGGAAGTGGAAAATCGCTAGACAGAGATGGCTGCAGGATGTGGAAGCACACATCACTAGGGGAAAGATACATACTGCCTACAGGAAAATTAAAGAGACCTTTGAAGAACAGAGAACCACTTGTATCAATATCAAGAGGTCAGATGGAAAACTAGCCCTAGGCAAGCAAAGGAAAGCTGTAAGGTGAAAGGAGTATACAGAGGGTCTACGCAACGGTGATGTGGGCAATATTGTGGAAATGGAAGAGGATGTAGATGAAGCTGAGTTGGGAGATATGATACTGCATGAAGAATTTGACAGAGCACTGAAAGACCTAAGTCGAAACAAGGACCCGGGAGTAGACAACATTCCATTAGAACTACTGATAGCCTTCGGAGAGCCAGCCTCGACAAAACTCTTGCATCTGGTGGGAAAGATGTATTAGCCGAAATAGCGCCAGACTTCAGGAAAAATGTAATAATTCCATTCCCAAAGAAATAAGGTGCTGACTGGTGTGAAAAGTGCCGAACTATTTTAATATTTTTATGGGATCTGAAATTTAAAAACCTCTCTCACACCGGCCTGATTTAGCTTCACTGATCAGGATAGTAAAAACATGCGTATATTAAAGGAATTTTCATTCACAAAGCAGGCTTATCACATTCACACAGTTCAATACTGTTCTATCCTGATTAAATTGAGCTTAACTTAAATTCCATAAGGCAGCGAAGCAATTTCGAAGTCTCGGTGCGACGAAAATTGTCGGTCGATCTCCTGAAAACATTTGTAATAATTATTAACTTTCGGTGATCACATGGGGAAGACCGGAGATCTGCTGGTAAGACCGTGTTAGCCCATTTATTGAAAGTAATAAACTGGATATCTTGATCGTACAAAACGGCAGGTTCGTCCAGTGTAAATCAGACGTTCCCCACTGATCCCGTGCAACACAGCGTAGTAAGCAGACACTGTCAATAGTAATCAGTTAAATAATACGCGAACACACTTACTTTAGTTTAGTTCATGTATTAAATTCCTTCTCATACAGAATCTCATCAAGATGGCGACTAGCTCAACAATACATACATATACATCTTCGTTCTTTCACGGCTAATCGGCAAGATCTCCTTCATTCTTTTCATAAGAGAAAACATAGATAGCAGAGAAGCTATTCCATGGAGTAAATGGACGCTCCAAGGAATAATAGGGCTTGAAACTACTTTGCATTGATTATCATCGTATATTAAAGTTTAGGAATTGGTAAGATAAGAAGAGATATTTCGAGATATGTACTGAGTTATATAATTTATAAAAATTTCTGAAAATATCGCGGAGAGACCGTTGCAAAAGACATTACATCGCCCCTCGCAGCGAGCAAAGTTGATATGTATCCACTTTGCGAGCTAACATGGCTTAGCTAACTGATTAGAATTTGTGGAACATACGTTCCTATAAATTTTAAGAAGTTAGTAAGATTTTTTGATTACAAGAATTGAAAGAGATTTGGTATAGGCAACACCGATCTTCGTTTCCTAGATACCTAGCTGTTGCTTTCACGTGTACTGGGGCATACCCGCATCCCACGTACACAACCAGGGAAGATGGACTTATATAGTTGTTAATCAGGTCTACGTATTCAGGAACTGGCCTTCACAGGGAAACCCCGGAAAACCTGGAGGCTTAGACCCAAACTAGGTATCACAGATGATAGGGAAGACAGAATAATTTAGAAATTTGAGAGATATTCTAGAATTCATAGGAAAGATAAAAATCTGCCTCATAGCCAAAAAAAAAAAATCTTTTCACATGAAAATTTTTTACAATCTTCTGAAAATTTTTCTTCATCGATGTCTTGCTGAACTGCGGTGAGACTGATCGAACAGGAACATGGGACACGGCACGGAGGACAGGCGTCGCATTGGCGTACCAGACAGGAGACGTAACGCATTTGAGAGACCAGAAGGAACCTCGGGAACAGGTACTCAGGATTGTGGCATGAAACAATCGAAATTCGTCTAAGTAATGGTCAACTATTAAAGATTCCTGGAAGAGAACGGTTAGTCGAATTTCTCCAGATTCATTTTGAACTCAAATATGGACCTGATGCATCTGAGGAATGGGAAAATTCATTCGTCTTATACTTTCCACACCTAGGTATCTTAATCGATACTGTAGTTGCACCATATCAAAACACCAGATCGGAAAACAATTTTGAAAACATGGATAATTTCATCCATCTTCTTGAGTAAGCCGAAAGGTTCTAATCCTGGTTTTAATAAATAAATAAATAAATAAATTTTTTTTTTGTGTTTCGTTGGCTTTTCCAGGTGGAAGTAGATCTGAATCATTCCTAATTTGGTTTCAAGTACGAATGTGGATAGCATGTCAGAATATTAAAAACTTTATTATTTGAGACAATTTTTAAAAAAATTATATCTTATTCATACATGATTACAATGAAATTTTGCTGAAAGTGAACGTTAATTAAGTCTTGCTGTATGACCTCTCCAGCTGAAATTAATCTTTGTTAGTAGTGATTGACGATCAAATTTTTCTCTTTTATACTCCGATTGCCGTATTTTCCCATGAACATATATGAATGCAATATAACAATAAACAAATCCAACTGGAAAATGACACATTATTATAAATTCAATGAAGAACTTTCTTACTAACTCTAATTTTATAAACACACATTAAGCTAGTTAATTAAATTCTCTTGAATAGAATTTAGCTCGCGCCAAAAAAACCAGCGAGTCTTTATGTCTGTGGGCAGTTGCAATCGCTTCTAATATCCTAACGCGGTTCATTTGTTCTCTTGTGAACTGTCAGTTTACAAACACTAACTTCACACGCAAGCGCCGTATTCGATCATATAGTTTCAGTAAACTTATTATCACCGGAGATTAACACTCCCTGAATGTATATTATTTCACACGCACAAGCTTCTTTGGTGATCATCGCGTAGACAGATAACCTGTAAGTCTTCACAGCAGCAATAGCTACAGTTCCACTTAGTTTTCTAAATATTCCTATGCTATCACAGAAGCAATCGTTTACTGTTCATTAAACTATCACAGATGCTTGGCATGCTGCCATTTAACCTATCACAGTAGCTGAGGCATATTGTCCTTCGCACTTCAATTTTTTTTTCAACCCCCAAATACTTCATACAGACTTTTCATTTAATTTGACACACTTTCTTTAAAAGTACCTCTTTAGGTCTGCATGGGGAAATAATCCTTTTATTCTTCCAGAATCCGGATATGCTAATATATACGCACCAGGATTCGGTATATCAACTATTATATATGGACCTGTATAAATTAGATTCCATTTTCTGATAGTCTTCTTCAACCGTGATGACTTGATGTGTCTTCTTAAAAGAATTTTCTGTCCGGTATTGAAAGTCTGAATCCGTTTGATGTTTCTATCATGGATTTCCTTTCGCTGTCTTGCTTTCTCCGTAATATTAATGAGAGCATTGCGAATTTTTTCTTCCCATGACATTTTGGTGCCTTCGAGTTTAGGCAAGTTATCTACCCAAAAGTTTCTTTCGTTATCTCTGAACATCAGTTCATTCGGGGTAAAACTTGTAGAACTATGTGGTAAATTATTATAAATCTGCTCAAACTCGGTCAAATAGTTTATCCAGGTAGTTTGTTTATCATGACAGTACGTTCTCATGAATCTGTTTAGTTCTCGGAAAACCATTTCAATTAAATTCCCTTGTGGATGGTAGCAAGATGTAAATATCTGTTTTATTCCTAGTTGTGATACTAATTTTCTCCATAAATATCCAGTAAATATCTTCGCATTGTCAGAGATTATAGATTTTGGAATCCCTGCATGAGGAATGTAGTCATTTACAAACTTTACTGTGGCAGCTCTTGCAGTTACTGATTTTCTAGGATATAGTTTAACATATTTTGTAAACACATCACAGAATCCAATAATGTACTTAACACCACCTCTGGCTCTGGGAAGTGGTCCGCAAATATCACATGATATAAGTGGTCTTGGTGCTTCAGGTATTACTGAGTGAAGCGCAATTTTATTTCCCTTGTTGTCCGGCTTAGCCTTTTGACAGAGAACACATTTCTGTATGACTTTGTGCACTTTTCGCCTTATAGTTGGGAAGTAACAATAACATCTAATCTTATTAGCACACTTTACAACACCAACATGACCCCAGGTCAAATGTGTAAACCAAATTAATCGTTCTTCATATTCTTCGGGTATGCAGACACACCACTTTGGATTCTCAGTCTTCCCAGATTTAAAAAATAAAATATTATTCACAAGCCGGTAGTATTCCAAATTGACCGTAGGATTTTGTTGATTGAATTGTCGTATTATAGCATTCCATCGCCGATCCTTCTTCTGAAGCTGAGCCATTGTCTTACGTAAATGAATATAATATAACTTGTCATTATTTTCTTGAAGAAGAAGCACTGGAAATTCTGCCTTATTATTTAAATACATTTCAGGTGTTATTCCTTCTGGAGATCTTGACAACGCGTCAGCTATAATATTTTCTTTTCCGGCTACATGAATAATTTGAAACTGATATTCTTGCAGCGCCAGCGTCCACCTTGCCAAGCGAGGATGCAGCAACTTACAAGTTTGTAAAAAAGGCTAGTGATTGGTGGTCACAATAAACGGTTATCCTTGAGCCATATACATAATAATTAAACCTTTTCAAAGACCAAATAACTGCTAAAGCTTCCAATTCCGTTGTGGTATATGCTCTTTCACAGGTGGATAAAACTCTGCTAGCAAATGCAATTGGACAAAAGGTTTTTACACCATCGATGTACCTAATTTGAAATAAACAAGATTCTAATCCCACATCTGATGAATCAGTGGCTAAACAGAATCCACATTCATATCAAGGTGGTATAATAACGGAGCATTTATCAGTTGATCCTTAATTTCACATAAGTCTTTTCACAATCGTTAGACCATTGCCATGGTACATCTTTCCTCAGGAGCCGGTTTAGTGATTCAGAGTTCATTGCTTGAGTTTTAATAAATCGACGGAAAATTGAAGCCAAACCTATAAAGCTTTTCAGTTGTCTTCTGTTTCTTGGAGTTGGAAAATTTTTAATCGCACTAATCTTCGCTTCTGTTGGAAGAATGCCTTTTGCATTAATCATATGTCCTAAGAATTTAATTCTCTGTAGAGAAAATTGGGGTTTTTTAGATTTGCAGTTATACCAGTTTGTTTGAACACAGCAAAAATCCTCATAATAAGTTGTACATGTTCCTCCCAAGTTTTAGAGGCAATTAATAAATCGTCCACAAAAATTGTTATTCGACAACGTAGTTCTGGTCCAAGGGCATAGTCCAACACAGAAGTAAAAACTCCAGAGCTGATATTGAGACCAAACGGAACGACCTTGAACTGATAGCTTCTCCCTCCATATATAAAAGCAGCACATTTTCTTGAGTCCTTGTCTAACTGGACTTGCCAGAACGAACTTCTCAAATCAATACTGGTTAAATAGGATACATCTTGAAATTTCTGTGTTGACTAATCGATGTTCTCCGGATGTGTACGCACAGGTACTATAATTTTGTTAATTTCCCTTGCATCTAATACCAATCGAACTTTTCCTCCTGGCTTTGGTACAACAAGCTACGGAGAATAATATGGGCTGTTCGACGGTTCAATAACATTCCAGTTTAACATTTTTTCTATCTCTTCCTTAACTGGTTGTTTTAATCGCCAGGGAATGGGATAGTGTGTGCGGCAAAATGTCTTATGGGGCTTAATCTGTAATGTACAAACATATCCTCTAATAATTTCGGGCTTTTCATCGAAAACTGACTCTTATTCTGTTAATATATTGAATAATTGTTCCCTCTGACTATCCGTTAGGCAATATGACTCAGCAATCTTCTGTTCGACTGTTTGTCTGAAATCCTATACTTGAATTGACTTGATCGTTAGTCGGTACATATTATTATTTTCAGCACAAATCAGCTGCGCAGCAGCACCACGGAAATATCGCTCATACACTGCCTCCTTCCTCAGTAAGATCAGTGTAACAAATTGATCTTCAATTTTAAAATGCACCTTTCCTTTTACCAAGTCCAACTTGCAATTGCAGGCTTGCAAAGTTCCAATGCCAAGAATACAATCTACTAACAACTTTTCCACTACAAGGAATATGCATTGTTTAGCTACATTTCCCAATTTTAACTCTATAAGCGTTTGTATCTTGACGTTCCGGGATTTTGCTCCCACTGTACCTATAATTCGGCAGTGTTGTACTGGTAGGAAAGGGATTTTCTTAATTTTAGTAATTCTGCGAAACAAAGTTCCGGATACTACGTCTGTAGATGAAGCTGTATCCAATACAACATTGGTTAAAATTCATCCCACTTCTGTGACGATCTCAGACACAGGAACCCTTTTATCTTCGACTACACAGGCCTCTAAGTCTCTCGTCAATTCATCTGTTATTAATTCGCCTTCATTATATCTCAACATTGCCACGGAATTAATTTCGTTTAAAACAGGTTTGCCCCTTTTGTATTCCCCGGCAGACTTTACGGAGCATAAAGCGGCCCTCTTCAGTTTAAATGTCGATTATTATTTCCTCTTGAATCATCTACTACTTCTGTTATGATTGGTTGTTGTTGATGACTGGTTGTGTTATTTGCTTCAAATCGAGGGTCAGAATTTCTGTACGCATTATTATTATTAGAATACTGCTGGTTCTGATAATCTCTTGCATTTCCAAACATTGGGTTGTATCTGCGGCCTGTTAGATTGTCTCTGAACCTGCCCCTCGCAGCACTGTTATTGAAATTTCCATTTCCTTTGCAATTGTTTCCGTTGAATCTCTGACTATTCCTAGTGTAATAATTATTAAATCCGTTTCCATTCCGGTTTGCATTTGGCGCCTCAATCGCTCTCCTCTGCATAACCGGTTGTCTTGGCCGATGTTCATCTTCCTCGATCATATCTATAGTGTCAAGCGTAGTCATGAAAGAGTCAAGCTCATGCTCATTCTCTTTCTGATGCTGGCCGGAAGTCGAGATTTTAATATGCCAATCACGTCTTGTAGAGGCATAGGCTTATCCCAATACCACGATTTGTTTATATATTTCTCAAAGTATTTCATTAAAGACCCACACGAAAAGGAAAAAGGTTCCGGGTATAATACCTCATGCCTTAAACGTTCTTGTACTCCTTCGGACCAGTATTTGGATAAAAATGATCTTTCAAAATCTTCATATGTGTCCCAAGTTGATATCATATCAGATGCCCTTATAGCTCCTGACCCCTGAATGTAACCGGTCACGAAACTAACCTTTTGCCACTCACTCCAATTTTTTATCAATGCTCCCCTAAAACTTCTTATAAACACTATGGGATGAACATTTTTCTTGTCTGGGTTGTAGATCTGGAATTGACGTTGTTTCAGCATTTTCTCCCCAGTATTGCTTTTACAATTATAGTAATTATGACTACCCTCATAGTGTTGCGATTGTTGTTGATTGCAAAAACGAACGCGTGCATTAATGTGCCTTTCTGCACTTGATCGGTTAAATAATGCAGCTTCATTGATAGATCTTGTTATGGGTTCATTTCCTTGCGTGGAACGCAAATCTTCTCGAGATAGATTTAAAGATCTCTCAATGTTTTCTTTCCAATGTTGTCTCAATGTTTTCTTTCCAATGTTGAAGTTCTTCGCGTAGTTGTTCACTGGCCTCTCGCAAACCTTTATTAAATAAATTTTCTTCAGCACTTTCGGTCATAGATAGTATAAGAAATGCTTTCCCTTTCCAAACTTAACTGCGAGGTATTAAAATCCATGGAGAAGAAATAAAAAGTTTGAGGTTTGCCGATGACATTGTAATTCTGTCAGAGACAGCAAAGGACTTGGAAGAGCAGTTAAACGGAATGGACAGTGTCTTGAAAGGAGAATATAAGATGAACATCAGCAAAAGCAAAACGAGGGTAATGGAATGTAGTCGAATTAAGTCGGGTGATGTTGAGGGTATTAGATTATGAAATGAGACACTTAAAGTAGTAAAGGAGGTTTGCTATTTGGGGAGCAAAATAACTGATGATGGTCGAAGTATAGAGGATATAAAATGTAGACTTGCAATGGCAAGGAAAGCGTTTCTGAAGAAGAGAAATTTGTTAACATCGAGTATAGATTTAAGTGTCAGGAAGTCGTTTCTGAAAGTATTTGTATGGAGTGTAGCCATGTATGGAAGTGAAACATGGACGATGAATAGTTTGGACAAGAAGAGAGTAGAAGCTCTCGAAATGTGATGCTAAAGAAGAATGCTGAAGATTAGATGGGTAGATCGCATAACTGATGAGGAGATACTGAATAGGATTGGGGAGAAGAGAAGTTTGTGGCACAACTTGACTAGAAGAAGGGACCGGTTGGTAGGACATGTTTTGAGGCATCAAGGGATCACAAATTTAGCATTGGAGGGCAGCGTGGAGGGTAAAAATCGTAGAGGGAGACCAAGAGATGAATACACTAAGCAGATTCAGAGGGATGTAGGCTGCAGTAGGTACTGCGAGATGAAGAAGCTTGCACAGGATAGAGTAGCATGGAGAGCTGCATCAAACCAGTCTCAGGACCGAAGACCACAACCAGCAGTACTTCCATTCAGGACATCCAACAAGTGCATCACTCAGTGTGAAACCGAGCAAGTACTCGCACAAGGATAGGAAGTGGAGCAACGCATCATTAAATTGCTCAGTGTGTGAAGGTGTTTCTTCGGAATAAATTATCCAGTTGTTCTGAAACTGTAATCGTTTATTTGTCTGTACATGTACATCAGATCTATCGATTTCCACCCCATTCGGACAATTCCGTTGTGATGGGTTGTTCCTTTCTTTTTTTTTTTTTTTTGTCTTAGAGTGTATCATACAAAGTTTTCTGTTGTATGACCAAAACTAAGACTGGTCCTTTATGTGTAATTTGTTCCGATTGTTCACTTTCAATTACCTTTCTTGTGAAAATTGGTTTTTATCCATTGGCTTTTGGCGCCTTATTTTCATTTCGACAGCACGTCGCCTGCATAATAGTGATGAGGAAATGTGGTTAGTTTTGAAATACTTTTTTGTTAGTGGAGGTTGCTTATGATGTTACTCTGCTTGTATCTTCCGCCCAATTGCGCACCTCTCGTGGATTTCGCTTTCTGTTTGTTTTGTGTACGTGGTAGGACTACTCGCCTGTGAGTTTTTGACGGAGACTACTGCTTTCTCTGAGGTTCTTGAGATCAATCTCAGTGTTGTCTGGGTGGTGGTTTTCTTTTACGAGATGATCTACAAAGTGGAGTGTCTACTATCACCTTTTAAGGCTCTCAGGTGTTCTGAATATCTAGTTTCACAGTTTCTGCGGGTCTAGTCCTCGTAGACAGATTTGCGTGAACTACAGGTTAATTGATATATTCCAACATTCCGAAATTTGTCTGTGGAGGAGTTGGTACTGACGTTTTTCCATACTGTCATGATTGTAGTCCTTGTGTCTTTAGGATGATCGATACCTTGCGGACGTTTTTGTTGCTCTATATTAGTACGTGTCATTCTGGTAATAATTAAAATGGCCCGGACCTGCAGCCCGCCCGTTATCGGGTGAAACAGCTGTGTTTGCTACCGCGCGGGATGCAGTTTCTCTTATTAAATGCCCTTCTGCAACTCACGAAAACATATAAGTAATATTGATGACAAGAGTCTTTTAAATGCTCAAACAGATGTAATTTTTTTTTTATTTGGATACTGTATGTCGATAGGTTGGCGGTTAAGATGCGCACCTGTGGTTCAAATGGTTGAAATGGCTCTGAGCACTATGGGACTTAACTTCTAAGGTCATCAGTCCCTAGAACTTAGAACTACTTAAACCTAACTGACATCACACACATCCATGCCCGAGGCAGGATTCGAACCTGCGACCGTAGCTGTGGCGCGGTTCCAGACTGTAGCGGCTAGAACCGCTCGGCCACCCCGGCCTGCTGCGCACCTGTGCTTAAAGGTTAAACGAATTAGGAAGCAGTTATGACAATGATAAATCTTGCTTCAAAGGGAGCAACCTTTTCATTTCAATCAGCAACAAGGTGCGACTGGATCCAAACCCGTCCCTTTTGACAATCTTATTCTGACTAAAGCCCTGATGACACTTGGCTGTTAATATGTCAAAAGTTAAACTGCTTCTCAGTTAGGAAGTCCGCTCTACAGGAACGTTCTAAAACACTACGTATGATCGCTTATTACGAGAGAACTCACTCGGCGGAATGAAGAGATCCAGTTAGAAATATACCAATAATGACCCGGTCTTTCAAACACAGGGACGCACAGTTTACTTAGTACAACAGGTAGTTTAGATTCTCTCAAATACAATTACAATCAAGGAATTGAACCGGTTGACACCAAAATCTAACCACAAGACCCCAATTTGTTTAACGGTAACCTGCGCCCTGACACAATTGTTCAGACAGTATTTCCGACCAGGGGCCCATTCATTGAAACATTAATGATCGGGTACAAACTAAAATGGAAGGTCAATATAATATCAGACCAAATTTTTAAACGACAACCAGTGTCTTAGTACAATACTACGGCCTATATTTACGACCAAAGAGCCGACGGAGTAAAACTGTGAGGGTCGGGTAAAAACCACAGAATAATTAGGAGGTCGGGCTGACAAAGACACCAATCACGACGAAGATTACAGAGTGTGACTGCCCTTTATCAGCAAGCAGCTCCACGGATCGGCGGTTACTGAGTGAGTGGTGCCGCTGACAGCCAGGCGGGAGTGGGGCAGCCAGCCCACGAGCAGCCGCCCGGCACCAGTGTTGCCAACCGACCGGCGGGACGTCGGCCCGCTGCCTGTAGCCGACGCCGACGCCGACCCCGGTGAAGTGCTGCGGCACCTTTTACGCTGCGCAGGCCGTGGCTCCGGCCGCCCGGGCCTCGTGGCCGCTTCTCGTCGCGGCGCTACCGCCAATGCACCAACTTGGTGCCCTTCCTCCTCTGGCCAGCGGACCCGCATATATGCCGGCGAGCGAAGACACAACCCACAAACTATCGGCTACAGGGACAGTCGACGCTACCTTTGAGCTAGTGGCCCCAGACGGAACAGCCTACTAACTTACAGGCGCCACGGCTTACCGACGACATTTTATATTGTCACGAAATTGTCCGTGAATCTCGCTACGTGCAATCACCGCGCAGTGTATGTACACGAAATTTCGTGAGCAGTTTTACGCGTCAAAATTTGTTTTTGTTAATTGACTACAGATTGAGCTAGATCGTTGGTCGATCATCAGCGATCGGCTTGTTATCTTTGGGGCGCCCCCGGGCATGAGGATCTTTGCGTTTTCGGCTGGGGCGCACGGGAAGGGGAGAGGCAGTCGGTTTGGGGCGGCCGGTGAGACTGGCGGAGTGGCGGCTCGGGCGCAACCACACGTGTGATGCCTGTTACGCTGGAGCTGTTTGCTAATCGTGAAACTCCTTGCGCAGTTACTGGATGCCTGGAAGGCATTTCGTATAAACTGTGACAAGCCTGGCGGTGAGAGGGGAGTCGGGAGTTGGTGTGGGCCTAGGTGTTTGTACAAACTGAGGTGCCCGTGTGAGAAGCACGGCGTGGGCCCGTCGGCTGCTTCGTCCTTCTGGCAGCCACCGCAAGCGGACGTTCGGCCGGAATGTCTGCAGTTTGTGGTGAGCGTAGTGTGGACGAGTTATCGTAGGATGTGCTCCCGGCCTGACTCTTAGCCTGTGTTACTTGTGGGTGCCGACCCCTTGCCTGCTACTGCTTCCGGGCGTCCTGTAAGATTTCACAGCAAAACTGTGTTCTTGGGGCATTCTGTGTTTCTGGCTCAGCCTCCGCCTAGAAAGGGGAAAGATTTGGAATTCCTTAATGCTGTAATTTAAACATATATAAAAACATTGTTCTTTCAGAATAACCGCCTGTTTCTTTGGGACACTGCAGTTCAAACAGGAGTGTTGGAATGTTAATGAGCACTTGTTATTCGTCAAATGAAATGTATTTAATGTCTTGCAGTTTTCTGGGGCATGCAGCTGTGTTATTGAACTCATTTTGAAGTGTTCTGTTGGGTCAATGACTGCTCCCCACTTCAGTGTATTCTTTTGAGTAGTACTGAAAGGTTTTTTGGATATTTGTCAGTGGGGTGTATTGATTCAATTTTGTTTTTCTTTCTTTTGGATTATGGTGAATTATTTAGTTTACCTGGTCATTGGCTTAACTCGCACTTCACGCTGTAAATCAGTTGATATTGAAATTGTTTTTTCTATTCCTGTTTGATGTCAGACACATTCAAATGTAACTTCATTTAGTTATTTGAAATAAATGTGTCGGATTGACCTTAATGAATTACGTGCAATCGAAGTAAGGGACCCAGTCCTTCATTAGTGCTTAACAGTGGCGTGTGGTTCGGGTTGTGAGATGCTCGGACCACAGATGTTGTATTTTTCTGTTTTCATGTAATGGCCATCACGAGCAGAATGTATGAACACGGGCCTCCTAGTCGAATACCTCGTCACAAGCTACAACGCGCCGAAGAAAACGACCACAGAGGGCCATTCCGGGACAGTTGGACGACTTTTCTCCTTCAGCATAAAATCTGTATATTCTCAACTTTGTTTGACTACTGTCAGCAAGTTCGTACAGAGTGTCATAAAAACTATGACATATAACTATGGCACTGCCACTTAAAGATAAAATGAAAATATACATGAGTTACCCATTTCATGCATGTGTGTGGGTGAGATGGACCAGCGCACTTTCCGAGATGGATCATACAACAATGATTATACATGACGAAAAAACTCAATCAAAATTTCATATTTATATTTGGAATATGATGTAATCAATATTGTAATATTAGTAATTTTCCCCTCTCAAACATTAATATACCCTCAATAGTAAACGCCTGATGACCTAAAGTTATCGAACAATTGTAAAGCAAAAGAAATGAACCATCGCATAGCAGCGACAGAATCTATTATTAATTATCTTTGGCGTTCTTGCGCCTTGCATCTAAATCTCTATGTACATGTATTGATAAATTATATAAAAAAGAATTCTGTTGTTCCAAGACAAATGAGGCATTGGGCGCCTCACCTTTTACTGTTTGTATTCCATGAAAGGCAGAGGCGGACTTGCTGCATTCCGCAACGGTATTTTATATTTTATGTGAAAATATTCAGTAAATACGCTAATTGTTTTTTTTTTCAATCAGGAAACATGTAGTTTCTTGTAACTTATTACGAACAGACAGCATCAAGAGGACATTTTGCCTGTTATGTATAAAGTATTTAACCACAAGGGTCATCTATTGTAATTTAATATGAAAAGGTACGTAGCATTAAAAAAAACGTGTGTTAAAGATAAGTGTGCTTATTTTAGTAAATTAACCTTGATGATTTCCATCTCCTTATTTACCTGAAGGATAATTATTTTGTGTTAGTTCATCACCAGAAATTACGATCACGCTGGTGGGCCGAACGCAGCATCAGGCAGAAGGAACATTATCGTTTTCCTATTATTTCTGAATCAGCTTTTTTTCCTTTTTTTAATTGTGTAGTGTTGCATTTCTTTTAAAGTCTATAAATCTTCTGGTTCCTTAGTGTTGTTCCGGGTATGACTACATCGCGACTATAAAAATGCGCAGAAATGATAATGTTTCTTCCAAAAGATCTCAAAGAAATCAATCTGCTGCTCTTGTTCAATATAATCCAACCAGGTATTTGACGCTTAACGTATGTTATTATAATAGTGTAATCAATCCCTGATGCTATTGCCAAGTGGCCCACCAAAATATTCACTTTTTCGAAATTTGTTGAAAAAATATAAAATAACAATTCTTTTTCTTTTCGCCGCCCAAGAGCAACGCTACAATATTCACTGAAGCGCCAAAGAAACTGATATAGGCATGCGTATTCAATCACAATGTAAAAATGCAGAATACGGCGCTGCTGCCGGCAACGCCTATGTAAGACGACAAGTGTCTGGTGCAGTTGTCAGATCGGTTACTACCACTACAATGGCAGGTTATGAAGATTTAAGTGAGTCTGAATGTGGTGTTACAGACGGCGCGCGAGCTATAGGACACAGCATCTCCGAGGTAGCGATGAAGTTGGGATTTTCCCGTAGGACCATTTCATGAGTGTACCTTGAACATCAGGAATCCCGTAAAACATCAAATCTCCGATATCAGTGCAGCTTGTAACCTCCCCACAAAAATTTTACATGACAGTAATATTACTTAGGAATGCCAATGGACATTGCGCTAAGTGTAACCTCTCCACTGAAATTTTAAAGACAGAAATAATAAATGAATAGGAGCCAAACGTAACCTCCCTAGCAATTAAATTTAATGACAATAAAAGTGAGAATCGCAATCTGACTCAAGTATAAGTTCTTCATAAAAATTAAAGTCCATTCAGTGATAATGATAATTCAATTAAACCGAAATATCGGTCTTTGGCCCTGTGCAAAAAATCAAAATTAAAATTCTTACCTCATTACAACACCTAATCAAATTTCTGCTCTTGTTCTTGCGCACCGCTTGGAGGAACTGCATTGCAAATAATAATATTCCCTTTTTTTTTTTTTGTAATCTAATTGAAAACTGAAACTTTTGTTTAAGGGAAGTGGAACGAAATAGTTACTTCAATCAAATGAAAATTTTATGTAAAATTGCTTTTAAAATCAAAGTTATTATTGAGGGCACTTGTTGAAAATTAGTTACAATAATTAAACTTTACATTATCCGATGATTATCTTAATTAACAGTATACCTCATTCAGCATCTTGACCAGTGTTGTCGCCAGACCACATCACGCAATCCCACTGGGCTGCTACCACTGATCGACCACTCTGCATGACGACTACTAGCGTACTGCACGCGACGACTATTGACAGAGTACTGCCCTCAACTAGACAGCGCTACAGACTCACAACGACTACTGACAGACTCGCAACGACTGACTGACAGACTGAGAACCGCTCGCAACACTCGCGCGGTCAAGCGCATACTCTCTGGTCACAGATGCTACAATGCCTCGCCATCGCTGCTATGTTACATACGTGTTTCATAACCCTCCACTGGGGGGGCAAAAATTTGGCAGCGATGGTGAGTCATTTGGACTTGCCAAGCGCGGCAAAATTTTTCTTTAATTAACAAAATTCTACAACTTACAGAATATTTAAATGTTGTGCACACGCACTAAGTACCAAATATATCAGACAAAAACAAAATGTGAGTACAAAACATAGTAGTAAATCAGAAAAATGTATATACAAATTATTTGACAGACAACAAAGTGCACAGGCACTGAAAAAAAAATTCTTTAGCATATTCACAACAAATAAACAGACTGGCAAAATATTATGTTGACAAGTGACATGAGTGCACATGCACTGCAGTTGAGAACATATCAGTAATTGATGAAATGTATGTACAATTAGTAACGAATGACATAAGTGCATTCGCATTAAAGTATTGAATATACAGAATAGTAGAAATCATATTGAAAAATGAGAAAAGTGTACAGGGACTGAAGTTCAGTAGAAAACATATTAACACCTAACAGAAGTGCTCATGCACTGTAGTTCAGAAAATAAAAAATGTATATACAATATAAAAGACAAAAGTGCACATATACTGTACTTCAGAACAAATAAAAAAAATGTCTTTAGCATTTTGGCAATAAATAAACATAATAGCAAAAAAATCATGTCGACCAGTGACATAAGTGTACTCGCACTGGAGTTTAGCGAATTGAAAAAATGTATAGCCATGAACATAAATAATGTTAGCAAAAATGATTTTCACTATGTGACAAGAATTAGGATAGGAAAGGGAAGGATTGCATCATGGTTGTAGCACTTTAGATTGCACACAGCTGTTCTGAAAGTCCATATCTTTCCACAGAAGTACAACACCAAGTGACACAACTTGAAGTTCTTTTCCCCTCAGAATTTATCAGCGTAGCCAAGACACTGAACTGTCGTAGTAATATTCCATTTTTTTTTTATTTTGGCAGTATATTAGGTACACCAAACAGTGGGACCATAATAACGTCTTCATCGCTCACGGTGATGGACAGCATGTCGTGTCAACACCACGCTCTTACACGGCACATCAACGTAGAATTAGTGCAAAACCAAATATAGTGCTCCATGATCACTAGGATAAACAGGACAAATGGACATTGCAGTAATTCAGGGTAGTTAGCTCATAAGGTGAAGGACATTAAGTCACATAATATTGTCAATTACAGTAGTAGTTTACGGCATTCATAGCCCAGTTATTGAACATTTCTGTACCATGTATGTAGTATTACAGAAAAATGTTCATTAATTGTTTTACATAGAATCAGTAATCTTCTTTTCCTAGTTACAAAGCATTATTAAATAATCACATTCTTTTCCAGTTACAAAGTATAGCATAGTTAATTAATCATTTGTCATTCCAATATAGTATTAATCATTAACCTTCTCCTAATTACAAAGCATCATGAAACAATCGCATTCTTTTCCAGTTACAAAGTACAGCATAATTAATTAATCATTTGTCATTTCAATAGTAATAATCATTAGCTTTTTCCTAATTACAAAGCATTATTAAACAGTCACATTCATTTCCAGTTATAAAGTATAGCATAATTAATTAATCATTTGTCTTCCAATAGTAGTAATCATTAGCTTTTTCCTAATCACAAAGCATTATGAAACAATAGCATAGTTAATTAATTATGTGTCATTCCAATCTAGTAAGAATCATTACCCTTCTTCTAATTACAAAGCATTATTAAACAGTCACATTCATTTCCAATTACAAAGTATGAACATTGAAAACAAGAGCTAATTAATGGCATAATTAATAACAATTCATTAAGTGACACTAATTATTGGCACTCAGTGGCCATCAGGTATCGAATAGTATAAAGCATTGTTCCTCATTCAGTATTATTCAGATCATTATGAAGTCATTATTAAAAATCAGTTAATTATAGTCATAGCATTAATAATCATGGGGATTATAAGTAGTCTCATTACAATAACAGTGGCAATTACTAGCCAGTTACTAAGCATTATTTTATATATATGTGTAATTTTGTTGTCTCATTAAGAAGTCATTACTCAAGTGACATACTATTCAGAGCTAATCAGTATTATTCAGAATTTTTCTCAAACTGGTATCACTATTTAGGACTGTTAATACATTTTTTTTTGTTAGCAATGCATTGCGTTGGGATCGATAATTAATTGCTGAGGCATAACACTTTTTGCTTTTGACCTATTGCTGCAAATGAGGATAGGTAACGTCATTCGTCATGAGTCAGCTGTAGCAAGGTTATGTAATGAGGCAGTATATGTGATTACATTTATAAATGGTAAACACAAATGGGTAAAAAAAAAATTAAAATGCAAGTACTAGAACAGGTATAATAAGTAACAGTTTTAGTAAGTATCATAACAAGCATCTCCTGGAAAAAATACAAAATGGATTATTGACCTGAAACAAGAAACGCACACTATGCTGAAAAGTAGTGAACTTCGAATTAACAAGTAGTGAAATGTGTATAAAATGTGTTCCATAGCTGTCCTTTCCAAAACTTTCCGTCATCCTACTATGCAATATAACACCTGCTGTCAAAACAAACTGCAACAAATACTTAAATAACTACATAGCATAAATATAAAACTCCAACATTATCCTCATCTGTAAAGAAAAAAACTTCATTATCAATCACGTCATTATCCATATTATCATAACTTCATTATTATCATCACCTGTAAATAAAAACTTCATTATTCATAATACCATATCCTTCATCATTATTCATCAGTATTCATTATCATCTGAAAAAAATCACTTCATTACTCATTATACAACTATTCCTTATCTCTAGCATATTTCATCACTAAAACTAAGATGTGTAGTTCAGTCTGACAGCCTGCATCAATCACCTTGTATTCTGAAAGAAAAAATTAGTTAAGACTGCTATTCTATGATGAGTATAGTATATTCTTGTTAATGCTTGTTAATCCCCTGATCCATTTACTCTTCCTCATAAAGTTATTGCATCATCTTTCGTTTATTCCTTAGGTGAAATTCCCATTTCTGTTGAATTTATTTCTTACACACATCATTTCTTTCTGAAATTGATGAACAAGGATTAATGTCTTGCATTAAAATCATATACCCACTAAATAATGACTGGTTTATGGTAACATAATTAACCATACAGATAACATGACAGAAAACGTAATATGTCAAAGGGATTGACAGTGTTCAGAGGCAAAATGTACAGATAATATCACAATGCAGCAGCAAAAATGTAAAACAGTCACGATGTTGAGATGTCATAAGGCAAAAAAAAATGTCAAAGTCAACTGGTGTGTGTTATATCTTAACTATTTCACAGTGCATATAAACAAAACTGGAGTACAATCATATACACAAAAAAAGTGGAAAATGTGCACGGTCTGATGTGTAAGGACAAGAAAAACGACCTGCTAACCTTACCTTGCCGGGCACTTGCCAAGAAAAAATGCTATAATCATCAGTAATTAGTCAAGTGAAATAATTGCATTAATAAATGACATCATAGTGTGTTGAATCATAAAGTGTCTTCATTCAATAAACGGTTTAATGTTTGAGATATGGTGGTTGCCTTTCGATTTTCTAGTTCTCAAAGTTTCGACGTGTACAACATTGGGGTGAGGGATGCTGCGAATCCGATATGGACCTGCGTATAGAAGTTCAAATTTACTGCACTTACCTTTTAATTTACTGGATAAATAATGTGTACGTACTAATATTTTCTGTCCAACGTGAAAGTCTCGGCGTCTACAAACCTGTTTTTGCTGTCTTCTCCGGCGCTCTGCGGCACGTTTGATGTTGTTCAGCGCAATGTCAATTATTTCGTGGTGTCTTAGTCGACGACATTTAGGGAAGTTTACTAATTCTTTAATTTTGTTCGGTGGTTCAACGTTTTTGAGTATAACAGACGGAGATAGCATAGTGGATTCATTTGGAATGGAATTAATTACATCTTGGAATGAGAGTATGTGTGTATCCCAATCAATATGTCTTCTGTGGCAGTATACTCTACACAGTTTACCAATTTCTTTCATTAATCTTTCACAGGGGTTCAAAGAAGCGTGGTACTTGGATATATAAATCGGAGAAATGTTTCTAGCTCGTAACATTCGTGTCCATACGCTACTACGAAATTGAGATCCATTGTCAGAAATTACTTTCATCACATGCCCTACATGAAATAGAAAATGTTTTACAAATGCTTTCGAAACAGTTTTAGCAGTAGCTTTACGTAACGGAGTGAAAGTAACAAATTTCGAAGTGAGCTCAACAGCGACAAAGATGTAGCAAAAACCTCTGTTAGTTCTCGGAATCGGACCAAAAATATCTACTGCGGCCATGTGTCTTAATTTAACAGGTATAATGGGATATAATGGAGGAATATGTGAAGTGGTGTCTGATTTAGCTTTCTGGCAAATTTTACAAGATGCTAAAACTCGTCGTATACGTTTCTCCATGTTAGTAAAATAAGAGTTCTGTCTCAGTATAAGAAAACATTTTCGTGCTCCGTAATGTGCGTAACTTAAATGAGTGTACCAAATTAATTTGTTAACCAGTTCGTCAGGAATGCATAATAACCAATTGTTGCTGTCAGGATGACAGCGGCGAAACAGAATGTCATTGCGTACAGTGTAGTGGTTCCTAATCGTAACATTTTTCCTATCTTGCCAAAGGTGTTTAATTTCTTTCCACACATTGTCCTTATTTTGCTCTTGTGCTATGTCCTGTAATGACGATGAAATAAAGTTTTCAAATGCAACTTGCTGAATGTACATGACACTGAAATTTGTTTTGCAGAAGTTGGTTGCTACGTCTTGCTGATTGTTGCCGAGAGAACGCGATAGTGCGTCTGATATAACATTTTGTGTGCCGGGAATGTGAACAATCGTAAAATTAAATTCTTGTAAATACAGTTTCCATCTACTTAATCTATCGTGTGTGAATTTAGCCGAAAGTAAAAATTGTATTGCTCTGTGGTCTGTGTAGACGTTGGTATGTCTGCCATAAAGAAAGTGCCTAAATCTCGTAAAAGCCCATACAACACATAATGTTTCCAATTCTGTAACGGAATAATTTCGTTCAGCAGGTGACAGAATGCGGCTTGCAAATGCGATGTTTTTAATAACTGTTGAACCATCTTCTTCAATTTCCTGCAAAATATGTACGCCTAAAGCGGTGTTAGAACTGTCGGTGGCAATGGAAAAATTTCTAGTAAGATCGGGGTGCGATAAAAGTGGAGCATTCAACAAAGCATGCTTCAGGTTCACAAATTCAGAATGTGCTTGCTTATCCCAAGACCAAATAGTGTTTTTACCTGTTAATTGGCATAATCTAGGCGTGTCTAAAGCGGAATAATGAATAAATTTACGAAAAAAGTTAATTAAGCCCAAAAAACTGCGTAATTGCTTTTTTGTTGTAGGAACAGTAATGTCACGTAGAGCTTGAAGTTTTTCCGGATCAGGTGCAATGCCTTCTGCTGAAATCACGTGTTCAAGAAATTTTATAGAAGTTTTGCCAAAATGCGATTTACTGAGGTTAACTGTAAGTCCTTGTGCACGAAAAGTTCATAACAGTTGTTCAAGAATCAGATTGTGTTCAGACCAGTTAGCTTCTGCGATAAGAATGTCGTCTACATACGTCGTAATTCTGTCTTTAAGTTCTGTCGGAAGTATTGTGTTCAAACCGCGAATAAAAGCTGCAGAAGAAATAGTTAAGCCGAACGGTAATTTGCAAAATTGATAACAGTCACCAAAACAAAGAAATGCTGTGTATTTTCTGCAACTCGGATGAAGTTGAATTTGCCAAAATCCCGATTTCAAATCTAGTGTAGAATAAATCGCAGTACCATGAAATTTCTGTAGAAGTTCCTCTAATGTCTGTGGTCGATCTGTTTCATTAATAATAATGTCATTAATGTGACGTGAATCAAGTACAAGGCGAAGTGAGCCATCTTTTTTCTTAACAATATGCAGCGGGTTTATGTACGGACTAACTGCTGGTTCAATAATTCCTTGATTAAGCATATCCTGCAATTCTTTTTTAACTTGTTCTCTCTGAATATATGGAATGGGATAATGCTTTGCTTTAAATGTATCGTGCTGTTTGACTTGAAATTCATACATAAAACCGGACATAGTACCAGGAATGTTGTCAAAAACTGGAGCTTGCTGTAAAAGAATTTTGTGTAAGTGCGTTCGTTCGTCGTCTGTAGTTGCACTGCTCTCTTTAACCTTATCAGAAATCAATTGCATTACGTCGTAGTCAGCTTCGTCTGGAGTATTATAGTTGTGTACGTACGTATCTGTGAACAATGTGGGATTACAGGCTATGTTACGTGTTGCGGAAATGACCTCTGTGCGGTTAATTGTTTGCTCTTCCGCAGATAAACAGTGCTGAAATTCTGAAGCCAATTGTACATTTTCATCCTTTAACATTAAATAAGAATTTTGAAAATCGATAACTGCGTCGTGTTGTACCAGAAAATTCGTACCTAGAATAACGTCTGTTGTCAATAAAGGAACAATCCAAAAATTAGAGTGGAAAGTATGACCTCCAATACAAAATGATAAATGCGTCTGTAATTTAACGTCTACTCCTTTACTCGGTACTGCTCCTTTCACTTTTGTTTTGCCTAAAGGTAATGTCGGATAAATATTCTCTTTGTTGCACTCGTTGAAAGTTTCTTCATTTATTACAGATATAGGTGAGCCGGAATCAATTACTGCTGAGAATTTCGATGAACCAATTTTAATTTCGATAACAGGATGTGTAATGGTTTTCTGAATAACTGGTCTTTCCTGCAAGAGAGTGTCTCTGATATCGTCAAAAGTAATTACATTTTCGTGAACTACATTTTGCGTGTCTGAAGTAGTGCTTGTATTATTGGAAGATGCGATCTGTACAGTATCTAGTCAGATTCTATCTGACGTGTTATTGTTATTAGGAGGATTCTGTGGCATTTCGACTATTTGAACTGTCCTATTACTTCTTCCAGACGTGTTACGCTCTGGATGGTACCTACTGTCGGGTTCATTCATGAGAATATGTTCTTGCGTATGATTTTGCTGTTGGTGAGACCGACTGTTGTTATATGTACGCTGATAATTGTGCTCATCGTTTTTACGTCTGTCGTGAAAGTCATTCCTATACGGTGCATTACGATAGGAATTGAAATACTGTCTTCTTTGTACGTAGTTGTTTCCTTGCTGCCGTACGTTACTATTTGTTGTATCAGGGACTATACGTGCACGCGGCGGAACATTAAAGCCTGGTTGACCTTGTGCATTCCATTGTTGGTTAGGTATGCTAACCGGCTGGTTTTGATGTTGTTGTTGTGAAATACCTCTATTGTTACTAAAGTGTGGTTCTTGTTGCTGAAAATTTTGACGATATTGATAATTAAAATTTTGGCTGTTATTAGAATTTTGGTAGTTGCCGTTCCTAAAGCGTCTGTTATCTTTCCTATTGAAATTACGTGTCTGATCATAACTGCTGTATTTTTGTTGACCTTGGTTATTATAAGAAAAGTTTTTGTTTACAAAAGAATAATCAGATTGCTGTACTTCCAAGAGCTGTAAAAGATCTCTGAATGCTGAAATGTTTTCTTTTTGCTGGCCCGTTAGAAGTGACACTCGTAATGACCGTGGTAATTTAGAGATGCATAATTGTGTAAGTGCGGATTCACTGTACGGCTCACTTAGGTACTGGTTTTGTTGCACCATGTGCTCAAAAAATTGCGTGACACTGGGAAAATTGGAGTTCTCATAATTTGGCAAACTAATTAACTGATCTTTAATTCCGCGCTGTGTCGTCTTCGACCAGTACGCTGATAGAAAAACATTCTGAAATTCCTCTACTGAATAGCATTGCCTCGCGATCGGTCTCATACGAGTTGCCGGTTCGCCTTCCAAAAAACTGCAAATAAATTCAAGTTTGTGTGTTACAGGCCAAGTCGGTGGAAGAGCAAAGCTAAATTGTTGAATACAATCCAGTGGGTGAATCTGCGTTCTATCGTTTTTAAAAACCTTAAACTTTCTCACTGACAGAAAATGTTTGTAGTCGAAATTATCATCTCTGTGTAATGGAACAGGTTCAGGATCGTAAGAGAATCTATTGAACTGTGGTTGATCGGAATCTAAGTCCCGTACTCTCTGTAGATTACCCAAATTATACGCACTGCGTGAGTCTGACACATGTTCATAAAGTTGCGTCTGTTGTGGCATGTTATTAACTGAAGTGTTTTTCATTTCTGTTACTTCTTGTTGTAAATTTGACAACTTCCTACGTAACGAGTTGTTAGATGAATCGATCTCATTAATTGTCTGCTGTAAATTTTGAAATTCAGGTGTTTGGTTAAATGAAATCGGTGCCGTATCGTCTGATTTATTATCATTACTACTTTCAATAGCATCAATACGACTGGCCAATTCATCATATTTTTCAGTCAGTATTTTTGCCTGATCATCGGTTTTAGAATCGGACGCATTAATCTGTTTTTGCAACTTACGCGTAGTTTCGCTCAGTTTTTTAACATCAGCTTTGATGACATCGCAATCCTGTGTTAGATCTAATTGTTCGAATCTGTCTGTCACTGTTTGAATATTTACTGTGTGTGTATCTGTTTTTGATTTAAGATCAGAAATTTCATCCCGTAATTCCGCGTTCAATTGTTCCATGGTATTAATTTTGTCGGACACTGTAGTAATATTATTGTCTACATACGTCTTCGCTTTCGCGAACATTTTACGTTTGTCTTCTTGTCTCTGTGCTGTGATTGTTTCCATTACTTGTCGTTTCACTTTGTTTTGATCCTGAATAAATTTGCGGAAACGCGTATCACTGTTTTGTATGTGAAGATTAAAGCGTTCGTCAATCTGAGTATTCTGTTGTTCGAATTTCGCGTCTATCTTTGCGTCCATTGTGCGCGAAAGTTCTACCGTCATTGCTTTAAACTCGTCCCGTAATTGTGTAGCTTTTTCAGAGCATTGTTTAGCGACTCCGCTAATTTCGTCTCTGAGTGTTTCTGTTGCGGCTATTTGCATTTCCCTTAATTCTTGCGCAACAGACTTAATTTCTTCGCTATTTTTTCGTGAACAAGCCTCAATTTCCACGCGCAACTGCTCCTTAGTGTCATGGCACTGCGCGGCAACGGCTCTAATTTGTTCACTAAGCTGTCTGGAATTGTCGTCTAATTTTTCATTTAAGTGTTGTTTGAGATTTTCATTATCTTGTTTGTTCTGTTCCCTAAGTTGTTTAAAATCTTCACTCTGTTGTCTGAAATTTACGTCATTATTGTCAAGTTTTTCATTAATTTTATTAAATTTTTCGTCCTGTTCACTAAGTTGTTTGCTCATTTGTCGCAACAAAGCCATAATTGGATTCGACTCAAGGTCAGCATTTCTATTCTCTGTGCTGTTCAATAGTGGATCTGGAACTCTCTCGCTTACTGTAACCATTTGGTTATTCTGTATTTTAGAAAAAGGTTTGCCAGTCAAATGTACACTATCAGTCATTGTTTCGGAATTAAATAAATCCGTCCTACTTTGTGTGATCTGTTCATTTTCATTAGACAAATTTGTCTGTTCGTTACTTGAGTTTTCCAAATCGGGTGTGTTAAGCCGGGCAGCGCTCATTACAATAGGGCGTTCTGCGCCATCAATTGTCGTCAAATTAACAGACGAGACAATTGAGTTCGTTTGTTCATTATCAGGGTAAAAGTCATCACTAGTGGTTGGAATGCACTGACTGTTAGTGAACGCAGGATTGTCATCATTACACTGCGTGTCACAATTACTATCGGTCACGCTGTTTAAGTCGGTAATTTCATTCAAAATACCTCGCGATACACTATTCACAGTCTTTCGCGGCATTTTTACAATAGTCACAATTTTTCACAAAATAAATAAGCACAATGCAAAAGCAACACACAAATACAACAGAGCAACGAGTTGCCGTTGACCTGTAGAAAGAAAGTCACAAGTTAATAAAAGCGTTGCGCCAAATCCTAATTATATCTAAGCAAATAAGAGCAGATATCTGACTGTCGCTCAAAAGACTCTCAACGAAATACTATCCTGGACTGGGTGTCGCCAAGTGTAACCTCCCCACAAAAATTTACAAGACAGAAATATTATTTATAGAATGCTAATGCACATTGCGCTAGGTGTAACCTCCCCACAAAAATTTTATAAGAATGTAAAGACAATACTTAATAGAAATGCGAGCCAAGTGTAACCTCCCTAACAAAAATTTACAATGAATGACAATATTATTTAAGAATGCCAATGGACATTGCGCTAAGTGTAACCTCTCCACTGAAATTTTAAAGACAGAAATAATAAATGAATAGGAGCCAAACGTAACCTCCCTAGTAATTAAATTTAATGACAATAAAAGTGAGAATCGCAATCTGACTCAAGTATAAGTTCTTCATAAAAATTAAAGTCCATTCAGTGATAATGATAATTCAATTAAACCGAAATATCGGTCTTTGGCCCTGTGCAAAAAATCAAAATTAAAATTCTTACCTCATTACAACACCTAGTCAAATTTCTGCTCTTGTTCTTGCGCACCGCTTGGAGGAACTGCATTGCAAATAATAATATTCCCTTTTTTTTTTTGTAATCTAATTGAAAACTGAAACTTTTGTTTAAGGGAAGTGGAACGAAATAGTTACTTCAATCAAATGAAAATTTTATATAAAATTGCTTTTAAAATCAAAGTTATTATTGGGGGCACTTGTTGAAAATTAGTTACAATAATTAAACTTTACATTATCCGATGATTATCTTAATTAACAGTATACCTCATTCAGCATCTTGACCAGTGTTGTCGCCAGACCACATCACGCAATCCCACTGGGCTGCTACCACTGATCGACCGCTCTGCATGACGACTACTAGCGTACTGCACGCGACGACTACTGACCGAGTACTGCCCTCAACTAGACAGAGCTACAGACTCGCAACGACTACTGACAGACTCGCAACGACTGACTGACAGACTGAGAACCGCTCGCAACACTCGCGCGGTCAAGCGCATACTCTCTGGTCACAGATGCTACAATGCCTCGCCATCGCTGCTATGTTACATACGTGTTTCAAGCTTCAAAAGATCCTGCAAGAACGGGACGAACGACGACTGCAGATTTCAGTGCTGGGCCATTAACAAGTGTCAGCGTGCGAACCATTCGACGAAACATCATCGATATGGGCTTTCGGAGCCGAATGCCCAGTCGTGTGTACCCGTGATGATTGCACGACAAAAAGCTTTAGGCCTCGCCTGGGCCCATCAACACTGACATTGGACTGTTCATGACTGGAAACGTGTTGCCTGATCGGCCGAGTCGTTTCAAATTGTATCGAGCGGATGGACGTGTACGGGTGTGGAGACAACCTCGTGAATGGGTGCACCCTGCACGTAAGCAGGGGGCTGTTCAGGCTGGTGGAGGCTCTGCAGTGGTGTGGGGCGCGTGCAGTTTGAGTGATATGGGGCCCCTAGTATGTCTACATGCGATTCTGACAGGTGACTCGTCTCTGACCACCCGCATCCATTTACGTCCATTCCTCATTCCAACGGACTTGGGCAATTCTAACAGGACAATGCGACGCCCCACACGTCCAGACGTGCTACAGAGTGGCTTCAGGAACACTCTTCCGATTTTAAACACTTCCGCTGGCCACCACCACCAAACTCCCCAGACATGGACATTATTAAGAATATCTGGGATGCCTTGCAACGTGCTCTTCGAAAGAGATCTGCATCCCCTGATTCGGATTTATGACCAGCCTTGCAGGATTCACGGTGTAAGTTCCCTCCAGCACTACTTCAGACATTAGTCGAGTCTGTGCCACGTGGGTTTCGGCACTTTTGCGTGTTCGCTGGGATCGTAGACTATATTGGGTAGGTGTACCAGTTTCTTTGGCTCTTCAGTGAGAATTATAGTATTAAATATTTTAGTCGAAAAGAATTGTATCAGTGTATTACAAATCTCGATTGAACATTGGGTTTTCTAATGAGATGTTCGTTTTGTTCAAGCATTAGCCTGTCTTCCTTTCACTACAGCAATTACACTTATTATCAACTATTCTACAACATTCGTGTAACAGTCGTGGACAGGAAAAGCAATGAATGCACTTGCATTTTTATTAACTCCGTAACAGAAATCACACCAGACACATTCATCTTCATCCAATTCATCAAAGTTTTTTTGGTGATCTTCTACAATGTGTGGATATGACGAGCACGGTGAGGTATTTGCAGAATTTTTTTTCTTATTCAGCTACTTCCATCTGTTTCTCTCTTCACTGGTACTTCCTTTTGATGACTTTTCTGTGTCATTTTTCTGTTCCGTTTCTTCTCTTATCTCTGTGTTCCTTTACAGTTTCAGTAGTTTCAGCAAAGTTTAGCCGTTTGCATCCACTTGCCGCCTTCCATTCCTAATTAATGGTTTTACCAATAGAAGGAACAGTTGATATTTCTTCGAAAAGCTTTGTCTGTGTTGGATTAGGAGTAGTCAGGTTTGAGGTGGTAATGTTGGAAGTCTTCGGTTTATTAGAAGTGGAGTCCGAAGTTGTGTGAGCGAAGGAAGTTGACTTGTGCCAATAACTCTGCTCTTTTGACGGTCTTGGATTCGGCAGGTCTTTTGATGCGATTTGACATGGTTGGTGTGAAATTCTGCTATCCCATTTGTTGGCACAGACGTATTTCTCGGCCATCTTCAGGGAGGTTATTCCATATGCATTGTGGCTACATTTAATTGTGATCCATCTCTCTCAGATTAAAACAAGTGTTCCATCTCTTCCAGATAACACTGGTCCATCTCTCCTGACTCTCCCGCAGAGACATACCCATGCCTACACATTCGTCACGGTCGCAGTAAAAAAAAAAACTGCATCAATTTTTTGCGAATTAAGCCTTAATACTAAAATCGTGTAACGACACGGTCAAGCTTACCAGCTACCCAGAACAGAGAACGTGACTTTTCTGACACGACAAAGACAGCACGACCTGTGCACCACGTTTATTCCTCGCAAGCAGCAGCAGCTGCTCTCTAGCGGCGCATTTGTCAAATACGCCACTGGTCCGCCTCATACAGTTGTCCAGCTGTCACGAACTTCCCCCTTCGTCCATGTGTTTTTGCCCGCAAGGTTCTAGTCGTAATTTTTGTGACTTAACGTATTCGAAATGGTTTCTGAGTTGAGTGCAATTTTATGACTTTCGCTTGTTCATGTTATTGTACAAAGTTTGCGAAGCCAAATGAATGTTTTCGAAGTTGGAAAGTTAATGCTGGATTCACGTACGAACGTAACTTTAACTGAAAAATACATTATAAATTTTTATTTTACGCTGGGGCCTGGAGAGGTGGTTTTGAGTTGTACGACAAAAGGCAGTGAATTGCTTGGAAATTCTAAGACAACTTTAAGACAGAAGATTTTGATTTGTTATTGGGTTGGCACATAAGTTGTAGCGTTTTTCCATAAGTTTAATAAACACAACAGATACACATAACACAGACTTTACCCATCAGTAATATATTCTCTTTCACTAATTATTTTTATTTCACTATGACGTATGGCTGCGAGACATGGACACTGAACTCATTTACAAAAGGGAAGCTTAGGACAGCACAGAGAGCCATGGAGAGATCAATGCTGGGCGATACAAGAAAGGATAGGAAAAGGGCAGATGACATCCGGTCTGTGACGAAGGTTAACGACATCTCAGAGACAGTAGGTTCCTCGAAGTGGCAGTGGGCTGGCCACGTCGCAAGAAGAAAAGACGACAGATGGACAAAGCTAGTACTGGAGTGGAGTCCGAGAGAGCACCGGAGGCCGAGAGGAAGACCACCAGACAGGTGGGACAAAGACATCGAGGAGGTCGCTGGTAACACCTGGCAGAGGACTGCCCAAGGCCGTCCCACTTGGGGGAGACTGCTGAAAGCCTACCTGAATCCACTACTCGAAGAGGCCACATCATTTAATGATTGAATTGGCTGATGATGATGATGAAGATGATTTATAACAGTCTGCCAACGCTGGGGTAACTTTCCGATTCCCCGACCGCAGAAATCACGTGGTCTCGAGCCGAAGAACTCGTCGAGCCATGTTCGGAGCGCGTTTTCATTCCGGAAGGTAGTTCCTTGAAGGCAGTGGGATAGAGAACGGACAGTGCAAGGTCAGGTGAATAGCGCGGGTGTGGAATGACTTCCCAATCCAACTACTGTACAGTGATTTTTGTCAGTCTAGCAGAATGCGGACGGGAGTTACCGTGGACTAGCAGTCTTCCTGGTAGTCGTTCATCGACTGCATCCGGAAGACACCTCAGTTGTTGACAACAAACATCACCTTTCGCGGGCAAGTGCTCTACCATCTGAGCTACCCAAGGACGACTCACGCCCCAAACTCACAGCTGCCAGTACCTCGTCCCTCGGTAGAATACTTGCCTGTGGAAGGCAAAGGTCCCGAGTTCGAGTCTCGGTTCGGCACACAGTTTTAATCTGCCAAGAAGTTTCATATCAGCGCACACTCCGCTGCAGAGTGAGAATCTCATTCTTTCGGCGGTGATGGTTATACCTCAGATGACCAGATGGCCGCTGCTGCACCAGACGCACAACACTATCTTTGGTGGCTGCACGCGGGTCTCTGTGCTTTGTTTGGCCTCAGCCATTTCTTTGTTTCCCGTATGTTAGCGTACAGGCACCGTTTCTCGCCACCAGCAGCGACACACGACAGGAATGGTCGGTGTTGTTCACGAGCCAGTCGACGACGAGAGAACAGAGGTCCACATACGGCCACTCGCTGATTTTTGTGATTTTCGCTAATAGCATGCACACCTGATCTTTGGATCACAGTTCATTACATCTACCAGCTCTCGAATACACTGGCCTGGATCATTGCGGGGTAACGCTTCTAAACGATCTCCATGAGACCCCGAATGTCTTCCTGAACGTGGCGGATCACTGATGTCAAAGCGGTGCTCCTTAAAGCGAGAGAACCATCTTCTTGCCGTGCCGCGCTGTGTCCCGTACACGACGTCGGAAATGTTCCGATTTCTCCACTTGACATTCCATTTTCTAGCGTCCTCAGATCCACACTCTATCTCCAGATGACAAAATGCCAATATATAAACTAAACCAGCAACAATGAACTATAAATAAAAAATTACAATCGATAAATAAATCCGCAGCAACCAGAGTACCAACATGCAAAGCAAAAACGTACCAACCTAATATTTTGAACAGTGTGTACAACTTTTGTGCCACCCAGCAGCTAATTTAAAGAATGGAGCCGAGGAAAGGTAGATGCGAAGTTTGTCTCAGTTGCCATCCCTTCTCTGCCTATCCTGTTATGTTTTCCTTCTTACGCTGTACAATGGCAAAACTGCAGACCTAAACATTGAAATTAACATGTTGCAAGTTGTCCAGTGATGTGATTCTCAAACGGACGAGTAACGTTCGGGTAATCGCGCGCCGTCACCTACGTCAAACACACAGCTCCTATTGTTATACGCTTTGAACACAAGAAAATACATTGAAGAGCCAAAGAAACTGGCACACCTGTCTAATATCGTGTAGGGCCTCCGCGAGCACACAGAAGTGCCGCAACACGACGTGAATGGACGGAACTGACGCCATGAATCTTGCAGCGCTGTCCATAAATCCGTAAGAGTACGAGAGGGTGGAGATGTCTTCTGAAAAGCAGTTTGCAAGACTTCCCAGATATTCTCTATACTCTCCATGTCTGGCGAGTCTGGTGACCAGCAGAAGTGTTTAAACTCAGAAGAGTGTTCCTGGAGGCGGTCTGTAGCAGTTCTAGATGTGTGGAGTGTCGCATTGTCCTCCTGGAATTGCCCAACTCTGTGAGAATGCATAATGCACGTGAACGGATGCGGGTGATCAGATAGGATGCTTACGTATGTGTCACATTGCAAAGCCTCCACCACCTTCAACAGTCACCTTCTGACATGCAGCGTGCATGGATTCCTAAGTTCTTCTCCATACCTGTAGACGTCCATCCGCTCGATTCAATTTGAAACGAGCCTCTTCCGACCAGGCAACATGTTCCCAGTCATCAACAAACCGATGTCGGTGTCGACGGGCCCAGGCGAGGCGTAAAGCTTTGTGTCGTGCAGTCATCATGGGTACACGACTGGTCGTCGGCTCCTAAAGCCCGTATCGATGATGTTTCATTGAATGGTTCGCACGCTGACGCTCCGTAATGACGCAGCATTGAAATCTGCACTTCCATCACGTATAACGATTCTCTTCAATCGTCGTTGGTCCCATTCTTGCAAGATGTTGTTCCGGAGATTTGATGTTTTACGGTATTCCTGATATTCTTGTTACACTTGTGACATGGTCGTACGGGAAAATCCCCACTTCATCGCTACCTCAGAGATGCTGTGTCCTATCGCTCGTGCGCCGACTGTAACACCACGTTCAGACTCACTTAAATCTTGATAACCTGCCATTGCAGTGGCAGTAGGCGATGTAACAACTGCGCCAGACACTCGTTGTGTTATATGGGCGTTGCAGACCGCAGCGCCATATTCTGTCTGTATTTGAATACGCATGCCTATACCAGTTTCTTTGGCGCTTCAGTGTACCTCTTACTATTATTTGGTCAAAAATTACGGGAAATATTGAAAATCGAACTTTCTTGAGATAGGCAGCCTTCAACTGGCCACTTTCTGGTTTTGGGGATAGTCGGTTAGTGATGTATACTGTTTTATCTTAACTCCAGTATTTTCCTTTTTTAATTTGTCAAAAAATCGAGGAAATAAAGTTTCTTTTGTATAAAACTTTAGTTAAATTCAAAATTTAACAAATTTCAAATGTTAATAACTCATCTTTTAATTTATTGTTTCTAGTGTTTCTGTTTGTCGCCATCATTTGGCTGAACAATGTGTTGAGTGTGCCACTCACAACCAGCCCCCCCCCCCTCCTGCTGCTGCCCATATGGGGTGACGGATGAAACAACAATAAACAAAAGATACAGCCGTTTCCTCTGATTGAAATAACAGTAACAATACTCAGCTCACAATAACCATTCAAATTACCACAAAATTTTAACAATTAAAAATTAAAGAATGGTGAGAGGTTTCCAAAAGCCGGATAGCTGTGAAGGTCGCAACTACCGGTTTCGCGTCACTATAGACGCATCTCCGGGTTTATCTGTCGAGAATTCAAATCACTGTGCGAAATTTTTAAGCACTGGAAGTAGAGAACGATGGTGCTGGCGTTCGACAAAAGACAACGACGAGTACTCACAATGGTTATATTTCCATAATGTAGATGGACAATTACGGAGGCCCAGCTTTCGGGAAGTTATCTTCGTTAATAGTGAAAACATAATGGTGGACCGTCATAAGAAAATTGAGTGCACCCAAAAGGCGCCACTCAAAATGTACAAAGCGCGCCTGCTGAACAAGTCAGGCCGAGAAAAAAGCGGGGAAAAGAAGTAGTAATGAATGGGACACACTTTGAACGGGGATAGAATGCTAGAAAATAGACCAACGTCCACGGAAGGTACGGTGGTGTCCCATTTTTTCTAGGCCCGCTTTTTTCTAGGCCTGGCTCATTCAGCAGGTACGCTTTGTACATTTTGACAAACGTCTCTTGGGCGAGGTGAATTTCATTATGACAACCCACCATTGTGGTTTCACTCTTAACGCGGATAACTTCCAGAAAGCTGGGACTCCGTAATTGTCCATCTACATAAGGCCAGTATTACACTATTATACTTCCTTGATAAAGAAATGTGATCATATATTCATCGAATTTCTTTGACAAAAATCTTTAACGTGGGGCTGAAAAGGGGTATTACACAGTCATCATAATTTCATCAAAGTCCAAGATGCCAGACAACAACTTTTTATTTTGCTTTGCAGTTGCATTTTGTTAGCATTTGGAAGAGAAGCGGCGGAAAAAAGGGGGAATATAATTGGCTTTTACGTCGAAATGACAAAAGCGTTAGGCAAAACTCGTTAGGAGAGTTGCAAGTAGAGGGCGGCAAGTCTTATATAAATTACCTACGAATGGATGAGAGTGCGTGTCAGTGTTCCCTCACAAGGGAACCGCCCCATCGCACCCCCCTCAGATTTAGTTATAAGTTGGCACAGTGGATAGGCCTTGAAAAACTCAACACAAATCAATCGAGAAAAACAGGAAGAAGCTGCGTGGAACTGTGAAAAAAATAAGCAAAATATACAAACTGAGTAGTCCATGTGGAAGATAAGCAACATGAAGGATAGGGTGAGAGCAGGAGCGCCGTGGTCCCGTGGTTAGCGTGAGCAGCTGCGGAATGAGAGGCCCTTGGTTCAAGTCTTCCCTCGAGTGGAAAGTTTCCTTTCTTTATTTTCGCAAAGTTATGATCTGCCTGTTTGTTCATTGACGTCTCTGTTCACTGTAATAAGTTTAGTGTCTGTGTTTTGCGACCGCACCGCAAAACCGTGCGATTAGTAGACAAAAGGACGTGCCTCTCCAATGGGAACCGAAAAGATTTGATCGCAAGATCATAGGTCAACCGATTCCTCCACAGGAAAACACGTCTGATACATTCTACACGACACTGGTGACGGCATGTGCGTCACATGACAGGAATATGTTGTCGACCCACCTAACTTGTACACTTGGCGAATGGGTAAAGGGATTCTTCTACCTTGCCCGATTTAGGTTTTCTTGTGGATGTGATAATCATTCCCAAAAACGTGATGAAAACATAAGAGTTTGTCACATGAACCGAAAATAAAAAAAATTGAACTTTCCACCCGAGGGAAGACGTGAACTAAAGACCTCTCGTTCTGCAACTGCTCACGCTAAGCACCAGATCTTGCACATTGACTACTCACTTTGTATATTTTGCTTATTTTTTCATAGTTCCACATAACTTCTTCCTGTTTTCTCGGTTGATTTGTGTTCAGTTTTTCAAGGCCTATCCACTGTGCCAACTTATAACTAAATCTGAGGGGGGTGCGATAGGGAGGTTCCCTTGTCAGTAAAGTGGCTCGTCATATGAAATAGCAGAATATTCACTTTGGAAAGTGTGCAGGGCACACACTCACCATAGCACCGCGATTTCTTCCTACGGGAGACAGCTACTCTAGCTAACAATACTGCACAGGGATAGGACATGCACGTTAAGCAACATAGTTCCATGAACGTGTGAAGCGATTTATAAAGCTCTGAAGAGGGAATCTGTGAAGATAAATAAATCTTTAATACACTACTTGGGCATTAAGAACTACTTTTATTTTGAGTAATTTAATTAACAGAATTAGTGTTCCAACAACTACAAAACTGGTAGAAAGTATCGGTACGAAACAAATGAAGCACTTTTTAACTTGTGGCCTCCATATTTCAAAATTAGACAAAGTACAATGGAGAGCGCAGAATTTTTCATTTTTTCATTTTAGAGTGTGTCCTCCCCCCCCCCCCCCCCCCCTGTTATGGCTTGCTGGAAGTCCGCCTGTCTGTTTCGGAATGTGAGGGTGGGCGGCCGTAGCTGTCGTCGTGGGAGTCGTGTGAAGTTAGCACCCCTTTTTCGAGAAATATACATTTTTTTCACAGTTCTTGATAGATGTAGCATAGTTCTAGAGTTCTTTGTACAAAATTTCAATAGTTCTGCAGAATTTAGCGACCAAAACAACAATACTCGAAAAAATTTTCGTATCGAAAATGTTCTTTGGCAGTTTCCGCAAAATGTAAATAAGTACAAGAGTTCTGAGCACAGTTCTGAACAGAGCTCCAAGAGTTCTTTCGAAAATCCAAGTAACATTTTTTTGTGCAGCTAATAGTTTACAAGATAATTGCAATTTAAGGAGAAAATCTTTTCACTTACTGTGAAGTTGGCACCCTTTTTTTCACAAATGTATACTTTTTTCAGATTTCTTGATAGATATGCCATAGTTCTAGAGTTCTTTGTACAAAATTTCAATAGTTCTGCAGAATTTAGCGACGAAAACAATATTCGAAAAAATTTTCGTATCGAAAACATTCTTCGTCAATTTTCGCAAAAATTAAACTTGTACAACAGTTCTGAGGACAGTTCTGAACAGAACCCCAAGAGCTCTATCGAAAATCCCAAACAACATTTTTCTATGGCAATAATGGTTTGAGTTAAATTGATTTAATATGGGACACACTTTCTTTACGGAAAATATAAATATATTCGTACAACAGTTCTGATGACAGTTCTGGACACCACGTGAAGAGTTCTATCGAAAATCCTAGTGAAATTTTTTTGTGCAGGTAATAGTTTAAGAGGTAATTGCAGCTTAATTAAGAATTCCATAAGAGCTCCTACTGTGAAGCTGGCACACTTTTTTTCAGAAATATATATTTTTTTCAGAGCTCTTGATAGATAAGTCATAGTTATAGAGTTCTCTGTACAAAATTTCAATAGTTCTGCAAAATTTAGCGAAGAAAACAACAATACTCGAAAAATTTTCGTATCGAAAACATTCTTTGGCAATTTCCGCAAAATGTAAATAAGTACAAGAGTTCTGAGCACAGTTCTGAACAGAGCTTCAAGACTTCTTTCGTAAATCCAAGTAAAATTTTTTACTGCTGCTAATATTTTACGAGATAATTGCATTTTAATGAGAAAATCTTTTCACTTACTGTGAAGTTGGCACCATTTTTTTCAGAAATATGTTTTTTTTCAGAGTTCTTGATAGATGTGGCATAGTTCTAGAGTTCTTTGTACAAAATTTCAATAGTTCTGCAGAATTTAACGAAGAAAACAACAATACTCAAAAAATTCGAATAGCAAACATTCGTTATTAATTATCGCAAAAAGTAAATTCGGACAACAGTTCTGAGGGCAGATCTGAACAGAACTCCAATAGTTCTATCGAATATCCTAATTACAATTTTTTGTGCAGCTAACACGTTACGAGATAATTGCAATTTATGGAGGGAACCTCTTCACTTACTGTGAAGTTGGAATCCTTTTCTTCAGAAATATATATTTTTTCAGAGTTCTTGATAGAAATGTCATAGTTCTAGAGTTATTTGTACAAAATTGGAATAGTCCTGCAGAATTTAGCGAGAAAAACAACAATACTCGAAAAATTTTTCTTATCGAATACATTCTTTGTCAATTTTCGCAAAAAGTAAATTCGTACAACAGTTCTGAACAGAACACCAAGAGCTCTATGGAAAATCCTAATAATATCTTTTTGTGGCGATGATAGTTTATACGGTAACTGCTTTGATGTTAGACCCACTTTCTCCACAGAAAAAGTAAATTCGTTCAACAGTTTTGATGAACAGTTCTGGTTAACACCTCAAGACTTCTATCGATAATCATAATAACATTTTTTGTGGTTATAATAGTTTGTATGGTAACTGATTAATTGTGGGGCACTCTTACTAAAAAAACAATTAGGTCTGTTCGTATGCTCTGATGCCAGCTCTGGATAGCATCGTAAGAGTTCTATCGAAAATACTAGTAACATATTCTGTGCAGGTAATTGTTTACGTAGTAACTGCCTTTATTAAGGAATGCTTATTAGCATTTCCCTTGAAGTTTGAACCCCTTTTACGATAAATATAATTTTTTTTCACAGTTCTTGATTTATATGCAATAGTTCTAGATTTCCCTGCTCAAAACACGAATAGTTCTACAGAATTTCGGGAAGAAAACATTAACTCGGCAAAATTTTGGTATGGTAAAAAATTATTTGTCAGTTTGGAAAAAATAAATTTGTATAACAGTTCTGTTGGCAGTTCTGGATAGCACCGGAAGAGTTGCATTGAAAATGATAAGAACATTTTTGTGGCGATAATAGTTTATACAATAATTGTTTTAATCTGATACTCACTTTATCTAATATAGCAAAATTCGTAGAATAGTTCTGATGACAGTTCTGAATATCACCCACAGAGTTCTACCAAAAACTATAATAACATTATTTGTGACAATGACATTATATGAGATAATTAATGTGGGACTCACTTTTGTCATGTAAAAGTAATAAATTCGTACAAAAGATCTGATGGCATTTCTTAATACGACCCTAAGAGTTCTACCGACAACTGTAATAACATTTTTTGTGGGGATAACAGTTAATGAGATAATAGCATTTTCGAGAGACCCACTTGGTCTACATTATAATAAATTGGCACAACCCTTTTGCTGACAGTTCTGGATAGCACCGAAAGAGTTCTTTTAAAAACCCTCATAACATTTTTATGGTGCCAGTAGATTATGAAATAGATTGTGTGTTCACTCTGCAGTGGGTGTGCGCCGATGTGAAACTTACTGGCAGATAAAAACTGTGTGCCGGACCGGGTCTCTAACCCCAGGCTGTGACGAAAGAATATCGTCACAATATCCTTTCGTCCAGGAGTGCTTCTTCTGCAATTTTCGTAGGACAACTTCTACGAAATTGGGAACGCAGGAGATAAAGTACTGCTGGAAGTACAGCTATGAGTACGATCGTAAATTCTCACTTTTATTTTGGAAAACCGAAAATCGAAAACCCGGATGTATATTCTACTAAATACAAAAAGTCTAAATGTTCAGCACTATACAAATGCCAGTACACCTTCTTAAGACTGACTGTAGTAACTGTAGGTGGAAGCGTGGGATGTGCACGCTTAGATGATTCCAGGAGAGAAGGCTCGTCAGTGCAAAACAAACAGATGGCTGAGAGAGCAGATACATTCACACGCGCCACTAACCAGATGGTGTCACACCTGTCGAGAATCGCACCAGAGATACAGTGAGCTGTGGTGGAGTGCTGTTGGCGTGGTTATTATGCAACTTACTTGATGGGCATCAATACGCCGTTATATTAATATACAATACTTGAGAAACAATGTCATTCACACACTCCGAGTTCCTTATCACTCAGTACTAGACTATATTACCGGCCTAGTGATAAGCAGCCTATGTACCTCACCGACTACACATCTTCGTGTTACAAGAAAAAAAGAGAAAAATACCAAGGGACACAAAATATGAATCCGGATAAACCGGAAATCCGGATTACTGAGGACCAAATAAACGAGGTTCTTATTTACAAATTTCGAACTTCTTATTAACTTTAATACTGTATCCCCTCAACATTATAACACCTCTATCAGTCATGTATTGAATTAGGATTTAAACATACTACTTAGTTCGTTTGTACGATATATTTGAAACGTCCCCTTTGAACAATTTATACAAGACTGTGCTTAACCTGACACACAATATTTTGTTAGCGCAACGCAATCTGACTTTCAAAATTCCCTACAAAAGAATGGCCCTGACTAACATTAAACTATACCTTTCACAAATCACCTACCTCACAAAAATCTTCGCTGCTCAAGCTATTGCAATACAGCGAGCGCCACTACTGCCAGCTAAATAAAAGATTCAAACTACTGAAGGCACTAACTACTGATAGGCATAGTTAGCAAATGAAAGATTTTAATAGAGAACAAACACTGTATTTACCTTAATAGTCATAATATATATAGCAGTTGATGACAAATTACAAAACTCCGCCATCTCTTTCCCCACATCCACCACTGCTGGCGGCTCACCCCCAACTGCGCAACGCTACGTGCTGTTCACATCCAGCTGCCGCTGCCCAACACTACAATGGCAGACAACAATGCAAACTAGCCACAGACTGCACACAGCACAGCCAGTGATTTTCATACAGAGGTGGCGTTACCAATAAAAAAACCTAAACAGCCTACTTACATAGCCCCCATGCTCCCCACAAAAAAATTTTACAAATTTTTTTGGGCATTGGCCAATACATATTTGTTAAAATTTTTTTCACAATTACAATAACAAAGATATCAAATGCACACACTTATTGATACAATGTTGGTCAAAAGCTAAAATTTTCTCACAGTCTATAAAGATAGTCCTGATTCATCACAGTAAAATAGCAGTGTTTTTCTCAAAGTCTGAGTAGTAAAAGAAAATGCACACAGAAGTAGTGGATTTCCATGCTGTCTTGAAGAAGTAGTGTTGTCCTTCCAACGGAAAGACAGTGCTGACTCTCGACATGCTGACAGGTAATGGGCCACAACAGAGCAAACCCACTGCAGAGTCAGTCGAAGTTTTGATGAATATTGGTAGGTAGGTCATCACAGAGCAGACCCACCGTAGTCCTGGTAGAGATTACGATATTGGTGGGCCACCAGAGGTGCAGACCCACTGCAGTCCTTGTAGAAATAATGGTATTGATGGATCATCAAAGATGTAGACCCACTGTAGTCCTTGTAGAGATAATGGTATTGGTGGGCCACCAGAGGTGCAGACCCACTCTAGTCCTTGTAGAGATGGCCAGCAGCCATCTGTTGCGATTGTGCAGGTGCACATTCACCATCGAAGAGTCTTGCGGAGAATATAGCAAGTCCATAAACCACCACTTGTGCACTCACAAAGTTTTTGGAATTGTCCTTAGAACCAGCAATGCTGTTATCCAGTCCCTTGCTGAATTAGTAACACACGTGTAAACACTAACAGTCCCAACTTCTCACATATTGTCGATATACTATGACCAACAGAAACGTGTGCAGTGAAATGTAACTTACAAGTTAATAATATGATGAACTGGTGTCAATTACAATTTTATAACATAAGAATACAATTACAAAAGTACAAAATACATCATTAAAAATATAACAATACAGATAACATTTGTAGTACAGGCTTTACAAAAGAATCGAACTAACATATACATCAGTGGAATTATGACATGAGTACATACATAAAAGATCACAATAACTTTTGAAACATCAACTTCACACATGAGCATTAACACAAAACAGAATAAATAATGTCTAAACATCTTTACAAAGTAAATAACACATTATTAATGCCAATTATATTTGAGGATAAGAGTATTCCTCATCATAGTGAATGTAGCTTAGTATTAGAAGAAGAAAAAATCCTATGAAACTACACAGAGACAGGGAGAAAACAAATACACAAGGGTACACAAACATATAGTGGGATAACACCAATAGGAAAGGACAGGGTTCGTTTTCAGTGTAACATTTGGTACTGCAGTCCAACCCAAAACTTCATATATCTTTCCTCTTATTTCATCCTTTGTTTCCACCAAAAGAATTCTATCTAAGCATGCTTTCTGTATTTATATGTTCACACATTTCTTACCTCAACATTTATTTCCAAGAAAATCCTACCTAAACCTGTTTTCACAATGCATTTCTTCCAATTCATCGCAACTCATTCTCTTAGAGGCTACCCCCTCTTAAGTTAACTTAAATCTACTGAGCTCAGATGCTAAACTAAGGGACGAGGCAATGCAGCAGCACAAAATAAGTAACACAAACAACAATGACCAAAAAATTGGAAAATTGCAAAGCAAGCTACAGTAAATCTAAATTACCAAGCAATGCAACATTACAACTAATATGAGCCAATGTGCAGCAACAAAAAAATAAATCTGGCTTAGCAGAGTAACACAAATTAAAGTTCAGTAGCACTATGCCTGGCAAACAGCAGCAGAAAATTAAATAACTTCTACCTAAGCATGACATAGCTAAAGCAGAAAAAATAATACACTAAAGATAACAATGCAGATAAGGGAAATGTATAATCACATCTTAATGTCTATGTAATTAAAGTGGTGCACCACAACAACTGATTGTAAAAAGAAATATTACCACGTACTTGAAAAGAAAATTATGTGTTACTGTTACTAGTTCCTTCTTATTGTTCTTTCCTTTCCAAGTGCTCCTTTTTTAAAGAATCTGGATCATAAAATAATTATTTAATAGATCTGTTGACAGAAAGTGTTCACATTAGCAAATGCATTTCATTTTATAAAAGCAATGCTGCAACACAGCTGGAAACCAGATATCAAATGAAATAAGCAATTACGCAAACCAAAGCATAAAAATATCATTCAATAGTCATGTGGCATTTCGTAAGTCAGTAGCTCTCAATTCTCGTAGAAAGACACTTGTCATTATCAGGTTTGCAGATGTACGAATATTTCCCATCAATTCATAAGCATTGCAGTAATTAGCACAAAGTACGAGTAATCATATGTTTTCAAGTAATGAGCGTGTAATATTTGCGATGCTTTCTACAAAGGAATGTCAATAGCGAGGTTTTCTCCACCTCTGTCTCTGAAAGGCACTAATGGCTTGTTCTCCAGGCGTTTGTCGCGCAGCTGGGTGCCCACGACGCATTATGTGCAGGTGGTCACTTAACTTTCTTACGGAAATATTTACGACAGCAGTTTCCGCTACAGTGACAGTCTCACATAAAAATATTTCACAGGTCAAGAATTAGCGTTGCAAATCTGTAGAAAGAAAATCCTATAAATATAAGTGTCCAAATAAAATATTCGTCAGCATTGTGATACAGTCACGCATTTACGCACATTTCATAACTCTTAAAGTACGATTCTTGGTTTCCAACATCCTGTTTCACAAGTCAAGAGTCCCTAACTTCTATTCATTATTCATATACATATAAACATGTAATCACATTCCTCATATATGGTAGCATCATCTTATTGACATAAACATACCTCAACAGCATAATACACATCGTCGTCGTAAAAATAACATCATAACACCTCAGTCAAATCTCAAAAACGTCGTAGCTTTCTGCAATAATTTCTAAGCCTAAAAAGAATTCTCTGCTCATTTAAATAGTGTCATCTACCTCAAACGTACTTTAAAAATCATGATCTCATACCAAATACATCATTCAAAGCTCTCATAGTATCACAATGGTTCCGAAAAATATGAACAGTTTACAAAGTACAGACAAAATACAGTTTCATAAGTGTGAAGTTATCCAACTGTGTAATTGCGTAAACATGTGTCACTGATGTAGTAAAATAAATGTTTGTCTCTCTCAGTTAAATGATCAGATAGCTGTGTAATTTGTGTGTTAGAGAAATATGGTACCAATGTGTAAAGTTGTATAAGCAAATACCATATTAGCTAGGGTTCCTTGTGCTTGCCAAACACATGGTACACAAAGTAGGCGTGTACCCCCCTGAGGATTAATGTAATTATACCCTCAGGTGTTACAGATTACAGCAATGGAATGAAATGTATCACGGAAAACTTTCTTTGTAATTCAAAAATCTTTAAAAATAAATGTTTTAAGTACAAAATTAATCACCGAAATGCGTGTCCTGTAGCGCTAAATGTGCATCTTGTTGTAAGATAATCTCTGTGGAAGTGTCGTAGTTATTTTCCTCCGAAAGCTAAGTTCTGCAGAAGCCAATGTACTTACCTCATGATAAACAAAAGTGAAATGCTTTGCGTAGAGATATCTTAGTTATTACGCTTATTGTTGTGATGATGAAAGTACTGTGCTGTAACGTATTGTTGTGCTATGGAAAAGGCTGTCTCCTTGTAGCTATACCACAAAAGTTACTAATAAAACATGTTTTGATTTCCAGAAGAATTCAGAAAAACTGTGCAGATATAAAACAGATACACCGCAAAAGCAACATTGTAAATTGTCACTCATTAGTAGCGTCGTGATAACACCGTGTAGTTGTCACTTAAACTAACCACTGTGTCGTCTGTTCACTATAACAATGCATTCGTAATTTCTGTTTAAAAATGTTCCCTAGGTTCTAGACTGGATATTTAACTTCAAACATTGTTGCATGTTAACAGTTTCTTAAGTCTGACAAAGCATACTAGAAATGTGAAGTGAAAAGTTTTATGGCAAAGACAAAGTTAAAAAGCAGATTATCTTTCAATAAACGGTTTTACATGTAAAATGTGGTGTAAACCTTTACTCTTGCTAGTACGCAGAGTTTCAACTTCAACGCAATTATCATGTGGTATACGCCGGATTCTGTAAGGTCCATTGTAAACTAGAAAGAATTTGTGACTCAAGTGTTTCTTCTTATGTGACAATGAATGAGCTTTAATGAGAACTTTCTGACCAGTATACAATTTCTTTGCATTTGCTTTACCGTGTAGTTTTCTCCTTTTGTCTGCTGCAGATTTTATATTTTTAAGAGCCAAATCAATTATGTCTTTGTGTCGAAGTTTACGTGTATTCGGGAAAGGTACAAGCTCTCTGATTCTGTTCGGTGGTTCTTCTTTCTTCAGTACAAGAATAGGTGGTAAAGCAGTGGAATCATGAGGCATTTCATTCAGTTTGAAATAAGTGTAAATATCTGTCCCAATGCTGATGCTTTCTGTGACAATAAAGTCTGCAAAGCTTATTGATTTCTTTCATAATCCTTTCAGACGGGTTGCAATGTGGTGAGTACAATGAAATAAAAACAGGTTTGATTTTATGATTCCGAAGCGTGCGTGACCAAACAGCAGATCTAAATTGCGGTCCGTTATCTGAAATGACTTTAGCAACGTGGCCAACTTCACGTAAGAAATTTTTAACAAAGGCATTGGATACAGATCGTCCAGTGGCTTTACGTAACGGAGTGAAAGAAACAAATTTTGAAGTAAGTTCAACAGCGACTAGAACGTACGAAAATCCATTCGATGTTCTGACAAGGGGTCCCAAGAGATCAACAGCAGCAAATTCTTTTAATTTAGAAGGAATAATAGGAAACAACGGAGCACGATGTGAGATAGTAGATGGTTTCGCCTTTTGACAAAGTTTACAAATAGACAAGACTCTTCGAATTCGCTTTTCCATATTGTTAAAATAACAAGTCGTTCGAAGAATATGATAACATTTTCGTGGACCAAAATGTGCGTAGCTGAAATGAATGTACCAAATGAGCTTAGTAACAAAATCGTCTGGAATGCAAAGTACCCATAGCTTGTCATCAACAGTGCAGCGTTTGAAGAGTATGTTGTTTCTAACCAGGTAATAATGCCGAATCTGAGTGTATGTCTTTTCATGCCATTTACTTTTGATGTCTTTCCAAATCGGATCTTTATCTTGTTCATGAGCAATGTCCTTTAAAGATGTGGTGATGAAGTTTTCAAAGGCGACTTTCTGAATGTAAAGAATACTGAAATTTTTCTCGAGGTTGCCTTCTGTGTTACTTTTCTCAAGCCCAGCCGGAGCGCGTGACAGCGCGTCCGCAACAATGTTCTCCTTGCCGGGAATGTAGACTATTGTAAAGTGGAATTCTTGCAGAAACAATGCCCAACGTTTTAACCTGTCATGATTTAATTTTGAAGACATAAGAAATTGTAATGCACGATGATCACTGTATACTTTTACGTGCTTACCAGAAAGAAAGAAACGGAATTTGTTAAATGCCCAAACGATAGCTAAAGCTTCTAATTCAGTAACGTAATAATTTTTTTCAGATTTTGTTAGCACTCGGCTAGCAAAAGCAATGGTTTTCTGAATGGTAGTGTCATTTTCTATGGCTTCTTGAAATAAATGGGCACCAAGACCGACTTTAGAAGAATCCGTGCTAAGGCAGAAATCTTGTGACAGATCTGGATGAGCTAAGATTGGCGCGTGAAGTAACGCTTCTTTCAAAGAATTGAATTCCAATTGTGCTTGTTCGTCCCAGTTCCAAATAGTATTTTTTCCAGTGAGAGAACAAAGTTTTGGTGTAACAAGAATTTGCATATTCAGAAAATGACGGTAAAAATTTACGAGACCTAGAAAGCTGCGGACTTGTCTTTTTGTGGATGGAACTGGAATGGCTCTGATTGCTTCTAACTTTTCAGGATCCGGCTGAATTCCTTCAGAAGAAATAATATGTCCCAAAAACTTCACCTTTGTCCTACCGAATTCAGACTTTTCCAAGTTAACTGTAATTCCAGATTCTGCAAAAATACGTAACAAACTGTTGAGAATGCGATTATGTTGTTCCCATGAAGCTTCTGCTATCAGAATATCGTCCACATATAAGGTGATGTGACGTTTTAAGAACTCAGGTAATATGGAATTTAACCCACGAATGAATGCTGCCGAAGAAATGTTCAAACCAAAAGGAAGTTTCCGAAACTGGTAACAAACGCCGACACAAAGGAAAGCTGTGTATTTTCTACATTCTGGATGAAGTTCGATCTGATAAAAGCTGGATCTGAGATCAATGGAAGACAACACTTTTACACCATTAAAATTTTGAAGAAGTTCTTCCATCGTCTGCGGCCTGTCTGTTTCAGGAATGATGATAGTATTGATTTGTCTCGAATCTAAAACAAGCCTGATCGATCCATTTTTCTTCTCAACAACATGTAATGGGTTGTTGTATGAGCTTACTGCAGGCTCAATAATGCCCTCATTAAGCATAGATTGTATTTCTGTTCTAACACGGTCCCTATAATGCGCCGGAATTACATATGGTCTAACACAAAATTTAGTATGCTCACGAACACGAAATTGGTATTGAAATCCCTTGATTGTTCCTGTTTTATGAGTAAAAACTGTGGAATGTGCTTGTAAAATCTCAAAAAGGTCCTGCCTATCAGTGTCATTACAATTCTCAATTGTTTGAATTTTATTCTGAATTAACTCATTAATTTCAAATATGCCGTCGTCATCCCTGTCAGTACTTGCAGAGTGATTGTTAGTGTCTAGTTCCGTAGAAAATTCCGAACTGTTGTCTAACAGAACGTAAAGCCGATTAATTTCCTCATCATGGTTTGAGAGCCAGTCTTCAAATTTCAAAGCTATTGACTTACCTTCTTTCTCTAAACTTATTTCAGCATCGTGAAAGTTTAAGATTGCTTTGAATTCATTCAAAATGTCTACTCCCAATATAATTTCCGTCGACAATAATGGAACAATAAGAAAGTTCGTAGAGAAGCTGTGGCTTTGACAAAAGAATTCTAAGTTGGTTTGTTGGCGTACATCTACACTTTTTCCAAAGATTGCACCTTGTAATTTAATCTTACGTAACGGAAGTGTGGGGCAATCGTTCGATTTGTTGCATTTGCTAAAGGCTGTTTCACTAATTACTGAGATGGGACTGCCAGAGTCAAGTACTGCCGTAAATTTTACGTCATTTACAGTAATGTGAATCACAGGATATGCAATGTTGTTAAGTTTTACGTCGTGTTCCTGGAGTAAGATGTCCCTAATGTCTTCCATTTTTACGTAATTACTAGCTACGGCAGCTGCGTCATCAGTTTCATAAGTACGTTTTGTTGCTGCCAGCGGTGTGAGTCATTGCCTATTGTCTCTTTGTTGGCGCGCGTCGTTATTGGGATTTGGAGACCTAACTTCTACAAATTCACCGTGACGAGAGGGCCCTGCTCTGTTTGAATCCCGCCAGTTCTGATGCAATTCAGGTCTGTCGTTACGATCATATCGTCTGTCGTCATGTCGGTAGATTCCACAGTTTCTTTCTTGTCGGTCACATGGTGGAGAATTTCTCCCTGAATCGTAACTCCGCGCTGGTCCGTTGCGTCTAAAGTTATTCTGTCTCCCTTGATAGTATTTATTTTGGTTCCCATATTGTCTGTTTATCTTATTGTCTCTGTGATAGTCATTACCACGGAGAGCTGATCTTTCCCTGTAGTTATTACTACCCTGCCAACGGTTGTCATACGGGTGGTGTCTGTTTTGGTCACGATTTGTGTTGTGAGAATAGCTTTGTCGTGTCAAGTTATTACTTCTTTCATCGCGGAATTGCGACGGATGTGACCTGTAATTGTTGTGTTCCTGGTTTCGCGTTCCGCGATTGTCAGTGTCAATTTCTAATTCTTGTAAGAGTCCCTGAAATGCTTCAATGTCGTCTTTGCAACGTCCTGCCAAAATAATATGTCGTAAATGTTCAGGCAGTTTGATTAAGCAAATGCGGATGAGTTCTGACGGGCTGTATGGGTTTGAAAGATACTGATTCTTATGCAACATGTCTTCAAAATATTTCATAAGACTGGAAAATTCAGATTGTTCGAAACGTTTCATCATTATGATGCTATATTTTACTCGGTCTTGTGTGGCTTGAGACCAATATGCTGAGAGGAAGGCATGGTAAAACTCTCCTTCACTGTGGCAATCGTGAATTACCGATCGCATTCTTATAGCTGGTTCATTCTCCAAGTAGCCACACGTAAATTCTAATCTGTGTTCTAACGACCAGTTGGGAGGAAAACAATGCGAGAATTGATGGAGCCATGCTTGTGGATGAATGTCGTTGCCAGAATTCTTAAATGTTTTGAATTTACGTGTAGTAATGAACAGCTTATAGTCAAAATCATCATGTCGGCGAGTCGCATATCGGTCATTGTTAGGTCGTGTCGGCCGTTCCATCTCAAAATTCGGTGCACATTGCCAATTTCTTTCATAACTTCCGAAATGCCCCGTGTTATTATTTTGTGGCTGTTCCGTATTTCTGTGTCCCTCTTCCCGTATTGGGGCGCGAGTATCCTCTGAAATACGTAATTCTTGTATTACCTGTGTCAGCTGATCTTGTACTTCCCGGATTTCTCTTTTGTACTGTGTATTGATTTGATTCAGATTTTGTTTCAGTTTCCTAATTTGTTCGCACTCTTCTGTGTCATTAAAGACTACCGGTTTTGTGTCATTCAGATTATCATCTACCTTCGTAGATAAATTAGTGAACTGATCCGAAAGTTCGGCTACTTTCTCCGATAGTGTACTTATTTCCTCAGTGTGTTTTTCTGAACCAAGTTTCAGAGTGTCCATTTGTGTTGAAATCGAATCTACTGTGTCCTTTAAGTTTTCCTGAGTTTTTGCAAGTTGCGTAACCGAATCGGTAGATGCAACTGAGTCAATTTTAGCCCACAAGGTCTCATGATTTTCATGAACAATGGTTTGCAGTTCTTTTATGGCTGCTTCGTGATTCTGTAATGCATTTCCATGCCGCGAAAAAATAGGTTGAAAATGCTCACAAATTTGTGTTTTTACGTCATTACAGACTTTTTGACATTTCGATTCAATGTTATGTAACTCAGTAGTTAAATCGTCACGTGTTTGTTCAAGTGTTTGTTCCAATGAGTCTAACTTTTTAAGATTTTGTTCCACTGTGTCTAACTTTTGAAGCTTTTGCTGTGTTTGTCTCTGATTTTGTTCCATTGTGTCTAACTTTTGAAGCTTTTGCTCTGTTTGTCTCTGATTTTGTTCCATTGTGTCTAACTGTTGCTGTGTTTGTCTCTGATTTTGTTCCATTTGTTGCATTAATTGCAATAATAATGTATTAGTGTCTGGAATCTGTTTCTCTACGCTTTTCGGCAGTGCATTTGCACCGGCAACATTCACATTTTGACAAGCAGAAAATGTGTCTTGACTTATTTGAGAAAACGGTGATGACCCAAAACCTGAATCTACAGTATTTGCGAAATTGTGTCCTGTCATTTCGGATTCCTGAGGCGAGCTGTTGCCGACCGATTGATCGATAATGCTTCCCTGTTCACTACCTGTTTCACTGTCTACACCATTGTTTGCAGCCCGCTCCATTTCCCTATGCACAATTACCAAATTACTACTTTGAACATCAGTTAATTCATTACTCGGTGGCGCTAACACACTGCTTTCATTTTCACTGCCATTTCTCAGTTTACTTTGGAGCCTAGTATTACGTTTTTCACACGCCATTATTGTCACAGTATTTCACACGACAACACAGAAAAACACAATTTGAAGATCAAAAATAAGAGAACACATTAACATAGCACTGAAAATAATATCTAGTTAATTGCAGCTGCGAAATACTTGGTGCAAATCTACATGCATGCCACAACTGTTTTACTGTACAACAATGAAAGACTGCAACTACGAAGGAGGTTTTCTCTACAATTACGCGCTAGCAATAAACAAAATCTACACTAATTACACAAACTACAACAAAAAATCAGAAGATTCCAGTGAGGTATCCTCGGCTAAGGGTCGACATATGAAACGTCCCCTTTGAACAATTTATACAAGACTGTGCTTAACCTGACACACAATATTTTGTTAGCGCAACGCAATCTGACTTTCAAAATTCCCTACAAAAGAATGGCCCTGACTAACATTAAACTATACCTTTCACAAATCACCTACCTCACAAAAATCTTCGCTGCTCAAGCTATTGCAATACAGCGAGCGCCACTACTGCCAGCTAAATAAAAGATTCAAACTATGGAAGGCACTAACTACTGATAGGGATAGTTAGCAAATGAAAGATATTAATAGAGAACAAACAATGTATTTACCTTGATATCATCATATATAAATATAGCAGTTCATGACAAATTTCAAAAGTCCGCCATCTCTCTCCCCACATCCACCACTGCTGGCGGCTCACCTCCAACTGCCCAACGCTACGCGCTGTTCACATCCAGCTGCCGCTGCCCAACACTACAATGGCAGACAACAATGCAAACTAGCCACAGACTGCACACAGCACAGCCAGTGATTTTCATACAGAGGTGGCGTTACCAATAAAAAAAACCTAAACAGCCTACTTACATATTCAGTAAATATACTTACATTTCTATACATTGTAAAGACTTTTAACTCTCGCTGTAGTGTAACTCATCAAACTTCCACACTTCCTTTCTAACTAGAACAAATATTTGCAACAATATTAACGACAGCAATTTCAAATTTATTCATTACACACAGCGCATGTTTTTATGTATCCTAGCGGCTGGTGATGTTGCCACATAACTTTCATCCATGAGGGTCCTGGGCGTATTTTTAGCTGTTAGTGGGTCCTGGATGTCATGAGAGCTCAAAACAATTACTGTTTTACGTAATAAAATTCATCTGGTTCTTCCTGATTCTAAAAATATACACTTCATGTGTGCCTTTCATTGTTGTATGATTCAGTATCGACGCTAATGCTCTCTTGATGAGATATGAGCCGATTGCTCGTTTTTATCCACTGTGCCCTTTCGTATTTCATTTCAGCGATTAATTTATTTGTTTATCAACGTAGTAAGTAGTACAAAGCTAATCCAGAAGGTAAACTGCACTTAAATTCTGTTTGAACTGTTTAATAGTCAGTGTCCGCTGTCTGAACGTCAAATTTCAGATTAATAAACTGCGCCTGGTTGCGTAATTTTATAGGAATTTTATTATTGTAAGTGGGAAGCACTAGATAATGTTGAAGAAATCCAAAGCATATTGTTCGAAGAGCATAATATTATTCGAAATTTACCTGTACCAATAGGTGCAGCCAAAGCAGCATTTGTGATGCTGTAATTACCTCATAGATAACGATATTTGTCTATTGTAGTTTTGTATTCCAATCAGAATTTTGAGAGCATCAAAGTCTCATTTCAGCGTGAGAGAGGGGTAAAATCAATAGATGATATTGAATTGAAAGCCTTCATCAGTCTCTTGTTTTTAATTGTTGTTAACAAAAGTAACAGATAAAGCCTGGAAGATCTGTGTGGAACTGATGGTAATGGCATTGAAAAATTTCACCTTCCAAATGAACATAAAACGTTTCAAATTTATTCTGGAGAGCCTTAGATTTTACAGTCGCGCTATTCGTGATGAAAGGAGACAATTAGACAAGCTAACAGCTATTCGGGAAATATTTACTGTGTTTGTACGCAACTACCACAAATCTTACACCCTTGGAGAAAATGTTACAGTAGACAAGAAGCTGGAAGGATTCTGTGGAAGGTACAGTTTTCGCCAATATGCATCAATCAAAACAAACGAGTATGGATTCTTAAGTGTGGATTCATAAGTATTTTACCTCTACAATTTGGAAATATACGCTGTGTTGCAACCAGAAGGATTTACCAACTGAGCAATAAACATTTTGATGTTGTTCTGTGACTGTGTAAACCTATATATCAGTCAGGTCGAAATGTGAAAGCGGACAACTGGTTTACTAGTACTGGAATGATAATAGAGCTATGAAGGGAGAGTTTTTCTTTTGTTGGCATGATGAAGAAAAACAAGCGTGGAGATTTCTCTAGAGTTTGCTATCAGTAAAAGAAGGGCTGCCCACATTTCCTTTTTTGGCTTCCACAAGACTGAACTCTAGTTTCCTCCGTACCTAAAAAGGGGAAGTGAGTGAGCCAGGCATCACGTTTGCATGAAGATAATTCGATAGATGCTGACATTGTAGATAAACGGAAGCCATCCACCGTAAATTTTAAAATAGCGTCAAGTGTGATATTTTCACAGCTGATAAGCCGAATACTTTGTACAACGCTGCAAGAAATGTGCGCCGCTGGTCAATGGTTGTATTTTTGTAATGATCAGTACAGTTGGAATCTATGCACAAGTGATTTATTGTGGCAACAGGAAGAATTGTATCAGAAGGAAAGGGTTCCTGAATCAGCTTTGTTATACAATGTTGTTTTCTTCGCTAAATTCTGCATAACTATTGAAATTTTGTACCGAGAACTCTATAACTGACTTGTCTATCAAGAACTCTGAAAAAAAAATATATTTCTGAAAAAGAGGGTGCCAGCTTCACAGTAGGAGCTCTTATGGGGTTCTTAATTAAGTTGCAATTACCTCTTAAACTATTACTTGCACTAAAAAATTCTACTAGGAATTTCGATAGAACTCTTCACGTGGTGTCCAGAACTGTCATCAGAACTGTTGTACGAGTATATTTATATTTTCTGTAGAGACAGTGTGTCCCACATTAAATCAATTTATCACAAACTATTATCGCCATAGAAAAATGTTATTAGGATTTTCGATAGAGCTCTTGGGGTTCTGTTCAGAACTGTCCTCAGAACTGTTGTACAAGTTTAATTTTTGCGAAAATTGACAAAAAATGTTTTCGATACGAAAAATTTTTTCGAGTATTGTTGTTTTCTTCCCTAAATTCTGCAGAACTATTGCAATTTTGTACAAAGAACTCTAGAACTATGGCATACCTGTCAAGAACTGTGAAAGAAATATACATTTCTGAAGAAAAGGGTGCGAACTTCACAGTAAGTGAAGAGATTTTCTCCTTAAATTGCAATTATTTCGTAAACTATTAGCTGCACAAAAAAAATGTTACTGGGGTTTTCGATAGAACTCTTGGAGCTCTGTTCAGAACTGTGCTCAGAACTGTTGCACTTATTTACAATTTGCGAAAATTGACGAAGTATGTTTTCGATACGAAAATTTTTTCGAATATTGTTTTCGTCGCTAAATTCTGCAGAACTATTCAAATTTTGCACAAAGAACTCTAGAACTATGGCACATCTATCAAGAACTCCGAAAATAATACACATTTCTGAAAAAAAGGGTGCCAACTTCACAGTAAGTGAAAAGATTTTCTCCTTAAATTGCAGTTATCTCGTAAACTATTAGCTGCACAAAAAAATGTTACTGGGATTTTCGAAAGAACTCTTGGAGCTCTGTTCAGAACTGTGCTCAGAACTCTTGTACTTATTTACGTTTTACGGAAATTGTCAGAGATTGTTTTCGATACGAACATTTTTTTGAGTATTGTTGTTTTCTTCGTTACATTTTGCAGAACTATTGTAATTTTGTACAAAGAACTCTAGAACTATGGCACATCTAACAAGAACTGTGAAAAAAATGTATATTTCTCGAAAAAGGGGTGCTAACTTCACACGACTCGTTGTGGGTGTGAAGGCGGCTGCAGCACAGGCGGACAGCACGTACTGCTGCGCCTCTAGCTAACACCCCACCCCACCCCACCCCAGTCGAAGCAAGGCTATTAAACAGAGGCGAAACAACACATCAGCTAGACTTCTCAGCCGCGTTTGGAAACACAGTACACACTACAGACGTCAAAGAGCTGTAGCGATGCCAGCGCTCCAAGCGGTTACATTTCACATTGCAGTGAACAGAAGACGGACGACTTTTACGATCAAATCTACAGCGAGGGGCCTAGATTTGATCATATTTCTTTGACGAAAGGCAAGATTTTACCAAGTTCACTATTAAACTACCAAATTTCCATCACATAAATATTTGACACGTCAACTTCGACAAATAAATATGGTAGTGTAATACTGGCCTAATGGAAATATAACCGTCGTGAGTACTCGTCATTGTTTATTATTGAATGGCAGCACTATTATGGTTCTCTATTTCTACTATTTTAAAAATTTTACACAGTGATTTGTATTCTTGACAGACAAACTTGAAAATGCGTCGATGCTGAAATGAAACGGGTAGTTCCGAATTAAGCACCTCCATACAGCTATGCGGTTTTGGAAACATCTCATGTTAAAAAATGGTCCAAATGGCTCTGAGCATTATGGGACTTAACATCTGTGGTCACCAGTCCCCTAGAACTTAGAACTACGTAAACCTAACTAACCTAAGGACATCACACACATCCATGCCCGAGGCAGGGTTCGAACCTGAGACCGTAGCGGTCACGCGGTGCCAGACTGAAGCGCCTAGAGCCGCACGGCCACAACTTTTTAATTGTTATAATTTTTGTGGTAATCTGAACGCTTATCGAGTGCTGAGCGTTGCTGGTCTTAATAACGCCTCCGGGCCGTGGCTGCCCTCCCCAGAAAGCTGTCTGTGGCGCCATACGGACTGAACTGACATACGCATTGTCCGGATGGCTCCTACACGGAAGAACGGACAGATAAGTTATATCTCGCTTACCCTGCAAGGATATTTCGGCTACCAGTACGATAACATTAAAGCGGTAACATTTGGACGTGAACGCGTCCTCTGCACCACGCCGCCCTTGTGGAGCAGACAGGAAGAGACACCGGCTCAGCCTGCAGACCTCAGAAGCCGCCGACACGAAACCAGTCATTGGCGGCCGCTGTCCATCCCGCTGTCGGAACAATTTCTCGCTCATTTCTCCAGACTTTTCAGATGTACGCACGCGGTGACAGATGAAAAGGAAAATTCTGCGACGAGTCCGCCAGCACGTTTCTGTGGATCTGTCGCCAGCTGTAGCACGGCAGAACTGTACAATAATAACTCGCATTTACCAAGTCCTTACATACCAGTTTCGTTCAACACTTTATTTATTCCACTTTTAAGTATGAGGCACCTTAGACTACGTTTATTTCAGCCCTTTCTCATTTCTTTTCTTCCGCATTTCTTTTACTATATTTCAATATTTCTCTCTTATATCTTCTGTCCAAATGACTTGAGTCTTCGTCTACGGTTTTTCGTGGCAATCTTTGGCATCTTACAAGTTCTTGCTGAGTGGCAGTCGTTCTTCAGTATATTGTGAAGTAATTTGCAGTTTCTCTCCGATCTATCCCGTTTCTTTATACCATGCTTTATCCAATTTTGAGTTACCAAAATAAGTGATCAGTGTTTTTTACAGTTTTTTGTAATTCATTTTTTGGAGGCAGCCATATAAAGCTGAGCTTCTGAATTATTGTAGGTTAGTGTCTAAGACTACCAACGAGGGATATTGATATCATATTCATCCTTAATGTCTTAGTATGCTGTTTTCAAGATTCCTGCTTTAATGGCTTTTTCTCCGAAATGTCCTGGTCAAAGACTTTTCCTAGATACATGAGAGAGAAAAAGAGGGAAGAGAAAGGAAAATAGAGACAAAAAGACAGAGCAGAGACAAAAAGAAAAAGAAAAAAAGAGAAGAGAGAGAAAAAGAGAGGGAGAGAAGAGAGGGAGAAGAGGCCACAGGGGGACGGCATGGGGTGGGGGAAGGTGGGATGGGGGGTTAGAAGGAACAGTGAGAAGGGAGACTATGAGGGCGGCAAGACGGCAGTATGAGCGATGGGGGTGACATTGGTGACGGAAGGGTTGGGGGGGGGGGGGCAATGGGGCAGCTAAGGGGATGAAAAGAGAGACAGGAGAGATGGGGGATGATAGGGGGACGTGGATGATGGGGGGACAGGTGCGACGGGGGCCAGGGGGACCTGTGGGATGGGAGGGGGGCGAATTGGTGATGGGTGAGACGTGGGCGACAGGGGCGACACAGTCGATGGGGGCGACACGAGCGATGGGGGCGGCAGGAGGGACGGGAGGTTGGGGGGGACAGGAAAGACACGGGGATGGGGGACACAGACCAGGGGGAACTATGGGTCGGGGGCCAACAGTGATGGCAGAGAGTGATGGGGGCGGGGGCGTGTGACGGAGACGACAGGGTGTGACAGGGCGACAGAGGCCAACGGGGGTGACGGGGGCGACGGGTGTGACACGGGCAAGTGGCGATGTGAGCAACGGGGGTGACGGGAGGGACGGGGGGATGGACACGGGACGACCTGTGTGGTAGGACCGATAGGGGGTGTGGGAGGCGAGGAGGGGCACCGAGGGAGACGGGGCGATGGGAGGGACGGCAGGGAACGTGGAAGCTAGCGCCAAGTTAAGCTGCCAGAACAGTAGCTGAGTGCGAACTCTGGGAAGTGACACAGAAGGAGGGCGCACCCCATACCGGCAGTCAAGGGGGTCATCGAAGAAAGAGGCACGGCATGCGTGGCCACGCACGGCAGACAAGTGGTACGCATACCTGCTGAGGAGAATGTCACGGCGGTAGGACAGCGGTAGTTCAGCAGCTTCAGCATCCAGACTCTCAACCGGGCTGGTGTAAGAGGTGCCCGTGGCCAAATGGCTTCCACGATGGTGGAGTGTATTGACACGGCATAAGATGGACGGACGTGCAGATCATTAAACGAAACACCCATAGTTTAGTTTAGAATGCACAAGGGATCAGTACAAACAGAGGAGTGGGATACAATCCTCTCCCCAGGACGTACCTCTTTGGACGCGTAGGGCACTGAGGGACCTGGTACAGGGAGCGGCCAGGTAATACATGCGGAAGGACCGAGAAAGTTTTCTATCAAGCATGACCGCCAGAAATTTCTTAGTTTCAACGAAAGGAAGCGCAACAGGCCCAAGATATGAAGATAGTGGAAGAAACCCATTGTCGATACTCCACGAATAATACCGATCGAGACATCCCTGAAGACCCTGCTCAAGGAGACAAGTCCGTGGAGAACTCCAATAGAGCCCAAAATCGTCATTGAAAAGGGAGCCAGAGATGCCCGCCGATATACGGACCGTAATAGGACTAATGGCTACACCAAAGAGGACGACGCTCAGTACCGAACCTTGGGGCACTCCGTTCTCCTGGATTATGGTGTTGACAATGCCAAACACAAAAGGACCTTGAGAACTTTGTCTTTTAAAAATACCTCAAGGAAATGTGGCAGGCGGTCTGGGAAGCCGACATGTATAGAGTATAGAGGATACCACACTCCAGCAGGTGTCACGGGCTCTCTCCAAACCAAAAACACGGCCACAGTCTGGTATTTCTGCAGCAACCGTTCATCACTTGGGTTGACAAAGCGACGAGATGGTCAACAGAAGAACGGCGCGCTAAAAATCCACATTGTTCAGTAGTTAGTCGATTGAAAGAATCAAGCCACGAAAATAGCTGGGCATGGATCATATATTCCATCACCTTGCAAACACAGCTGGTGAGAGAAATGGGGCGGTAGCTAGAAGGAAGGCGTTTGTCCTTAAGGGCTTAGGTAGTGGTATGACAATCAGTTGATACAAGCGTCTGGGAAACGTGCGATTGTACATTTTTTTTTATTTTTTGAGCCCTCAGTCTTGATGCCCCCCCCCCCTCCCCCCACCCGAATTCCCCTCCTGTGCAAACCTCTCCATCTCAGAGTAACACTTGCAACGTATGTCCTCGATTATTTTGTGGATTTTTTCCAATCTCTGTCTTCTTCTCCAGTTTTTCCTCTCGTAGCTCCCTCTAGTACCATGGAAGCCTTTCCCCCATGTTCTAACATATGTCCTATCGTTATGTACCTTCTTGTCAGTATTGTCCACGTATTCCATTGCTCTCCGATTCTGCGCAGAACTTCCTCCTTCCTTACCTAATCAGTCCATCGAATTTTCAACATTCGTCTGTAGCATCACATCTCAAATGCTTTGATTCTCTTCTGTTCCAGTTTTCCCCACAGTCCATGTTACACTTCCATACTATGTCGTGCTCCAAACGTACGTTGTCAGAAATTTCTTCCTCAAATTGAGACCTACATTCGCTACTAGTAGAGTTGTCTTGGCCAGGAATGGCTTTCTTGTCAGAGCTACTCTGCTTCTGACGTCCTCCTTGCTCCATCCGTCGTTGGTTATTTTGCTGGCTAGGCAGCAGAACTCCTTAACTTCATCTACTCTGGGACCACCAACCCTGATGTTAAGTTTCTCGCTGTTTTAATTTCTGCTGCTTTCTTCGATTTACTCTCAATCCATATTCTGTACTCATTCGAGTGTTCATTCCAGATCGTTTAATTCTTCTTCACTTTCACTCAGAACAGCAATATCATCAACGAATCATATCATTGACATCCGTTCACCTTCTACATCTACATCTACATCCATACTCCGCAAGCTACCTGACGGTGTGTGGCGGAGGATACCTTGAGTACCTCTATCGGTCTCCCTTCTATTCCAGTCTCGTATTGTTCGTGGAAAGAAGGATTGTCCGTATGCCTCTGTGTGGGCTCTAATCTCTCTGATTTTATCCTCATTGTCTCTTCGCGAGATATACGTAGGAGGGAGCAATATACTGCTTGACTCCTCGTTGAAGGTATTTTCTTGAAACTTGAAACAAAAGCCCGTACCGAGCTACTGAGCGTCTCTCCTGCAGAGTCTTCCACTGGAGTTTATCTATCATCTCCGTAACGCTTTCGCGATTGCTAAATGATCCTGTAACGAAGCGCGCTGCTCTCCGTTGGATCTTCTCTATCTCTTCTATCAACCCTATCCGGTACGGATCCCACAATGGTGAGCAATATTCAAGCAGTGGGCGAACAAGTTTACTATAACCTACCTCCTTTGTTTTCGGATTGCATTTCCTTAGAATTCTTCCAATGAATCTCAGTCTGGCATCTGCTTTACCGACGATCAACTTTATATAATCATTCCATTTTAAATCACTCCTAATGCGTACTCCCAGATAATTTATGGAATTAACTGCTTCCAGTTGCTGACCTACTATATTGTAGCTGAATGATAAAGGATCTTTCTATGTATTCGCAGCACATTACACTTGTCTGCATTGAGATTCAATTGCCATTCCCTGCACCATGCGTCAATTCGATGCAGATCCTACTGCAGTTCAGTACAGTTTTCCATTGTTACAATCTCTCGATATACCACAGCATCATCCGCAAAAACCCCCAGTGAACTGCCGATGTTATCCACAAGGTCATTTATGTATTATTGATTCCACTCCTGAACCTTCCTAGTTATTTCCATCACTGCTTCTTCGATGTGCAGATTGAACAGTAGTGGCGAAAGACTACATCACTATCTTACGTCCTTTTTAAGGCAAGCACTTCCTTCTTGCTTGCCGATCCTTATGATTCCCTCTTGACTCTTGTACATGTTGTATATTCCCCGTCTCTCCGTATAGTTTACCCCTACTTTTCTCAGAATTTCGAATGTCGTTCAAAACGTTTTGCACAGTCATCTGTAATTTTTTTATTATGATTAGGACAACACCCAGTCCGTGAGCTGAGAAAATCTCCGACCCAGCTGGGAATTGATCCTGGGCCCTTAGGACTGACATTCTGTCGCGCTGACGGATAAAGTGGGACAACAGCTTTACTGGCGCATTTAATTTGGTCGCACTGGCCAAGCAGCGGTCCAAATAATCTGCAATGATGTGACCAGTTGCAATTCAGACGTAAAAAGAGACGGTCGAAGTAACAATATAGCTTGGAATGCCATTTAATTTTTACAGAGAATGAAATAATACTCGGCAAAACTCGAGCGCTAGCACATGTTTTTTAGGTGACCAGACGGAAAGCGTAAAAATGCCTCGTCCCAGTACGCCTGGCAGCTTACCACTCTTATGTCTCGGGACAAATCCCTTAACATAGCTCTAGATCAGTTCTGTTGTGTTCCTTTGTAATTGCGCAGTGGCAAATGTAAAAATGCAACATGTTTATGGTGTGCTCGATGCTGTTAAAATGACTGTTTTGCATGTTTCTGCGACTGTTATCACTCTGGTTCTTCCGAGACTGCATCTGTGGCATAAAACAATGGACATAGTCCAAATGAGGAGCTTATGGTTTTCCATTTTTGCCCTAAAAATTAAATTATGTTTCCTTAATTTAAGCAACCATTATCAACAGTCGTTCATAAAATATCAATAATTAACAATTTATATTTGAAATGAAAACATGAATTTCCCATGCCATTTATAATTAGAAACAAGAAGACGTGCATTATTCATAAAAAATATGATGAATTTTATAATTATGAGATTAGGTATTTCAAATTGGACGAAAAAAACCCACTAAGGCGAGGCTTGAGCCAGCGATCCATGCTCTGCACTAGGTCACGATGCTATTCCGCTAGCGACTCTGCTACATATTGAGCCTCTATTGTTATTCAACTATATCAAATACAATTGCTCGGAAAATTTATAAGCCGATTTTTTTCTGTAAGTTTATGCAAAACTAAGAGCAACCTATTTCTCGGCACTTTTTAACCGTGTTCCACACGCATGTCTCACTACGGGACAGGATGTAGCCTCAGCCATTTTCATACTGCGTAATAACAGTGCGACAATCAGAGCACAACAGTACACAGACTGTACACGATTTTTTAAATAAAAACTACATAGCTAAAGCGTGATTAAGAGAATTTTGATGGCCATTAATACATTTGAATATCTTAAAGTTTCATTTAACGTGACCTAGTAATAAGAAATCTCATACATCAGTAGGACCTACTTCCAAGAGCGTAACAACACCAGTGTGCGTGTTCCACGGCTTCTGTCCGTCATCGCGTTTGTGTTTCTGGTTTATTCTTATGGTAAACAGAGTATACGATCGATTTCCAAGGAGGATACTAGAATCCGTGTATCACATCTGATATCGTGTAAGGAAGGAACAGCTGGTTGAGAAATTCCCTCAGATGCGGTGTTTGCGCGACGTTGTCTTAATTCAGGGCACTCTACGAGCGGTTCCCGAACTAATTAATGTCTACGTCTAAAGACGGGATTAATTGTGTTATTGCTGTCTCGGCAAACGTATTTGCGCGATCTCATGTGGATTCTAACATCAACTGACGCATTTTTTGTCACTTTTGCGGTGCTGGGGAACTAATGACTGATGACCAGGAATCTGGTGATGAATGTTAACGATAGACTGACTCCAGAAATCATTTCACTAGTTTTTGATTAACGAAAGGAAACAAAATTAGTGGACATGATAACATTTTACGATTCTCGTTATGCCTAGCATCTAAACCTATGCACTTGCCACATTGCCATGCAACGTTAGAGCTCGCCACCGACAGAAGAAACCAACTGGCCAAGGGCCACGTGACGTCTTGACCAGACGTCAGGGACGCAAGTTTTCTACAGGCTTTCATTGTCCACTTACGTGCGGTTACCACTGTTACCAAAGTGGTTATCGCCAAGCGTGAGCGTGCAACTTTTTTCTTTCAGTTCTTGCTCTGATGGGGATAGGCAGGCTGCTAGCTTGTTGATGTACAGAATATCCGATAATAAATAAATACTTAAACATTCATCTCTAAAACCGGCGGTACATTTACAGTGTGCAGCCAATATTTTTACAGGTCGGAATGTCGATATTTTTTCCTTCGGCATATCGATACACTGACACTTGTTTTCGATACATGCAGGCCCGACAATGCTTTTTTTAATTCTCGATATTTTTAAAATTATCAACAGTCCTCTTCCACACATACCACTGAATGCACCTGGAAAATTACATCACTGTACGACACTTACTACTTCAGGAGACATGCTTAAAAAATTGCTTTTACTTAAAATGGAGTTCAAATCAGCGTGACGATGCTGATTCAGGTTTCATAATGAGAACACTTAGCGGTATTCAAGAAACTTTAAGCCTAACTTCAAACGTTTTCTGAAGATTTTCTCGCTTACGTGCTTAACATTAGATATTTCAGACATTAACTCATTTGTGAAGCAAACAGAACTTCGGAGTTGTTTTACACATGCGAGGTTCGATTCTCCAGCAGTCGGCGTCAGTATTGTTACCACAGATCCCCTGCTGGAAGGAGGTGTACAAGGCCCACAGGTGGCAATAATCGACTTGCAACATCACGTTGCAGTTGCTGAATACAAGTCTGAGAGTACCGTACAGAGTCACGGTGATACATACATTTCGGCTCCTTGCGCTGGCGAAATGTTCGGTGATACATGATACGGAACAGCAGAGGTTTGCGGCTTCACTGCTGGTCCCTGGCTATGTGACCAAAAGAATCCGGCCATCCCCAAAAACATACGTTTTTCATATTAGCTATATTGTGCTACCACCTATAGCCAGGTACTCCATATCAGCGACCTCAGTAGTCATTAGACATCGTGTGAGAGCAGAATGGAGCGTTCCGTGGAACTCACGGACTTCGAACGTGGCCAGGTGATTGGGTGTCACGTGTGTCATACGTCTGTACGCGAGATTTCCATACTCCTAAACATCCCTAGGTTCACTGTTTCCGATGTGATAGTGAAGTGGAAACCTGAAGGGATACTACAGCACAAAAGCGTACTGGCCGACCTCGTCTGTTGACTGACAGAGACCGCCGACAGTTGAAGAGGGTCGTAATGTGTAATAGGCAGACGTCTATCCAGACCATCACACAGGAATTCCAAACTACTTCAGGATCCACTGAAAGTACTACGACAGTTAGGCGGAAGGTGAGAAAACTTGGATTTCACCGTCGAGCGGCTGCTCATAAGCCACACATCGCGCCGGTAAATGCCAGACGACGCCTCCCTTGGTTTAAGGAGCGTAAACGTTGGACGATTGAACAGTGTGGAGAAACGTTCTGTGGAGTGACGAATCGCGGTACACAATATGACGATCCGCTGGCAGGGTGTGGGTATGGCGAATACCCAGTAAACATCTGTCAGCGTGTGCATTGCCAACAGTAAAATTCGGAGGTGTGCGGTGTTTTTCATGTAGGGGGCTTGCGCCTCTTTTTGTTTTGCGTGGCATTATCACAGCACAGGCCTACATTCATGTCTTAAGCACCTTCTTCCTTCCTTCCCCACTGTTGAAGAGCAATTCGGGGATGTCGATTGCATCTTTCAACACGATTGAGCCCTTGTTCGTAATGGACGGCCTGTGGCGGAGTGGTTACACGACAGTAACGTCCCTGTAACGGACTGCCCTGCGCAGAGTCCTGACCGGAATCCTACAGAACACGTTCGGGATGTTTTGAAACGCCGACTTTGTGTCAGGCCTCACCGACTAACATGGGTACTTCTCGTCAGTGCAGCACTCCGTGGAGAATAGGCTGCCATTTCCCAGGAGACCTCCCAGCATCTGATTGAACATATGCCTGCGACAGTGGAAGCTGTCATCAAGTCAAAGGGCGGGCCAACACCGTACTGCATTCCAGTGTTACCGATGGAGGGCGCCATTTCAGCCAGGTGTCCGGATACTTTTGATCACATAGTGTACGTCAGAATTCCTTGTTGCTTGGTACATGACACCTGTTTATTTATAAATAACATTTCTGTTACTAGTCACGATTTTATTTTATTATCTCACACGAGTCGTTTCGGGAAATGATTCCCAGTATAGCGTTTCCATAAGATGAGGTTCAGCAACCATAAAGTACTACTTTATAAAATGTATTTTAAGTATCAGCTGTTTATTTGTCCCGTTATTCGTTATTAACCATGTTCCAGGATGCAAGGTACAACAGATTAGTTAAAAGCGTCCCATATTCCTTTGAAGCTTATGAGTATCGAAGTTATCCAGTGAAACTGTACAAATACCTGACATAATTCACCTTAGAATACTGAGAGTCAAATGACACGTAAAAAAAAAGTATTTTAAGAGAAATTATATCAGATGTTTGTACAATTTCACTGTATAATTTCGATGATGGTCAGCTTCAAAGGAATACGGGATGCTTTTAACTAAAGTGTTGTACCCTGCCTCCTGGATGATGGCTAATAACGAATAATGGGACAAACAAGCAGCTCAAGGTTAAAATGCATATATGAAAAAAAAGAGCTTGCCATTTTCAGGTATGTATTTCTTTGTTCTGTGGCATTTTTATATCATATTTTCGATGTGTGGGGTTCTGGTTTGTTCTGCTGATCTTACTGCAATGTATAATAAACGCGCAATGTTTAGTTACTTATCGATTTTCATATGTAGTCAGTGTCGAAATTTGGAAGAACTTGTACTTACAGGTTTCTTATGGACCATTTGTGCAGAGTCTCTCGCATATCAAACATCACAAACAACTTCCGTGTGCGAGACTGCACAAATGGACCTCAAGAAACCTGTAAGTTCAAGTTTTTCCAAATTTCGGCACTGACTACATGCAAAAATCAATGACTAACTAAGAATTGCGCGTTTATTATACATTGCAGAACAAAGCAGAACCTCACACTCTGAAAACATTGCATAAAAATGGGATAGTACAACGAAATGCACACGTGAAAATGGAAATCACTAACTGAAACGCATCGAGTAAAATATGAATGAAAGAAAATCATGACTGGTAGCAGATAAGTTGTTTATACACAGACCCAGTAACACAGAAACTAGTTTTCAAAAAAAGAAATTTATAATGAAAAAATGAAACGCCTGTTTAAAGACACACGTGCTGTAGAAACTACAAAATGATAGAGTATGTATAATTATGTACAAAATGTTAAATTATAACACAAAACGATGAACTAGTGGGAGATAAAAAGTTGGAAAAAGCCAGCGAAGTAAATTTGTTTACGCAAAAACTGCATAACTGGAAAATGGGAAAATAACAGGTATCATTTTATGACAGGGGAGTTTTCACATTCGTGGGTATTGTCAAAATTCGGTAAGAATTTTCTAAAAAGTGAGATTTTCTAATTCGAATAATTACTACATTGTTAATATTTGTTGAACATATTGTTATAACGAAAGTACACATTTTTGGAAAAATGAAGTGCCGGCCGGTTTGGCCGAGCGGTTCTAGGCGCTTCAGTCTGGAACCGCGCGACCGCTACAGTCACAGGTTCGAATCCTGCCTCGGGCATGGATGTGTGTGATGTCCTTAGGTTAGTTAGGTTTAAGTAGTCCTAAGTTCTAGGGGACTGATGACCTCAGAAGTTAAGTCCCATAGAGCTCAGAGCCATTTGAACCATTTGAAAAATGGAGTCTATTAAACGTAACACTGGATCTTTGAAAGAAATACATTTTAGATGGAGGAATCTGGAAATCTAAATTTTAAAAACGAGTAACTGAAAAAGTAAGACGATTGCTTAAGATGGGACAATGAAGACTACTAAAAAAACTACGTCAATCTTACAACAAGCGATTTTTAGTGGGATTGATTTCTGATGTGCACATTGTTTACAGGTAGCGTAAGTTATGGAAAATGTTCCATTAAGAGCCTACTGTTGCCAGCAGCAGGGCAGATTGTATTGGTCCGCAGCTCGTGGTCGTGCGGTAGCGTTCTCGCTTCCCGCGCCCGGGATCCCGGGTTCGATTCCCGGCGGGGTCAGGCATTTTCTCTGCCTCGTGATGACTGGGTGTTGTGTGATGTCCTTAGGTTAGTTTGGTTTAAGTAGTTCTAAGTTCTAGGGGACTGATGACCATAGATGTTAAGTCCCATAGTGCTCAGAGCCATTTTTTTGTAAATTGTTGGTTGGGTTGTTTTGGGGAAGGAGACCAGACAGCGAGGTCATCGGTCTCATCGGATTAGGGAAGGACGGGGAAGGAAGTCGGCCGTGCCCTTTCAAAGGAACCATCCCGGCATTTGCCTGGAGCGATTTATGGAAATCACGGAAAACCTAAATCAGGATGGTCGGACGCGGGATTGAACCGTCGTCCTCCCGAGTGCGAGTCCAGTGTTTAACCGCTGCGCCACCTCGCTCGATTTTGTAAATTGTATTCTGAGTAATAGCGTATAGGAAAATACTGCGTACATAAGAATTTGACTCTTTTACGTAAACATGGTATGTTGACTATGCGTATAGTGGAAAAAAGAAAAAAAAAATATTTATTTAAGAAGCAGAATTGTAAGAAAGTTTCTCTCTTTATGGAGAGTCCCCTTTCTCAGCCCTTAGAAGTAATTTTCGAGAAAATTCGCTTCAGTGATCTTCTTAGACACAGGCTCACGTCAACTTATATCCGTTCCGGTACAACGAGAATCCAGCCCAAAGTTGCGAATTTTACTTTTTGAATCACTCGATGGCTAGTTTCGGGCAGAGACCCATTTTCGAATCGTCGTAACGTACTCAGAAACGGTGTTTTCGAAGATGCGATAGCCATGTCAAAAATGTACAACGAACAGTTACTGCGCAGTTTCAGTTTGATGGGAAAAAAATTACGAAGAAACAGATGGCGTGGCTAAGAGTAGACCGTTATCGCCCGTCGCGGTTTAGCTGCACACGGAACGCTTGGAAGCGGAGGAACGAGAATTCACCGAGACCGCACCAACGTGTTTCCAGCGACACGCGGCCACGAGGAATCAGAAAACGTGAAGGGTTCTCGAAACGTTAAACTCCATCCGTAGTATCGAAAAGTTCGCTGCGCCGTACCAAACACCTGTAGGCGCAATGTTCACAGAAGATGTGAGCCTGGACGGATCCGAACTCCCCTCCCCCATAGCCGACCAGCGGCTTAGTCATAACGGATATTGATCAGCTGTTACTGAACGCCTACTTGATCTTTGATGTTGGAAAGTCTGATTAATGCATTGACGTCAATGGTATTTCAGATGGCGATTTTGCTGTACAGAAAACAACAGCAACAATAGCTGCGGATTACAACTGGGCGGGAAGCGAGTTGCGATGGTTATCGCGTGACGCGGCCTGCACTGCCGATAAGAGGCGGCGTGGCGTGGGATAGGGCCGCCTGCTCCGCGTCGTGTTCACGTGTGCAGTGCGTTCAGCTGCCTACCAGTTCAGCCTACACTAGTAGGCCTACATTTCCAAGTTTTTCGTCAGTATAGTTTTACTGAAATCTACGACCGTATCCACACACGCGTAAGATGACGTAAGATATTTTGGCCCCTGCCCCCCGCAAAACTAAATGCAGAGCGGCCACGTGAGGAAAGTATACAGAGTGTTCGCAAATTCCCGTTACAGACTTCTGGAACTTGTACAGGGGAGTGAGTGTGGGATATTTTAAATTTGAACCCGTGACCGGAAACGTTATCCAACGACTCTGCAGAGCGACAAAGTTCCAGGCTGCGGCGCCTGTAAATATACTCTGGTGAGCCACCACCTGCTTAAGAGCTTTTTTCTTTCGTCTTTCCAACGAAATACATCGCTTGATAGCTAAATTTACTTCATAATATTTCGTTCTCAGATTATTAATCAACTTATATAATCATAGATTTAATTATTTTGCTATTAGAAAAAACTAACTGTTGCCCTCAATAAATTCGTATACAAGCTTACTTCCCAAAATCATTAATCTTTAGTTACACTTTCTATACTAATCACATTATTTTTTAAATAGTAAATATTTTCAAAGAATCATTATTCTGCACCTTTATGCTGTTAGTAGTCTCTTTCCAACTGTCTATCATTTCTGCTAGAATACTCTATAGCAGTCCATTAACTCCTAACCAATTTCCAATGAATCAGAAATGTCATACTGCTGTTAAGCTAGTATTGGCGCATTGCTGTGCATTAATTTCAACAAAATATTTCTCGCCAAGCATTACAGTTACTCACTGCTGTCACACTGACCAACTGCTAACCACTACTATCGACACACTGCGTCCATTAACTTCAACAAAATATTTTTCAAGAACTCACACTGCTACACAGTTATTATCGGCGCATTGCCGTCCTTTCAATTCGATGAAAAATAAACGTATGCTTCCGCGGCCGTTGTCACAGTCAGTCGTTAGCAATACACCCTGAGAAAGACGCCTTGCAACAGTCGCCGAAACGTCGGAATTTTATAGTTGACAATGTGCCTGGACGGAATGGACAGTGTCTTGAAAGCAGGATGTAAGATGAACATCAACAAAAGCAAAACGAGGATAATGGAATGTAGTCGAATTAAATCGGGTGATGCTGAGGGAATTAGATTAGGAAAAGAGACGCTTAAAGTAGTACATGAGTTTTGCTATTTGAGGTGCAAAATAACTAATGATGGTCGAAGTAGAGAGGATATAAAATGTAGACTGGCAATGGCAAGGAAAGCGTTTCTGAAGAAGAGAAATGTGTTAAAATATAGATATAAGTGTCAGGAAGTCTTTCTGAAAGTATTTGTATGGAGTGTAGCCATGTATGGAAGTGAAACGTGGATGATAAATAGTTTAGACAAAAAGTGAACATAAGCTTTCGAAATGTGGTGCTACAGAAGACTGCTGAAGATTAGATGGGTAGATCATATAACTATTGAGGAAGTACTGAATAGAATTGGGGAGAAATTTGTGTCACAACTTGACTAGAAGAAGGGATCGATTGGTAGGACATATTCTGAGGCATCAAGGGATCACCAAAATCGTAGAGGGAGACGAGGAGATGAATACACTAAGCGGTTCAGAAGCATGGAGGTTGCAGTAGGTACTGGGAGATGAAGAAAATTGCGCAGGATAGAGTAGCATGAAGAGCTGCATCAAACCAGTCTCTGGACTGAAGACCACAGCAACAACATGCGGCTTCAAAACCAGAAGAATTTTATTGACGATGAAACATACTTCACACTTTTTCTTACTATTGCGTCGGCACCATTCCGTTCTTCAGTCACTTTATATTTGAATGTGTCATAAAGATGTCCATTTCACATGGTTTCAAATAAAACACCCATACCTTTCACAAATACGTTGAGATGAATAAACATTACACTCACACCTTTCAGCAGGACATATGCAAGCAGCCCACAACAGCAACTCACAATGATGATTGTGTTGTCCATGATGTAGTCTTGCGTTGCATAGCTCCAGAGTTACCAGAATGGCATTGAATGCAAGAACTGTCAGCCCATTCTTCCATCTCCAACCTCAGCATAGAGCTTCAGTACAATTACACGAAACAATTGAAAATGCCTTAAATTAGTTTCCTAATAGTTCTAAACATATTTTAAATAAACTTGTTTTCATGCACTATTACAATGTAAATACGTAATACGTAATGTTTTGTTTTGATTTTGGGTGTTTATAAACGATGCCACTGCTTACATCGTACTACGATAGTGGTTCATCGACGTTTTTGTTTTGGCCACAGCTGTGGTATTGCGTTTCGCACTCCTTGAGAGGTCTACGCTTGCTTGCACCATCTGTTGCTACAGACTTGCTTCGCTAATGATTCACGCTGATAGCCGGCGTCACCTGCTACGCTAGAATCTTACCTCCGGAGGCTCACAATTGCGATTCACAGTTACATAGAGAGAACCTCTTACAACAGGGTGACCAAACCTCACGGAAAACCGGGATTGTCCCGGTTTTCATCCCTGTGTTCCGGTGTCCCGAAGATTTGTTTCGGGACGCTCAAAAGTCCCGGAATTCAGTTTTTAAATACATTTCGCGAAACTTTCTCAAATTTTTGGGATTTTGCTACATTAAAGGAAATACAACACAAGAAATTAATATATTTTAGCTTATTTGTCTAAAACCTCCATTGTCCCATACTAGTAATCGCAGTATCAGTATTGATACACTCAGGCAATAATTTACTTCGAGCGCTACTTTGGCCAACAAGTAGTAACTTGTATTATTATAACAGAGCTATGAAACCGTCCGATTGTCGCGCCACTTACTCACACACTCATTGTCAGAACAGTGTAGTAGTTGATGTTTTGTCAGACAAACTGCAATAGTTTTTTCTCATATTAGTGGTATTATTGCTGCAGTACTGTGAAACGTAATGCCGAAACGTGCCTGCAAGTTCAGTGACTGTTATTCCAAGGAATGGAATTTCATTAAGAAAGGTCGTTTTGATTACGAAGCAGAGTGTTCCGTATGTAACTGTTTTATTAGTATAAGTCATGGTGGACGTTCCGACATAGTTGATCACATCAGGTCAAAGAAACACATTAACAGATACAGTGCACCGAGCTGCAGTAAGACTACAAAATTATCTTGTGAAACATCAGTCAAGTGAAGAGACGAAAGTTCGAGCAGCCGAGCTTACACTAGCCTACCACACGGTAAAACATGACCAAACTTATAGATCTAGTGATTGTACTAATGAGCTTAACAGCATTATGTTTGATGAGTCTTCCATTGCAAAAAAGTTTAGTTCAGCAAGAACTATAGTGTCAGCCTTAGTGAAAATGGCTCCCCAGAGTGTAAAGGAAAGCCTTGAATACATCGAAAAGTCTTCTTTCTACGGGATATCCACTGATGCCAGCAATCATAAGGCCACTAAAATATTTCCGTTTGTTGTTCAGTTTTTCGATATTAATCAGGGAAATCAGACCAAACTTTTCAAGGTGAGTTCCCTACCTAATGAAACATCTGGCGAAATTTCAAGACTTTGTATGAATACTATCGAAATGTTTGATCTTGAGAAAAATAAATGTGTGGCATTTTGTGGAGACAACACCAACACAAACTTTGGTGGTTTAAAAAGACAAGGCAAATGCAACGTATTTACCAAATTAAACGCAACATTGCATGAAAACATTGAAGGCATTGGGTGCCCTGCACATGTTTTACACAATAGCGTGCAGACATCTGCTGACAGTTTGAGCTGTGATGTTGAAACTATCGTCATGAAGGTATATTAACACTTTTACATATATACTGTTAGAACAGAGAGGATTAAGGAGTTCTGTGATTATGTGGGAACTGAATATATGAATGTAATGTGCCACTCGAAAACTCGCTGGTTATCATTGCTTCCATCAGTTGAAAGAGTAATCCGCCTGTTTGAACCGTTAAAAGAGTTTTTCGTAAATGAAGACAAAGCCCCCAAAACATTGGTTCAGTTTTTCAGTAACCCTTTAAGTGAAGCCTACTTTTGGTTCATTCACAGTCAGCTTAGCACTTTGCAACATTGGATAAAGGAAATTGAGGGAAGCACGAAAAGTGTACTAGAGGTAAATGTTTTGAAAAATACTCTGGAGACTGTTACTAAGAGGAGAGAACAGCAGTTCATTTTTTTAAATGTTAAATCTGTCCTTAAAAGAGCAGAAGTATCAGAAGCAGCGGAAAGGAGTTTTAGGGAAGAAGTTAACAAGTTTTATGGCACTTGTGTAGAATATCTCAGCAAGTGGAGCGCCTCATATTTACCCTCATCGCCAGTGTTTGATTGGATGTTACTGAAGAGAGTGTCAAAATGGGAAAGTGTTGAAGACACAGTTTCTTATTTGAAGAGTAAAGAGACTGAAATCGATGATTCCATTCTCTTTGATCAGTTCGGCATACTGACAAATTTTGTTGAAGAAAGTCTTCACAAGTGGAATGATGAAAAAAAAAAAACACCATTGGAATGTCATGAGAAGTGGGTGAGTTTTTTTAAAAGCTGTGACTGTCTTCAGCATTACTCTGAGTTGGTAATAATTGGAAGGTATTTATTTGCAATCCCAGCCCATAATGCCAATGTGGAAAGAATATTTTCGTTCATGAATATCCAGTGGGCTGATGAAACAAACAGAATGGAGGTGGACTCTCTTGAAGCAATCCTGTACATCTAAAAATGGATTGTGTCGAGTTTTATCACTGTGTCTCAAAGAACAAAGACATGATCAAGAAGGCTGGAGGCAGCGAAAAATACCCTTTTCTCCCAGGACAGTCAATTCCATCTACAAGTGCTCAGTAACGTTAAAGTTCATGTTAATATTAATTAATTAAAAGTTGAATGGCTGTAAAATTTTGTAAAAAAGTAATACTTTTTTATTACTGTATACGTTTATTAAATGTCATTAATTATACAGATAATCTAGATTATATGAATCTTTTGTATCCTCTTATTAGTTATAATAATCGGGTTAACAAAATGTGTCAACAAAACATTAATATTTAAAATTAAGAAACCTGGGTACATGTGGAATGAGGTGTCCAATGGCACCCGGGTGAATGTGTCCCGGTTTTCACCGAAAATAATTTGGTCACCCTATCTTAGAATCTTGCTTCAAGCATAATGCACAGACATTCATTTATCAAATAGTAACATTCCATCTATATATCAGTCTCATTGTTGCTACAAAACGTACTAGTGGAACTCTTTTCATGTAATGACTGTATTCTTTCTACTGACTTTCATATACGAGCATTAAGTGACTTTGTAATATGTAGGGGCTAATTACCTTATTCTTAGGTGAACCTTTATTCCAATTCCTTTCACATTTAAAGCCAGTGTGTGGCATTATTGTGTATCCTTCTTATTACGTTGCCATCTATTTAAACATTATTTACTACGTTTATGTCTTTCAAGAGATTTCCAAGTCAGTGTTGTGTCCTAATTGGACAGTATGTTTACTCCATCGTGCTTCGTAAAACAGTTGGCGGAAACGACTTCGGCTGCAAACACTCCTTAACGGCCGACTTACACGTCGCCTTTCGCCTTTCCTCCGTCACTCTTCATAAATGATTGGCCGACTTTCCTGCCGTCTAATAACCAAGCTTCTTTCTCTCTGTATGTAAATAATAGGCTAACTTTTCTGTCATCAAATCTACAACTCTCCAGGTACCTCTTTTCTCTCTTTGCAAACAATTGTCAGACTTTCCTGCCGTCTCATAACCGTAACTCTCCATTTACTACGAAGGTAAGTCAATTATTATCCGCAATTTAGTTATATTTTTGTTTACTTTGGTAGTACTGTCGTTTCACGTAGATGACGCATGCTTTGTTTATTTGTTGTTATATCTTTGCACTTTTCAAGCTGCTAGGTTAGTTTCGTGATAGCTGCCGTGCTGTTAATCGTGGCTGCTCCGCTCTCTATTCGCACCAAAGAAGAGCGACGTTCAGTGATCCGTTTTTTGTGGTCGGAAGGCGTATCAGGGGCCGAAATTCATCGAAGACTTCCGGTACAGTACGGCAGCAGTGTTTTGCCACAACGGAGTCTCTACGAATGGATTATTTCCGAAATGTTCGCACTAGTGTTACGCACGATGAAGGAGCCGGACGACCGTTTATCGCCACAAATGAAGAAACCATAGAACGTTCACGTGAAATGATTCTCTAAGACAGATGATTAACTATTGACGAAGTGACACATCGTCTGCAAATTAGTCACGGTTCTGCCTACGAAATCATCCACAACAGACTTGGGTTTCATAAAGTTTGTGCAAGATGGGTCCCAAAACAACTCACACAATTGGGCAAACAAACGCGCTTGGACATCTGCAAAAATCATCTGGATCGCTATGGTAATAAAGGGGACAACTTCTTAGACAGGATCATTACTGGTGGCGAAACATGGATCCATCGTTACGAGCCGGAGAGTAAACGGCAGAGTATGGAATGGAAACATTCAAATTCGCCGTGCAAGAAAAAGTTCAAGACCCAACCGTCCTCAGGAAAACTGATGCTTACTGTTTTTCGGGACGCAGTGGAGCATTATGGGGAAAGGGTCACAACAATAGTGTACGTTACAGTGAGATGCTTACTGCCAGGCTGAAGCCTGCAATTCGAAGCAAACGCCGAGGATTGCTGTGAAAAGGTGTTCTATTGTTGCACGACAATCCCCGCCCGCATACTACTGCCCACACTGTTGAAGCGCTTCAGAAACTCAAATCTGAAGTACTGGATTATCTCCCATATAGTCCCGATCTTGCTCCTTCTGACTATCACTTGTTTGGTCCACTCAAACAGGCATTAAGGGGCCGTCGAATAGCCCCGGACGAAGCAGTGAAAGAAGCGCTGCATTCCTGGCTCGCAGCTCAACCGAGGACCTTCTTTCATGAGGGCATCAGGATGCTTGTACAACGAGCGACCAAGTACGTTGAAACGCAAGGGGACTATGTCGAAAAATGATGTTCTTGTAAGTTTCCTATTTTATTATAATAACATTTTATAACTACTTTGCGGATAATAATTGACTTACCCTCGTATAAACCTCTTCCGCAGAACTATTCCCGGAATTTCACTGTATCATAGTTCATTACAGCGGAAAGCAATTTGCCGTTTCAATCCATACTAAAGAGTAACGTTATGTCTATATTGACACAATCTGTACATCATCTCAAGACAACATTATTTTTTCCGCCTGAATTTCGGCTATCGTACATTATCATCTTCACTTATCTCATTTAGCGTCGTCCTCTTCTTCTGCAGCCTTCAGCTTATTTTTATGCATTATTTCATGTGTATTATATATAATAGCCCTCGTCTTGCTTTCTTATTCTTAAAACATTTTCAAGCATAAGGATTTGTGTATCGTTGTTGTAAATATTTAGAAATTGTTCCCCTACGCACTGTATGTGTATTAAGATGGTCCTGGCGCCTTCTTGTAACTATTAACTGTGTTCCCTTGATGTATGCGTACTCTCCGTATACTCGGGCCAATCCACGTAATACCAGGAGATGCCTGTCTTTCACCCGTGTTATGCACATGTTTATTCTGCTGGATGACTTTATGTTTTTGTCATAGCTTGTTTCTTTGTTGTCATATACAGTGTAAGAAAATTCGGTGATCTTAACCTTGATAGTGAAGAGTGTTAAAGAAGACAGATGTAGTTCTGAATGAAAGAAGGGAAAGAACTAACAGCAGGAAAAGGAAATGAAGTATGCTGTCAGTTAACTCGGGCAGGTGGTAATCTTCACTTACCTAGCAATACAAAGAATGTTATTGCCCCCCGAGGTTAGGAGGTTAGTATTCATAATGTTTGCTCATGTCATTGATCGACATTTCAAGTAATAATTGTTGTGGCGGTATTTCCGTAATAAAATGAATCACTTCATTTACAACCATATAATCTATCCCGCTGTAATGCTTCTTAGAACCGAATTGATAGCTTTGTCTCGCGCAGAGGAATGCAGTATATGCATGACCATTTTTTGCTACCTGCCTCTGACAGAAGCTGCCTGTGAGGACCATGTTTATTGATATCTCGACGCCACGGAACTTCGGTGCTGGACCTTCTAGTGCCTTTCTCCTATCCATTTGTGGTATAATGACTTTTCCACCTTCAAACTTTCTGTCCACAGATACTTTACCTCTCGCTCTGTTTTGAGTCTATATGTGTTACTCACCCTTTTGTTCGCCATGAGTTTGCTTCTGTTTCTAAACTAGTGACCACGATTTCGATTTGTTGCTGTACAGTCATGTTTTCAGGAATGATGCCCTTAAACTGCCCAACGAGGGCTACTGGCTCGTTCCGTTCCCGCACTTATCAATCCTCATTTACAGATAATACTTTCATTGCAACGGAAAATTTGATTTTGCGGCATTGGATATTATAATTTAACTGAAGTTCAAAAACGGTTCAAACACAGTTCAGAGCCTACTTATCACAGTTCCTCATGTAGTTCTCTGGTCCTTTACAGTTCACACGAATCACAGACCTTATATAGTTCGCTGGTCGGTTACAGTTCACAGTTCTCGCTAATCATATCTAGCCTCATATTTCTAAAGCGCTTCGACTTCGACGAGTACCCCCACCAGCAAGTTGAAAAACAGAGTGGGAGCGAGGTATATTCGTGCGTATGATAAACGTCTTCCCTCAAAAACATTTCTCTCCTTCATACCTCCTCTGTGTTGCCACAGATGGCGTGTCACTGATCTCACTTGCAGCGAGACTGCAGCACACGTGAGGTGCACGTGAGTCTCTTCCACCGCCCTGAGTGGAATGCTTGAGTTCACCAACCTGCAGTCTTCTAAGGTGGTTGTCCCCTGCGCAGAAAACAGCACGTAGGTCGTGAAACCGTTATCTTGAGGCTGTAAGAAAGTCTGAGCGGGGAACTGTCATTTTAGAAAAAAATAAATTTCCTTTCAGCAGCCAGTTTCGGCGGTCGTCCTCCTGATACCCGTACTGAAGAAATCATCTGTCATCGGTACGTCACACAACATTACGTCATCGTGTCACTTCTGCCTTCTCTATGACGAGCTTCTTATAGCCGAGTATGATGGCTGTACCCCAAAAATCATACAACCTCTGACAGTGGAATACGTGTACCGGAACTCTTGTTGGTAAGATAGAAGGTTAGGAACTTTCAGAGGTGGCAGTATGGACTACATCTAGAAAAAATGTCTGGTAAACGTGGGCACTAAAATGCATTTTTTAAGAGCGATGAGCACTTATTCAATAGAGGAGACATGTTTCACGGTAGCGAACAGCTCTTACGGTGGCACTTTAGAGCACATTTTTACTGTACATTCTCTTTTCTTGTTTTTTTTCCGTATTACCACTTCCCAAAATATGGAAAACACAAAGCCTGCAGTAGAACAGATTCGTTTCACAACATCGAAGATCAAGAACCGCTCGTAGCTCTTAAGGTATGCGAGTATGCGTTTTACAGTCCTTGTTTACATGACTATTTTGTTTGGAATGGTGGCCAAGCGGTTCTAGGCGCTTCACTCTGGAACCGCGCCGCCGCTACGGTCGCAGGTTCGAATCCTGCTTCGGGCATGGATGTTTGTGGTGTCCTTAGATTAGTTAGGTTTAAGTACTTCTAAGTTCTAGGGGACTGATGACCTCAGAAGTTAAGTCCCATAGTGCTCAGAGCCATTTTTTGTTTGGAATCATCATTCCTGTCACATCGCTGAATACTGACCGTCACTTCGGAAACATCCTGTATGTTTCAGAAAAAAAACAGAACACCTTCAGTGACTGGAGATAGCACGTTTATAGTCACAGGACATGTACCGTTAGTACGTTCTGCAGAAATGGTAAGCACTTGAACCATATCGCCCCTACAGTTCAAGGACAACACCACGTACCGGCAAAATCTGCCGGCGGCTATCGTTGTCACTGCAGATCAGAGGTAATGGATCTCAGAGAGAATGGATGCGTCGATCGGGGAAGTTGCTGCTCGTGTGGGACGAAGTGTTTCAGCGGTGCAAATGGTGTGAGCAGAATGTTTCACGGAAGGTGTAGAACCACCCAGACCAGCCGCCCACAAGACTGGCGCAACAGTGGTGTGGTATGGGTATCGATAACTACGATGCCACAACGTAGGTGCAAGTCGTTAGGTTGGCACTACGGCACCGACACCGGCGACAGCTGTACGAGCGCCGCTCCGGGTCCAGCCCATTTTGATGCCGAGTAGACGACCGAGCAGCGTTGTTTCTGTTTCATAGTGGGCGAGGCACTGCAGATTTTGCCTTTGTAACTTTATGTACAGCTTCGCACCTACGAGCTCATCTCAGCCAAAATTAAGTACAATTGATGTATTCAAGTTAATGTGTGGTGATATAGTAAAACCACTTCAGGGTTTAAACGAGGACAAGGAAAAAAATTCCCGGATTTCCCGATTAAAAATTCACTTCCTCCAGGGTGAAAATGCACTTTTTCCGTGTTAAGTGACACTATACTCTTCCTCGACACTGTAAAAACTCATCAATCATTCAACGTTTATGGTTTTATATACCGACGTAGAATTTCCCGGCACTTTAGAATGGTTCAAATGGCTCTGAGCACTATGGGACTTAACATCTATGGTCATCAGTCCCCTAGAACTTAGAACTACTTAAACCTAACTAACCTAAGGACATCACACACATCCATGCCCGAAGCAGGATTCGAACCTGCGCGGCTCCGGACTGAGCGCCTAGAACCGCTAGACGCACTTTAGAAAACGAGACTCTAGGGGGGAGGGGGGGGGGGGGAAATTCCGCCAAACAACGCATGTAATCGAGATTATGATGGGCTTCTGTAAGCCAGTCATAGCTTATGTCACGTGATCTCGCCAGCTGATGACAGCACAGGACACGTGATATAGTCAGCCAATATCAAGATCACTCTTCAGTAGCGAGAACACACAAATAAAGAAAGTTAATGGTTTAAATTAATATACGTAGCATTCACATATAATATTGGTCTCGAAGATTAATAAGGTGGAAGAAAACTTAAGCTTCCACATATAATGTTGATCTTTTTTGCGCGTGTTACACTTTAAGATGTTGTTGTTGTGGTCTTCAGTCCTGAGACTGGATTGATGCAGCTCTCCATGCTACTCTATCCTCTGCAAGCTTCTTCAACTCCCAGTACCTACTGCAACCTACATCCTTCTGAATCTGCTTGGTGTATTCAGCTCTTGGTCTCCCTCTACGATTTCTACCCTCCACGCTGCCCTCCACTACTAAATTGGTGATCCCTTGATGCCTCAGAACATGTCCTACCAACCGGTCCCTTCTTCTAGTCAAGTTGTGCCACAAACTTCTCTTCTCCGATATCCTATTCAATACCTCCTCATTAGTTACGTGATCTACTCATATAATCTTCAGCATTCTTCTGTAGCACCACATTTCGAAAGGTTCTATTCTCTTCTTGTCCAAACTATTTATTATCCATGTTTCACTTCCATACGTGGCCCTACTCCATACAAATACTTTCAGAAAGGACTTCCTGACACTTAAATCTGTACTCGATGTAAACAAATTTCTCTTCTTCAGAAACGCTTTCCTTGCCATTGCCAGTCTACATTTTATATACTCTCTACTTCGACCATCATCAGTTATTTTACTCCCGAAATAGCACAACTCCTTTACTACTTTAAGTGTCTCATTTCCTAATCTAATTCCTTCAGCATCACCCGATTTAATTAGACTACATTCCATTATCCTCGTTTTGATTTTGTTGATGTTCATCTTATATCCTCCTTTCAAGACACTATCGATTCCGTTCAACTGCTCTTCCAAGTCCTTTGCTGTCTCTGACAGGACTGCAATGTCATCGGCGAACCTCAAAGTTTTTATTTCTTCTCCATGGATTTTAATACCTGCTCCGAATTTTTCTTTTGTTTCCTTCACTGCTTGCTCAATATACAGATTGAATAACATCGGGGAGAGGCTACAACGCTGTCTCACCCCCTTCCCAACCACTGCTTCCCTTTCTTGTCCCTCAACTCTTATAACTGCCATTTGGTTTCTAAACAAATTGTAAATAGCCTTTCGCTCCCTGTATTATAGCCCTGCCACCTTCAGAATCTGAAAGAGAGTATTCCAGTCAACATTGTCAAAAGCTTTCTCTAAGTCTACAAATGCTAGAAACGTAGGTTTGCCTTTCCTTAATCTTTCTTCTAAGATAAGTCGTAGGGTCAGTATTGCCTCACGTGTTCCAACATTTCTGCGGAATCCAAACTTATCTTCCCCGAGGTCAGCTTCTATTAGTTTTTACATTCGTCTGCAAAGAATTCGTGTTAGTATTTTGCAGCCGTGACTTATTACACTGGTAGTTCGGTAATTTTCACATCTGTCAACACCTGCTTTCTCTGGGATTGGAATTATGATATTCTTCTAGAAGTCTGAGGATATTTCGCCTGTCTCGTACACCTTGCTCACAAGATGGCACAGGGCACTGTGACCAGTGTGACGTACGTGAATGACATCCTGCGACCCGCAGCCATACCTTCTCTGCACAAAACTGCAGGAGGCATTTTTCAGCAAGACAATGCACGACCATATGTCGGCGCACGAACATGTACGTGCCTTCTCGGTGTCACAGGGAGTCGGCCTTCTGCCCTGGCCCGCCAGATCACCAGACCTGTCGCCGGTCGAAGCGAAAATGTGTGGGATACGGTGAAACGACGGGCCAACCACCACAGGTGAACGTCGGAACCAGGGGAATGCAGCACTGATGGCTCTGCCACAGGACGCCGTCCGCACCTTATACGCATCGATGTTGTCACGCACGGAACGAGTTACCAGGGACCATGGCGGACCCTCTGTCTACTAGGCAACAGGATACTTGCTGAACCGAGGTGAATGAAGTAATCATTTCTGCAGAACATACTCATGTACATGTCCTAATCGTTCAAGGTGTTCAATTTTTTTCTGGATATTGTGGCCGTATATTCAACTTTGTACCGAAAACCTGTTCGCTGCAGACCAACGACGTTTATGCATGGGAGTAGCTTTAAGTCCCCAATGGGTGGAATTGGGAGGATGTCCGCGGCAGAAATTGTAATGCTATCGTAATTAACACTCTTCGCGTGGTGTAGTCTCTTCCAAGGGTTTTTAGTCAGTAATATAACGACGTCTTCAGCTCGTGGTAAACTTTTAACGCGATACAAAATGCTTCTATAGGAAAAACAGTAATATCACAAATTGTTTCCGCCTAGATGCAAATATCGTGTTATTTGTTTATTTCTTTACTATCCTAAACTAGTTTCGGCGACAAATATCGCCATCATTAGTGGTTTTTTTTTTAATCTAAATCATGCAGAAAGTGGTGTGGTTGTACAAACACAGTAAAACATTATTACATTTTTACAAATAGTCTTTTCAAATGTAGTTTTATTTTGATACTTTCATACTACCTAATTTATTGTATCCTACAGCATGTTTTAAGCTATTATTGATGATCACCAAGGCACACAAAGGGTATGTCTAGTCTTAATGACAGACGCAGAATACATTGAGAAAACAGAAAAATTTCTGGCAGAGAATGAAATAAGCAAGCTAACCAGCGACCCAACACAAAGATACCAAAGACATGTAAAGACTCTCTTAAAAAACATCACACGCACCTTGACACAGAACCAGACAAAAAGAATGACGCAAAAGAACCCTAAAGCTCCACTCTTAACAAGCCTGCCAAAGGTCCACAAACCCCTCATCCCAGTCAGGCCAGTGGTTGACTTCAGAAAAGCCCCATCTTACCTACTAGGGAGACACATGCACACATTCCTACAGAAGATATACACATAAACAAGCAACAGAAGCATCAAAACACACGAGACATGATAGAGAAAATTAGGAATGTCAACATCCCCCCAGCAGCAAAATGGTGTCTTTTGACATAGCATCCATGTATACAAACATACCCACAGAAGAAACATAAACATTATAGAACAACAGCTAAAAAGCAATAAATTCCCAGGTGCACATATAAATGAAATCTCATCTATCCTTAGGCTAATCACAGAACAAAACTACTTCACTTTCAACAACAACTTCTACTTGCAACAAGCGGAGCTTCCCATGGGGTCCCCCATCAGTGGAATCTTAGGGAACATTTTCTTGGACCATATAGAGAACACAATATTCAATAACATTGTAAAACAAGGATGCTACAAAATAATCTACTGGTACCGATATGTTTATGACATAATCTGTCTTGTAGATGAAACACATAGCAGGATAGAAGAGCTCCACAGTAACATCAACACAGTACACCCACAAATCGACTTCACAATGGAAATGGATAACAACAAGAAACTAAATTCCTTGGATCTTTCAGTCACGAGAATCAACCACAAACATTAATTCACCACCTACAGAAAACCCACATCCACAAGAACTGTTATCTACAGCTCATCCAACCACCTGACAGTGCATAAATATGCCAGTTTCACACACGTGCTCCACAGGATAAACAGAACACCTCTTAAACCAGGAAACTACACCCAGGAACTAAACATAATCAAACAAATTGCTGTTGAAAACGACTACAAAACAGACATCATAAACAAACTCAACAACAAGGTAAAATGGAAACACGCAGCACACACAGGCAACACAGCAGACCACACCACTTCAGAAAAAAAGAGAGACATTGTAATATTAGTAATTTTCGCCTCACAAACATTAATATACGCTCAATAGTAAACGCCTGATGGCCTAAAGTTATCGAACAATTGTAAAGTAAAAGAAATGAACCATCGCATAGCAGCGACAGAATCTATTATTCTTTATCTTTGCCATTCTTGCGCGGTGCCAGTAAATCTCTATGTATGTGTACCGATTAATGGTATAAAAAAGAATTCTGTTGTTTCAAGACAAATGACGCTTTTGGCGCCTCATCTTTTACTGTTTGTATTCCATAAGAGGCGGACGCGGACTTGCTGCGTTCCGCAACTGTATTTTATACTCTTTGTGAAAATATTGAGTGAAAATGCTAAAAGTTATTTTTTTTTTCAGTCAGAAAGCATGTAGTTTCTGGTAACAGATTACGAACAGACAGCATCAAGAGGACATTTTGACTGTTATGTATAATGTATTTAACCACTATGGTCATCTATTGTAATTTAATATGAAAAGGTACGTAGCATTAAAAAAAACGTGTGTTAAGGATAAGTGTGTTTATTTTCGTAAATTAACCTTGATGATTCCATCTCCTCATTTACTTGAATTATAATTATTTTGTGTTACTTCATCACCAGAAATTACGATCACGCTGATGGGCCGAACGCAGCATGAGGCAGAAGGAACATTATCGTTTTCCTATTATTTCTGAACCAACTTTTTTGTGTAGTGTTGCATTTCTTTTAAAGTCTATAAATCTTCTGGTCCCTTAGTGTTGATCCGGGTATGACTACATCGCGACTATAAAAATGCACAGAAATGATAATGTTTCTTCCGAACGATCTCAAATATATATATCAATATGCTGCTCTTATTCAGGTATTTAATGGTCAACGTATGTTATTATAATAGCGTAATAAATCCCTGATTCTGTTGCCAAGTGGCCCACCAAAATATTCACTTTTTCGACATTGAAAAAAAAGTAACAATTCTTTTTATTTTCGTCCCCCAAGAGCAACGCTACAACATGGTACACAACAAAATATCACATAGAATAGGAAACATCTTAAAAAAGCAAGGGATCCCACTAACATTCAGAACAAACAATACAGTTCAGAAAAGACGAAGACCAGTCAGAAAAACCTCAGACAAATTCAGCAACGCTGGAATTTATCAACTCACTTGCAACTCTTGTCAGGCGCACTACATAGGACAAACAAGCAGAAATTTCCGAACGAGGTACACAGAGCACATGAGAGCTCTAAGAAGTGACAGCACATATTAAACTTTTGCAGAACATCTAATGAACAAAAACCATAACCTCACTAATATCGGAATCGATCTACGCATTTTGAGAAACAGCAACAGTCTATACCGACAACTAACGATAGAAGAAATTTACCACATACAAAAAGCTATAGTCGAAGGGAAAAATGTAATAAATGAAAACACAAGGCTCTGCAACAACACATTCTTTACCGCTCTGAGAGAACTGACTGAAGGACACAGAACAGAAAGCACACACACGCAAAAGAACCACTTCCCCACCACACACGGAGCCACAAATAATGAACAGAAGTCGTCGTAATTCGCGCTACGGTTTTTCATAGCCTTTCTCGCCGCTTGCGATACGCCTATCGCGACACACGCGAACAACAAAATGGCGTAATATTCTGGACCAGAAACAAAGTGCAAAAGTTTTGTTTTTCTGTGTAAAAAGCAGCCACACGCCATCCAACGAACGTGAGTACACAAATAGCTAAGCAACAGCTAAATACACACCAAAATAACTGGTTTCCACAAACACTATCACAATCCCAAGTGTATACTGCTGACATACGAAGTTCACCTTTGAGTATTTGTTTACTAACAGCCGCTCACATGGTTGCAGATGACGTGATGTTCGCTAAGGAAAAAGACGGCAACAGAAAAAAGAGCACAGGAAATATGTCACAAACAGCGCCAATAATAGCTCAAAACATGCTGTAGCATACAATAAATAAGGTAGAATCAAAGTATCAATATAAAACTATATTTCAAAAGGCGATTTGTAAAAATGTAATAATGGTTTGCTGTGTTTGTACAACCATACCATTTTCTGCATGTTTTAGATTAAGAAACCCCACTGATGATGGTGATATTTGTCGCCGAAAAGTTTGCAATAATAAAGAAATAAACAAATAACACGATGTTTGCATCAAGGCGGACTCAGTTTGTGATATTACTGTTTTTCCATGCCAACACGGACCAAATGGAAGAGTTCCAAGATAATATTATTGATTCTATAGGACGAATGTACAACGGCCCATAAAGAAAGTCCTAACGCACTCAGTACATTACAAAACCTTCAGGAAAGTGACAGATTAATGGGAGGAGTTTTGTTGCTACTATCAGGGGACTTTCGAAAAACATTACCGGTAATTGCAAAGTCAACACCGGCACATGAAACAGACGCAAGTTTAAGACATTAATATTTTGCGATAAATTTGAAAAATTATCTTTTAAGAAAATATGGGTGCAATAAAGACAGGAGACCCGGGAGCTCACATATTTACCGATAACTCATTGAAAATTGGAAATGGTACTGACTCTCTTGCTTCGTACATTGCTAAACCTATTTTAAGTGAGTTTGAACATCGTGTTGTAGTCGGCGCACGAGCGGTGGGACACAACATCTCTGAGGTAGCGATGAAGTCGGGATTTTCTCGTACGACCATTTCACGAGTGTACCGTGAATATCAGGAATCCGGTAAAACATGAAATCTCCGACATCGCTGTAGCCGAGAAAAGATCCTGTAAGGACGTGACCGACGACGACCGAAGAGAATCGTCCAACGTCAGAGAAGTGCAATCCATCCTCATATTGCTGCAGATATCAACGCTGGGCCATCGACAAGCGTCAGCGTGCGAAACATTCAACGAAACATCATTTATTTATTTACATGCCAATTTCCGTAGGACCAAATTGAGGAGCAAATCTCCAAGGTCATGGAACGTGTCAGTACATGAAATTACAACACAAAAGTAATAACAGATAAAAATAAATGTTCAAGAACCTGAAAAAGTCAGTCCATAAGTTTAAGTACACGCTATCAGCAATACAATGAGAACCAGCTTGCCGGCCGCGGTGGTCTAGCGGTTCTAGGCGCGCAGTCCGGAACCGCGCAACTGCTACGGTCGCAGGTTCGAATCCTGCCTCGGGCATGGATGTGTGTGATGTCCTTAGGTTAGTTAGGTTTAAGTAGTTCTAAGTTCTAGGGGACTGATGACCACAGTAGTTAAGTCCCATAGTGCTCAGAGCCATTTGAACCATTTTTTTAGAACCAGCTTAATTTTTCAAGGAACTCCTCGACAGAAGCAGTGACCCATGAGGAAACTCTTCAGTTTCGATTTGAAAGCGCGTGGATTACTGCTAAGATTTTTGAATTCGAGTGGCAGCTTATTGGAAATGGATGCAGCAGTATACTGCACACCTTTTTGCACAAGAGTTGAGGAAGTCCGATCCAAATACAGGTTTGATTTCTGCCGAGTGTTAACCGAGTGAAAGCTGCTTATTCTTGGGAATAAACTACTATTGGTAACAAGAAACGACAATAAGGAATGTACATATTGAGAGGCCAATGTCAAAATACCCAGACTCGTGAACAGAGGTCGGTAAGAGGTTCGTGAACTCACACCACTTATTGCCCAATCCGCCCGTTTCTGTGCCAAAAATATCCTTGTAGAATGGGAAGAGTTACCCAAAAATATAATACCATACCACATAAGCGAATGAAAATAGGCAAAACAGCGTAATTTTCGTGTCGAAGTATCACTCACTTTTGATACCGTTCGTATAGTAAAAATGGTAGCATTAAGCCTTTGAACAAGATCCTGAACGAGGGCTTTCCACGACAGCTTACTATATATCTGAACCCCTAAAAATTTGAACTGTTCAGTTTCACTAATCATATGCCCATTCTGTGAAATTAAAAGGTCAGGTTTTGTTGAATTGTGTGTTAGAAACTGTAAAAACTGAGCCTTACTGTGATTTAACGTTAGCTTATTTTCTACAAGCCATGAACTGAGGTCATGTACTGCACTATTTGAAACCAAGTCAATGTTGCACATAACATCCTTTACTACCAAGCTAGTGTCATTAGCAACCAGAAATATTTTAGAGTTACCTGTAATACTAGAGGGCATATCATTTATATAAATAAGGAACAGGAGTGGCCCCAACACTGATCCCTGGGGCACCTCCCACTTGACAGTACCTCACTCAGATCCCACATCAGAGCCGTTATCAACATTGTGAATAATGACCTTTTGCTGCCTGTTGCTAAAGCAAGAGGTGAAGCAGTTGTGAGCTACTCCCCATATTCCGTAATGATCCAACTTCTGGAGCAATATTTTGTGAGCAACACAATCAAATGCCTTAGTTAAATCAAAAAATACGCCAAGCGTTCGAAACTTTTCGTTTAGCCCATCCAGTACCTCACAAAGAAAAGAGAATATAGCATTTTCAGTTGTTAAGCGACTTCTAAAGCCGAACTGTACATTTGATAGCAAATTATATGATATTAAATGATCAATTATCCTTACATACACAGCCTTTTCTATTACTTTTACAAACACGTATGGCATAGAAATAGGTCTAAAATTATCTACATTATCCCTTTCTCACTTTTTATAAAGCAGCTTTACTACTGAGTACTTTAATCGTTCAGGAAACTGACCATACCTAAAGGAAAAATTACAAATATGGCTAAATACAGAGCTAACATGCGTAGCACAGTACTTTAATATTCTGCTAGACATGAGAGTCCTTAGTCTTCAGTGATTTAATTATTAACTCACTCTCCCTCTTGTATGTATCACAGAGGAGTATTTCAGACATCAATCTTGGAAAGGCATTTGCCAAGAAAGTTGTATGATTTCCTGAATAAACTAAATTTTTATTGAATTCACAAGCAATGCTCAGAAAATGATTGTTAAATACTGCACATATATCTGATTTATCAGTAACAGAAATATTTTTACTGCGAACTGACTTTATATCGTCGACCTTGTGCTGATGACCAGACACTTCCTTCACAACTGACCATATGGTTTTAATTTTATCCTGTGAATTGGCTATTCTATTTGCATACCACATACTCTTTGCCTTCCTAATAACATTTTAAGCACCTTACAATACTGTTTGTAATGGGCTACTGTAGCTTGATTGTGACTACTTCTAACATTTTATATAATTCCTGCTTTGTTCTACATGATATCCTAACTGTCCACTACTGCTAATACCCCGTTTAGAATGTTCTAACGGAAAGCAACTCTCGAAGAGCATGAGAAATGTGTTACAGAAAGCGTTGTATTTATCATCTATACTATTGGCACTATAAACATCCTGCCACTCTTGTTCCTTGGCAAGGTTTAAAAAACTCTCTATTGCTGTTGGATTATCTTTCATACATAGTTTCAAATTAAATAAGACATCGGTTGGAGTACAAAAGCCTTTTAGTGTTAAAATATGTGCATCATAGTCTGAAAGGCCATTCACACTTTTACTAACGGAATGCCCATCTAGTAATGAAGAATGAATAAAAATATTGTCTACGACTGTGCTACCGTTTCCCTGCACCCTAGTTGGAAAGAAACACAGTTTGCATCAGATCTTATGAATTTAGGAGATCTACCAACATCCTTTTTCTTGCACAATCATATACAAAATTAATATTGAAGTCACCACATATAATTACTTTCTGGTACTTCCTACAAAGTGAATCAATAACCCTCTCTAGCTTGAGCATAAATGCTTTGAAGTCAGAGTTAGGGGACCTATAAACAACAACAATTAGAAGTTTAGTTTCACTAAATTCAACTAACGCCTCACAACTTTCAAATATCTGTTCAGTGCAGTGTCGTGATACGTCTGTGGACTCAAATGGAGTACTGTTTTTAGAGCCACTCCCCCTTCCCACAAGGAACTCCTTGAGAAACAGCCAATTAATCTGTAGCCTGGTAAAGGAAGCCTCTGGATTATCAAATTATTTAAGTGGTGCTCTAATATACCAATAATTTCTGAGTCAACATCTATTAGCAGTTCACTAACTTTATCTCTAATACTTCTTATATTTTGATGAAGTACGCTAATTACTTCTCTACTTGGAAACATTACATCCTCCAAAGGTGAGCCCTTAGTTAGAGGGACTTCCTTTAAGCAGGTAAACCTATCAGTTGACTTGATTCCAAAAAAGGTGCAGCTCTAACAGCAACTACTGCAGGTATTTTTCCATGAGTGACACCACCACCACCACCACCACCACCACCACCCACTACACTGTCGCCTACAAGCTTAGCCAGCCTCCCCTTCCCGTACCTACTGAGGTGCAGGCCATGCCTAGTGAAGCCTGATCTACTGATAGACCCAGCTGGCACCACTGAGATGCGTCCCATGCCCTCTGCCATCTGCGCCCTCCCCAGTCCCACGTTAACGCGCCTAACAGCCGCATTAAGGTGAGGCAGATCATGACGCTGAAACAGCTGCACGAATTTCACATTAGCGCCACCAGTTTGAGTAGCCATCACTACCAGGTCAGCTCCTGCATCGTATTCCCCACCCCTATCGAGACTGTTCCCTGCCCCACCCATTATCACTACCCGATCCTCCTCCATAAAATTCTTGCATAACTCCCCTATGCTTTCAGTCACCTGAACCAACCCTGCACTAGGCTTCACAATGCTGGTGGCCTGGTACTCACTCCCCAACACTGCCTGCAACTGGTGGCCCACACCTCTATCGTGGGAACTACCTAACAGCAGAACCTTCTTTCTGCTAGACTTTGCAACTAACCTAGCGTCCTAATTCCTGAGAACTGCTGCAAGTTCCCTACATCTACAGCTACAGCTCCTCTCCACTCCCCGACAGTAGGACAAATCTATTGCATGTATGCAAAGTAAAACTGTCTGAATACCTCCTCTTCCTAGCTGCCTTCTTGCCAACTGCCAGCTCCCATACCCCACCACCCATGACCCTCCTCAACCTATCTAGTTCCTCCTTTGCGCATTGTAACTGCACTTGAAGGGCACAGATCTTACGCTCCTGCTCCCTATCAACTTATTTCTACTACAGATTCTGCATTCCCTGGAGAGGATCTCACTGAAATGACCACTGGCTTCCCCACAGCATTCCCCCCAATGAAAATACTTTGAACAATTCCCACACCGTAATCCACTACTCACAAACCTACGACAGGGCCCACACTTCTCACTCGTGGTATAATTTTACAGTTACTGAAAAAGAAACTATACGTCTACGTTAACAAAGTTCAGTTACACCAGTAGAACTATTTAAGAACTAACAATAATGGTCTCGAAATTCTCTGCCCACTAAGAAAGCAACTACTTGTATTAATACTACTACACCACAGCCAATACCAATACCAACAAAACTTCACAAAATTATTAGCTAAAACCATAAAATTCAAACGGCCACTGTAACAGTAAGCGAAGTTAAAACACTGAATGAAAATTTTACTGAAATATTTCACTAGAAAGAATAATAAACGTCAGTTGAAAATTAAAGCACAGAATTTACTAAACGACTTCGGCGCACTGAAAACTCTAAAAAACACAGCGAACGAACGATTACAGAAGTTTATTAAGTCGTTATTTGGCCACAAACGGCACGCAACACCGCTGAAATCTATTAAAGTTGATAACTGTATAACAGAGCACAAATAAGTTTGTCAGTACTTAGCTTATAACCGCTACAGCTGCAGTGCACGCCGCAAAATGTAAACACACTACTGAGGCGCGAGGCTTGGACGAACGACGCAAGCAGACTCAGAAATAATAGACCACTCGAGTCAATAACACAGGAAGAAAGACTGACATTAATGAAAATCCACTAATAAGTTACTTTAAAGGGAAATATTAACACAAATAAACTTTAAAATAAGTAAATGAAGTCTAAAATTTTATAAAATACTAACGAGCTATTTCAACAGAAGTGCAGCAGACGTGACGTCACACCAAAGAATATGGGCTTTCGGACGAGTCTCGTTTCAAATTGTATTGAGCGGATGGACATGCACGGGTATAGAGACAACCTCATGAATCCATACAGCCTGCACGTAAGCAGGGGGCTGTTCAGGCTGCTGGAGGCTCTGTAATGGTGTCGGGTGCGTGCAGTTGGAATGATATGGGACCCCTGATACGTCTAGATACGACTCTGACATGTGACACGTACGTAAGCATCCTGTCTGATCACCTGCATCCATTCACGTCCATTGTGCATTCTGACAGAGTTGGGCAATTCCAGGAGGACAATGCGACACCGCACACGTCCAGAATTGCTACAGAGTGGCTCCAGGAATACTCTCCTGAGTTTAAACACTTCCGCTGCCCACCAGTCTCCCCAGACATGACCGTTATTGAGCACATCTGGGATGCCTTGGAACGTGCTGTTCAGAAGAGAACTCCATCCCCTTGTAGTCTTACGGATTTATGAACCTTTTCGGATTCATGGAGTCAGTTCCCTCCAGCACTACTTCACACATTTGTTGTGGCCTGCCTAGTCGTCAAATATGTGGTTCCTAGGTTTTTATGTCCGTAACGCCAGGTAGTGCTGTGTTTGAAAATCGCCGACTGCGCTGTGTGCAGTCTGTGGCTGCTTGGACTCACTGTTGGAATATTTGCTTGTGTAGCGTCGGGCAGTTGGATGTGAACAGTGCGTAGCGTTGGACTGTTGGAGGTGAGCCGCCAGCAGTGGTGGATGTGCGGAGAGTTGCCAGAAATTTGAGAGCGGACGATCCGGACGGCTGTCTGTCAGAAAAAGGAAATTTGTAAGACTGTATGTCATGAACTGATATATACAGGGTGAGTCGCGTAAGACGTAACGCCCCCTTTATTCCGGGCATGCGGTTTTCGGCGAATCATAGCGGACTATGGGGCACATACGTTGGTAGATGCACAATAATCACAACGTTTATATTGACCCAGATAATGAGGCAAGTACATGTTTTTTAAATGGGACGCTATACTCTTTTTTAACATCATTCGAACGCTCTGGATAAGACGTGTGTAGTGATGTAACGCATGTTGCTATTTTGATTGAAACTTTGCTTAAAAGAGGGCGGATGAGGATTTAGCTACGTAGAGCAGGCCGAGCACGGCAACTCGGCCTGCGGCTCGCGCGAGGCGTGTTTACGGTCTGCAGCCGCTGCCGACCGCCTCGACCTTCAATCGTACAATATTTCGCAGCGTCTTTTAAGGGAGGCTTGAATCACAACAGCAACATGCGTTACATCACTATACGCGTCTTTTCCAGAGCGTTCAAATGATGGTAAAAAAAAGTATAGCGTCCCATTTAAAAAATATGTACTTGCCTCATTATCTGGGTCAATATAAACGTTGTGATTATTGTGCATGTACCAAAGTATGTGCCCCACAGTCTGCTATGATTCGCCGGAAACCGCATGCCGATACGTGCAATCACCCCGGAATAAAGGGGGTGTTACGTCTTACGCGACTCACCCTGTATATTATGAGTTTTGAACTCTATTAAGGTAAATACATTGTTTGTTCTCTATCAAGATCTTTTATTTGATAACTATGCCTATCAGTAGTTAGTGCCTTCAGTAGTTAGAATCTTTTATTTTGCTGGAAGTATTGGCGCTCGCTGTATTGCAGTAGTTCGACTAACTAAGATTTTTGTGAGGTAAGTGGTTCATGAAAGGTATAGGTTATTGTTAGTCAGGGTCATTCTTTTGAAGGGATTATTGAAAGTCAGACGGCGTTGCGCTAAAAAATATTGTGTGTCAGTTCAGTGACGATAAGAATAAGTAAAGAAAGCACTTCATGATAAAGGATGACAGCCAAAACAGTTGCAGGATAAAGATTTATTAAAATTCTTGGCCAAGGTTTCGGTATATATAAATACACCTTCATCAGAAGTAAAAAATCCCGAACAGGAAGACAGTTTCATTAGTAAAACCTTAGCATCGGAAATGAGAAACACTAAAGCTTAAGTAACAGTGAAATTACGAAAGTAATACAGGCACAAAATCTTTTAGTTACTTACTAAAATTACATCATGCAATGGAGATTAATAAAACATTGTGCCAAAGGCGTCGTCAATATTCAGGATTTTTTACTTCTGTATATATGGTGTTACAAAAAGGTACGGCCAAACTTTCAGGAAACATTCCTCACACACAAAGAAAGAAAATATGTTATGTGGACATGTGTCCGGAAACGCTTACTTTCCATGTTAGAGCTCATTTTATTACTTCTCTTCAAATCACATTAATTATGGAATGGAAACACACAGCAACAGAACGTACCAGCGTGACTTCAAACACTTTGTTACAGGAAATGTTCAAAATGTCCTCCGTTAGCGAGCATACATGCATCCACCCTCCGTCGCATGGAATCCCTGATGCGCTGATGCAGCCCTGGAGAATGGCGTATTGTATCACAGCCGTCCACAATACGAGGACGAAGAGTCTCTACATTTGGCACCGGGGTTGCGTAGACAAGAGCATTCAAATGCCCCCATAAACGAAAGTCAAGAGGGTTGTGGTCAGGAGAGCGTGGAGGCCACGGAATTGGTCCGCCTCTACCGATCCATCGGTCACCGAATCTGTTGTTGAGAAGAATACGAACACTTCGATTGAAATGTGCAGGAGCTTGATGCTAGTACTGTAGAGCAATGAGTCGCATGTCAACACAAGCACCGAAGTCAACATCACCTTCCTTCAATTGGGCCAACTGGCGGTGAATCGAGGAAGTGCAGTACATATTGACGAGCTCTAACATGGAAATTAAGCGTTTCCGGACACATGTCCACCTGACATCTTTTTTTTATTTGTGTGTGAGGAATGTTTCCTGAAAGTTTGTCCGTACCCTTTTGTAACACCCTGTATATATCAAAACCTTGGTCAAGAATTTTAATAAATCTTTATCCTGCAACTGTTTTGGCTGTCATCCTTTATCGTGAAGAATTTCAACAGTTGCTGTTTCAGCTATGTTTAAAATCTTGAAAGAGAGAACTGTCTGAGTACGTTCAGTTACTCAGCTGTTTGAGTATCAAATAACGTAGAGTTTTTCCAGCAATGTCATTCTCAATTTTGAAAGGGGAAGTTTCACTAGGAAACTTGCTTTCTCTGATCGCTAGACAACAATTCAAGGAAAGTGTATTAATGAGTTTTATTACAAGTGAATCAGTAACAATACTTAACTTTGAGAATGACATAGATCTATCACGAGCAAAGGGCGATATGTTCAAATGGCTCTGAGCACTATGGGACTTAACATCTAAGGTCATCAGTCCCCTAGAACTTTACTTAAACCTAACTAACCTAAGGACGTGACACAACACCCAGTCATCACGAGGCAGAGAAAATCCCTGACCCCGCCGGGAATCGAACCCGGGAACCCGGGCGCGGGAAGCGAGAGCGCTACCGCACGACCACGAGCTGCGGACAGGGCGATGTGTATTATGACCGATGTCCTTCAGCACTCGTGGAACTGGGCCGCGGGGAGACGGCGTGACGCTCGAGGCGCCGCCCCCGTGTTGTCCTGGGGAGGGAGGGGCGGTCAGCCGGCGCCGCCTCGCAGCCCCCTCTGCTCCACTACGCCGGAACAAGTCGATCCACGCCACGTCGTGTCGCGGCACTTCTGCGTGCTCGCTGTAGGGCTAGGTGTCCCAGTTTCTCTGACTCTTCGGTGTAGCTTCCGAAGAAGGATGCCCGAAGCCAGCTCAGCAGCCTTGTCGCAGTTGTAACACTGGCTCCCACCAGTATGCAGAGGCTCGGGGGGTTGCTGGGCTCGGCTGGCAGTTGTAGCGGTAGGCGTTTCGGTCTGCAGAGGCTTGATGGCGACCGGGGTGCGCCCAGGCCTCGTGACGCCTGTTTTACCACAAATAATACGTTTGTCGTTATTGATTAACAGTTTTGCCTTCTGACAATCTAAGTTGTGAGAACGTGGTGCAAAATCTGACGGCGAGAAAGTAACTTGAAAATTCCTGTCTCGTCCCCTGTCCATTTATACGAGGGCATTTCGAAAAGTAAAGATACAATGGCTCGCAGTCCTTAAATGGAACATTTATTTAGAAAACGTCAGTTACATCTTATTAACTGGATTATTTGTTATTTTTCGACATAATCTCCCCCGTTATCCAAACATTTGTTGACTCGCTGCAGAAGCTTTTGTATCCCACAGTTATAGAAGGTTGCCGCCTGTTGTCGGAAGCACATTTCAACTTCATCTTTGATCTCTTCATCGTCGTGGAATGATTTTCCACCGAGATGTGACTTCAGGTAACGGAAGACACGGAAGTCGGTGGACGCAAGGCCCGGGTTGTATGGCTGATGGTCCAACACGTCCCATTTGAATTGTTTGAGTAGTGCTTTGGTTACGAGCGCTGTGTGAGGCCGAGCGTCGTCACGAAGCAAGCGGACTCCACTTGTCAGCATTCCCCTGCGTTTGTTTTGGATTGCCCTACGAAGACGTCTCAAAGTCTGGCAATATGCAGCAGCATTAATTGTCGTTCCAGGAATCATAAATTCCAACAAAAGAATGTGTTGTCTGTCCCGAAAAACAGGAGCCATGATTTTCTTCACTGAAATCGACATTTTGCATTTCTTGGATTTTGGTGAATTGCATTGATTGTTGCTTGGATTCAGGTGTATGGCGATAAAGCCACGTCTCGTCACCTGTCACAGTGTGATCAAGGAACTCATCGCCTGCTTCAGCATAGTGTGTGAGGAAGTCGAGTGCAAAGGCCATCCTTTTCTTTTTGCATTCTTCTGTTAACAGTTTTGGAACCCAGCGCGCACACAATTTCCTGTACCCTAACATCACAGCCACAACGTCATAAAGAGTTGTCATTGATACGTCTGGTATGATCCGATGCAATTCGTTCAATGTGAGACGTCTATTCGCACGAATTGCTTCCTCAGTTCTCCGAAGAAGGGCATCAGAGATCACATATGGCCGACCTGTTCTTTGTTCGTCACGAACATCAGTCCTACCTTCAGAGAAATAACTATACCATTTCGTTACATTTTGTCGATTCATAATGTTCCCATAAACAGAAACAATTTCTTTGTGAATATCTGCTGGTCGCTCACCTTTTCCACGAAGAAAACGTATAACAGAGTGCACTTCGAATTTGGCGGGATTCCGAATCGGCGCAGCCATTTTAAACACGACCTACTCCAACCAGAAGCAACGTTCAACTGCCGAACGACCGCGAGGAGAAAGCTAACGGTTCAAGGTTAACACCAGTGTTGCCAACTTGCTCGCCAAAACTCTTCTGTTCCTCTGGCGTAGGTGTATCTTCACTTTCCGAAATACCTTCGTAATGGCAAAAATACTGTCTGAGTTCAACAATTTTGAACCTTCAAACTGTTAAACTGACAAATTGGTCCTGGAAAAAATTCCAAGTTCCCTTTTCTTATTATTACATTGTGGCTCAACTGTTGCACAATGGAGACACCGCGAGGTTGCTCTTGCCTTGAAAACGAGGCGCGCCTGCTGAGCTGCAACTAGCTGCTGAGCTGCGACCCGCTCTCTTTTTAAAAAGGCGAAGCACACTTGGCTCGTAACAAATCAGAATACGTAAAAAAGGATAACTCGTATTTTGGCACGGACTTTGGATGCGGACAATGACTTCAGACAAATTGTAAAATCAGATGAAATTAGTTTTATGATTAGAAATGTTCTGTATTGAAAAATGGTCTCTTTCTTTGTATCACAAACGAGTGGACATACAGTCTTTGACATCGAGTCAGATCTTTTCAAAAATGCCACTCTTAAAAGTCACGTTGAATATTCAAATTTAAAATTATGCATGGCTCTTTATCTTTCCCTATAGTCCGGATATCTGAACCAAGAATACGTATCTACACGCTGCCGCAATGAAGTACGAAATCTGAAATCAGTTATAAAACTTTGAACACAGCTGCTAAGGTTCAGTAACCGTGTCAGAATTACATTAAGTCAAAACTGACCAGGTTTCGACGCTACTTTGAGCGTCGTCTTCAGAATTAAACTAACTGTTCTAAAACATAATAGGTATATAAGACATTAATAAACTGAAGTGTGTACTGACCGGAAAGAGATGCAGTACTTACAAGTCACATTCTAAAAAAATCTAAGCGCGAAAGGCGACGTCCTGAAAAGTTGTAAATAAGATGGCGAGCCGCTAAGGGCTGCTCGTACCTGAGTGAACACGTGTTGCAACAAAACTAGGTACCCACGTTAGAAAGTGTGGGTAAGTAAACAAGGTGTTACTGCGAACGCCATCTAGTAGCCGCAGAAACAACTAGGCTACTGTACATTCAAAATTAGACACATGAAACTGTAATGAAGCTGATTCAGGCATAACGTAAGCACTAATAATAATAAGATGAAGTTACATATTTATCTGCTTTAAACAGAGATACATTTTGTAACGTAAGAAAACGTTAGTTGTGACATACAAGAAAACAGCAAAGACGAAACGGGAAAATAACATTTCGGCAAACTGCATCAGGAAATCTGAATCAAAGATCAAGCAACGGCTTTATACAGTCGAAAACATTTTTATTTCGCAGGCCATCATGACGAGATAGACATTTGAAAGTCTCCAATTCCTCTAAAACATCTAACCTTTTCGGTATGCAGAATATTGTTATCGCCAATGGCTTTAGGTTCGTGTCCAGTAATTAAGAGATGATCGGCAAAGGATGAACTTAGGGTACTGGTGCCGTTCTTTCTCAAAAGATGTTCTTTGTTTCTGACGGTGAAAGCACGTCCGGTTTGCCCTATTTAATAGGAGGAGCAGGTATCGCAGATGATCTTATAAACGCTAGAACTTTCTGTAGGGGAGCGAACGGATTTCATATTATGAATGAAGTTTCTCTTCAGATTGTTATTAGTAGAGAAGGCTACATTGCAGTTGTATTTGTTGAGAAGCATGCGCTGGATGTGATAGGAAATGGGTCCTGTGAAAGGAATAGAAAAACCTCTTTTTGGGTTAACTTCAGTGCGTGAGGTGTTGGGCGTAGTAGTTCTTGCAGTTTTCTTTTTGAGGATATCGTCCACTATGTTAGGCGTATATTCATTATTGACTGCTATAGTTTTAAGTAAATTAATCTCCTCATTAAACTGTTCTGTTGAAAGTGATACAGAGGTGGCTCGGTGGACGGCACAGTGAAAAAAGGCCATTTTTTTAGACTGTGGATGAAAAGAGGAACGAGGCACGATTTTGTCAGTATACGTTTCGTTTCGAAAAATATTGAATGTGATGTTATTGTCTCCTGTTGTAAGCGTCAAGTCTAAATTATGTAATTGTCGGTTTTCGTTTTCGAGTTCAATAGTGAAAGAAATCTTTTCATGGAGGTCGTTAAAATAGGTCTTACAATAGAAGACAATAAGATCAGTTTCAGTATTTTTCTAAATACAACGCAGTGTGCACTACCCACGACACACGACCGCCGACCACCGCGGGTGACGGCGCGCACCGCCTTCCGCGCAGAGGTCGGTCGCCCAAACAGGCGTCCCGCCGTCGCGGCATCTCTGATGACACTGCGCGCTTCTAATCCCCAACAGTACAAGGGCCCTTAAACGTTCATCACATACAAATACTAGAGAAATGCCCACGAAATTATCTGCAGCTCCCTGTCAGCCTCTGAGCAGGATGATACGGAGGTCGGTCGGTGCCACTGGGCCTTCCGATGCGGTGAAATATTTGCAAATGTAAGCTGTACCTGACTCCTTCGTCTATTCAAAAATACGAAGGACGGTCGAAAAGTTTCTAGCCTCAGGTGGTTACCGTAATGACTCGCACAAACACCACCACTTACATTTACGGCGACCCCGTTTGGGTAGGCAAGTCAAATTTCGCGGCTCCCGTTTCGTTAGTTTTGCCGCTAGGATGCGTTGTATACCGCAGTGTAAGCAAAATCTAGCGGTCGAAGGCGCTGCAGTCATGAACTGTGCGGCTGGTCCCGGCGAAGGTTCGAGTCCTCCCTCGGGCATAGGTGTGTGTGTTTGTCCTTAGGATAATTTAGGTTAAGTAGTGTGTAAGCTTTGGGACTGATGACCTTAGCAGTCAAGTCCCATAAGATTTCACACACATTTGTAAGCAAAATGGCGAATATCGAGAGAGAATCGAGAACCACACTATGACTGAATATCTTCATTTGAAGGAAATGATGCCTAAGGAAGTAGCGGAGGACATGCGGAATACACAGTGATCCGGCCTGTGCAACAGAGGAAAAGTGGGTGTCCGGCCTCAAACGTGGGAAAAAGAGAGTGGAAGATGCGCCAAGGAGCAAAAGGCGTGTCACCTTTGCCGCTGATGATACAGTGACTGCAATTCACGAGCGATTTTTCTGGATAGTCCATCAACGTTGCAGCAAATTGAAACCACAATTGGAATCTCCCATGGGCGTGCTGATGAAATTGTGGATATTTTGCAAAGCGGAAAATTTCGTCTCGGTGTGTTCCAAAAGACTCGAATGCAGATCGGATGCAGTCTGGTGAAGAAATCGTCCGCCAATTTGAAACGGATGAAGACGGCTTTCTTCCAAGGTACGTGGCATAGGGCGAAACGTGGGTTCAGCACTCGTATCCTCAGACAAAACAACATTCACAACAAAAGAAACATCTTTCATCCCAGACCCCAAAAAAATTCCGTGTGCAAAAGCAGCCAGTAAGGTGATGGCATCGGTCTTCTGCAATGCAGAAGGGGTAATCATGGTGGATGGGCGTAAATATCAATGCACCATTCTACTGCACCTTCCTGTACTGTTTGAGAGAAGAGATAAAGCAAAATAGGCGCGGGGATTTGGCGCGCGGAGTTCTTTTGCATCAGCACAACGCATCCGGGTCACAAAGCGCTCGCAGCACTGGAAACTTTGCGTGACTGCGGGTTCGAATTGTTACGTCATCCGCATCATAATCACCAGGTTTGACTGCATCTTTTCCCAGACCCAGAAAAAGACCTCAAAGGACGACGATTTGACGATGACGATACAGAGGCTGATTCTGTGGGCGCTCGCTTGGACTCGAAATCGAAGACCTTTTCCAATGAATGGTTTGCAGAAGTTACCAGAGCGTGCCCGCAAGTGTATTACTGTGCCACGAGCATTATATTGAAGAATAAACTGGTATTACCGAATTTCTGCCGGTTTTTATTTGTTAGGCTATAAACTTTTCGAACCCCTCTCATATAGTGGCGGAATCACAGTACGCACGCGATAAGTTGAACGGTTACATCAGGGGCAAAGTTGGTTTGCAGCGTGAGGGGACTTGATAGGGCAAATATTTGATCGTTTGTCTTTCAGTACTGGGTGTGTGTGCCTCACACCGTTCAAATTCTAAGTCACAAATTTCAGATGGAAGTAACGTGGATTCCTGACCGGCCATTGTAAAGAGCGTCATCTTCAAATGCGGTACAAATTTGTAGCAGGGATTATGTCGTCCTAATATAACGCAATGAGCTGACGAACCATTTATAATTGTGTTCTATATTGCATAATGCATTTAAACATAAGTAGAAACACCCTTATTTATCATCTAGCTAATAATAATCCGCTTCGCTGAGGTTTTAGTTTTCTGTCGGTAGTTTTACAAATGTAATTCGTTTCTTTTTGTTCAGACAAATGTCTTACATATAAAGTGTTTGCATTAAATTACATTCTTACGTACAACATTTAGGGCAACGGCGTTGCCGCAGTGGATACACCGGTTCCCGTGACATCAGCGAAGTTAAGCGCTGTCGGGCTTGGTCGGCACTTGGATGGGTGACCATCCAGCCGCCATGCGCTGTTGCCATTTTTCGGGGTGCACTCAGCCTCGTGATGCCAATTGAGGAGCTACTCCACCGAATAGAAGCGGCTTCGGTTAAGAATACCTTCATAACGACCGGGAGAGTGGTGTGCTGACCCACGCCCCTCCTATCCGCATCCTCCATTGACGATGACACGGCGGTCGGATGGTCCCGGTAGGCCACTCGTCGCCTGAAGCCGGAGTGCTTTTTTTTTTTTTTTTTTTTTTTTTACATTCTACTATTGATGTTTGGTTGACTGGGGGATACGGATACATATTTTCTGCTTGTCTGCCACATCAAAATGCATCATAGAGGTGACCGTCTGCGACACAGGGTTTCCTGAAATTAAACGGCGCAGTAGCGAAATGGCTGCCCCGAGGCTCATGTTTAGTCATTGTGTAAGCTAATTTCGCAGAAACTGTAAGCTTTTAAAATAAAATGTCATATGGGTTGAGATCAATGGGATTGTTGGTATCAACACCGATTTTCCCTTTTCTTTACCAGTTAAAATTATTGCTTCATTAATGAAGTAATTGTTCAACACATAATCTTAGGTAATTTGGGTGAGTTAATATTGCGTATCAGTATTATTGGCTATAGAATTTTCAGTTTGAATGGATGGAGAGGCATACTGGACGTGTTTAATTAGTTCAAATTTTCGGTTGGAAGGTTGACACTTTCTTCTCGATCCTTTATTGTATGTGTCGGTCTATATATTATTTCTGCTCCTGTAATCATCTTCTGTATTTGCTGATTAATTTGTTGCACTACATCATTCCTTGCTGTTAAAATTGTTTGCTCAAGCAACCAGTCTTTATTTAAGTATTTCATATCTGTCAATGGCTGCACTTCATCAACAAGCTGTTGCTAGCTAGGCTGCTACCACATTGCACATTCTTGTGTTAGATCCTGATAACCTGCCATTGCAGCAGCAGTAACCGATGTAACAACTGCGTCACACTTTTGTTACCGACCGCAGTGCCGTATTCTGCCTGTATTTGAATATGCTGGCCTGTACCACTTTCAGTGCATTTTACGTCAACAGCTCTCACAGCAGAGGCCCCTGACGTCCTTGTACGTCGTGTGATTCCTGCTTTGGGAGAGGTCAACCGTGTGGAAACCGTTACTTTCGTGCAAGACGGGGCAGCGGCTCATGTCGCTCGCCCAGTGAAAGTTGTGCTTAGTGCAGGCTGTCGCCAACCATTTGTCTCCCGAGCTTTTTCAGATGCATGGCCTGTAAGATCATGTGATCTGAATTCCTTTGACTTTCTGCCATGGGGGTATTTGAAAGAACGCGTTTACCATTCGGTCTGTACTGTACAGGTACACGCTGCTCAGATTCCGCCGGAATTGCTGCGAGAAACTGGTGATCGAGTCTTTTAACGGAAGCAGCATCTCGTCCACGTCTCCTGTGTACATACTGAACAAATTGTGTAACTGGCAGTTAATAACAAAATCAACATTATGCCTGTCTCATTTGTTTCACCTTTTGTGCCCACGTCGCCTTCCTAATCTAATATATAGAGAAACATTTCTATATGTCTTACATGTGGGGTCCCACAAGTGTCCGTTTTAGGGCCCTTACTTTTTCTTGTGTATATCAATGGCCTTTCATCAGTAACATTACCAGAAGCCAAGTTCGTTTTGTTTTCCAATGGTACAAACATTGGAATAGATAGCAAATCAAGTGTAGTCTTAGAAAGGTCAGCTAATAAAATATTTGTGGACATTAATCACTGGTTCCTAACCAATTCCTTGTCACTAAAGTTTGAAAAAACACACTAGATGCAGTTCAGAACTTACAAGGGGTGTCCCACGAGGATATGCCTAACATACGGTGACAAGCAGATAGAAGAAGTGGACAGCGTTAAATTCTTGGGATTACAGCTTGATAATAAATTCATGTGGGATGAGCACACCAGAGACCTGCTGAAGCGTCTTAACTAACCTCTGTTTGCAATGCGAATTCTGTCAGACATAGGGGATATAAAAATGAAAAAGCTGGCATACTATGCTTACTTTCATTTCATAATGTCATATGGGATTATTTTTTGGGGCAATTCATCAAGCCAAGCTAAAGTTTTTGGGGCACAAAAGCGTGCAGTAAGACGTATATGTGGTGTGAACTCAAGAACATCATGCAGAAGCCTGTTTAGGGAACTAGGGATACTAACTACTGCTTCCCAATATATTTATTCATTAATGAAATTTGTCATTAAAAATATATCACTTTTTCAAACCAACAGCTCATTTCATGGAATCAATCCTAGAAATAAGAATAATCTTCACAAGGATTTAAAGGCACTTAGTCTTGTACAAAAAGGTGTGCATTATTCAGGAACACACATTTTCAATAACTTGCGAGCAACCAGTGAAATTCAGTTTAAGAGAAGCCTAAATGATTTATTGGCGGCCAAATTCTTCTACTCCATATAAGTACAATTCAACTTCTGCACCAGTTCAGTGCAGTAATGTGTTCATTGTAAATAAGTATTTAGTAGTTGTAGTACACGTTTATTACCTTATAAACAAATAAAAAACTTTTTCATTTTAAATTCAGTGCATTAGTATTTGTAACAGAATTCTTTCATATAGCGTTCATTAAAAAATGACGACCATGCCACTTGGGACCTGTGCAATGGAACATTAGTTTATTTGTTTGAGTTGTAAATATTTGTCATGTATTGCTGTTTTTCTGACATGTTCTACATCGTGGAGAACCTTCCCACTACGGATCAATTAATGAAAGTAAATCTAATCTAATCTAATCTAATCTTGCATTCGCGGCTCCTGATTTGCTCCTGGTGGCCGAAATTGGAACTAATTTTTTTCACAGTAAATCGATCCCACATTAACACAGTAGCATTTCATTTACAACTGTTGGCTGTAGCTGACTCTTTAACTGAACAAAATCATTGTGCAGTTGCTTGCATTCACGTCATGTTTATGATGTTAAAATCCTCCAAGACAAGAAATAAAAAATTCAAACTGACACGTGCCAGTTTGATAACAACTAGATTTTGGGGGCTGTATTCACAGGAGTCAAATGTTGGCGCGCGCCGTTTTGGCAACACTCAGATATTCAATCTCGTATTCTCGACCGAAATCAGTAATGTCAACTAAAATTTAAATGCATCTTTAAATATTACTGTCTCTGTAAGTATTTTTGTTTCTTACTGAGCAGCAAACGTACAGCATTAAGAATCTTTTAATGTTTTCGGGTTCGACTGTTAGTTGGTAGATATATGTTCCTATAAAATATGGTTCAGAACCACGGGCCGCAATTTGATGAACACTGCTGCAGAGGTTTGTCTTCGTCGATCTGCAGCAGACTTTCAGGGTCCGCGCATAACACGGTGGGCGGTCGGTGCGCGGTTTTTGTCTTAAGCACTGGGCGAGTCCATTCGTTTGTTCGGGAGGGGAGGCCGCCATTTCTGCCCTCTTTCGGGCGATCGGTGATGACAGAATCGAGGTGCACGCCCTGCAATCTTTCCCAAATGATTTTACAGAAACTATTTGGTAAAAAAAATTCATTATATGTCTGGTTTATTATCATGTGCCCATTTGCCACAGTAATACAAGTATATATGCCAACTACTTCTGCAGATGATGAAGAAATTGATGAAATGCATGATAAGATAAAAGAAATTATTCAGGTAGTGAAGGGAGACGAAAATTTAATAGTCATGGGTGACTGGAATTCGAGAGTAGGAAAAGGGAGAGAAGAAAACATAGTAGGTGAATATGGAATGGGGGTAAGAAATTAAAGAGGAAGCCGTCTGATAGAATTTCGCACAGAGCATAACTTAATCATAGCTAACACTTGGTTCAAGAAACATAAAAGAAGGTGTATACATGGAAGAATTCTGGAGATACTAGAAGGTATCAGATAGATTATATAATGGTAAGACAGAGATTTAGGAACCAGGTTTTAAATTGTAAGACATTTCCAGAGGCAGATGTGCACTCTGACCACAATCTATTGGTTATGAAGTGTAGATTACAACTGAAGAAACTGCAAAATGGTGGCAATTTAAGGAGATGGGACCTGGATAAACTGACTAAACCAGAGATTGTACAGACTTTCTGGGAGAGCATAAGGGAACAATTGACAGGAATGGGGGAAGGAAATACAGTAGAAAAAGAATGGGTAGCACTGAGGGATGAAGCAAATTTTCACGTGGCGACAAGAGAAATGTGTAGGTTTTATTCAAATTTCGCCACTTGTGTCGAGTCTCTGCAAGTTGCAAATGGTTAACATGCCATGCCAAAATAAATCACTGCATTTTCGGCTGGTATTCCCTTTACATACTAAGCAATGCAGAGGTGACAAATCTTTTTTGAAAGATCACTGAACCGTAAATTTAAAATTTCAAAATCTTTTCTTAAAGAATTTACTTTATTTACTAGCGATTCACCAAGAACACTAACACATTTAATGGCACAAGGTGAGCGTGGAAGTAGTTGCCAGGGAGTAACTGATACCAAATAAAATTACCCTTAACAAATGTGAATTTTATTCCTAAAAGCCTTTTCAAAACCGATTTAAAATTACAATCAGAATGCACCCTCTAAATATAAACTTTGAATTATTCAGAGGCAGAATAACAAAGTTTTTTTTTTTTTTTTACAGTGCGTGCCTTCGGGCTGAGAAGCTTCCGCCCCTTTCAACGCGGCCGTAGTCACGGCCGCTCACGACGACCTCTGAAAGACTACGCTGGTGCAGAGCTGCAACACACCAGATTACTTTACACAAAAAATTTTAACAACTCACACAAACACATAAACTATGCACTCTGTAAGAAGGATGGAAATGGTACAAACACTCACACTAAGAAATGATTTGCCACCAAAACTGCAATTTGTTTTTAAGAGGGCTCTTACGGTGGAAGGTTGACAGCTTTATAAAAATGACTGTTTAAATAAAACCCATGAAATTCAGGCTTACATAAGGTGTACAACATTCACTACATTACACATATACACATATACCGCATCGCAAGATGATAGGCAAGGTAAAAACATATTTCAAGAATTCGGCCTTTACCTTAATTCTATAAATTCGTTAACACCGAATCCGACAAACGTGATAGAGGCAGCTATTACCGTATGGTAGATTGACAGGGGGCGGGGGGGGGGGGGGGGTGTTACAAAACAACCCGAACTGCAGATTGCTGTAAACCTCCCCAATTCCACAAGGGAAAAACGGACCACCCAATTCACAAATAACCACCTTCCCGCAGGTGGGCAAACGGAGAAGAATGGTGGGACGACCCCAAAACAAAGCGGCTGGTGACCTCACCAAGGAAACAAGTAGAATTTAACAAGTAAATGAAACAACATATCTCCAACCACTTAACTACTAATAAACTGCGATTTCTGGCGAACACCTGGCGCAGCACCCCCAACGCTCTGCCAGTTTCTTCAACGGTCGCAGGAAGGCGCTCCGATCTCCCGTCTCACAGCGTCGCAGCTCGCACCGGCCAGACCGATGTCGTGGGTTGACTCCTGCTGCTCTCGTGTCGGCCGCGAAGCCACTACCCCTCGCTATACGGCGCGGCCCACTGGACTCACGTGGCGACCTCACATGCGCCGATGTGGACGAGAGACAGACCCAAACTAACTTGGCTGACCAACTAACCAGACTTGGTGACTCAGACTGACCAACTGCCGAGCTCATAGCGCCCATTAAATACACATGAACAGGCCACCTTTCCCGTTTTCCACCAGAGTCAGACACCAAAGTTGCGATTGCCACGGCGGCGCCGCCGCTATAAACAGAGGGCGACTGCTTTATACTGTACGCTGCGGCGCGCTCTTCAAAACAGCAAATTTTACTATGGCTCAATCACCATGCAAGTGTGGGCGTGGAGTGACCGCACTTAGTATTTACAAATAATGTGAGCGTGGGCTTCAGTTCAGAGCGACACTTCCCCTCTGGCGCTCGGCATTTCCCCTACAGCGCCTGCCTGCAGCCCCCACCACTCCTGCTCTCCCCAAGTGTGCCCTGCTGTTTGCTCATCTACCAGCCACAGTATTCTGTGCGGTCTCTTAACGGCAGAGTGCACTGCTGGGCAACGCACGAGTGTTTCAGAACACACTGTTCAACATGGCCCTCCACAGTAGAACCCCCTATAATGATCTCGTATTCTCTGAACAACACTGTCAATTACGATAGGAGGTGGCACAGGACGATCAACATTGGAGTGTCAATCAGTAGGAAGGTGTCGATTGGTCAGATGAATCACGTATTTTTGTTACACCAGGTCGATGCTCGTATCCAGGTACACTGTCGTCCAGGCGAACGGACGATCGAAGCCGACACGCCGTGTTCTGCTATGGGGGACAGTTACCTGGGCCTCTGTCATGTGGCAGTAGCACTGGAGGCTGCTTCTGACTGCCTGACTTGAGTTACAAATAGCAAACATGTGTACATTTGTATTTTGCAGTAATGTTGAAGCAGTGAGCCGTGGGTGGGAGGGGGTGGGGGGCAGGAAGGATTTCCTGAGACCATGACGGCCATCTGTACATTGGGTGGCATGGCACTGCACACCCTATGAATCCTGGGCTGCATCTCAGTGCGCCAGGGCCTAGCTGTTCAGGCAAATGAGAAATGTCAAGTACAGCAGTACAGTGTATTGTTGTATACTAGTGGAGTTCAGACTTACAAATTACAAATTTCGTGGTCCAGCAATGCAGCATAGTACAGTAGACGACTAGCATGTTTTGGATTCCAGAGAACATACAGGGTGATCAAAAAGTCACTATCAATTTGAAATCTGAATAAATCATGGAATAATGTAGATAGAGAGGTACAAATTGACACACATTCTTGGAATGACATGGGGTTTTATTAGAACCAAAAATATACAAAAGTTCAAAAAATGGCGCTTCATCTGATCAGGATAGCAATAATTAGCATAAGAAAGTAAGACAAAGCAAAGGTGATGGTCTTTACAGGAAATGTTCAATATGTCCGCCATCATTCCTCAACAATAGCTGTAGTCGAGGAATAATGTTGTGAACAGCACTGTAAAGCATGTCCGGAGATATGGTGAGGCAGTGGCGTCGGATGTTGTCTTTCAGCATCCCTAGAGATGTCGGTCGATCACGATGCACTTGCGACTTCAGGTAACCCCAAAGCCAGTAATCGCACGGACTGAGGTCTGGGGACCTGGGAGGCCAAGTATGACGAAAGTGTCGGCTGAGCACACGATCATCACCAAACGACGCGCGCAAGAGATCTTTCACGCGTCTAGCAATATGGGGTGAAGCGCCATCCTGCATAAACATCGTACGTTCCAGCAGGTGTTCATCAGCCAGGCTGGGGATGATGCGATTCTGTAACATATCGGCGTACCTCTCACTCGTCACGGTAGCAGTTACAAAACCAGAATCACGCATTTCCTCGAAGAAAAAAAGCCCGACAACGGTAGATGTGGTAAATCTAATCCATACCGTGACTTTCTCGTGGTGCAATGGAGTTTGCATGGTGGCTTAATTAAATATAATGAATGCAAATACTTTTTAAGTTTTTTTTGTAGCTGTATGTCCGATTACGAAGTCTCGTAAACGGTTGGCCCTGACTAGTTTTAGTACGCAATCTGACTGCATAGAACAACAACAAAGAATGAAAGAAAATTTCCGTTAACACAATTAAGTAATTAAGTCCTCAGCAACTATAAAACCTACGAAACCAAAACACAAGTGTAATTGTTCTGTGTGTGGAAGTGTGATTCAACGTACACATCTGGCACGGTTCTTCGTCAATAAGACAAGGTATTTATACTGAAGCAATTAAAAAAAATATAAATACTACAATTGCGTAAGGAAACCAGAATTACACTCTAATACAAGAACAGAAGCCAGATGCTTTGTTGACTGAACCTGTAATGACACATTATTTAAGACATTGAAGTAATAAAAAGAAAAGGGAATTTTTTTACCTTCATATATATTGACGAAAAGCACTCTGATCATTACAATATCCCAATTCGAACAACATCTGCCGTCTAGCCCATCAAACAACTGCATACAACATGGCCACAAATAGCACAGCTATCAATATCCTCTCAGCAAGATCTGCACAAGCACTCACTACGACGACATCTCAACAACGACTTGACTCCTACTACTTCTCAACAAGCACTCACTACTGCAACATCTCAACACCGACTCACTACTACTACTTCTCAACAAGCACTGACTACTGCCACATCTCGACAAGCACTCTCCACCACGACTTCTCGACTAGAACTGCCAGTGGAGGCGGCGAAATAAAACTCTTTGGCGCAATCTCTGGCACTGTGGCTCAGTGTAGCCACCTTTCATATGCCCTTCCTCCACGGGCCAGAATTTGATGGTATTTTTGCCAGCATTAGTGAAAAAAAAGGGAATTTTTTTACCTTCATGTAATATTGACGAAAAGCACTCTGATCATTACAATATCTCCATTCGAACAACATCTGCTGTCTAGCCCATCAAAACTGCATAAAACATGGAACAAGCACTCCCTACTACAACATCTCAACACCGACTCACCATTACCACATCTCGATAAGCACTCTCCACCACATCTCGACAAGCACTCTCCACCACGACTTCTCGACAAGAACTGCCAGTGGAGGCGGCTGAATAATACTCTTTGGCGCAATCTCTAGCGCTGTGACTCAGTGTAGCCACCTTTCATATGCTCAGTGTAGCCACCTTTCATATGCCCTTCCTCCACGGGCCAGAATTTGATGGTATTTTTGCCAGCATTGGTGGTGAAAATACCACCACATTCGTCCACAAAAATACAGACAAAAATAAAAGATAATATTTATATGTAAATATCACATAATTAGATAAAATTTTGGCTTTGCACTGACCTTTCAATAACCTAATATATAAAATACAGTAAGCAATACAAATTCTTTCATACATGTGACTTTACATAATAGTTTACACAATACACAAAAAATCAGTTTATACAAATGTTCACATAAAATGCTTTCAATGATTCAAAAAGCAAGTAGTTGATAGTTCCAGCAGTAGCACCCAGCAATGGTCAACAGGTGCAAATACCAACAAGTGACATCATTTTAATAGAAGCAGTTCCATCAGTTGCACCCAGCAATGTTGAACAGGTGCAGACACCAACAAATGACATTATGTCAGTAGAAGCAGTTCCATTAGTGACACCCAGCAATATTGAACAGGTGCAGACACCAACAAGTGACATCATTCAGCAGAAGCAGTTCCATTAGTGGCACCCAGCAATGTTGAACAGGTGCAGACACCAACAAGTGACATTATTTCAGTAGAAGCAGTTCCATCCGTGTTGACAGGTGCAGACACCAACAGGTGCAGACACCAACAAGTGACATTATTTCAGTAGAAGCAGTTCCATCCGTGTTGACAGGTGCAGACAGCAACAGGTGACATTATTTCAGTAGAATCAGTTCCATCAGTGGCACCCAGCAATGTTGAACAGGTGCAGACAGCAACAAGTGACATCATTCAGCAGAAACAGTTCCATTAGTGGCACCCAGCAATGTTGAACAGGTGCAGACACCACAAGTGACTTCATTTCAATAGAAGCAGTTCCACCAGTGGCACCCAGTAATGTTGAGCAGGTGCAGACACCAACAAGTGACATTATTCAGCAGAAACAGTGGCACCCAGCAATGTTGAGTAGGTGCAGACACCAATAAGTGACTTCATTTCAGTAGAAGCAGTTCCATCTGTGGCACCCAGTAATGTTGAACAGGTGCAGACAGTAAGAAGTAACATCATTTCAGTAGAAGCAGTTCCAATAGTGGCACCCAGCAATGTTGAGCAGGTGCAGACAGCAACAAGTGACATTATGTCAGTAGAAACAGTTCCATTAGTGGCACCCAGTAATGTTGAACAGGTGCAGACACCAACAAGTGACATCACTCAGCAGAAACAGTTCCATTAGTGGCACCCAGCAATGTTGAGCAGGTGCAGACAGCAGTCCATAATATTCACTATCACTAATCACACTGTTCATCAGAGTTTATCAGCAGAAATTAAACATGTCCTAGTGGCACCAATCATGTAGAAAAAGTGCAAGTAACAGTCCATAATATTCACTATCACTAATCACACAGTTCATCAGCAGAAATTAAACATTTCTAAGTGTCACACATCAATGTTGAACAGGTGCAGGTGTGAACAACAGTTTGAATGCACACACAATTGCTTTTACAAAATTATTATCAATGCTCTTACACTAAACATACAAATTATAATAAACACACAAATGATATCAGATAATTGTCATATTAACTATTACAAATACACAAATATCAGTAAACCTATAACATTTATGGGTGTCAGTGCAAGCCACAACAAACAAGTAAAATAATATTTAGGAGATAGGTCGGTACCAATTATCTGGGATTAGGAAAGGAAAACATACAAAACACACTCACTCATCTTTCATCCACATTAAGTGCTACTGTGTAATTGAATAGTGTTAACTGTGTAAATACAATTCTGTCAAAGATTTGATGTCCGACATGTGTATCAAGTAGTAGTGGCAGCAATGTATAACAGTCAATAATAGTTAGTCAACGTCATAGTCATCATGTCAAGAGCAATGTTTGCCAAGCCAAATCAAATGTACTGTTGCTGAACAACTGTCAGTGTGCCAAGATATGCAAATACTTCCTCTCTCCAAAAAAAAGTATATACTGCTTAGTGATTTAACAAAGTGTATGTGTAGACAATCTTCCTTCTACTTGAGTGTTCTAGTCTGCCATCTTCATCCTCCTTGTTCCATATAAACCAACAAAAAAAAATGCTCCTCACTTACTTTACCTCTTATCCACCAAAACTCCAATAATCATCAGCATCACATAATCTCAATACTTGAATAATACCTCTTATGTCGATACATATAAACCTTATCATCAATATCATTTACCTCACCTCTTGTCCACCAAAACTCCAATAATCATCAACTTCACACAATCTCAATACCTCAATAATACCTCTTCAATACGTCGACACATATAAACCTTATCGCCAATATCATTTCATTTCCATAACAACTCTTTCCTCTAGTCAGTCTCTTCGAACAAGTACAGATAAAATCCTAGTGCAAACTTCAATTCATCATCCTATACAATCCGAAGACACAGTGTCCACACACAACCTCTGTGTAATCCAAATATTCTACTCATTATGAATTATAAAATACATTTTGGTTACCTTGTCCATCATTAAACAAAAGAAATGCATACATGACTTCTAACTGCCTTTAGTTTGAATAACTCTCAGTAAGTAAGTACGAGTACGTAGTGTGAATGATCAAAATATTTCACAGTGTGTACACCACTTCAAGAATCATGGCAAAACATAAGCAATTTCTTGTGTCAAGTGTCACTTCCTATTTCAATTGCTCACGAAGAATGCAGTGTAATAACTGTCAATGGTCTAACCCTAGTGTTGGTATGTCATGTCGTTAGCTTCCTTCCTATTAGCATAAATTTATACAGCTTCCATAAAACCTCCAGCTCATGTGACTTCTATGAAGTTTCTTGTACTAATGTCGTTCGTCGAATTATAGCAGTTCATTTTCTTATCTTAAAATATAAGGCACTGAGCGTAAGCAAAACATGCAACAGCGAGTAAATATACCAGTAGAGAACAGTGTCAACAAATGGATGTAGCACAATCCCTACAACGAGGCTCTGCCAAGCGAACAATCTATAATTAACACCACAGTGTGACCTAAACTCTATGTTCGTACACAGTATATCAGCATTTCTATATACCAAATTAAAGAGTAGTTATGACAACAAAACAGAAATGTGTAAATATGCAATCCATACGCAAAGCAGCAAATATGTATCTTACATAATAAACAGGTCATTAGCATCATATCAGCATAAGCAAATAAATGTTCATATGTAATCTTAATAAGTAAACATGAAGGCGCAAGCAGATAAATCACAAAATATAACTTACATACATAACCATAGTCAGCACAATTAATCAGGTGACAATTATAATTTAAATAAATAAGCACAGCAGGCACATCATAGAAAAATATGACATCAGTGAAAAAGCAGTGCAGCCAAGTGATGCATAATATACATAAGTAACAACCCTGTTCATTAATCAATCATTGTCAAAATCAGTAAATGTACACAAGCACGTCGCTTCACAAGTAAATTCATAGAACATGAAATTTAGCACAAAGTATGAATCACGTAATTGCGAGCAGCAAATTACGTCTAAAGTACGTAACTAAGTGGAAATATGTTACCTGGAAAATAAACTCAATTAATTGTTACCTTTTTAGTTTATTAGTTTCTTCTTGGAAATTACATTCTTCCTGAAATTTTCTCGATAGCAAGTTCTTTTAACGTCGGACACACACAGAATTTACCTGAAGTTCTTAAATATTTTATACAACCGTATCCTGAAAAATACTGAACGTTAATAACATAATTTATCAAGTCACTATAGCTTTATACTGAATTTATTCGGAGAAATTAGACTGTGTATTTAATTACGGTTGTCAGTGCATTCGCACTGAGCGCTCGATCAGCTGTAGGTACGCGTGACGTAGAAAGTAATTGTTTGCGGTCAACGACTGCCTTGTGCGGCGCGCAGACTTGACTGTTGCTTTGAGTATGTGCCGCCGCCAAAACACAGCGCGGTATCCTTGTATTCTCTGCATGTTTACATGTAGCTGTTAGTTTCTCAAAAGTATGTCATTCCACAAAAATTTTAACGTTCGATATATGATGTATTCCCTTAGAGCGTCGCGATTTAAGAGTTTCCACTTCAACAGTGTTATCATGAATAATTTTGCGAATTCTATATGGACCGTTATAAAGCAGAAATAAATTGCGACACAAGCCTTTTCCTTTGTGAGACAAACGGTGAGACTTAATTAAGGGGCTCCGGAAAGGCTCAAAATCATGAAAAGTTCAATTTTTACTTTTTTGCGTTTTCTGAATCTGCAGACTATTACCTTTTAATAGATATATAATTTATTCAATTCCGAAGACTACAACTATTTTTAAATTTTTTTTGAAATGTGTTCTACATGGGCGTACCCACTGTGGCGCTGTTAAACTGCTGTCAAATGGTGTTATTATTAACGTCCGTGTTCATCAGGTACATTTTAGTGATGTGAGCCACAGTTAGCCACAACACATACTTTATGTATGTGTTGTGGCTAACCTGTGATAGTTCAATATATATCGCTGGTGTGATTGTCGATTGTTTCATGTTTATTTACTCTGTCGTTATCTCGAAAATATTCGTAATTAATTCTGTTTCTTGAGTCTCTGTTTTGTTGAAGTATAATAATGAGTAAAAGTAAAGTTATTAGAAATCCTCTGAAGGCTTTTAAGAAAAGGAGAAATGTTGGAAAGCCAAAGGTATGTGTTATTACTGTAAACAATAAAGACAATAACCAAGTGAGTGAACCTAACCTCTCAAGTACACCTGCGCATAGCAGTCAAAGTGGGAAAAAAAATACTTCACAGAAGAAGCTTGGTTCAATGAGTGAAAACTATGAATGTTTTATGGGCGAATCGGATGTGAATGAAATATTTGATATGTCGGTTCTCAAAGGAATTTTTTCAAACTGTGTAAGATGTATTCATTGTAGTGAAGTTGGTCTGGAACTCTCCATAATAAATCACGTAGGACTTGCTAGTGAAATACAACTGAAATGTGATAAGTGTTCATACATGACCACCTTTTGGAGCAGTGTTGCAGTAACTGCAACTGAAGAAAATGGTAGCAAAATCTACGAACACAACAACGAGCGATGCTTGCTTTAGACAAGGAACGCCTTCGAGCTGCAGACAGGGCTGTAAAGAGTCTAGAAATACAAGCAAGAGTAAACAGGAGGAGGAACAAGAGGAAGCTGGAGGAGGAGTTTGCAGAGGATGAAGATAATCCATCCTATGGACCTGGAATGCACTAAAAAGTTAATCCAATCTTTGTCGCTCGATTCCCAAAACTTTTATTTTCTCATACTAATTACATGTTTTCTAAGGATCTTCCAAACATATTTGTTTCAAACTTTCAGTAAATGTTACACAGTACCTTCTGCACAATTTAACACAGCTTTTTTCCAAAAATCTGTATATTTTTAAATATACAAATAAAAAATTGCAAAAAAATGTTGTGAATTTTCATTACAATTGAAAAAAAATCATCTTTAATAACTGAACTAAAATTTTGTAAAATCCCTGTGTTAAGTTGTAGGCCATATTCCAATAAATAATCTGTAAAAAGTTCAACTTCCTACCTCAAATACTTTGTGAGGAAAGATGTAATTTATAAGCGTTATTTTAACATTGCAAGTATAGGGCGTTCTGGAGCCCCTTAACACTTTTTGACCAACTGACAAAGTTTTTAAACGACCAGGACGTTTAGCTGATTTCTCTCTTCTAGCAGCCGCATATGCAATATTTTGCAGAGCCAGGTTCACAACTTCAGAATGCCGCAGTTTCCGTGTGGGTGGAAAAGGAACGATTTCAGAAATGTGATTTGTCAGTGCTTTATTTTTTAATATCAATATAGACGGTAAAGAAGTTGAATCGTTAGGGAGTTCATTCAGAATGTTTTGAAAAATTCTGATGACAATAAAGACGACACAATTTATTGATTTCCTTCATCCATCTCTCTGAAGCGTTAGATTGAGGGTGAAAAAGTGAAATGAAAATTGGTTTAATTTTACGACGCCGTAGAGTACGAAGCCAAATTTTAGAGCGAAACTGTGATCCATTATCTGATATAACCTTATCAACATGACCCACTTCTTTAAGAAAATGTTTGCCGGCCGGAGTGGCCGAGCGGTTAAAGGCGCTACAGTCTGGAACCGCACGACCACTACGGTCGCAGGTTCGAATCCTGCCTCGGGCATGGACGTATGTGATGTCCTTAGGTTAGTTAGGTTTAAGTAGTTCTAAGTTTAGGGGACTTATGACCACAGCAGTTGAGTCCCATAGTGCTCAGAGCCATATTTTAAGAAAATGTTTGATGAAAGCATTAGATACTGAACGAGCTGTTGCTTTGCGTAAAGGTGTAAAACACACATATTTTGATGTCAATTCCACTGCTACCAAAATGTACGCAAAACCATTAGTAGAACGAACCACTGGATCGAACAAATCGACTGCAGCCATGTCCTTTAATTTCGCTGGAATGATAGGAAACAACGGTGCTTTGTGAGAAATAGTTGGCGGCTTAGGCTTTTGACATAATTTGCATTTGGCAAGAACAGATCGAATACGTTTTTCCATGTTACTGAAGTAGCAATTTTCTCGTAATTTATGAAAGCATTTTCTGGGACCAAAGTGTGCATAACTGAAATGCGTATACCAAATCAATTTATTGACCCACTCATCAGGAATACAAACTAACCAAACAGAGTTGTCGACCGATTTTCATTTAAAAAGAATATCATTGCGAACTAAATAATACTGTCTAATCGCTGCGCTTTCCTTTCTCCTCCACTTCTCCTTAATGTCCTTCCAGATTGGATCCTTATTTTGCTCCTTAGCGATGTCCTGGAGTGAAGACGAAATAAAATTCTCAAACGCAACACCTTGAATATACATCAGACAATAATTGTTTTCTTTGCAATCCTCCTCAGCACTTTGTTTCAAACCCATAGGTGCACGTGATAAAGCATCAGCAATAATATTTGAAGAACCCTGTATGTAAACAATACTAAAATCAAATTCCTGTAGATACAGCGCCCATCATGACAATCTGCCATGAGTTAATTTTGTTGACATAAGAAATTCCAGAGCTCGATGATCGGTGTAGACCTTTGTATGTCTGCCATACAAAAATATGTGAAATTTTGTGAAAGCCCATACAACAGCCAAGGCTTCAAGTTCCGCAATTGAATAATTCTTTTCTGATTTAGTGAGAACACGACTTCCAAATGCAATAGTTTTCTGTACTACAACGCCGTCTTCTTCTATCTATTGAAATAAATCACCTAGGCCTTTGAATGATGAGTCCGTCGCCAAACAAAAATCTTTAGATAAATCTGGATGTGAAAGAAGTGGAGCAGCAACTAAAGCATCACGAAGTTGTTCAAATTCTGACTGAGCTTCCTCATCCCAACACCAATTAGAATTCTTTCCAGATAGTTCACATAAACGAGGTGTGGCCAAATCGTCCAATCTTACAAAGCGCCTAAGAAAATTACAGACACGAAGGAAACTACGAACATCACGTTTTGTAGTAGGAACAGCATAATTACGAACAGCGTCTGGTTTCTCTAGATCAGGAAGAATACCTTCTGTAGAAATAATGTGGCCGAGAAATTTCACCTGAGAACGACCAAATTCAGATTTTTCCAAGTTCACTGTAATGCCAACTCTTGCAAAAATACGTAATAATGAATCCAAAATTTTGTTATGCTCACTCCAAGAACGTTTAGCAATAAGAATATCGTCAACATATGAAGTAATATTGTCACGAAGATAAACAGGTAAAATTTCGTTTGAAACGTCCCCTTTGAACAGTTCTACAAGACTGTGCTTAAACTGACACACAATATTTTGTTAGCGCAACGCAATCTGACTTTCAATAATCCCTACAAAAGAAAGGGGCCCTGACTAACAGTAAACTATACCTTTCAGAAATCACTTACCTCACAAAAATCTTCGCTCCTCAAGCTACTGCAATACAGCGAGCGCCACTACTGCCAGCTAAATAAAAGATTCAAGCTACTGAAGGCACTAACTACTGATAGGGATAGTTAGCAAATGAAAGATATTAATAGAGAACAAACAATGTATTTACCTTGATATCATCATATATAAATATAGCAGTTCATGACAAATTTCAAAACTCCGCCATCTCTCTCCCCACATCCACCACTGCTGGCGGCTCACCTCCAACTGCGCAACACTACGCGCTGTTCACATCCAGCTGCCGCTGCCCAACACTACAATGGCAGACAACAATGCAAACTAGCCACAGACTGCACACAGCACAGCCAGTGATTTTTATACAAATTTTTATACCAATAAAAAAACCTAAACAGCCTACTTACATAGAGAAAACATAAATAGCCTACTTACATAGAGAAAACATAAACAGCCTACTTACATAGCCCCCATGCTCCCCACAAAAAATTTTTACAAATGGTGTTGGGCACTGGCCAATACGGATTTGATAAAATTTTTCATAATTACAATAACAAAGAAATCAAATGCACACACTTATTGATATTATGTTGGTCAAAAGCTCAAATTTTCTCACAGTCCATAAAGACAGTCCTGAGTCCTGATCGTTCATTACGGTAAAATAGTACTGTTTTTCTCAAAGTCTGAGCAGTAGAAGAAAATGCACACGGAAGTAGTGGATTTCCATGCAGTCTTGAAGAAGTAGTGTTGTCCTTCCAACGGAAAGACAGTGCTGACTCTCGACATGCAGACAAGTAATGGGTCACAACAGAGCAAACCCACAGCTGAGTAATTCGAAGTTTTGAAGAATATTGGTAGGTAGGTCATTACAGAACAGACCCACTGTAGTCCTGGTAGAGAGTATGGTATTGGTGGGCCACCAGAGGTGCAGACCCACTACAGTCCTTGTAGAAATAATGGTATTGATGGATCATCAAAGATGTAGACCCACTGTAGTCCCTGAAGAGATGGCCAGCAGCCATCTGTTGTGACTGTGCAGGTGCACAATCACCACTGAAGAGTCTTGCGGACAATATAGCAAGTCCATAAACCACCACTTGTGCACTCACAAAGTTTTTGAAATTGTCCTTAGAACCAGCAATGCTGTTATCCAGTCCCTTGCTGAATCATTAACACACGTGCAAACACTATCAGTCCCTACTTCTCACATATTGTCCATGTACTATGACCAACAGAAACGTGTGCAGTGAAATGTTACTTAATTTGAAGAACTGGTAACAATTACAATTTGGTAACATAAAAATACAATAACAAAGGTACAAAATACATCATTAAAAACATAATAATACAGATAACATTTGTCGTACAGGCTTTACAAAAGAATAGATATAGACATATACATCAGTGTTACAGGAATTATGACATGAGTATATACATAGAAGATCAGAATAACTTGCGAAACATCAACTTCACACATGAGCATTTAAACAGAATGAATAATGTCTAATATCTTTACAAAGTAAATAACATATTATTAATGCCAATTATATTTGAGGATAACAGTATTCCTCATCATAGTGAATGTAGCTTAGTACTAGAAAAATTCTACAATTCTTATCAGATAAACACATAAAGACAGGAAAAACACAAATACACAAGGGTACACAAACATATAGTGGGATAACACCAATAGGAAAGGATAGGGTTCGTTTTCAGTGTAACATTTGGTACTGCAGTCCAACCCAAAACTTCATATATCTTTCCTCTTATTTCATCCTTTGTTTCCACCAAATAAATTCTATCTAAGCATGCTTTCTGTATTTATATGTTCACACATTTCTCACCTCAACATTTATTTCCAAGAAAATCCTACCTAAATCTGTTTTCTGTACTTTTTTTTTTGTATAACTTCTCAATGCATTTCTTCCAATTCATCGAAACTCATTCTCTTAGAGGCTACCCCCTCTTAAGCTAACTTAAATCTACTGAGCTCAGATGCTAAACTAAGGGACGAGGCAATGCAGCAGCACAAAATAAGTAACACAAACAGCAATGACCAAAAAAATGGAAAATTAGAAAGCAAGCTACAGTAAATCTAAATTACCAAGCAATGCAACATTGCAACTAATATGAGCCAATGTGTAGCAACAATAAAAATAAATGAGTAGTAAAACTGGCTTAGCAGAGTAACACAAATTAAAGTTCAGTAGCACTATGCCTGGCAAACAGCAGCTTATATCGAAACATGACATAGCACAAGCAGAAAAAATAGTACACTAAAGATAACAATGCAGATAAGGGAAATGTATAATCACATCTTAATGTCTAAGTAATTAAAGTGGTGCACCACAACAACTTATTGTAAAAGAAATATTACCATGTACTTGAAAAGAAAATTATGTGTCCAGTTACTGTTACTAATCCCTTCTTATTGTTCTTTCCTTTCCAAGTACTCCTTTTTTTTTAAAGAATGTGGATTACAAAATTATCATTTAATAGATCTGTTGACAGAAAGTGTTCACATTAGCAAATGCATCTAAGTTTATTTTATAAAACTAATGCTATAACACAGCTGGAAAACAGGTATCAAATGAAATAAGCAATTACGCAAACCAAAGCATACAAATATCATTCAATAGTCATGTGACATTTCATAAGTCAGTAGCTCTCAGCTCTCGTAGAAAGACACTTGTCATTATCAGGTTTGCAGATGTAAGAATATTTCCCATCAATTCATAAGCATTGCAGTAATTAGCACAAAGTACGAGTAATCATATGTTTTCAGGTAATGAGCGTGTAATATTTGCGATGCTTTCTACAAAGGAATGTCAATAGCAAGGTTAATGGAAGTAATGAGGGTGTCGCATTTGCAATATTTTCTCTAAAGGAATGTCAATGGCGAGGATAAAGGCCTGCCTTTTTTCTTTTTTTTCTACCTGTGCCTCTGAAAGGCACATGCTAATAGCTTTTTTCCAGGCGACTATCGCCCAGCTGGGTGCCCATGACGCATTACGTGCAGGTGGTCACTTAACTTTCTTACCGAAATATTTACGACAACAGTTTCCACTACAGTGACAGTCTCATATGAAAATTTCACAGGTCGAAAATTTACGTTACAAATGTGTAGCAACTAAATCCTGTAAATATAACAGTGTCCAAAAAATTTTCGTCGGCATTGTGGTACATTCACACATTTACACACATTTCATAACTCTTAAAGTACGATTCTTGGTTTCCAACATCCTTTTCCACAAATCAGAGTCCTTAACCACTACTCATTATTCCTTACCTCATTATACATATACATATTCACCGACACTTCTTCAATATTTCATCATGAGAAATACGTAGCATAATAAACATTCCTCAACAACATAATACACATCGTCGTCGTAATAATAACATCACAACACCTCAGTCAAATCTCAAAAACGTCGTAGCTTTCTGCAATAATTTCAAAACCTAAAAAATATTCTCTGCTCATTTCAATAATGTCATCTACCTCAAACGTACTTTAAAAATCATGATCTCATACCAAATACATCATTCAAAGCTCTCATAGTATCACAATGGTTCCGAAAAAATATGAAGAGTTCATACAGTACAGACAAAATACAATTTCGTAAGTGTGAAGTTATCCAACGGTGTAATTACGTAAACATGTGTCACTGACGTAGTAAAAAAACATGTTTATCTCTCAGTTAAATGATCAGATAGCTGTGTAATTTGTGTGTTAGAGAAATATGGTACCGATGTGTAAAGTTGTATAAGCAAATACCATATTAGCTAGGGTTCCTTGTGGTTGCCACACACATGGTACACAAAGTAAGCATGTACCCCCCTGACGATTAATGTAATTATACCCTCAGGTGTTACAGATTACACCAATGGAATGAAATATATCACGGAAAACTTTCTTTGCAAATCAAAAATCTTTAAAAATAAATGTTTTAAGTATAAAATTGATCACTCAAATGCGTGTACTGTAGCGCTAAACTGTGTATCTTGTCGCAACATAATCTCTGTGGAAGTGTCGTAGTTATCGTCCTCTGAAAGCTAAGTTCTGCAGAAGTCAATGTACTTACCTCATGGTAAACAAAAGTGAAATGCTTTATGTATAGATATCTTAGTTATTACGCTTATTGCCATGATGAAGAAAGTACTGTGCAGTAACGTATTGTTATGCCACGAAAAAGGCTGTCTCATTGTTGCTATACCACAAAAGTTACTACTAAAACATGTTTTACTTTCCAGAATAAAACAGAAAAACTGTGCAGATATAAAACAGAAACACCGCAAAAGCAACATTGTAAATTGTCACTCATTAGTAGCGTCGTGATAAAAATCGTGTAGCTGTCACATAAACTAACCACTGTGTCGTCTGGTATCTCACAGAAAGTACTTTAAACCCAGAATGTATTTTCAAGTAAACCAAAATGTTGCATTAACATCTCATTAGCAGTACCAGTATGTGTCCTAAGTATGTAACCCTGATAGTCGTTACATAATCGTGCAACTAACAAGCAAGAATGTACAAATACAACACTGTGTCGTCTGTTCACTATAACAATGCATTAGTAATTTCTGTTTAAAAATGTTCCCTAGGTTCTAGACTGGATATTTAACTTCAAACATTGTTGCATGTTAACAGTTTCTTAAGTCTTTCAAAGCATACTAGTGATGTAAAGTGAAAAGTTTTATAGCAAAGACAAAGTTAAAAAGCAGATTATCTCTCAGTAAGCGGTTTTACATGTGAAGTGTGGTGCAATCCTTTACTCTTCCTAGTACGCAGACTTTCAACTTCAAAGCAATTATCATGTTGTTTACATCGGTAAAGAATGCTAAATCTTTTCTCAAGGCTAGCGTCTTTGTTATTTTTCCCTGAGCCAGCGGCCGCACGCAGCTGCCTGCTGTGTGAGTCATTGTCTGTCTCTTTGTTGGCGCGCGTCGTTATTGGGATTAGGAGACCTAACTTCTACAAATTCACCTCCTCGAGAGGGCCCTGCTCTGTTTGAATCCCGCCAGTTCTGATGCAATTCAGGTCTGTCGTTACGATCACATCGTCTGTCGTCATGTCGGTAGTTCCTATAGTTTCTTTCTTGTCGGTTAAGTGGTGGAGAATTTCTCCCTGAATCGTAACTGCGCGCTGAACTGTTGCGTCTGAAGTTATTCTGTCTCCCTTGATAATAATTGTTTTGGTTTCCATATTGTCTGTTTCTATGGTTATCTCTGTCATATTCATAATAACGGAAGTGCGATCTTTCTCTGTAACTATTACTCTGCCAGTGGTTGTCATACGGGTGGTGTCTGTTTTGGTCACGATTTACGTTGTGAGAATAGCCTTGTCGCGCCCAGTTATTATTTCTTTCATCGCGGAATTGCGACGGATGTGACCTGTAATTGTTGTATTCCTGTTTTCGCATCCGGCGACTGCCTGTGTCAATTTCTAATTCTTGTAGGAGTCCCTGAAAAGCTTCAATGTCGTCTTTGCAACGTCCTGCTAAAATAATATGCCGTAAATGTTCAGGTAATTTGATTAAGCAAATGCGGATGAGTTCTGAGGGGCTGTATGGGTTTGACAGGTACTGATTCTTGTGCAACATGTCTTCAAAATATTTCACAAGACTGGAGAATTCAGATTGTTCGAAATTTTTCATCATTATGATACCATGTTTTACTCGATCTTGTGTGGCTTGAGACCAATATGCTGAGAGGAAGGCATGGTAAAATTCTCCTTCACTGTGGCAATCTTGAATGACCGATCGCATTCTTACAGCTGGTTCATTCTCTAAGTAGCCACACATAAATTCTAATCTGTGTTCCAACGACCAGTTGGGAGGAAAACAATGAGAGAATTGATGGAGCCATGCTTGTGGATGAATGTCGTTGCCTGAATTCTTAAATGTTTTGAATTTACGTGTAGTAATGAACAGCTTATAGTCAAAATCATCATGTCGGCGAGTCGCATATCGGTCATTGTTAGGTCGAGTCGGCCGTTCCATCTCAAAATTCGGTGCACATTGCCAATTTCTTTCATAACTTCCGAAATGCCCTGTGTTATTATTTTGCGGCTTTTCCGTGTTTCTAAGTCCCTCTTCCCGTGTTGGAGCGCCAGTGTCCTCTGAAATACGTAATTCTTGTATTACCTGTGTCAGCTGATCTTGTACTTCCCGGATTTCTCTTTGGTGTTGTGTATTAATTTGATTCTGATTTTGTTTGAATTTTCTTATTTGTTCATACTCTTCTGTGTCAGTGAAGGCTACGGGTCTTGTGTCATTCAGATCATCATCTACCTTTGTAGATAAGTTAGTGACCTGATCCGAAAGTTCGGCTACTTTCTCCGATAGTGTACTTATTTCTTCAGTGTGTTTTTCTGAAGCAACTTTCAGAGTATCTACTGTGTCCTTAAAGTTTTCCTGAGTTTTTGCAAGTTGCGTAACCGAATCGGTAGATGCATCTGAGTCAAATTTAGCTTGCAAGGTCTCATGATTTTCATGAACAATAATTTGCAGTTCTTTTATGGCTGCTTCGTGATTCTGTAATGCATTTTCATGCCGCGAAAAAATACGTTGAAAATG